>NC_136430.1:237862443-239062443 GCF_052849685.1 Lactuca virosa
CGGTCCGAGGAGTTTACGGCCGTAAACTCTTTGCGGTCCGAAACGAAGGGATAATTGCGAAGTTTCTCGTATTTTCAAGCCTTTTCCTTTCAAATTCTATTGTAGATATTTTAAGGATTTTAACAAATAAAGGTTATTATTATTATAACCTAAATAGAAAACTCAAACAATAAAAAGGGTTTTAGTTGACCTTTGTTTGACTTTGGTTGACTAGAGTTGACTTTACAAACAGAAAATAACGGGATGTTACAGCTGCCAACTGCATTATTAAAAAATTCATATAAATACGTGAGAAATACACCAAAATAAATAGAAGTACGTAAAAAAACATAAAAGTTCATATAAATATGTAAAGATATATAAATACACGAAAAATATACCAAAATACATTAAAGTATATAAAAATTCTTAAAAAATTCATATAAATACATAAAAAATACATTTATACATTTAAAATATATAAAAATATTAAAAATATTAAAAACAACGTAAAAAAAAACTACATAAAAAAACTTTAAAAAGTACATAACTACATAAATATATATTTAAATACATAAATAGTACATATAAATTCATAAAAATACGTAGTACACAAATTTTGAGAACATTTATAAAAAATCTCATTATTTAGGAAGAGTTAACAATTTGGTCTCATGACTTGTTGAATATGTTAAAAATGGTTAAAATAATGAAATTAGTTGTTTTTTTGGGTATTTCAATTAAAAAGATTGGGTTTTAATTGTTAATTTTTCAAAAAAAAAATAAGATTTTTCTACATATTTATGTACATATAATCTCAAAATGGATCAAAATTAAGTTTACACCAAAGATAGTCAATCGGCCTTTCTTCAAGTTTCCCCATAATAGGCAATATGTTTATTAGCTTATTGTCTGTTGAATAGTGACGTAAACTTGTAGGTAAAGAAATAACATACATTCAGTGAGTAATTGATATTGATAATTAAGGATTCAAATGCACATAAATATTTTAGAAATACATTGAACACGAAGACGGAAAGAGAGATTCTTGTGGGAAATAAAAAATCTTTATTAATCACATAATCAACATAGATAAGTAAGTTACATCAGGAGTAAGTACATAGTTATAGGTTGAAACCATCGCTCCCCTTATACAAACGACACACACTTTCAATGTAACGGGAATGACATCTTTCTACTACGAATGTTAAGAAACTTATGTAACTGCCATAATAACTTCCAACTTGTAACTTCCGTTAGCAAGAACCGTTACTCCATTGATGCAAGCTTTACATCTTCAGCAATAAATAGAGGGAACTTGTGTGCATGAAATAAAGAGAAAACTCTTCAGAAACATGAGGTCTTCTACAATTCATTATTTTTTTGCCTTTGTCATTTTAACATACCCAATTGCTTCAATAGCATTTTCATGTCCGTTTACTACAAAATGGAATGTTAGCGTTATTAGTGCTCTCCGTGAAGATCTTGTTGTTCACATAAAATCAGGAGATGATGATCTTGGGAACCATACGATTCCATATGTAGGAAATTACTCCTGGTCTTTTTGTGAAAAGGTTGGTGGTCACACTCTTTTTTACGGTTACTTCTGGTGGGGTTCAAAATTTCAGAGCTTAGATTTATTTAACAATGCCATTTCTGACAAATTAATTTTAAATGTGGATCCTGAACATTGTTACTGGTTTGTAAAACCTGAAGGGTTTTTTGTAAATAATATTCCAAGTGGAGGTGGGCAGTTCATTAAAGGTTGGGACTAAAACAAATATATGTCATTTTTTCTTATTGTAGCTTGATACAATATATGATAAAAAATTTATTGATGACATTAGTATGCTATGCATGTGTTTATTTCTTCTGTCAGCACATCCGCAAATGTTTACAAGGATGCTTTGTTAGTTACAATTAAACAAGTTCACAAATACTTTATAACAAATGTTTGAATAGTAAAACAAATTAGAGATGAAAGTGGACCTATTGAACCGGAACCGGACCAGAACCAGAATTGAAGGATCTGAAGACCCGAAAACCAGACCGATAATGGGGAACAGGTTCTGGTTTGGTTCCGGGTATCGGATCGGATAAAATGGGTAAGGAACCGATTGAAACCGGAAATAGGTAATTGAAACCGGTTACGGGTTCAGGCTCGGATGGACCCAGAAACCGGAAAAAATTAAATTGATTTGCAAGTCACTTTTAACCAAACTAAGTCGTTAAATAGTTCAATTCCTTTATATATATATATATATATATATATATATATATATATATATATATATAAGTCCTTTTAATATGGTTTCTCCTAAAACAAATTGACAGTGTTCAAAGACTTCCACGTATCCCACTCTTGAAACGTCGCATTATACCAAAATACTGATTTAATCTTTCTCCACCGTCGCACCATTCTAACGCTAAAGGAAAATCTAAAAACCTTTCTACTCTCCATCTTCCGTCAAAAGCATCCTTCTTTCCAACAAGAATCCGACTAACTTCTCCACATAAAGAAGAAACCCTAAGTAATTAGTAATCAACAAAAGTAGACCACTTTCTTCAATGCAAGGTTTTCAAATCGAAATTAAAGAAGAACGATCTACTGCCACCACTTCCTTCCGTACAGGTACATTAATCCAACAAGTCATGACCTAAATGTTTCCTTCGATTTTCATCAGTTTGCAATTAATCCAACCGAAGGATTTCCATGGGAAGTTCAGATTTGATTTAACAATTTCATGACCTAAATGTTTCATCTCAACTTGATATCATATTCTACAAGTCAGAATGAACATTGTCTCACATATTGTAAAGCCAATAACCGTTAATCAATTAAAAAATTCAACAATTCGCTAATTCCCGCTCTACAAAGTATTAGCCCAATCTTCATAAAGGTTCGTTTTGTTTGTTTCTGGTGTGATTGCAAATAACAGATCGTGTTCAACTTAAAAAAAAAAAATTCCAAATGCCCTTGACCATGCATATCGCGTCTTCTATTGCTAAGTTTGTGCTTAATGAAAGACAATCTGGTCAATCGTCTACAGATGTACTTGATTGTGTAAATTGTTGCTTATGTTGCTATGTTTCTGATTTGTGAACTTACAATCAAGTCAACTGGTTGGTGCCCTGTGATTGAATCTGCACATATAGCACCAACTCATATATTCAGGTTATCTTCATCTGTTAAGAAAAACAAATGACACTTTAGATGCTTAGAACCCAAAACGTAACAGTCTACGATCATGCCACAATAAAACATAAACTTAATATATATATATATATATATATATATATATATATATATATATATATATATATATATATATATATATATACATACGATTTTGGGAGTGTATCGTCGGAGAAAACAAAGAGGTTTCTGGTTTTTGGTTTTTTTAGATCCGTTATAGAAACATGGTGATGAAATCCAATTATTTCTGTTTTACGGAAACAGTTTTCGTTTGCGGTTTAGATCTGAGATCCATTCAGTAGCCCAAAGCGAAAAATTTCGGTTTCCGGATGATTTTCGCTATGTATGATTTGGAGGAGGAGATCTGTTAAACAGATGCAAATCCGTTGAACTCCAACAGGTCAAGAACATTTTTTTTTCTATATCTTTGTTGTTTGTTGTACAATATCCAGAAAATTGTTTTACAACTGGTTAAGGTTAAGGGCGAAGAAGACGCTGGATGATTTAAAAAAAAATCTCGTTTTACAGCTCGATATCGTTGTTGGTTACAGAAAATAATCGCCTTTTATTATTATTATTATGATTATTATTATTATTATTATTATTATCGATTTTCGTCTTCAAATCGTGTTTTTTAATTTTTAAAAGTTTGTTAGAGAGTTTTAACTTTCGTTTGGTTTGTTTGGTCAAAGATCGTGAGTTATCGATTTCGAATTGTGTGTTCCAGATCGAGACAATTCCCCATCATTGTTGCAAGTTATTTTTGAATTTTTGGAGTCTTGAGATTTTTTATCTTTCTCTCTTGATCTCCCTTTGATGATCCTCTAATTAGTCACTGGTTTACAGGCTAAGGGACGTTAATAAATATTTTTTGCTTTCGTTTAAAATAAATATTGATAATAATATATAAATGAATAAGTAAAATAATAAAATAAAATTCGCAAATAGCCTTAATACATCTATGGCAAAATGATTTAAGATATTATTGCTGCTGTGTTCCATATTTAGTTCCATTAGGTTAGGCGTAAGAAGTATTCTTCTTTGCTATCAAATTAATTGATTTAACTTTTAATTATGGAGTGCAGATATGGATTTTTAAATCATGATCGGAATCACTAGCTAGAAAACTAAGATTGTATTGTATGCTGGGTCTTGAAGCAGAGAATGGAGTTTGATCAAGATAATGTCAGACCAGTGGTAGAAGAAGAAGTAGAAGATAGATTGAGCAGGTTGCCAGATGAGGTTATTCGTAATATCCTGTCTTGTATTGACATGAAATTTGGTGTTCAGACATGTTTGTTGTCAACAAGATGGAAGCTTGTCTGGACATCAATCCCTTGTCTTAAATTCTCAAGTCGGAAATTTGGTTGTTTACAAAAGTTTTCCGAATTCGTGACCAATGTTTTGTCTAAACGCAACAATCAAATACAAGTGTCATCCATCAACCTGCTATTTTCCCATAGACAAGATTATTGTGAAGTTATAGTGAGAAAGATTGCAAATTATGCCTTCTCTCACAATATCCAACAACTAAATGTCGCTGATGATGATACTAATAGGCTCCATGAATTCCCTGCTTGCCTTTTTAGCTCTCACTCTCTAAAACATTTTACACTTTGTAACTGTTCTATAATTTCACCACCCGCAACGCCTTGGGATTTTCCAGCTTTAACAACTTTGCATCTCAGTTACATCGTATTAATGTCTAATAAAACCACTAAAGACTCTGTACATGATAACATTTTCACCAAGTGTGTCAACTTAAAAAACCTCACTGTGGAATATTTCCGTCTCATGGGTATGAAGGTATTTGACATAGTAGCCCCTCGACTTTCTAATCTAATTCTTATCGAGGGAAGAAATGTAAAAGTCGTCAATGTGATTGCACCACAACTTGAGAATCTCACAATAATTGACACCTCATTGGAGTACTTGAATGCTCCGGCAGGAGTTTCATCTTTGTGCTACAAGTGTTATTCTGGTCCTCCCCTGCAATTGTCTAAAGATGGATTTCACTCCCTAAACCAAGTCAATATCTGCTGTTTGGGTTGCTATCCAGTATTTGAAGATGCTCGCAAAATTATTAACATTCTTCAAGAGCTCCATAGTGTCAAATATCTAACACTTAATGTGCAAATTATTGAGGTATATATGCATGTTGATTTCATTTCAATATGTGCATATATATTTATATATATATATATATATATATATATATATATATATATATATATATATATTTCATATGCGCGCTTGCAGTGTATTTCCTCATTTCCGGATTATTTATCGCACCTTCCATCACCTTTTGGCAACTTAATTTGCTTGAGTATGGACTCTCACATGAATGAGGATGCATACAAAGTAAGAATGTGTAGTGCAGCTAGAAACTTCTTGTTTGACAACTCCCCAAACGCGACGTTCACCATGGACTTACCCGAGGTACCACTTTTATAGTTGTATATTATGACATCGAGTTTCCGTTTAATTAACTTTTTTAGTTAGGGTTAGTTGATATTTTTAATTTTAAACCTAATAGGAAACGCCTGGGCTCGCTGTTACGCCGATTGACTGGTGGAGGTATGTACGTAAGTACACCTTCACGGTGTCAACAGCTGCCATTGTAGACAATAGTCATGTATTTAAGAAGACCAAGAAGGATAAGAAGAAAAAGGAGGAGGAGAAGAAGTTGTCACGTCTGGATGCCGTCATGGTGATTCAGAGGGCTTTCCGAGCATATGTGATCAGGAGGTCCCAGGCTCTTTGCCTGCTACGTGAGCAGGCTGTTGCAAAGGGAGAAGTGCTTAAGGTCCTCTGGGCGTGTTGATCTAAAAGGAAAAAGCATGTATAGCTTCTTGGTGTCATGATTATGCTGAATTATAATCTTTTATTTATTTATTTAGGTTTAAGAAAATAACTGTTTGACCGAAGTTTGATATTGGTGTCGTTGTTTGTGCCTTCTCTGGTTCCATGCTATGTTAAGCTTGTAGTTGTATTCATAAGCTATGGCTACATCGAGTCTAATACTCGTTTGCATATCCATTTTCGTTTATCTCATCATGGAAAGCTCAAATTAAGCTCGTGCATCCCTAAATGAAATAATTTCTTATTCTATGGTCAAAATGTTAGATTTTTGGTCTTCACCACTATTAGGGTTTGTGAATATTCACCGTACCTGGTGATATTGTATTGATCTTTATAAATAATACAAAGATTACAAGATAAGGAAATAACAAACTTTCCTACTAATATAAGCTATACAATATAAATGCTATACTTATCATGATTCTGTTGAATCATGTCTATTACCCCCCCCCCCCCCGCAAGCAAAGTGGCATTGGTCCAACACGAAGCTTGGCTCTAAATTCTTCAAACATCGGACGAGGAAGACTCTTAGTGAAGATGTCAGCAAGTTGGAGATGTGAAGGAACAAACTTAGTATGAAGTTTCCCAGAAAGTACCAATTCCCTTACAAAATGGTAGTCAATATCAATGTGCTTGCCTCGTTTATGTGAAACTGGATTTTGACCGAGGAATAAGGCACTTTTGTTATCACACAAAAGAGTAGGACGTGATGTAGATAAAACATGCAGTTCACGTAATAAATGAGTGATCCAGATTATTTCATCCGCAGTATTACCTAAAGCACGATATTCTGATTCACAACTAGACCGTGAAACAGTAGGCTGCTTTTTGGCACTCCAAGAAACGAGATTACCTCCGAGAAACACAGAGTAACCATAGGTGGAACGACGAGTCTCAATGCGGCGTGCCCGGTCAACATCAGAGTAACCAAGAATAAAGGGCGTGTGAGCATGAGAAAAGGAGAGACCATAAGACAATGTCCCTTTGACATACCGTAGGATGCGCTTAACAACCTGAAAATGATCTTGAGTGGGAGCATGAAGAAATTGACTAACCTGATTAACAGCATATGAGAGATCAGGTCGAGTAATAGTCAAGTATTGAAGTGCACCAACAAGAGAGCGATACATGGTAGGATCATGAAAATGAGCACCAGTAGTGGTAAAATAATCGGATGTGGAAAGAGGAGTGGCAACTGGTTTGGCGTCCAAAAGTTGTGCTTTTGCAAGTATGTCATGGGCATACTTAGCTTGACTTAGAAATAATCCAGTGTCAGAATATGAGACTTCTAGGCCAAGAAAATAATTTAATTTGCCCAAATCCGTAATAGAAAATTCTTTATGAAGACGAGAGATAAAGTCCTTAATAGCAGCCGGGTCATTACCAGTCAAAATGATGTCGTCAACATAAACAAGTAAATACAGAATGCAAGAACCGCGTTTGAAGATAAACAACGAAGTGTCAGCATGGCTGCAAACAAAACCAATAGTAACCAAAAAAGAGCTCAAGCGTTGAAACCATGCCCGCGGAGCTTGCTTTAAACCATATAAGGCCTTTTTTAAATAACAAACATGGGTAGGAAAACGAGTGTCAATGAAACCCGGAGGTTGCTCCATGAAAACTGTATCAGTAAGGTCACCATGCAGGAAGGCATTTTTGACATCTAATTGATGAAGAGGCCATTTGTGTAAAACCGCAAGTGAAAGAACAATGCGAACTGTTGAGGCCTTCACTACCAGACTAATGGTTGCAGAATAGTCCAAACCAGGTACCTGTGTAAACCCTTGGGGCGACCAAACGTGCTTTAAATTTATCAACCGTGCCATAAGCATGAAATTTCGTCCAAAATACCCATTTAGAACCCACAATATTAGAATTTTTTGGCCTAGGAACAAGTTCCCAAGTATCATTTTTCTGAAGAGCGGCCATCTCATTACACATGGCTGAGTACCAAGCCGGGTCCTTAGAGGCAGATATGAATCCTCTCGGTTCTTTAGTGGTAAATAAAGTATGATGAATAACTGAAGAGGATAAATGAGATAAATCAACCCGGTATTTTGGTTTAAAAATACCATGTCTGGAACGTGTCATCATTGGATGACCAGGTGGTTGTGGAGGAGCAGCTTGTTGCGGTGAATCAACGGGTGGAGGTGGTGGCTGATTGACGGGTGCGGGCTCATCATGGGCAGGTGTAGGCGGCGTTGGTATAGGATGCGCTAGTATAGTAGTCGCCTGTGTTGGGCAAAGAGTACATGGCGCCGAGTCGGTTGAAGATGACTGTGGAGCAGCAGGTGCCGAGATAGGTGATGAGGGAATCACCTCATGAATGGAAGGAGAACCATCATTATATGTAGAAAGGAGCAACTGAGCAGAGGGCGTTTGTGATGAAGATCCAGAGTATGGAAATAAATTTTCATCAAACTGAGCATGACATGTGGTATAAATCCGACCAGTAGAGGGGTCTAAACAACAATACCCTTTATATTGAGTATTGTAGCCAATAAATACACATGGTGAACTGCGAGGAGCAAGCTTATTTGAAGCATAATCTCGAAGATATGGATACACCCGACAGCCAAACACCCGAAAATTCCCATAATTTGGAGAGAGTTTGAGGAGAAGCTCGTATGGAGACTTGTTATCCAGAAGAGGTGTAGGCAACCGATTAATAATATATGCAGCAGAACTGAATGCATGTGGCCATAAGGTTGCGGGTGCGTTGGATTTAAACATCATTGCTAATCCAGTCTGGGTGATATGACGGTGCTTCCTTTCAGCACGAGCATTTTGTTGAGGCATATAAGGACATGATAGGCGGTGATGGGTGCCATTATTGAGAAATAATGTGCGTACACGTTCATTGACAAATTCAGTGCCACCATCGGATTGAAAAACCTTAAGCGTGCATGAGAATTGTGTTTGGACGAAAGTGACAAATGTAGTTAAAACATCATAGAAATCCGACTTCTTTTTCAAAGGATATAACCATGTGAATCTTGAGAAGTCGTCAATGAAGAGAACATAGTATCTATACCCATCAGTAGATATGACGGGAGATGGCCCCCATAAGTCACAATGAACCAAGTCCAAAACACATGCAGATCGTTCAGAATTGAGGGTAAAAGGCAATCTTTTACTCTTAGATAATTGACAAGAACTACAAACACTTGGCGATGGCAATACAGAAGTAAGAGACAAGCAACCAAGTTTATTTAATAACGAAATAATGTCAAAATTAACATGCCCTAAACGACTATGCCATAAATCATAAGATGCTCGTAGTCTTCTTGAAGTAAGATTTGCGAGAAAAGCATGCTTCCCTTGATCAAGTAAAAATAAACCATCCTTACGTCGCCCTCTTGCTAGAGTTTACTTTGAAAACCGATTCTGAATAAGAAAGGTTTTATCAGAAAACAAAACATCAACAGGATTGTCCTCGGTGAGCTTGCTAACCGAGAGCAAACTTTTAGTTAAATTAGGGACTACAAGAACATCGAGTAAATTGATTTGTGGAGCCATATGAGAAGTACCAATATGAGATATGTGAGATGTATGACCATTACCAAAAGCAACATGATCATTACCCGAGTATGTAGATGAAGAATCCAAATGAGATGAAGTGCGAGTCATATGAGCTGAGGCTCCAGAGTTAACAAACCAGTCAGGTGTGGAGTCTGAAAGGTTGCACTGGGCATGAAACGATTGAGCCAAATTCGCATCAAGGGCTGGAGATGGACGCGCAAAAGAATGAAGATCAGGACATTGGTTTGCATAATGGCCTTCTTTGCGACATAGCTGACAGTGCGGTGGCCGCCTACCACGACCCCGACCACAAGAGGAGGCTCCACGGATGGAAGATCGACCACGACCTCGATTAGAGGAAGTGGTGGTGTTGAATGCGACAGGGGGTGTACTCGAACCAGACAGTGAGGAGACAAACAATTCATGACTTTCAGCTTGTGATACAAGATCACGAAACGAAGGAGGAGGTTTAATGAGGCGTTGTGCAATGGAGAAGGTCTCAAATGTGGGACCAAGACCACGCAAAAACCAGTGGGTTTTATCAGTGACATCAAGAGGATGTCTAATGGAAGACAACTGATCACAGATTGCCTTATACTTTCTTGCATATTCGGTAACAGTAGAAGAACCCTTGGAGATGTGTCGAAGAGAATCCCTTAGAGTATGCAGACGATCAGTAGAGTCATTGTTGTAGATTGCTTCCAAAGCAGTCCAGACTTCGTGAGCAGTTTTTTGATCTAAGGTCTCGGCCATAGCCTCTTCAGAGAGAGAGGATTAGATGAGGATAAGTTCACGTTGATCAGAGGCTACCCAGGAAGTGTAGGCCGGATTTGGTGAAGGATCGCTTGAGCCAGCAATAGTGACAGTGGTAGAAGGGGCTGTAATGGAACCATCAACATATCCAAGAAGATTCTGGTAGGATAAGAGGGGAAGAATTTGCTTTTTCCAAAGGAGATAGTTGGTGGAGGATAGCTTAATGGTAAGCATATGAAGAAGAGTAGAGAGGGGAAGGGTGGCGTCGGCCATGGTGTGATCAAAGATGAAGAGGAAAACGATCAAGAGAAAGGCCGGCCAGGAAGAGTTTAGGCTGATACCATATTAGGGTTTGTGAATATTCACCGTACCTGGTGATATTGTATTGATCTTTATAAATAATACAAAGATTACAAGATAAGGAAATAACAAACTTTCCTACTAATATAAGCTATACAATATAAATGCTATACTTATCATGATTCTGTCGAATCATGTCTATTAACCACTACAACACCGTCAAACAATTAAGTACTTAACATTAGCTTGTTCCCATACCCAACCTGTGAATCAGGCTGCTGGCCTGATCAAAAGAAATCAACCTGCAATAGTGAAATACATGACCTGGTCTAGGCCTTAGGCCCTATTGATTTTGACTTTTGTGATGCAGGAGGATAGGATTGTTGTGTAATGTTGCATTTGTGTTTTATTATGTATAGCCTGTTGGAACTTTGTTCGACAAAAATACATGTGAGATTTGTCCCAGTATAGGAAGAAGAGAAAACCTTCTTAAAATCTCACATATAGGAAGAAGAACATATAGGAAGAAGAGAAAACCTTTTATTCTTTATAAGACTTTTCCTACTCATTTAGGACTATGTAATGGGTTTAGTATCTTGGGTTTAGGTTTGGGTTGTGGTGTTGCAATATTTATTATATATATTAATCTTTATTTATTAAATTTTGTTAATTATAGAATTAACTGCTTGACAGTTTATTTTTATTTATTAAATTTTGTTAATTAGAAAATTAACTGCTTGACAATTTTTAGCAGTTATTTTTGGTTGATGTTTTACAACCACCATTGGAAGCCTATAAATATTTGGATTCTGACCCGACATAATCCGGAGGCTAATGAAACACACACATTCTCTTAAAAATTGTTCTTGATATAACATGGGAGCATGGTGATCTTCGACATATTCAAGACTTGTTTTTGAATTGATTGTTGTATCCTCAAGACAGACCAATACCGGACAATTTGTCTTAGGACACTGTAATTCGCAGGCATCAATCTACATATTTTCGTGGTTGTAAATCTGTTTTATACATCAACATTCAAGTATGTATTATGAATTTTGAATCCTTAATATATATATATATATATATATATATATATATATATATATATATATATATATATATATATAGAGAGAGAGAGAGAGCTAGGTTCGGGTGTTTAAAGTAATTATTGTGTTATTGTATGCATAAATGTGGGCCAATCAATATTTAAAATAAAAATAAATAATTAAATAAATAAATAAGGGTAAATAGGTAATTTGATAATTATTTTCCACAAATAATATCCTATAATTATGGTAACCATTGACTTCAGCTACCTAGGTTTTGTCCATCCATCGTCTGCTTTTTTAAAACCACAATGATGAATTAAAGGGGTGTTTGGCTCGGTGACTCTTTGTGATCCTTCTCCCATCGCCGGCAGCCCCAAAAGCAACAGCGGCAGTGGCGGTTGACAGACAAGAAGGAGGCATGAAGGCAGGGATTTCTTTTGATCCGTTTGTCGATATGTCGCAAGGAGTGGGGGGAGAAGCATCAGTCTTAGCTAAGAAATCGCAAGTAGAAAGGGATGGGCAATCGATCTCCGGAGGACTCCTCCTTGGTCCATCTGCTTCGTCACCAGTGATCACGAATCAAGGAGGAGAAGAATCGATCGACAAAAGACGGTAAGGGATTTGTTCTGTGGTGTTTGATCGAAATCAGTAACATACGAGAAAAGGGAAAAGGATTTCGGCCCTCCGACGATTGCAGGTAACGGATGGGGGTTTCTGATCCGATCGGTTCTTGGCTTTCCCCTCTTCTGTCCGGCAGCCAAACGCAAAAAGGGAAGGGAGATGCTAGCAACAACAATGACGAATTAAAGGGGTGTTTGGCTGGTTCTTCTTAAATAGAAAAATGAACGGGAAGCAACAGGTAAAGGTTTCTCTTTCTTTTGTTTGATTTTTAACGGAATTGAAGGAGAAGAACAACACAAGTTCTTATTCTCCTCTTGGTTTTGATTGATATCAATTAGGTGTTTGGATTGGGGCTTGGTCATCGACACAGGAAGGGACTAAGGTGGATAGTGATGTTGAAAGTGAAGGTAGTTTGTCACTAATTTCATATCAATTTTACTTCTTCTTATATGATAAAAATCAATTTGTTTATGTAGATGATTCAATGGATGATATTGGTGAGATTCCAATTCTATTGGAATGGAATAACGAATTCCAATTCTGTTGGAATGGAATCACGAATTCCAATTTTGTTGGAATCACAGAAGTTGATGTTTGAAGAACGGATCACAAAATTGAAAGTGATTCTAAGCAATATTATTTTTTTAGAATGTATTAGTGTCGTTGTTAGATTTTGATGTTTTCTTTCCCGTTTTGAAAGTTTTTTAGTTTTATTCTATAACAATAAATGTAATTCTTAACAATTGTTACCCGTATTCTATAAGAAATAATGTATTTTTTGTTTTTATTCTTCAATTGATTGTTCAAGAATTTGTTATTCTACAAGAAGTTTTTAAAGTCATGATCAACAAATAGGTTCAAGAATATTTTTATTATTTATGGTTCAAGAATATTTTTATTTTTGAATATACTCATAAACATATTCTGTTAGAATGTCCGAATTAAAAGAATTATAATTCGTAAAATCGGATTTTTAAAATTAATAGAATCTATGATCCCTTAAAAAATGTTATTTTCCTTTATTAAATTTATATTAATTGACTAAATTACCCTTGTAATTAATTAAGATGATATTTTTCAATTATATTTAATTCAATAATATATATTAATCACTTTCTTAAAATAAGTAAATTTGATTGGCCCACATTTATGTATACAATAACACAATAATTACTTTGAATAGAATAACTTAAGCCTATATATATATATATATGAAAACCCTTTTTATCTCCGGCCTCCTAAATCAAATTCACACGGTTCCAAGATCGACATGTAACCTACGGTTCCAAACGACGCCCTGGACATTCCCACCGCCTCATTTTTCATTGTGACCTATCGATTGATAAGTGACGAAGGTAATCAAAATCATTTTCCTTTCATTACATATCCTTTTTGATTTTCAGTTTCTTAAATAAGGGTTAAGGGTTCACCGAGTTCCACCACCGCTTCCACGTTTTCATCAAAGGTATGTAAATTTTGAAATCCCAATTTCATGTCTTTTTTTCGGATTTGAAAGATTGAAACCGTCATCCCTTTTTTGTTTCTGATTCGTGAGATTTTCTCTTCTTGGGTTCATCATTTGATTTGGGCTAAATTGCATTTTTTTTGCTTGTAAGTTGTTAATTCCTAGATCGTTGGTCTTTAATTTTTACACAAGGACCTTAATTTGGGTTTGAAACTAATAATTAGACTCTATTTTAGATTTCGTATTGTGTAGCTTGATTATTTAAGAGAAACAATGGATACGAACAAAGTGGCATTAAAACATGGTTATTCTCTATTTACTCTTTTTCCTATGCATACGCGGAAATTGATTTCAGATTGAAGGTTAAACTTCTCTTGTTGTAACTCTTTTACGAGTTCCACACTTTTCTCCAAGCTTTAGTGATTAGTCATGATTAAATATAATTATTGGAAATATTTGATATCTAATGAGTGTTCTTTTCTATATTGTCACAGGTCTTACATGAATTGAGTTACCAACAACTTTTAGCGGATTTATCAAGCAATGGAACACAACTCATGGATTTGGAAGCAAATTAAAAGTAGAACGCAGGAAAAAAATCATATAACTAATCAAATACACTATGACTTCACAAGCCAAAATAATCTTATCTTTATAAATAGTGAAAGAAAATGTAACATTTGCTAACTTATTAAAGGATGTTATTATTTGCCTTTGTGGTAGAGCAACCTAGCAAGTCAAATTACACAAAGTGCACATGTTTCCAAAATATCGTTGGTGATTTTATTTTAAACATGGCGTCTCTTTCTTGGTTTATTTTTAGAGCCAAATGCAAAACTTAGGAGCGTAATTTCGTTTATTTCTCTATTATAGCACCCCCCCCCCCCTTCGTTTATTTGCTCAGCAAGATGCAAACCATATGCACTTAATATAATTTTAGTTTTAATATGCAAATTTTAAAGCTCTTGACAGTTTAAGAAAAAGCAGTTAATGATCTTTCCCGTTTTCTATTATAAAACTTTTTATCTCTACTGAATTTTTCATTTTCTTTTTCACAATTTGATGTTGTAAAAGTAGGCTGTAGAGGCCCATGTGATGCTACTCAATCAATTTCATATCTTCTATCCAAATATAATGATGTTGAGATATACTTTGTTTTACTAGTGGTTGTAAAGATGAAGGTATGCAACAAAACCTTATATCAAACTCTATAAATATTTGTGCGTCCTATGTCGTGACCTTTGTTGTTTAACCCACATGTCACAATACCACATTCACTAACAATGTAGTAATAATGAATCAACTTAATTCAATTAAATAAATAAATCAATTTGTTATTTGATGTTAATATCAGCACCAAATATGTTATGACAGATGCCGGAGATAAAACTCTTTAAAGTCCCACTTTCTTCTAATTCATGCTTAACTTTTTAGGTATTGTAGAAGCAAGAAGCAGTGAGCATAACATTAAAGACCAAGGGGCAGTTAAGGAACAAAGTGGATGAAGCCTAGAATAGATAATTCAAAGATGATATTTCGTGATTACTCTGGATATCCCTAGAGTGCTCTACAAATGAATAATAGGTTTTCAATAAGATGAAAAAAACTATCAAGAACTAGCAATGGACTTTCATGTATTTCTTGATTATAACAATGTACTTTCACATTTATTTCTTATTCATACATTGTAAATAGAAAATACACCCATTTATACTACTTAACTTTCACTTTTTTGGTTATTAGGACAATATGGCACCATATATATATTAGACATCGATACAAGAAATACTCAAATTATACTTCATGGGTCGTGCTTAGCACGGGCCTCAAACATACCTAGTATATATATAATACTATTGACGATTGTGAGTGGAAAAACCGTCGTCCAAATCCTAGCCCTTAAAACTCCTACAACTTTCAATCAGAGCTGCATAAATTCAAATATGGCGGTTGTTTGCAGTTCAGTCGATCCGGTTCATCTTCTTCTACCCACGATTCCATTTCTACCCACGATTGTGTCCATGCCTCTATTTCGATAACTTCTTAATCAGTTCGTCCTCATCCACCTATATATTAATGGCTCGATAGTTTCTCCTCCCACGTTCAATTGGTGTTCAGTTCCTTCCAAGACATGGTAGTTCTCCTTCAACCAAAATAACGCATGACTTCCTCTTCCCGATGTCTCATATCTGTAATCGGTTTCCTCCTCAACCTCAAGATGAAATCTCCTTCCTAACTTCCATTCGGTTCAGATCAACAAGATTTTCAAAGATGGAATTGGTCTCTCTCTTTCTCGAGTAAATTGTTGCTATATTAATTTAGGTTTTCAATTATTGTTCCCTGGTTGTTGAATTTTGCTTTGTGTTTCATTTATCCATGAGTTTTTATGTCCAATGGCGCCCGGGCAACAACTATCTGCAAATAAAGTATGCAATTTCACTATATTATGCATCTATTTAACTATTTGGTTTGTTTTCCCACTGATTTGAATGGAATTTGTGTCTATTGAATGATCCTTTGTATGTTTGTGTCTCGGAATTCTCGATTTGCGATAATTTTCAACAATATACTCAACTCCAGGTAATCTTTTTGGTTTCTTTTTTTATTATTGTTTTGTATTGATAAATAAACACATGTTCCTTTTTATTTTGTTTGAATGGCCCTTTGTAAGTCCAAAAAATGGAGCTTGGTTTTGTTGAGTTCCCCTTTACTCTCAATTTTGATTTCTCGAATTCCGGAACTTTACTCTCAATTTTGATTTCTCGAATTCCTTTATCCAACTTTTTGAGTGTTCGGTCAATTGAATTGAAGATTGTATAGCCAACTGGAGTTCAATTCACTAAATTGTGGGGTTTAATTCACTATACAGGTACCCTTCCATGATTTTGATTCCATTTATATGTCTTATCTTTCATATTTGCATTTTTTTCCTAGTATGATCGCTTGTGTATCTGCCATATTTTTAATAAAAATATAAAGATTTAGATCAGTGTTGTGCTAATTGATTATCTTTTTGTTGTTTTTTCATCATACCTTATCTTTATTATATGTTTTGTGGGATGAAGGTTCAAATCTTGAAGCTTTTGCAGCCAGGAGCTTCTACCCTTCTTTTTTAGAAAGTTTTGTTTGATTACAAAATTCAATGCATTGTTGACCGTATGAAGTCTTAAAATGGCCGAGAGAGCGTTTGTATCCTCGATTCAGAAGACAACTGAAAGTAAGGAATGACACTACATGAAAAAGACAATTATTAGTTCATAAAACATCCTCGATTCTCAAAACATCTCATCAGTTGTTTAGTTTTTGATGAGTTCTTCATCTTCTAAACCTGTAAACAAGATTATTGGCTCTTGATAGAGGGGAATGACTCTATAGGGAAGAGACGATTAGCAACGGCAATTGCAAGGGACATGTTTGCTTTTGCTTGATTTGCTTTTGTGCTTTAACATGAGGGGTTCTGTTTCAAGATGCAAAAATCATGAAAGGGCATTAAAAGGTTGAGAATATTGTTGTTCTGGTGGAAGGTGCTGATTTTTTTATATGGGAAGTTCTTCAAATCTTCAATTGGTGGATTTAAAAAAAGGAAATTTGGAGAAAATGGTCGAAATTACATTCTTTTTGAGTAGGGGTGACCATCATCATCTTGATGATGACAAAAGAAGTTGGATTTCACCAGCCCATGAAGGGTGAAAATCTTGATTCTTCGGGGAGTTCCAATCAACCATCTTGCAAAAATATGACAATTTGTTTTATGTTTTGGATTCTACATCAAAGAGAGATGCCTAAAGATCTGTATTTGTTTCTGTCGATCATTTTCAAAATGGCAATTCAAAATGCCTAAATATGACAATTAGTATTGTGAATTCTCGTGAGGTATACCTACAAGTTTTTTATTTTTTTTCTTTCATTATATTTGATCTTGAATTTTGCCTTTTCAACATTTTGGGTACTTTTTACTGATTTAAATGATTCAATCCATGCATGTTCATCCTCCTGGTACTTCCCAATTGTTTAGATGGTTTGAAATGTGACCAACAAGGTATTGTCTGATCCATAAGAGGTTATGACTTATTGTTTTTAGTTAATGCAAAAAATATGGTCAAATGTGCAAAGAAGGCCTGAAGATGGAAGCAAACAACTAAGAAATCTATTGAAGAATTCATGACATTATCCATTGGATTCATTATTGGTCATCATCTTTTTCTATAGTAGTCTTGCCGACAAGTTCAAGCTGAAGTTGTAATCAATTTCTTAAAACCACAGGTACCTCTCTAAATCTCATTACACTAGGTTTGAGACAAAAAATTTATAGATACACATTTTCTATAATAGATACAAATCTTATTGCTAACTATTTTGAAGTTTTTACATTATAGGTACTGATTTTTGGTGGAATGGTAATAAGCTATGTAAAGACAAGTCAATGATAGTGGCATTGAAGTCGTAGAGGTACTTTAAATCACATGTTACTTATGTTATATTTTTTATGAGAGGTGTTTGTAGGATATTTTTGTCATAAAAATCTATCAGGAGTAATAATTAATCAGTTTGTTTTTTTTTTTGCATTTTGCTAAAATCAATTTGATTTTTATTATTATCTAATTAATTTAGAAACAAATTACATTTGTCATTTGTGAACCTAATCGCGGTAACATCAAGTCAATAACTTATAGTTATACTCTACAATTACACGGTATCTTTGAAGAAACATCTTTCTTTCTTCATTGCCTGCTCGCTGCTCCATATTCTCATATATCTGTGTTTTTTTTTTTTTTTTTTTTTTTTTTTTTGCATTCATCACTTTTCTATGGTGCTTTCATCATATGTTCTCACAGATTTGACATAACTTATTAAAATTTGAAAAAAAAAACACTAAATTTAAAGATACCATCTATATGTGTATGTAATCAAGTTTTTGGTGGTTATTTTGCACTGATACTTTGAAAATGTTACTTATTTTGCAGTGAAAGTACATTCAAACATTTCATAGGCATCAAACAAAGTCGATAGCCAATTTAAGGAAAAAGGTAATGGAAATTGGAAAGTGACTTTTGGTTCATTTATCTTAATATATATTTGTTTTAAATTCTTTTTTTGTCGTTAGATAATTGAGGATGATGCTCGGTTTGAAGAAGCCAAAAGCAATCCAGACCAAGAGGTTTGTTTGTTATAGCAATGTCCTTTAAAAATATAATTAACTTAGAATTTTTCGATAATAAGGGACCAAAATTGTAAAATACTTTAATTTTAAAAGTGTCAGCTAACCGTTAACCTTTTATAATTTTTTTATAGCAATGTACTTCCAAATACTATTAACCTTTAATTTTTGGATACTCAAGGGGCCAAACTGTTATTTTCTCTATTTTATAAAAGTTTCGTTTAACTGTTACCTTTTATAAGTTTCCTTATTATAGTATTGTACTTCAAAAGTACAATTTTATAAGTTTCTCTGTAATAACAATGTACTTATAAAATACCGTCAAACCTTTAGTTATTAGAAACCCATGGGCCAAAATTGTAAACTACTTTCATTTTTATAAGTGTTAATTAACTTTGAAAATGTCGTCAACCTTAAATTTTTGGATAGTTACTACTCAGGAACCGAAATTGTAAATTACTATTATTTTTATAAGTGTTGATTTAACTGTTAACCTTCTATAAGTTCCTTTGTTATATCAGTGTACTTCCAAAATATAGGTTTTGGATACATATGCACCAAAGTTGTAAATTGCTCTAATTTTTATAAGTGTCAGTTAACTATTAACATTTTATAAGTTTATTTGTTATAGAAATGTACTTTCAGAATACGGTAAATCTTTTTTTGTACATTATAGCATCTTACTTTAAATGCAAGTAACTTGTAATAAACAATAAAGGAAAGTAAGTTGCTATTTTTGATAGTTAAAAAAAGAAAGATTCTTTAAACTAAATTCAGATGAACACAAGGTATAACATCCTACTTTTTAATCTTTTTTCCAGCATTTTAATCCTTTCTTGACATAAATATAATCATTTTTTGACAGTTCAGAAATATATGGTATTTTTTCAGCACTTTGATCTTTTTTTTTCCTGCTCTTAGATCCTTCTTGACAATATTAAAGGGTGCATGAAGTCAAGAGTTATGGATGCTGCCATGTTATCATAGATGATTTTGTAATTTTATTCTTCGAAAAAAAATCCATAATAGTTTCAATTTTCTTTTATGGTATTGTCTGTGTATGTATGCATGGTTGTGTGTGTAATTGTATGTGTATGTTTCTATCTGTGGCTGCATGTGGCAGTGTTTCTGTATGTATAGCACATGTTTCAGCAATAGTAAGGATTTCATAATTATATCTATGATCTTTCCTGTGTTTGTCTCTGAATCACTCATCCCCCACTATGTCAGCCCTATCTCTTATTTTCCGGTTTTCCCTATGTTAGATCCTTATACATGTGACAATGAAGGGTAATGCGCAGCCATATGAAGTTCTACACAATGATTTGTTTATTATGAGTTTTATTTCTTTATTTCAACCAGGTGCAAGGAAAAATTATTTAATGATATTCAAGGACAATGTATTTATTTTGAGTAAGAAAAACCTTTTGTTACTACATTCAGTTGGTAAAAAATAAAATCGATCTATTTTTCTAAAATCCATCGACCCGACCAACGGGCGGGTATAACACTAGTTATATATGTGGGGAAACACATTACTAGTTATTTATACGATTTACATAATTATTATCATACTTACAAAATCAATCAAAGGACCCGGTTAAATCAATTATATAACCAGGTTTGCAACCGGGTTATTATGCCAGCGAGACTTATATGAAATTTTTCTTAGAACCCGGTTCAGTTATAAAAAGAGCACGATTCCCATCTAAACAACCGGGTTGTATAAGGTTTATAGCGGCTCGCTTTTGCATAAGCAACCGGGTCATATAATAACTAGGGAACTGAATTCTTTTTTCACCTATCAAAACCTGGTTGTTATACAAGCGTTAATGCTTGGCTTAAACCCGGTTTCTAGATAAAAATTGGGTCCATTTGTACAATAATCCATGTTTTATATTATTTTATGAAAATAACAATAGCAATGTCAACACAAACCGATCTATCGTTCATTTGTTAGATTGCTACTTTTGCATTTATGAATAAAAAGTCCCGACATAATTTCCAAACAAATTCCTATACATATTAACATACATCAACACTAAGATCCAATAAAGCATCTAAAAAATTAGATGTTCTCTTATATATATATACCCAGTTGAGAGGATTTTGAAATCAACTTCTTTCCAGCTTCCCACAAGTACCAATTCGGATGCATTCATTTTTGCTGCTCACTTGAACATCATGACACATATAGTTATATAAAGTTAAATGCCACCATATCATAGATAGGGTTATCAACAAAATACTACTAAAGCTTCATATACAATTACCTTCAACAAGAAGGGATGTCAGTTCTTCTACCATCATGTCAACGAAATCTAAGAATCACAACACATTGACATTTTATTAATAACATCATGTGTCAATTATTCAACTACAGATACACTTGTTGGTATTTGACTGTAATTGTTGGTATTTGACTGTAATTGTTGGTATTTGACTGTAATTACATAAAAGGATAAAGCTAATAGGAGTAAACATTACATAATGATTAGGATTAGAAGAAATATATTGTTGTCATATCGTTTATAAAGTTTTATTTTAGAGTAAAGGATAGTAGAGAAACTCTGGTTGGGATCTCTAGACAAGTTTAAAGCAATTTAGTAGTTCTATTAGGTCTTCAAATTGTCATATGATTTAGGCTTTTGCACCAAAAATTACATGTTTTGCACTCGTTTACAGATTGATAGGAAACACGAACAACCACCAACCCAATAACGGACCCTAAATTAGAATGTGCATATATATTAAACCAAAACAGAGGATAGATGATTCAAGTCATCTAAATAGATTCCAAAACCTTATATGCATAAAGAATGAGTTTCGGTCGAAATTATACCTCAATGGCATTGTTTCAGAATACTACGGTCATCGATTGGTATGGCTCTAATGAGAATACCAGCGATAAAGCTTTGAATTCACAATGTTTCAGATTATTGGAGTTTTGGTGGTCTCTAACTTCCTAAGCTTTTAATGGGAGTTTTCGCAGAAGGTAGCTCCGAAATAGTATATGGGGTCAAGTGGTGGCATATCGAAATATCGAAAATTGATAGACGAGATACCAAATTTTAATGGCGGGATGTCAAAAATTAAGACGATGTATTTTTTCCATCCCACACATATATTAATATTTATCCATTTTTTTTATATATGGTAATATATCAATGTCTGATTTTGTTTTAATCAATGTTATTTAATTTTCTTTGTAGCTTTAATGTTATCCAGTAAAAAAGTCTGGGCTCGCCCCGGATCGGGTTTTTTTTGTGTTTTTTGTTATAGGTAGGATTCTAATTTTACCTTTTTTCCAATTAACGCATTGTACTTTGAAAGGTTTATAAAACTGAGATATAATAATAGGCTCTTATAACTTTTTTTCTTCAAAAACTACAATTAAAAGTCAAAATAGGGTAATTTAATAGGGTAATATGTTAGTTATTGTATGTGGGCTTATATAACATTCAAGTTTTGGTAAGTTTCCCTGTTGGTACTTAATGCAAATTCCTTTCAATTTGGTCCCTTGGTTAGTACGTGGGGCGTACTCATTGGGTACGCTTAGCGTACTAGCCATAAGTTGGTCGCATGATTTAACCACGTACGCAGGGCATACCTGGAGTACGCATGGTGTAGGTCAGTCTGAGACAAACCCTAATTCTTAGGGTTTGCATCCTATTTAAACCTCATTATAGCCTAATTTGGTCATGCTTAGCTAGCCTCCACCTCTCCTTGTCCTAGAAACGAAACCCTATAGTGATTTGGTGAGTTTTGAGCTTGATAAAGAGATTTTGGTGTCTTAAGGTGAAAAAGAAGAAGAAGAAACCCTTGAAGAAGTTGATTGAGCTTGTGGATCCAAGATCACTTCCACATTTGCAAGCTTTTTGTGGTAGAAATCTTACACCTTTGAGCTCTTTTATGTTAGATCTAGTTAATGGAACACTTGTGCATCTTTTTGAGTCCTTTGTATTAAAGGAGATTTTTTGATCTACTCCAGAGGAATTGGATGTCAGATCATAGCTCCATTCAGTCCCCAAGTTCATAAAATGTCAACTTCATGGAGCACTTGGACCCAAAATGTCTTGGCCACAAAATTGGTAGTTTGGATGAGCTGAGTTTTTCGACCAGTGCATTTTATATGCCATGGTTCGAAGCAGGGATCTGGATTTCACTCAACTTTTCTTTAATCTACTGATTGAGTGCATCAGTGGCAACAAGCGTCAAACATATGTGCCATATCCTCGCTGGCTTGCTTTATTTATGGCTTACACTAGTAAGGGATACAATGTTAATCAAGGAGCATTCATACCTTTCCCTGAATAGTTATGTAGTCATATGTGGGGCCAATATAACCTGATCAACTATATTTGCCCGAGATATGACCAACATGTGTTTGGGAGTGACTGTGGTGTTGGGACAAGTCTAAAACTCACCAAAACCATATACAAATGAAACACATAGTTAAAATACTATAGGAGTATTTTATGGTTCTATAACAATGCACAGAGTTATCACTAGTAGTACAAATCCTCACAATTGAAAGACCTGCAATTCCTTTGTTATATTAGTAAACTTTTATTGTAGGTCTCTATTTTCATTGTAGGATTCAGTTATATCTTGCTCGAAATTGTTCGGTTCATGATCGTATAGGAGGCTTATCGTCATTTTCCTCTTTTATCTTTTTAGAGAAAAGATGCATCCCAGAAAGAGACCCAACAAAAAGAGCAACGATCATCCGCCGCCACCACCTCCTCAGTTCGATCCTGCCATGTTCCAAGCAGCAGTTACAGCCGTTGTAACTACCGTGATGGCGCAAATTAATCCTGGTGGCTCTAGCGGATCAGGAAGTGGTACCCATCCCCAAAATCTGGATAGTGGTCAAGGACACCCGAAGGAGTGTTCCTATAAAGATTTCATGAATGCGAAGCCCAAATCCTTCGACGGCAATGGAGGTGTCATTGCCCTAACCCGGTGGTTCGAGAAAATCGAATCAATCTTCGAGATTTGCGCATGTCCTGAGGCAAGCAAGGTGAAGTTTGCCGCCTGCACCTTCACCGACAGAGCACTGACTTGGTGGAATAGCCGGGTCAAATCCCTAACTCTGTCGGTAGCAAATGCCATGGTTTGGGAGAGTTTAAAGGAGTTTATGCTTGCTGAGTACTGCCCTAGGGGCGAGATGCAGAAGTTGGAGCATGGGCTCTGGAACCTAAAGATGAAGGGTTCCGACATTGCCACCTACACAGCTAGATTTTGGGATCTGGCTCTTCTCTGTCCGGGGATGGTCACCCCGGAAAGCAAGAAAATAGAGAGGTACATTTGGGGATTGACGCCCCAACACAAAGAAGTGTTTTGGCTGCTAAACCCCTCACATTCGACAGCGCCAAGTGTTTAGCGCAAACTCTTATAGATCACGGGGTTGATCTTGATGAAGTGGCAGCCGCTCCCGAACCACCAAAGGTGAGTGGTGGGAAGAAAAAGTTTTGGAACAAGCATAAGGGCCAGTCTTCACAGGAGCCCTCTAAGAAACAGCAAGTAGTAGCAATTCATGCTGCTACCACTCCAGCCGCTGTTCCTGCAGCTCAGGCACCTGCCAGTAGATATGCTGGTACCCTTCCAGGGTGTGACAAGTGCAACTTTCATCATCACGGACCCTGCCGTGATCTGCAATGCAATAGTTGTGGTAAGAAGGGGCATACAACTCGATTTTGCAAGACACCAGCCCAACCAACCAATCAGGCTCCTGGAGCGGGCGTTGGTCAAGCCTGTTATGGCTTTGGGAGATCGGACACTTCAAGAGAAATTGCCCCAAGGCAACAACAGTTGGCAACACAGGAAGAGTGCAAGCGATGGGCCAGGAGGAGGCAGTTGCAGCCCATCGTTGTTACGGGTACGTTCCTCCTCGACAACTCTTATGCATGCATTCTTTTCGACTCTGGTGTGGAGAGAAGTTTTGTTAGTCATGCATTCAAGCATCTTCTCAAGCGTAAATCCCAACCTTTAACTGAAACATTTACCGTCGAGATGGCTAACGGAAAGAAAGAGAGCACTAACGACGTATTCATAGGTTGTACCCTTACCTTAAACGATCATTCCTTTCCAATCGACCTTATGCCAGTTTCCATAAAAAGCTTCGATGTCATCATCGGCATGGATTGGTTGAGCCCCAATCGTGCTGATATCCTTTGTTATGAAAAAGTCATCCGTCTTAATCTGCCATTTGGCGAAGCCCTTATAATATATGGTGATAAACTTAGCTCAAGCCTTCGTATCATTTCATGCATCAAAGCCCAGAGATATATGTGAAAGGAGTGTCATGCATTCCTAGGTCGTTAATGAGAAGCAGGAAGTTAAAGACCTTGAGAGCATCCCCGAAGTCTGCAACTTTCCTGATGTCTTCCCCGAAGATCTTCCTGGAACCCCTCCCGAGCACCAAGTCGAGTTCTGTATCGACTTAATTCCCGGAGCTACTCCTGTAGCTAAATCCCCATACCGTCTAGCGCCGACAAAAATGCAAGAGTTATCCAGCCAGCTCAATGAGCTACTCAGCAAGGGATTCATCAGACCAAGTTCCTCACCCTGGGGAGCCCCGGTCTTGTTTGTGAAAAAGAAAGATGGATCCTTTCGGATGTGCATAGATTATCGTGAACTGAACAAGCTTACCATCAAAAATCGTTATCCCCTACCCAGAATCGACGACCTTTTCGATCAACTCCAAGGAGTCGGATATTTCTCAAAGATAGACCTGAGATCAGGGTACCACCATTTGCGAGTCCATGAGAGCGATGTTCCCAAGACAGCATTCCGAACTCGCTATGGTCACTACGAGTTTGTAGTAATGCCCTTTGGTCTAACTAACGCACCCGCTGTATTCATGGATCTGATGAATCGGGTGTGCCACCCCTTCCTAGACAAGTTTGTGATAGTATTCATTAATAATATACTTGTCTACTCTCGGAGTGAGGAAGATCACAGACAACACTTGAGGCTAGTGCTGGAAACTCTAAGGGTGGAGAAACTATATGCAAAATTCTCTAAGTGTGAATTTTGGATCAGAAAAGTAACTTTCCTAGGTCACGTGGTTAGCGAGGAAGGCATACACGTGGACCCTTCCAAAATCAAGGCGATTGAGAATTGGTCAGCACCAAAGATGCCCACAGAAATCCGTCAATTCTTGGGTCTCGCTGGCTACTATCGCAGGTTTATCCAGAATTTCTCCAGGATTGCTAAGCCTTTAACCACCCTGACTCAGAAAGGTGTACCCTTTAGTTGGGAAGAAAAGAAAGACACTGCGTTTCAAACATTGAAGCAGGCCCTATGTAGCGCACCTAACTTGGAAGGGACTGAGGACTTCGTGGTCTACTGCGATGCATCCAATCAGGGCCTAGGCTGTGTGCTCATGCAGCGAGGAAAGGTTATTGCCTATGCCTCGAGACAGCTGAAAGCACACGAAGTCAATTATACAACTCACGATTTGGAGTTGGGAGCAGTGGTCTTTGCGTTAAAGATTTGGAGACATTATCTATACAGAACCAAGTGTACTGTCTTCACCAACCATAAGAGCCTACAACATATCTTCGATCAGAAAGAGTTGAACATGAGGCAATGGCGATGGGTAGAGCTACTCAGTGATTATGAGTACGAAATACGTTATCATCCTGGCAAGGCCAATGTGGTAGCGGATGCCCTCAGCCGGAAAGAGTATTCGGGTTGTAGAGTGAAGGCACTGACAATGACCATCCATTCCCATCTGTCCGCTCAAATCAGAGAGGCTCAGCTGGAAGCTTTAAAAGCAGAGAACATGTCGGATGAAGCTTTGATGGGAATGGAAAAGAACCTAGAGATCAAGGGAGACGGAGTTTACTACTTCATGAACCGTACCTGGACCCCAAAGTTCGGTGGTTATAGAGAGGTTGTTATGAGTGAAGCTCACAGTACTAGATACTCCGTTCACCCAGGTTCGGATAAGATGTATCTGGATCTCAAAAAGCTATATTGGTGGCCGAACATGAAAGCGGATATCGCTACCTTCGTGGTCAAGTGCCTGACTTGCGCCAATGTGAAGGTAGAATATCAAAAGCCCTCAGGTCTACTTTAGTAACCAGAAATACCTAAGTGGAAGTGGGAAAGGATTACGATGGATTTCATCACTAAATTGCCCAAGTCTCCGAGTGGGCACGATACCATCTGGGTAATTGTCGATCGATTAACCAAATCCGCCCACTTCCTACTAATCAAAGAAACATTCAAGATGGAGAGACTAACACGAATCTACATCCAAGAGATAGTTCGTCTGCATGGTGTGTCTGCCAGTATCTCTGATCGGGATAGCAGATTCACCTCGAGATTTTGGCAGTCACTGCACAAAGCTCTTGGAACTAAGTTGGATATGAGCACAGCTTACCATCCTTAAACAGACGGGCAGAGTGATAGGACCATTCAGACATTGGAAGACATGTTGAGAGCGTACGTTATAGACTTTGGTAAGTCGTGGGATACCTACTTACCGCTAGTCGAGTTCTCTTACAACAACAGCTATCACACCAGTATCAAGGCTGCTCCGTTTGAAGCCCTCCATAGCCGTAAGTGCAGATCCCCTCTGTGTTGGGCTGAGGTGGGCGACACGCAGCTAGCTAGAGGTCAAGTTCCCGATAGCTCTCTCACCGGCCCAGAAATCATCCGTGAAACCACAGAAAAGATCGTGCAAATCCGAGAACGACTAAAAGCTTCAAGAGATAGACAAAAGAGCTACGCCGATAAAAGACGAAAACCTTTGGAGTTCCAGGTTGGTGACCGTGTTTTATTGAAGATCTCACCCAGGAAAAGCATGATACGCTTCGGAAAGCGTGGAAAGCTGAATCCGAGATATATAGGACCATTCGAGATCCTCGCTAGGATCGGTCCCGTAGCATACAAACTTCGTTTACCATAAGAACTTAGCAACATTCATCCTGTCTTTCACGTGTCAAACCTTAAAAAGTGTTTATCCGACGAAACGTTAGTGATACCTCTTGATGAGATCGAGATCAATGAGAACCTTAACTTCGTGGAAGAACCAGTCGAAATCATGGATCGGGAAGTCAAACGAACGAAACAAAGTCGCATACCGATAGTGAAGGTCCGCTGGAATGTCAAGTGGGGACCTGAATTCACTTGGAAGCGCGAAGGTCAGATGAAACAGAAGTACACGCATATTTTTCTGAGTCCATGATTGTATTCTACGTTTGAATTTCGGGACGAAATTCCCTCTATCGGGGGGATGATGTGACAACCCGAACCCTTTTTTCGTTAAAGTTAGCCGTTTTCTGTTAAATAAATTTCACATTTTATTTGTTCCGTCAAATTTCTATGGTTTGGAAAGCCATTTAAGTTTTATATAATTAAATTTATATAAGATTCGGAACCAAAATCGCGTGAAAAACTCGAGTTTCCGTCGAAAATTAACAGTTTCCGGCCTGACTGGTGTTCACGACCGTGAACCCGATCATGACCGTAAACTCGTTCACAGTTGGTGAGACGTTCACGGCTGAACCCCACCACCCACCATACCCCCCAGCCTATATATACGTGACTCATACCCTCATTTACGCTTTCTGACCGCGAACACACTCCCTCTCTCTCTAAAAACCCGCACCCGAAAACCCAAGATTTCTCAAGTTTCCTCTTCATCTAACACTCCACTCACCTTAAAACATGTTTGGGAGCATCTAACACCAACCTTTTCATCAATTCAAACATAGTTGTTCTTAAGTTCACGGTCGAGGACCATTCAAATCTTCAAACCTTCAATGGCCGCAAACCATTCACGGTCGAGAACCATTCAAAAGTTCATAACTCCTTCAAGAACACTGTTCACGGCCGTAAACCCTTCAAGGGGCTGTTCACGGCCGATAACAGTTCACGACCGTAATCCCCTTCACTGCCGCAAACCCTCCTAAGTGGCAAAATTGGCTGAAAACCCGCTTTCTCCGATTCAATTGAGTCTCGGTAACATTCCTAAACCAAAAACAAGTGTGTTTCCAACACTATAAATAATGGTTTCACTAATAATATACATATATGTATTTAATTGTTATTAGGATCCCGTTAAGTGCCGTGTAAAGCAACTGAGGTCCTACATTCACAGTTTCGTGTCCGACACTTTCCTCAACAAACAGTGAGTTCATACCCCTATGCTTTTATGGTTCTAATGTTTTCAGGGGGAGAGTACAAGCCAAACACAAATGATTTTGTGAAAACTATACAAAAGGGTTTCAGTATACTTACAAACTGATGCGATTGATACAACCATACGGTTTTCCACATGTATAAAATATTTAGATATTTTATCCCTTTTGTAACATGCTGAGCATAAGGGACGCTACAAGTTACAGCTATAATTGCATAGTTTTCAGAACAATACATGAACTGAATACTTAATAGACATGTAAACTATAATAGGTATAGTTTGGGATTTCAATACACAGTTTGATCATTTCAATATTATACATTCTCTATCATATAAACTATAGCAGATATAGTTTATGGTATACATCACTACTTAATGGATACGAGAGTACCCTACAAAATAATTATTAAGTATAATTATTTCTACTCTGCAAAGCATACATATGGTTTCAAGTAGAGAGAACGATACTAAACAACACGTAAACTAGTTAATACAAAATTGTGAGACTCTACTTCAAAATTGTACCCTTTGGTGTACTAAAATAAATCCTATCATAGTATAACCAGAGTCTCCTGGAGGGAGAGTGTGAGATTTGTGAATAGATCTATTCGGGACTGACAATCCCACACCTGAATTGCTAGCTACAGTTAGGCAGGCATGCCTGGGGTGACAAATGTCATATATCCGACACTTGAAGAACGTCGTAAAGGTCACTAGGTCATATCAAGCATGGTTATATGACTCACAATAGTATAAACTAACCATTTGTTTACGGGATTTCATTTCTTCAAACAGTTTTATTTTCATTAATAGAACATACTATACATACTGGTGGTAGCCAGGGTTTTCAAACAGAACATACTATACATACTGGTGGTAGCCAGGTTTTCATATAGAACATACTATACAATGGTTTTTGTACAGAACATAGACATACTGTGGTTGATAGTAACCAGACATACAAAATAATATTTTCCTATGCTACAACAGAATGCAGTAACGAACATTCATTGCTAACTTCTATAATAACTTAAGTGTATCCAGGTTGTGTATAAGGAATACCCGATAGACCGTGGGATGTGTGGTTTCCGCCTTATTTCTTGTTCATTGTTTGGTTGTGGGCTTAAGGCAGATCTACACAATCAACTGTCTGTTCGGTATTGGTTTATACATAGCTAGTATGAACTAAGTGGTCATAGAAGGAACTGCTTTTAATCATACTTATTCTAAATAAAATATTAGATTTTCTTGAGAACATGCATACCTTTTTCAGATTTAAAAACAGGTTTTCACTACAAAAACATACTTATGAACTCACCAGCTTAATCCTGATACTCTTTCAAAACTGCTTGTATTCTCAGGAAATCAGTAGACAAGTACCTCCCGCAGTTTTTGAGAAGACGGAGCGTATAGAGTCACGTGATTTACATTTTGTTATACTTTTGATGTATATAAATATGACTCAAATAGATGTAAATATTCTACTTATTCAATGTAATGGTTGTGTTTACTTTGATTACTATGATGCAATTGTTGTGATACTATACATGACGTCATCCACCCCCGAACGTTTCCGCCGTTCCGGTTTGGGGGTGTGACAGTTTTTTTCATTTGGAGACCAATAAAGAAACTCAATTCATGATTTATACTCATTTGGAATCAGTTGACCATCAGTTTAGCAAAATCAACAACCATTAATGAATCTGTAGATCCAAAAATGATGTCGTCAACGTAAGTTTGGACAAGCATGAGATGTTTTCCATTAGACCTTCGGAACAGGGTAGGATCGAGAATACCTCGTTGAAAACCAGAACGCTTAAGGAAGTCAGTGAGAGTCTCGTACCAAGCGCGAGGAGCTTGCTTGAGGCCATAAACAGTTTTCAGAGCTTGTAGCAGTAGTTCGGATATGAGAGATTGACAAAACCGGGAGGCTGTTGTAGATATACTTCAGTATCAAGTTCACCATTAAGAAAGGCACTTTCTACATCCATTTGGTAAACCTTAAAGAGTTTGTGAGCAGCATAAGCAAGGAAGATTCGGATGGCTTCAAGACGGGCAACAGGAGCAAAGGTCTCATCATAGTCAAGCCCTTCGATCTGAGTGAATCCTTTGGCCACCAATCTTGCTTTATTCCAAATGATAACTCCTGCATCGTCTAGTTTGTTCTGAAACACCCATTTAGTAGCAACAACAGGATGATTCTGAGGACGAGGAACGAGAGTCCATACTTCACTTCTATCGAATTCTACCAATTATTCCCGCATAGCTGTAATCCAATCAGCATGTTCTAATGCTTCTTTGATGGATTTGGGTTCAACCATTGAGATAAATGCTGAGAAATGACATTCATTTTGAACACTTATGGCAGAACGAGTTTGTACACCGGCGTTTGGATTTCTAATAACTTGGTTCGAAGGATGATCCTTAGTCCAAATCTACAGTCTCGGAAGCTCTTGTGCAGTAGAGGATCCTATATCAACAATGGGGTTGTGTTGCTCCCCCTGAATAATTTGAAGTTAAGGATGGTGCTCCCCCTGAACTTTTGAACCGGACACATTTACGTCATCCTTAGGTGGGAAATCAAAGAAATTTGCACCATCTATATTGTTGATATAAGGATAAAATTCAACAAATTGATCAGTTGCATCTTTGAATCCATCTACATTTGATTCAAGGGAAGGTTGACCATTCTCCCCCTCAACCTGAGAAGGTTGAAACAGTTTGGAATCAAATGGAGGAAAACTAGGTGTCGGGCCTGAAACATTTTGGGAAACAGAAGCTTCGGTTGATGAGGTTTTTCTTGTTCAAGATTCTGAATCAAGATCTTTTTCTGAAGGTCCGAATAGGGTTTCAAAGTCAACGTCATAAATTGTTTCTTGGTTCGGACATCCTAGTGTTGGAGCATCGGACTCCATGATGTGAGTTGTGACATGGGTTGGGCCAGAATTCCGAACGAAGTTGTCATCAAATCTTTCTTCTAGAACTCGAGTTCGCCGATTAAACACTCGATAAGCCATTGATTTGTCAGAGTACCCAAGAAAGATTGATTCATCAGCTTTGGGTTGAAACTTTATAAGTTGATTGCGGTTGTTTTTGATGAAGCATCTACATCCAAAAACGTGAAGAAAAGAGATACTTGGCTTTCGACCATTCATAGCTTCGTACGGTGTTTTATTTAGGCGTCAATTGATAATACTCCAATTTTGAGTGAAGCATGCAGTCAACAGCTTCAGCCCAAAGATAGAGTGGAAGATTTGCAAAATTAAGCATAGATCGAGCAGCTTCAACTTGCGTCATTCGAGTACACCGTTTTGTTGTGGAGTGTCTGGAGCAGAGAAGTTGTGTTCAATACCTTTCTCGGTGAGGAAGTTCTCAATAGTGGCATTGGTAAACTCCGAACCATTATCACTTCGGATTCGCCTTACTGGAAGTTTGATGAGAACTTTAATTCCTTTGATAAAGTTGATGAGTTCGGAGGTTGTTTCTGACTTGAGCCTTAGGAAGAAGACCCAGGTGAACCTAGTAAAATCATCCACAATCACAAGAATGTATTTTTTGTGATGTAGACTCTCTACTGTTGAGGGCCCACACAGATCAATGTGCAGAAGTTCTAACGGCTTCGAGATAGATTTTTCAATTATAACAAGATGACCCTTCTTCGATTGCTTTCCACACTCGCACGCAACACATAATGGCCATTTTCGAACATGAGGAGTGGAAAACCTCTTACCATCTCACCGGAAACAAGATCATTCATATATCGGAAGTTTAGATGAGCAAGCCTTTTATGCCATAACCAACTGATGTCAGGAACAACTTTTGAAAGTAAGCAGAGTTGGGGCTTGCCAATGATCATGTTGATGTCAATAGGATACATGTTCTTGTTGAGATTGGACTTGAGTAAACTTTCCTTTCGGTCTTCTATCATGACATAGCTGTGTTTCTTGTAGAATTCAACTCGTCGATTCACATTAGTGAGTTGAGCCACACTTAACAGATTATGCTTCAAACCAGCTACATATGCCACGTTTGAAATGGAAAAGTTGCCATTTGTAAGGATTACATAACCTCTGATCTGAGAGTTGGAGTTGTTGCCTTACGTCACGTAGCTAGCATTTGGTGAAAGTTTGAGATCTCGAAGAATGTCCTTCTGCCCCGTCATGTGCATGGAGCAAGCACTATCAATATATCATATTGTTTTTTTCTCCGAAGCACAGAGTGCCTGCAAAATTAGTGAGTTGTGGATTTTTAGGCTCCGAGTTAGGTTTTGGGACAGGGGCACAAGTTTTGGGTTTTGGTTGTGACTTTTTAGCAACAGTAGTTTTAGAGGGTTTAGCCTGAGATTCTTTTGTGAACAAATAGAAAGCCATGGTTCTTTCATCTATCCAATAGTCATACTCAATAACATGCGGTTTCGGAACAACTTTTCTTTGACCAGTAACTTTCGAAGCAGTGGCAATCACTGTGTCTCTCGGAGTTGCAGTTTCATTTTTGAGATTTTTCACTTTCCATACAAGATTTTGTTTTGAAGAGTTTTGTGAAACTATTTCTTAAAAACTCGTTCTTTGCTTGATGATACACTTGGTTTTGAAAGCTGTTGAGGTTTGAAAATAGTACCATAAGATTTGGCTATAAAAACATATGACACGGTCCGATGAGAGTTAGTTCTAACAGATTGAGTATCTACAATGGGATTTTTCGAGGTGGGGCTGACCACCTTCTTATGATCCAACTGACTGGGAGAATTAGATGGCCTTTTGAGAATCTTAACGGGTACGAAGGTGTTGTGGATCCTAGTAGATGGATTGACAATCCAAGATACACTCTTTTTGGAGTTCTCAAGAAATCTGGAATTTTGTCTTGACTTAATTTCCTTTTTGTGAGCATTTTTGGCTTCTACCTTAAGATCAACAACATCTTTCCTATTTAACATGGGTTTCTTTTTGGAATTGAAAGAAGACTTGGAAGTTTGACCTATAGAAGGGTTGTTAAACACAGGCTTGATTGGCACAAGATTAGTTTTCGAAATCACTTGTGAGTCAGAATCACATGAATTTGACGAATCATCAACGTCACCGTTTAAAGATGACCAAACAAACTCAGAGGTATCAGGTTCAGTTGTCTCCGGAATGATTTCCTCAACAACACAGTTGTTAGGAGGGTTGTGGTTTAGAGTTTCAATGACAGTGTTTGGAAAATTAGAGTGGGATTCTAAGTTCCAATTCAGATCCAGGTTTGTCAGAGGCGAAGTAGGCGTGGAATCGGGACACTTGACAACTACATGCTGAAACTCAAGAATCAGTGATGGAAATTGGTCAGAAGTCTCAGGAAGGGGTGACAAAAGGGAGACATGGGTTTCCGAATGTTTGTGGTTCGGAACATCTCCCATAAAAGTTAGGTTTTGCAACTCCTTCAAGGGACGAGAAATAGGTTTCGGAAACTCGCTTCTGAGACCAGGAGCTTTTGACCAAGGATGACGAAAATTATGATTCATCCGTTCATTTGTTTCAAGAATGTCAATGAAATTATGCAAAGCATCTATTTTGGCATTGAGACGTTTATTGTCAGAAATTAAAACATTTCTTTCAGATTAAGTGATTTCACATTTGTCTTTAAGAATGATACATTCATCTTTTGACATTACAAACTCTCGTTCTAAAGACTCTATTTTTTTCTTATCCTCGAAACGTAATCTAAGACGACTTAATTCACTATCCACCTTCTCACTGGCTTCTATGGCTGACTCATAGGCTTTGTAAATGATGTTCATATCTGATTGGATCTGGGTTAGATATGGTTCGCAAAGAGACAAATCAAAGTTATTATCAGTAATCATAAATTTTACCAGTTGAACAATGCTTCTACCGGGTGGATCGTTGGTAGCCATGTAGCAGTAGTTTGGTTCGGCATCTTCATAGTCTTCCTCTGATCCAGATAATCAGTAGCCTTCATCACATTCAATTGTATGTCTAGTCGTAAGGCACATGTTTCTGCCAGTACTCACGTCATCATCATCTTCGGAATACCAATACCCCTTCCACTTCTCTTGATACAGTGGTAACAAAAGCCTTTTCACTCTCTGCCATCTCTTGAGCTCGACATGCATAGTAAGCAGAGTCCTTCATCTTGGGTTTCTGTGTGACTTTAGCTAAGAAGTCTTTGGCAAAATGGTTTGCATGACCACATTTGTGACATACAATCTTGGGTTTGTCTGACTTCGGTGTCTGTGAAGATTCTGAGGCGTGATTTGGTGTAGGAAGGTTAGGGTTGTAAGCTAGTGGGTTTTCTGAAGGTTTGTTGAATGGTTGAGGATTATTATGGTGAGGATCATGGAAACGGTTGTGATATGGCTTGTTAAAAGGACGATTGTATTTCATGGGAAGCAAGGCAAACTCCTGTTGGAAGCGGTGTTCGGAGTCCATTTCTCTAGGGTTGAGGTCACCATTTAATTGATAGTTGTTGTTTATAGGAACAAGTAAGACTGGAGGTGAGGGTTGAACATGTGGGATATATGGAACAACAGTTGTGAAGGGGTTTGAGACAGCGAGATTCGGAATCTGAGGATCGTAAGAACTAACAAGAGCTAGAGGACCCCCTGTGAGTTCTCGTAGGGTTTGTGCAACATTTGATTCATGACCTTGAAGCTCATCAAACAGTTAGTAGAGGTTCAGCTTTTTCAGAGATCCATTAATCTGAAGACACGATTTCACATTTCCCCATCCCTTTCCGAGGCTGTTAATGAACTTGAGGTTGTATTCTAGTGGGGTTCGGACTATCCCATGAGTTGTCATGTTGTTGACGACGATTCGGTATCTGTTTGAAGCCGAGGCAACATATTCACCAAGAGTTGTAGTGAAGGTATCGAACTCGTTGACAATGGAGGTTAGATGCTTATCCTTCATGTTTTCTGATCCGTCAAACAGGTTTTGAAGTGTGTCCCAAATCTCTTTAGTAGATTTGCATAGTTTAATGTGCTCAAAGAGAGAAGGTGGAACACCAAGCACCATTTCTGAAATGGCAACTTGATCTACATAAAGTTTTTCGATGTCATCAACAGTGAGAGGTGCTTGATGTTGTTCATCTTGTCCCATGAGAGTTGCAGCAGCATCTCTAACAATTATTTGAATTGGAACATGTGGACCTTCTTTAACGAATCTCCAGATAGCTTCACCTTTTTCTTTACCAAGTAAAAATATTTCCATTCTGACTTTCCAGTGATCATACTCTTCAAGAACTAGCAGTGGGGCACGAGAAGGGCAACCCACGATATTTGTTATTTGCATTTAATACATTTGTTGAGAATTAGAAGCAGCCATTGAAGTTAAAATATCTTGAGAAAAAGTGGTATATAGAAGAACTTTTATCCTGAACACAGAAATGATCGAAATACCAGGGTAATCTCGAATCAACTATAATCTGTTCTTATGGATTCAAAGGACAATTATTCAAGCTCTGGTACCAATTGTGAGAACAAATATACGATGCGCAGGGACAAGGTTCGAAAACTCAAACCTTGAGTTAATGTTTAAGATCAATGTCTGCTTATAATTATGTGTTCCAGTCAAGTCTGACAACAGTCGGGACTGGAGATAGAAATCAACAAAGTACTTCAAGTATTAAATATAGAACTATGAGTATAATCAAGGTAAAGACAATAAATGAACAAGTAGAATGTTTTGAAAGAGTTTGGTATGATAGAAAAAGCGAAAGAGAGTTAATGTGAAAATATGTTATCTTTGGAAGAACAATCTGTAATATTCTTGTCATTCAATCACTCCTTAAATAGTCAAAGAGGAGCATTGTACAAACTGTTTGACATACAAAGGACCGGATAATAATACTACTTCTGATATACTGATTATCTAAATAAACAAAAAAGACTTGGTCCTATGAAAAGTTACATCAAACTAAAGACAAGAATAGTTAATGCACAGACTGACACATGATCTCGAAACATTTCTTCATCTCAGTTCATACTCCACTCCGGACTCTATCATCATCTCGTACCATAACCATTTCGGACTCAAGCCTAACTTCGTATCTTTAAGTGTTAGAGATTGCTAGAGGTTCACTTTCAGGTTCCAACATTAGCGGCGACAGATTGAGCATTTACGACGAGACAACAACGGCGACAGGTCGCGGCTAATAGCTTTAGCGGCGACAACCACACTCTGTAGCGGTGACCCGTGTTGCCGCTAATGATCACGTTTGTTGTAGTGTATGTTAAATATTATTTAGTTTTGGTTCCCTAATTTGTGTTAGTGCTCATATTTGGTCCCTATACATAAATATTTTATACATAAATCACTACTACACAAATGACTTTCACCCACGAAAATTACCCACAGACAAAATCTGTGGGTAATTACCCACAAATTTCCCACGGATTCCCCACTACTGAAAAAACCCTAATTTATAAATCAGTTGTCACGGATTACACACGGAATACCTACACATCGAAATCAGTGGAAAGTCCGTGGGAAAAAAATGGCCATTACCCACGGCTTACCCACAGAATTCAGAAAATGGAAAAACTCTTCTAGACGGTGGAAAATCTGTGGGTGATTTTCCACGGATTACCCACATACTAGAATCGTTTTTTCAATTTTCGACCTATAAATGTTGTTTTTTTCTTTCCATATTTATCATAATTTAATAAATCATTGTATTGCTATGTTTTAACTTGTTATAAACATACACAGACACATGTACGTGTATAATAAGTTGATGAAACAAATGAGTATTTTGATTAAATAAGTATATATGCTTTTGTAACGATATGTATGTATATTTAAGTATATTTATGAAATAAATTGAACAAACAAGTTAAAACATTAAATGATTTAGATGATTTAAATATGGAACGGGAAAAACAACGTTTAATGGTCAAAAATGGAAAACTCTATTGGACCGTGGGAAATCTGTGGGTGATTTTCCACAGATTACCCACAGACCAAAGTTGTTTTTTCATTAATGTAACTATAAACGATGTTTTTTACATTATATCTTTAGCATAATTTAAATAAATCATTGCATTTCTATCTTTCCTCAACTTATTATAAAGATACAAATACAAATGCAGAAATATATATATATATATATATATATATATATATATATATATATATATATATATATATATATATATATATAATAAGTTGATGAAACAAAAGAGTGTATTGATTTATTAAGTATGTATGCATGTGGAAGTGTATATATGTATGTTTAAGTGTATTTATGAAATAAGTTGAACAAATACATTAATTGATTAAGTTGAGTTAAAGATGGAATGAAAAAAACAACGTTTAAAGGTCAAAAAATAAAAAATGGTTTTGTTGCGTGGGTAATCCGTGGGTGATTATCCACGGACTACCCACAGATCAGAACCAAATTTTCTATTTTCGACCATTAAACGTTGTTTTGTTCGTTCTACATTTCAATCAATATAATAAATCAATGCATTGCTTTGTTTCATCAACTTAGTACACACATACACATACATAAGTATGTGTATACAACTTGATGAAAAAAATAATACAATGATTTACTAAGTATGTATGAATGTATGTGTAAAATAAGATGTAACGACCCAAAAATCAAGGGTAAAAATTTCATTTTTAATATAGCTAAAACATTGATACAATTTATTTCAAACATTTAAAATCATCGTTAAGTAAAACATTTATCAGAGTTCATACCAAAATCATTCATTGCGGAAATCATAGGTGTGTGCACTACGATCAATCCGAGCTCTTCTTTTCCAAATCGATGATACTTGAAACCAAAACTGTAAACCGTAAGCATAAAGCTTAGTGAGTCCCCCAAAGCATACCTCACACACAATCCACATAACACATATCATATTAGTTGTAAAAGCTATACCTACCACATAAGACATGCATATAATCATATAAGGAAGCCATGGAAACCCTCCAGGGTCTTACACCTAGTGCCACGGGAACCCCCACGTGGTCTTATCTGCCATGGGAACCCCGACATGGTCTTTGTAACGCCCCATTTCTGGTATGTGATTTAATTAAAGTAATTTTCATTTCTTAAAGGGGTACTCGACGAGTCTGTAGCCCGACTCGTCGAGTAGAGACAGGATTTGCACGCGGTTTAAGTTGGCAACTCGACGAGTCCATATCCTCGGACTCGGCGAGTCTGCCAGTCTGGATGAAACCCTAATTTCAAGGGTTTGCACCCTATTTAAACGTTTTTATGCGCCCCAAAACCAGCCTCCATCACCCTCAGAACGTCCCTTACTAAACCCTAGCCTTCCTTTAAGCATTCTTGGGATATTTCTCATTTTGTGGAGGATTTTGGTGCATTTTGAAGTTAGAAGAAGAAGGGAGAAGAGGAGTTCTCAAGAGAAGCAAAGAAGATCTGAGTTTATTGTGTCATTCCAGCTTCCATTAAGGTATAAAGCTTGAATCTTGGCTTGTCATCATGTAGATCTCCTTAAAAGCTTGCTAGTGTGGTTTTTGAGCCTTTTCTAGACTTTGAGGTCGATTTTTGAGTAGTTAAGTCGAATGGGTTTCAGATCTAAGCATTTCAGGACTCCTTAAGCTCAAGGTTGCCACCTTTATTGAGCTAAGCACCCATTCCAAACCTAGATCTCCTCTTTTAACTCCTTTTTGGGCATTTTAGCTTATCTTGAGCATGCATGAACGTAAAGTTAGAAACTTTACGTGTGAAATCAGTCCTAGGAACCCAGATCTACGAATTGGATGCATTGGAATCGAGAGAAATCGACTGTATAGTAATGACATGCTTGGGACTCGGCGAGTTGTCCTTCAGACTCGACGAGTCGAGTCGCGAGTCCCCGAGATTTCCCCTTTGAGAGTTTACGAGTGGAATCAGTGAGTGGGAATTGGACTCAGTGAGTTGAGACGTAGATCTAGTAGTGGAGGGACTCGGCGAGGGTTCGCACTCCCAGTGGGGGAGAGTTAGTGATTCAGGGCGAGAGGCCGCAGCGCGGACCGATTCTGTGTTCAGCAGCGAGAGCGAGGCGCTACGTTCAGCAGGGTTGCGCAGGGTACATCGCCTATGTCATAAATGCCCGGGAGAAGGGTAAGGCGACAATTGACGATGTGCCAGTAGTACGAGAGTACCCGGACGTATTCCCAGAGGATTTGCCTGGAATACCTCCGGAGAGACAGGTTGAGTTTCAGATTGACCTGGTCCCGGGTGCGGCTCCGATAGCCAAAGCACCGTATCGGTTGGCTCCTCCAAAGATGCATGAGTTGTCTACGCAGCTGCAGGATCTGCTAGACAAGGGTTTCATCAGGCCGAGTAGTTCACCATGGGGAGCCCCGATCTTATTCGTGAGGAAGAAGGATGGGTCGCACCGTATGTGCATAGATTATCGGGAGCTGAACAAGGTGACGGTGAAGAACCGTTACCCGCTCCCGAGGATAGATGATTTGTTTGACCAGCTTCAGGGAGCATCTTGGTTCTCCAAGATTGATCTACGGTCAGGATATCACCAGATGCGGGTCATGGATGAGGATGTGCATAAGACTGCTTTTAGGACCCGCTATGGCCATTATGAGTTTGTGGTGATGCCGTTCGGGCTCACCAACGCTCCAGCCGCGTTCATGGATCTCATGAACCGCGTATACAGACCGATGCTGGATCGGTCTGTGATAGTGTTCATTGATGACATCTTGGTTTATTCCAAGACTCATGAGCAGCATGAGGAGCACCTCAGAGAGGTGCTAGAGACGCTGAGGAGGGAGAGACTTTACGCGAAGTTCTCCAAGTGCGAGTTCTGGTTGCGCGAGGTGCAGTTCCTTGGTCACCTCGTCAACCAGAAGGGTATACTAGTAGATCCGGCCAAGATAGAGGCTGTGATGCAGTGGGAGGTCCCGAGGTCTCCAACTGAGATTCGGAGCTTCCTAGGACTGGCAGGGTATTACAGGAGATTCATCCAGGATTTCTCCAAGATAGCAGTTCTGCTCACCCGACTGACAAAGAAGTCGGTGGTGTTTCGCTGGGGGCCTGAGCAGCAGGCAGCATTTGAGACCCTCAGACAGAGATTGTGCGAGGCGCCAATCCTTACCCTGCCAGAGGGAGTAGAGGATTTTGTAGTTTACTGTGATGCTTCGATCACAGGTATGGGAGCAGTGTTGATGCAGCGAGGGCATGTGATAGCTTATGCCTCTAGACAGTTGAAGCCTCACGAGGCTAACTATCCGACGTACGATTTAGAACTGGGGGCAGTGGTGTTTGCCCTCAAGATTTGGAGACATTACCTCTATGGGGTCCGCTGTATCATTTACACGGATCACAAGAGTTTGAGGTACCTCATGGATCAGCCGAATCTGAACATGAGGCAGCGCCGATGGTTGGACGTGGTAAAGGATTACGACTGTGAGATCCTTTATCATCCGGGCAAGGCCAACGTAGTGGCCGACGCCCTGAGCCGCAAGGTGGTAGCAGCCCCGATCAGGGATATATGTCTGAGGATGACAGTGATTACTCCATTGTTGGAACAGATTAGAGAGGCACAGGTTGAGGGCCTGAAGGAGGAGAGGCAGAAGTGTGAGAGGATTGTGGGCTGAGTAGCTTCCTTTGACTATGACAGTCGAGGATTGTTGACCCTTTATGGGAGATTATGGGTACCGTACTGGGGCGGAGTACAGCAGGTACTGATGGATGAGGCCCACAAGTCCCGGTTCTCCATCCATCCAGGGGCGACGAAGATGTATAGAGATCTTCGACCTGATTATTGGTGGCCCTGCATGAAGCGGGACGTAGCCTGGTACGTAGAGAGATGCCTGACCTGCAGGAAGGTCAAGGCAGAACACCAGAGACCCCACGGCAAGATGCAGTCGTTAGACATTCCTGTGTGGAAATGGGAGGATATCACTATGGATTTCATCACTAAGCTTCCCAGGACCGCACGTGGAGTTGACTCGATTTGGGTCATAGTGGATCGGCTGACCAAGAGCGCGCATTTCATACCGATTCAGGAGAGCATATCGGCCAAGAAGCTAGCCGATATCTATGTGCGCGAGGTAGTGGCACGGCATGGGGTGCCTGTATCAGTAGTATCAGACCGAGACGTCCGTTTTACTTCCAGGTTTTGGAAGCGGTTTCATGACGAGATGGGAACTCGTCTTCATTTTAGCACCACTTTCCACCCCCAGACGGATGGGCAGAGCGAGAGGACAATTCAGACTCTCGAGGACATGTTTCGGGCATGTGTCTTAGATTTTGGTGGCAGTTGGGATACGTATCTTCCATTAGCGGAATTTTCGTATAACAACAGTTACCACGCTAGTATTGACCGCCCTCCTTTCGAGATGCTCTACGGGAGAAAGTGTAGGACCCCGATTTGTTGGGGCGAGGTCGGTCAGCGAGTCATCGGGAGTACCGAGGTGGTGCTCAAGACCACAGAGTTGATCCAGCAGGTCCGTAGCAGATTGCAGACGTCGCATAGTCGGTAGAAGAGTTACGCCGACAGGAGGCGTTCGGACTTGGAGTTTCAGGTGGGCGATATGGTCCTCCTGAAGGTATCGCCCTGGAAGGGTGTTATCAGGTTCCGGAAGAGGGGCAAGCTGGGCCCCAGGTTTATTGGTCCTTTTAGGGTTTTGGCCCGGGTGGGTCGGGTTGCTTATCGATTGGACCTTCCGGCAGAGCTTAGCCATATCCACAACACTTTCCATGTTTCTCAGTTGAGGAAGTGTTTGGTGGACGAGTCAGCAGTTGTACCCTTGGAGGATATTCGGGTTGATAGCAGCCTGAATTATATCGAGAGACCAGTTGCGATCTTGGATCGGAACACGAAGACCTTGAGGAACAAGGTGGTTCAGTTAGTGAAGGTGCAGTGGCAGCATCGAAAGGGTTCAGAGTGGACGTGGGAGGCCGAGGAGGAGATGAGGGAGCATTATCCAGAGTTATTCTCAGATTCAGTAGCAGCAGACTTCGAGGACGAAGTCTAAGTTAAGTGGGGGAGAGTTGTAACGCCCCATTTCTAGTATGTGATTTAATTAAAGTAATTTTCATTTCTTAAAGGGGTACTCGACGAGTCTGTAGCCCGACTCGTCGAGTAGAGACGGGATTTGCACGCGGTTTAAGTTGGAAACTCGACGAGTCCATATCCTCGGACTCGGTGAGTCTGCCAGTCTGGATGAAACCCTAATTTCAAGGGTTTGCACCCTATTTAAACGTTTTATGCGCCCCAAAACCAGCCTCCATCACCCTCAGAACGTCCCTTACTAAACCCTAGCCTTCCTTTAAGCATTCTTGGGATATTTCTCATTTTGTGGAGGATTTTGGTGCATTTTGAAGTTAGAAGAAGAATGGAGAAGAGGAGTTCTCAAGAGAAGCAAAGAAGATCTGAGTTTATTGTGTCATTCCAGCTTCCATTAAGGTATAAAGCTTGAATCTTGGCTTGTCATCATGTAGATCTCCTTAAAAGCTTGCTAGTGTGGTTTTTGAGCCTTTTCTAGACTTTGAGGTCGATTTTTGAGTAGTTAAGTCGAATGGGTTTCAGATCTAAGCATTTCAGGACTCCTTAAGCTCAAGGTTGCCACCTTTATTGAGCTAAGCACCCATTCCAAACCTAGATCTCCTCTTTTAACTCCTTTTTGGGCATTTTAGCTTATCTTGAGCATGCATGAACGTAAAGTTAGAAACTTTACGTGTGAAATCAGTCCTAGGAACCCAGATCTACGAATTGGATGCATTGGAATCGAGAGAAATCGACTGTATAGTAATGGCATGCTTGGGACTCGACGAGTTTTCCTTCAGACTCGACGAGTCGAGTCGCGAGTCCCCGAGATTTTCCCTTTGAGAGTTTGCGAGTGGAATCAGTGAGTAGGAATTGGACTCAGTGAGTTGAGACGTAGATATAGTAATGGAGGGACTCGGCTAGTCTGCGCCCTGACTCGGCGAGTCCAAGGCAATCTTCTTGCCTTAAGAACAGACTCGACGAGTTGTTCATACAACTCGGCGAGTCAGTTGAAGATGGAATTGTTATTAGCATCGAAGTGGAACTCGTCGAGCCTATGCTAAACTCGACGAGTAGTAGTGGGCAGAGAATTAGATATGAGAACAGGGACTCGACGAGTTGGCGGCCCAACTCGGCGAGTCCCGTCAACTGGAAATTAACTTTGACCAGGAAGTTGACTTGGACCAGGGGTAAAATAGTCATTTTACCCTGAGATTAGTTATCAGTATCTGATTTAGTGTTTATGGGATTTGTAGCCGGGGAGTTCCGGAGCAGCAGTCAGACAGTTCCAGATTTAGCACCTCAACAGCCAGCGTTACGAGGTGAGTTTCCTTCCAGTAGGAACGGGTCTACGGCCATAATGCCGGCCCGTTTAGTTAGCAGTAGTTCCAGGCTTCGGTCTGATGCAGTAGTTCATTGTGCTTGATGTCTTTGTGATTCGAGCATGTCTTTGTGTTATGTGTTCTGGACTTCGGTCTGATGCAGTATGCAGTATATCTGTTTATGCCAGTAGTTATGATTATGCTATGCTATGTTCAGTCAGTTCCGGACTTTGGTCCGATGCAGAGGGTAAGGCCCTGGTTAGTTCCGGACTTCGGTCCGATGCAGTTTCCGGACTTCGGTCTGATGCAGAGGGCAAGGCCCTGGTTAGTTCCGGACTTCGGTCCGATGCAGTGGGCAAGGCCCAGTAGTTGCTTTATATGTTATTGTATGGTATGTGGTAGTTTGGGGGAGCTCACTAAGCTTTGTGCTTACAGTTTCAGTTCTTGGTTTCAGGTACTTCCGCTAGTAAGGGGAAGAGCTCGGGATGATGGCATGACACACACCACAACTTCAGTTTATCCTGGGAGTTTTATTCAAATATTTTGATATGTTTTGACATCAGTTGATTTGAGAAACTTATTATGAAATTTTGAGACACATGATCCATGGATTTATCTTTTAATATTTAATGTGATGATTTAGTAAAGTTTTTAAACAAAAATTTTTGGGTTGTATTTTTGGGATGTTACAGTCTTCCTGCCTTGGGAACCCTCACAAGGTCTTCCTGCCAAACAAGACATAATGCAAACTATACATATAAACATATGAGCTAAACATACAAACATATAAGGATGCCATGGAAACCCTCCAAGGTCTTTCACCAGGTGCCGCTGGAACTCCTATGTGGTCTTAGCACACTGCCATGGGAACCCCCACATGGTGTTAGCCTGGAAAGCCATGGGAACCCCCACATGGTCTTATATCCAACTGCCTCGGAAACCCCCCGAGGTCTTCCATGCAAGTATCACAAAGACAACTAACATACCAAATACCACACAATCAACTATTTGCCATGGGAACCCCCGCATGGTCTTCACATAAATACATAATGTATCAATAGCACATTCGCAACAATCATCACAACTAGATAGATGGGTCGGCCTTGGTGCCTTAGACCCATTGGTATGGTGAGAAGACTCACCTCGCTCTGCAGAAGCTTCTCGCATGAGTTCCTTAGCTGTTGCCGCGCCAACTTCCCGAGTTGTCACTACCATTCAATATACCCAATTAGCAATTGGGTCCCATACCATAATCCTTAATCCATGCATGGGGTAAAATGACCATTCTACCCCTGGCCCAGTAATTCAATGTTTAATGGTAAAAAAATGAAAAACCATAGTTGTTTTTTCATTTTTGTAACATTAAAAGCTGTTTTTTACGTTATATCTTTAGCATATATTAAATAAATCATTTTTGTGTCGCTAACTTTTTTTGACATTAAAGAAATAGTAGTGCCTATTGTTTTTTTATTTTATTTAATTATAATTTCAATAATTTTGTTATGAATTCAATATCTTGGTTTATTATTTTAAATAAAGGCTTCATAATCTTAAGCACACGCACATTACATCTCTTTCCTCTTTCGTGACTTCGTCCCTAAACTTTTCGATTCCCGCTTCTCCCTTTCTCCCGCTCCCATCAAAATCACACAAAACCCTAACCTCTGCCTCCATCGACGTTACCGTTGACGGCTATCTCTCACTCAACGCCGCCTTGCCTCATCGAAGACGTGGCCTACAAATCTATATGTGCTCTCTGGAAGGCTCCCAGATCTCATCCATGGACGACCCAAGCTATGTCCTCGAGACAACCGACTCCTTTTGTCTACAGTCCTCACTTCACCGCTCTCTTATATCAATTTTTAGTTTTCTCCGTTTGATATTTATCCGATTTCCTCTCATAGAGTCACGGTGATACATAGATTTAGTCACCGGTGGTGAGTCAAATCCCGACCGCCAACACCGCCTGAGCGTTTTCCAACTCTTCAGCCTTCAAGGTATTTCTATTTCCATGATTCTCTCTTAGTCTAATGTTGTGTTTGTAATTTCAGTAGTTTGTAATTTCTCTAATTTGTTTTTTCTATGCTCTTCATTAGACATGTCGCATAGGGTAAATCTCTCGACTCTATCTCTCGGTATCTGCCCTAGTTGTTGTTTAATTTTTATCATTCATGTGTGAGTTCATTGTTTTTGTTGTATGAATCTGCTCCATCTATCCCCAAATCGGACATGATGCATAGAGCAAAACTTTGGAGTTGATAAGAAATACAACCTAATCTAAAGTAGTCAAAAGGGGCATCTTACATCTATTCTCAAAATTTCAAAAGGTAAAACTCATATAACATAAACCGTTGATAGAAACTTCAAAGCCCTTTTTTATACTCGAATTTTAACTCATAAAAGTATCCTCTCCATCAGGGGTGTGCCTTGGAGGAAAATAATAAAGTAATTTACCTCTAATATACTCATGTCTTCAAGTCAAGTAAAGCCAATACAAAAAAGTTAATGTAATATTGGCACTACATACCGAGCTTGTTTTGCACACTTGAAATAATTAATACTTCCCTCAAACCTCTATTCCACCAAAAGAACAACTTGATTAGCCACCACCTATTCGCTAAACATCTATTCAACCATAAGAACAACTTGTTTGTATTTGACAAATTGTAGAAGTGATATTGTTTATGGTTGCTAAAATGTTAAAGTGATATGAATAGAGTTTGGTTAAATTGTTAAATTGATATGGTGATGGATCGATAAATTGTTAAAGTGGCATGTTTAGTTGTTGAATTGTTAAAGTGGTATGTTTACTTTTTGTTATATGAATGTTGGGTATTTATTAAGTTGTTAAACTAATCAGGTGATCTGCAAGTGAATTTCAGGTAGCTACTTAAGACTGCTAGAAAAAAGCAGCAGAGGCTGTTAGAAAGGCCGTATGTGTATTTCCAGGCAAGTTTGACATGTCGATGTGTGACCATTCGCCTCAATGGATCCTTTGAGAGCTAGGTTATGAGTTGTGCAATGTAAGTGAGTTTAAGACATTTTCTTTTATTTTATTATATTTATTGACTTATTTTTTATCATAGATAAGAACTTGTATTTTTTTATTAAACATAGATGGAATGGTGTTGCTTGGAGTAGGAGGTCTCAGAGTGGAAGCATTAATCGTAGCTCCATTGTGGAATCGTAGCCTGTAGTGCGTCAAGCACCTACGCCAAAACATGTGCAAGAACTATGGAAGAAATCAATACAAAGCCATGAGGAAAACAATATTTTATGGTTGTAGTTATTGTATTTAAAACTTTTTAGATTGATGTTACAAAATTACTCTTTGTTTATTATATTAGATCTTTTGGTATTAGTTATTGGATTTCTTGTAAATTTTAAATATATTTTTTTTTATAAATATGTCATGTTACCCACAGATTATCCACGGAATAATCCACAAAAAAAAGGTCGTGGATAAGCCGTGGGTATCCGTCTGTGGTTAAAGTGTGGGTAACCATTTGTGGATAATATGTGGGTATATTTGTGGGTAACATATCTGTGGTAAATCCGTGGGTCACATGTCTGTGGTAAAGCCGTGGGTAACTTTTATGTGGATAATCCGTGGGTAAATTTGTGGGTACGATTTTTGTGGTAAATATGTGGGTAACCTATCTGTGGGTAGTTTCCGTGTGTAATATGTGGGAAAATATTACCCACGAGCTTTCACCCACGAATTTGTGTTTGTGGAAAATCCGTGGATAAAGCCTATTACCCACAAATTACCCACGGATTAGGCTGTGGGTGAAGGTTTGTTTTGTTGTAGTGAATATTTGTAAAAGAGAAAAAACAACTAACCATATCTGATTATATATTTTATTCTTAAGTATTCAATGCATACATAATTACAGATGCCAATTGCCAAACATGGGGATATTAAGGATAATGAATTAATGACACATAACTGAAATGGAGTATTATGTCTATAATTTTCAAAATCCACAAGCCCGTAAAGAGGGACTGAGGGAGTCCGAGTCTCCAAGAGTTAAAATTTAATAAAAGTAAATAAATAAATAAATTCACGTAATTGATTTTCATGGAATGTATAGATTTCAGGATGTAACAATTAGATGAAAGACTATTATGTTATTCGGTTAAATATCATTAGGGAATATGTCTAAGTTATTTAATTACCTTGTTTTACCAAAGTGATTACTAATTTCCATCATTGATCAAAATTAAATTTATAATAATTATGTACAAATTTATATTAGAGGTAATCTCAAAATGGATCAAATTTAAATTTATACTAAAGATGACGATCTACCTTTCTTCAAGTTCTCCTTTCAAGTTTCCAAGGGAAGATGCTTATTAGCTTATTTTTTGTTAAATAGTGATGAAATCTACCTACAAGGCAAAGCAATAACATTCATGCAGGAGTAACTGATATTGATCTTCAAGGATTCATATACACATATAAATAGAGAAAGCTTGTGTGCATGGAATATAGAGAAAACTATTGAGAAACATGAGGTCTTCTACAATGCTTAACTTGCTCATCTTTGTCATCTTAACATGCCCAATTGCTACAATAGCGATTTCATGTCCGTTCACTACAAAATGGAATGTTAGCGTTATTAGTGGTGTCCCTAACAATCTTGTTGTTCACATCAAATCAGGAGATGATGATCTTGGGAATCATACTATTCCATTCGTTGGAGATTACAGTTGGTCTTTTTGTGAAAAGGTTGGTGGTCACACTCTTTTTTATGGTTACTTCTGGTGGGGTTCAAAAATTCAGAGCTTAGATTTGTTTGACGAAGCCATTTCAAAAAAATGCTATTTTAATGTGGGTACCGAACATTGTTACTGGTTTGTAACACCTAAAGGGTTTTATGTAAATGCACACCCAAGTGGAGGTGGGGAGTTCATTAAACATTGGGATTAAAAACAAGTATATATGTCATGTTTTTCCTATTGTAGCTTGAAATAATATATGATGCAACTTGATTGACCACATTAGGATGCTATATACGTGTTCATTTCTCTTGTCACTACATATGCACATGTTTATAATACTGCTTTATTTGTTACAATTTACCAACACAAGTTCTTTATAACGAATGTTTGAATAGTTTAAAAAAAAACTCTAAAACACATAGTTTCTTCTCTTTTCCACATGAAAATATTACAAAAAAAAATGTGAGAAAAACTAAACGACTAAACAACCAATCAGGAAGTTATGCCAAAAACAAGAGAAGATACAGCCTGTGAAGGAGGTAAAACAGAGTTGATTAATGATTAGTTTCATTACATAAAAGAAAAATAGAAAATAAAATATGTAGTAGTTGTAGGAAGCTAGAATAGGGGGCTGTGCGCACTCTCTTCTACATTGAAAAGAGGGATAATGACTTAAAAGGGTAATATATAATTTGATTTGTACACATTTAGTCACTGACTTTTTTTTTTCTTTCACATTTGCCCCTTTAACTTGTTAAACTGTACATATTTAGTCCTTATGACCAGCTACTCCAGGTTAGCCGGTAAAAATGACTTAATAGGGTAATATATTTCTCACTTTGTACACATTTAATCCTTAATATTTTTGTACACATTTAGTCCTTAATATTTCTTTTTGTTGCAAAATAAGTCATTTTTGTTTTTGTACTCATTCAGTACTTATGAATAGTTTATTTAGGTTTTTCTCGCGACATCTTATGTGGGATAGCCATATGGTGGTGGGATAGGTTGAGGTGGTCCTGCTATAGGCTATAGGCCAAGATACCTAGTGCGGGTCGGCTGTAAGCCGTAGGCACGGAGGCTCGAGAAGAGCGATTGGGTTAAGGCGTCATGCTGACAAACCCTAGGTATTCCAGTCCGATGACTGATTGGACCTGTTGCATGTTGGCATTCCAGTCCGATGACCAATTAGGCCAAGATATTCCAATATGATGAGTGTGGGCCCGTTATGCATTATAATACGTTTGTTGTATCGGGTATTTTGGGGGAAACTCACTAAACTTTGTACTTACTCGGTTGTTTATGTTTTCAGGTTCTATCGTTGATCGTGGGAAGGAGAAGGCATGACTGTACACACTCATTAACAGTATTGAGGATTCCGCGTTTCTTATATTACTCATCAACAACCTCACACACTTCATCAATGATTGTCCCACATTCATAAGTACTGAATGAGTACGAAAACAAAAATGACTTATTTTGAAACAAAAAAATATTAAGGACTAAATGTGTACAAAATGAGAAATATATATTACCCTATTAATTCATTTTTCCCGGCTAACCTGGAGTAACCGGTCATAAGGACTGAATGTGTACAGTTTAACAAGTTGAAGGGGTAAATGTGGACGAAAAAAAAACTCAGTGACCAAATGTGTACAAATCGAAAAATATATTACCCTTTTAAGTCATTATCCCTTGAAAAGATTAAGTGATAGCGCACGGTGAGTTACTTTACTGCATAATCATATCATATTTGTTAATATATTAACATTGAATTTATTATATATGCATGATTAATGTTAACTAGTGGAATCATATCATATCATAGCCACATTCATATTTTGCGTCCTATACAACAGAAAAAGTAATACAACAGGTTAGATTTTTTATACATACTATTAGACAATATATGTGTTTTTTTAATATTAGATCTGGAATCTCTTCATCTTCTATGCATGTGTTTGTGTGTGTATTTTTTTGTTGTGTTTCATTAAATAGCACGTTTATTAGCTATTATTAAAACACTGATATAATGAAATACTAAAACCCTAACGTTTTAAGCCCAAACTATATCGCAATTTATGGTTTTATCCAATGTTTTCTTTACATGAATACATGAAGTTTTCTTATAAGAATTTTATTTTCTGCATTTGTAACTATAATTCCGAAAACGCCCCTGTTCTGTAACTTATGTTTCTGCCATAGTTTCCAGCACTTAAACGATACCTGCATGATAAATTGTTATTCTAGTTTCAGGTGTCATTAGCTAAGTCCCCCAACCTATTTTTGATAAGTTTTTTTCCGAAAATGCCCTTCTACCCTTTTGATAAGTTTTTTCCAGTAAATTCAGTGTTTTTGGTGTATACAAACAAAATCACTGATTTCAACAATTTAACAAATTAAACGCAATCAATTTTGTAATTTACCTAATTTGTTTATATGTTTGATGCATTTGTTCTTACTTTATAAGAAAAACCAAAAGTGCATTGCTATTTATGGTTTTATTCAATGTATTGGTTACAAATGCATCAAATATCGTGTGTCATTTGTCATATGCGTTACACTTTCTTAAGTAATCATTTATGTAATCATATCCAATCAACTCTAAAGATTGAAGCTTGTGAAGTTGACTGAAAGTGGTTATGCTAAGTCAAGTGAGACAAAAGTGGCGTCGAGGGTGGTTTCACTTAAAAAAAGGGAATGGAGATTGTGTGAAAAAATCATCGCATCTACATACACTTTTGGGTTATATGGAAGCAATTCACGTAAAGGTTGAACTGACAGGTTTTTTATGAATTCCAAGATGTGACCATGTGATCGTTTCTAATATTTCACCTGTGGTTCCATAATGAAAGCTGAGTTTTCTGGATTCAATTTTTTGATCTTGACTATGTTTCTTTCTTTTCCTGTCAATTTCAATCCTCTCGTTTGATCATAATCAAGATAACAATGATGATGATGATCTAAAACACGATAAGAAGTTAACAACTCTTGGTCTTTATGTGAATTTTATGTATATTAACATGAAACTTGATAGGAGAGACATAAATTGTGTAGCTAAGCATAAGTAATCTGTGAATGGAAAAGCGTAAAATAGTAAAACATCAAAGATATCGAAAAAATAAAATAAGAATCAAGATAAAAAAAAATCACCAATAGGCTTCATGTGAAAGTGTGTCTTTCTTAACTTTTTAACCACATTTGAACATAACTAAAATTGGAAATTGTCACATATAAGTTGACGATAATAACCAACGAAAGATGAAATAAATCGATGATTTATTCACTCAGTGACATCATCCAATGCCTACCATTATGAAGTATTCGAACTAGCCATAGAATGTTTGTCCAATATTAAAGTGAAACTAAAATTACGTTAAATTGCCTTGATAGTTCGTTAGTGTGCAGTAAGTTAAATGGAACGCAATATTCCATTTACATAATATTCTGGAAGAATCGAATAGAATTGGAATTGAAGATTCCATTCCATGGCAGGTTTGGTTGTGAAATGGAACGCAATACTTCAATTCCTTTGAAATCCTTATACTTCATCAATGGGCTTCACTTTCACCATTTCGTCCAAGTTTGGAAGGAATTCAATTCCTTTACTTCACTTATTTTGTCAAACAACCAAACTACCTCATTATACGTATCAAAAAATATGAAGTTAATTTATTTCATAATACCGATTCCAATTCCTTTAGTCAAACATAGTGATAATCACATACCTAAATGGTTGTTTGACATTCAGGTTCCCATATGAACCGAATTCTCTGTTCTTCAAATATCTCCAGTGAAATCAAAATTCATATGTGTCCACACATCATTAAAAAAATATATGAATCCCACATATCACAACATTTATGAGAATAAAACAACAAATAAAAGGTAAAAGAAATTGACCGAAATGACGATAGTTAGCAAACCTAAAGAACTATGTGTTGACCGTTAATCAAGAGTTGTCGACGGTGTGTGGGTGGTCTAAGAAAGAAAAGAAACACCTTTGTAGCAGGTGTTGGTAGAGTTAGAAAACTTGGTCACAATTGATTTCCATTGTACGTTTTTGTTACCTAAGTGTGTCAAGTGAGAGGAAGAAGAAACATTGTATCACCAGGAAACAAAAGTTGGCGCCATCTAGTGCTCGAATGGTTCTATCAGCCAGTTTCAAGTCAAGACCTCTGAGCAGTTGTTCCATTATTTGAAGGGATACAGAAGGGGCGATTAGTATGAATCATGGATTTGAAGATCGGCGGTGGCGTGATTGCTGATCGGTGATGGCGATGGAAAGAAAGTTTCATCAACTTCAGAGATGCAATTAAACAACCGATAGTGGAACGCAGTCATAGCACCAATTTAGGGTTCGACAGTAAAATTATGGGGTAATCAAAGTACACCGTACTTACATGGAATAGGTTTTTCAATGATAAAACTACAATTTAAAGAATTTAAGGAAAGACGCTGAGAAAGTGGGATTCGTCCACGATCGAAAGAGATACATCCGTTGGTTTTAGGGTGTATCGATCGAAATAGAGAAAGAGACATTTGATTGGAAGCATAGGAGGTGAGAGCAGGCAAGCGATCAGTATTGGCAGGGACTAAATTTGCCAATCTCTAAAACTTTTATGGCTAAATTCTGTAAAGACATAAACATCACTATTCCTCAAGCTCTAGTGAATATATATATATATATATATATATATATATATATATATATATATATATATATATATATATATATATATATATATATATATATTTAACATCCTTAATTCGCGTAATTTGAGTTTTAAAATCCCTTAAAAAGGTACGCTATCAATCTCACACCCTTAAACCTAAGTTAATCTCGCATCCTTCAACACCGCCTTCCTCGGCCACCATCGCACCAGCCACTAGCACTGCCATCTACCATCGGCTCCCTATTTAACCTTGAATCAACCTTGACCTAAACATTATCCTCAAATCCGGTGACCTAAACATCATCCAGTTTCTTCCTGTGTGGACAATATCCATCATCACCAGTAGCACCCCTGCCGACGACCTTCACGATTTCAGGGGTTTGTAGAGAGAGGGTTACAAATCGGGGGTTTAGGAAGGTGATAATTATTCTTCATAAATGAAATATGTAAAGTTATGCTACTCTACTACTGGTGAGTTTTTCATATCCTCTTCACCTTCTTGAACGTGTTTGTTCTTCTGATTCTTGTATGTTGCTTGACTTTGATGGTGATGCTTTTTTTCAGTTCTATTGTATTATTCTATACCGATGTTGTTTCATTGTATGAGCAATTTCAATAATTTGTATTGAACCGAAATGGTGCTTCCCGATTTTCCTGAAAGTTTTCACAGGTAATTCCGTAATGGTGAAATGATTGAATAAAGCGGGTCAATGGTGAAGATGATGGCTAAAAACCGGCTCAGAATGCTCTCCGCTTATTTGGGTCAAAAGAATATCTTTAGGAGTCGGGTTTGAAACACTATGCTAAGCTTCGATCCCCAGCACTCTTCACTCTTCAGTTGTGTCAATTATGTCTCCCCTACAATACGAACTATGCCAAACTCATCATCTTCTTTTTCCTCTTTTCCGGAGGTAAGAATTTCAATCAGATTTTCTCTTTTTGTTCTGTCTCTTATTCTCTTACCTTATTTTCACATCCAACATTGTTTTTTTAAGTTTTGTACGTATTTCTGTCAATGGTTGTGGTTCTCCAAGATCTACATATTCAGTTATAAAATCCATAAAGAAAGTATTTCAAGAAGTACGTCCATTTGCCTTTCCCTTTCACCCACTTCTTGTGATTATAAGCTGTTGTAAACAGGTTTTTCAATTTTGAACACGTGGTTTTATTTTTGTGTAATGATCTGGTTTAATCTTTTAATTTACATCTTTTATTCTACATTTTTTTCTCATTTTTTGTGTGAAATTTGTGTTAGGCTTTTTACCAGGTGGTAGAGTTAGGGCTCCAAGTAAAATACCAAAAATCAACGACAGGTAGCTTTTAACTTTGAATCTACTGATCTTGACTGTACCATGAATGAATGTGAATGGAATTTAAACAATGCTTTTGATAGAAACTGTGATTGTGAACTTTGATTGGCCTTTGATTTGTTCAAGTAACTCTAAATTTATCGATCTTGGAAGCTTTTACTGATCTTGGTATGCTTTTAAAGAAAACTATGATTTTGTTTTACAGTGAACTTGATGAAAGAACTATAGATTCAAGAGAAATGGTAGTATCTTGAACTTGATCACTAAAAATTGATTGACAAATTGTAAACATGATCCAATAACGTTTGGATCTAAATTCTGATCTTTTGATAGCTGTTAGAAACAGCTTTGTCATTTGCAGGTTTAAAACGAGAAATAAAAAATAACAGAAAATGAGAAGTTGATCGAGGTTTAAAAGAAAGGAGTTAAAGGACGTTAGAGAAAATGACTTGAAATCCAACTTTTAACCAATTGTGGGGAGTTTCTGATTCATGAATTTGATAGTTTTATACCTTTATATGCATGTCAGGTCAATGAGCACTATTCTGAATTTGCATATGTTTCTGGTTGTTTACAACAGGTCAAACAAGACTTAAAGTTCAAAGAAAGTTTTAAATCCATCCAAGTTGATTTTTTTTTGTTTCCTAGAATGATGATGGATAAATGGAATCTAGAAATGTGGTTCTTTGATCTCCCAGCTTTTCAGTCATAAAGTTTTACATATGTACTTTCTGTATCAAGATTCTTGACATGGTTTAGAGATTTTGAATGTTACCAAGCTTTTTTATATCATAAAGCTTGACTTAGGGTTGGTATAATATTATTGTAATTAATATATTTATTTTTAGAGTATTCATAACATAGATGAAGATTTTCCTGATTTAGAAAGATACAAATGTAAAATTTGATAACGAGGCAATTGACTTTCTTTATTTATGCTGTACCATATCTCTTTTTACTGTTCAGTTTATCCCTTTTGAAAGAAGTAATTTTTATTTGATTCTTATTGTATATAATCATTTATTTCTTTTAATAAATGATAATTACTAATAATGAAACATTCATATATTAAAAAATTTGTATACATTAAAAATTAGATACATTGGTTCATAGAAAGTGGTCTGACTGAAAACGTGGACTCAATCAAGTGGTAAAATTAGTGTCAAAGCTAGAAAAAAGCATGGTTAATAAAATCTTACATGATCATTAAATGCTTTTTTAGTTAAAAATATGTTTTCATATGTAAAACTGGTAACTTAAAAAAAAATTAAAAATTTGAAATAACCTAAATAAAACAAGTTGAATAAGTTGAATTTTGTATTCCCAAGTTAATTTTAAAAATTGTATTATACTATTAGTGATTTAGTGTTTAAGTATTTATAAGAGGTTTTAATCATTTTATTATATTTTGTAGGATATAAAACCATTATAAAATAATAATACATGTTAATATACGTCAGTGTTACTGATTTTTATGTCAGTGATTATTATTATTATTATTATTATTATTATTATTTAATGAGAATACACAAAATTTGTCAAAAAAAAAAAAATTATGTTTAGAGCTAAACAATATACTATTTTCTCAGATTATATACAATGTTTTAATAATTTTGCCTTGAAATAAAATGTTGTAATAAATTATAATTGTCATATAAAAATAATACAAATATATTAACAATTACTATGAAACCTATCCAACAAGTCATGAAAACAACACAAGCAAAAAATAATTCCAATGGACGAAAATATGTTATGACAATAAATACATGAAGAAATGTTTTTGAAAGTCTTTAAATTTGTGAAAACATTATGATTTTGTTCCTACCATGATTTTAGGTTTGTTAATGTCTAAATTTTATCAATTTTTTTCCCTTAAGTTTATAAATTTACTAAAAAGATTCTTAAGATTCCAAATCTTTTATGCTTTTACCCGAATAATGTTCTCCAAATTTGACATGAAAGTCTTTAACTTTTATAAGCTTTATCGGTTTCGTCGCTTAAAACTTACTATTAGGGTTTAGGGTTTAGAGGCATCAAGAACAAAAGCTAATAGTTCTTCGAAACAATCTGAAAGCAAATCAAAATTAGAAGCCACACCACCTATTTAAGAATGGTTAATTTAAATCAGTTTCGGTTAATTTTTCGGTCATTATACTCACTTAAACTAATTGTATTTAGTTGTTCATGTTAATAAGAAAAATGATCCCAATCAGAAGGTTTTTTTGTAACATGTATACAAAGAAAATTAATTGTAGAATAGAAATTATCTGCTGACCGGTAAAATAAACTATTCGTTAACCGTTGAAAAGAAAATGATCACTGGATGTCGAATTTTTAACCAGAAAAAGTACTACTCGCCGAAATAAACTATCCCGTGCCGCCGCATCGCACGGGTATCCTACTAGTATATATATATATGAAGGGTTATTTGGAAAAAAAAAAACCCTAAAAATGCATAAAAAAAATACTTAGAGATCACAAAACATTTTTTTGACATTTTTTATGAAAAAATCGCAGGTTTTTAAAGAAATTTTCAGCGAATTTTAATAAAAAGCTGCGATTTTTTATTAAAAAAAATTCAAAAAAAAGTTTTGTGATCTTTAAGTATTTTTTTTATGCATTTTTATGATTTTTGGGGTTTTTTTAGGGTTTTTTGTTTTCCATAGAACCTAAACCTATATATATATATATATATATATATATATATATATATATATATATATATATATATATATATATATATATATATATATATATATATAGGAGTAGGATAAAATGAGAACACCTAAAAGGTTGAGAACGCGAGAACAGATCATAACCTTCTAAATAATTAGATCTAGGGCTATTAATAATCGGGTCATTTATGTAAATTATAAAACTGACGGGTTAAATATATAACTTTGAAATGGTGATAAGGGTATAATAGGAAATCCAAATAATACAAATAAATGGCAATTTCTATAATTTAGGTATGATATTAAATTGGATCGTTGTTTCTCTCAATTTCAATACATACTAAACCCTAATCTATTTGATTTTTTTATTACCGGCCGCACACCCCCATCTTTTTCACATTATGCCGCCATTGCCATCGATGTTCATATCTCACCACCGCCTGCCTTCATCCTTTTTTTCCAGCCTTCATCATTGATCGGAGGAGAATAGATTTTGAAACAAAAAAAGAAGCAGGAAAACAATCACCACCATTGTTGTGCGCCGTCATCATCACTCGCTGCCACTACCACTGGCCACCTTTGAACAACCACCACCACCCAAGACGTATCCGTTCACCTCCGCCGCACCTATGGTTTGCCTTCTCCACCTCCCCGATCGATCTTCAAAATCATCACCGAATTCCCCTTTGTTCTTGATGCTTAAATCTTAGTTTTGACAAAGTTTCGTCATGTGAATAAGTTGCAGATTGGATTCACGGTAATCAGATTCACGTTCTTGATGCTTAAATCGTAGTTTTGACAAGCGCCCCAGAAAGTCTCCCCGGTTCGCCACTTTCATTTTAACTTGCCTTGTTCTTCATTTTTCTAGGTGAATTGCAGACCATTATTCTTCATTTACACATCAACCCTATATTTCTTTGTTTAAATTCATCTCATACCAACCCTTATAATTGATGGAAGAGATAGCCATACGAAGCTGTAATCAGATTCAAAGTAAAAAAGTTATGCACAGAAGCTGTTTGATGAAATGTGTGAGAGAGGTATTCATTTGTGAATACCAGGGTATTCATTTTGTTAATAGAAATGTATTCATTTGCGAATAGCAGTGAGATCATGTGTGAATGAGTGTATTTAGTTATGATTAGAGGTATTCTTTTATTCATTTGTGAAGCATGGTATTCATTTGTTAATAGCAATGTATTCGTTTGTGAATAGCAGTGTAATCACGTGTGAATGTGTGTATTTATTTATGAATAGAGATATTCTTTTATGAAGAAATGATAATTTTTACACTCATTTTATTTCAGTTTATTAAAAAAAAGAATTTGATTAATTATAAATTGATGTGCATTCATTTATGATTGGAGTAGTATCAGGTTTTTTGAAAAAAAAATCATTTATGAATACAAATGTAATGATTTCGGGTTTGATTTCTAGTAATTTTTTGAAAAAAAAAAACATGAAATCGGAGAATTTTTATTTTGAAGAAAAAAATTTTAATTTTTTTTTTTAGTTTTAAATTTTTTCTTGATAAAAATGTTTTCTATATTCTATTAATATGAAAAGTAAAAAATCAAATATTTCTTTCTTTTTTGGTAACTGATCCTAAATTTAAGGGAATCTGATTGATTTTTTTTTATTTTAATTTAATTAAAATATACAATTATTAATATGCCCTTATATATTGATTGGTCCAGATTTGTTCTCGCGTTCTCAACCTTTTAGGTGTTCTCATTTGATCATTCCCATATATATATATATATATATATATATATATATATATATATATATATATATATATATATATATAAAGAAACATATATGCCTAACTCATTTTCATCACCATCATTTTGAAAATCTGGATAAGGGGTAAAGGTAAATCCGATTATTAATTAACTAATTAAATTAAAATTAATGTCTATAATTTTGGTAAGTGGCATTATAGTGAATCCAATATTTATGGTATTGATATGTTATTCCTGCTTCGTCAAATTCATATGCCGCCAGGGTCTCTATTCATAGGCTCGAGAATCTCTCTCTCATCTCCTTATTCTGTCACAACCAGAGTAGTAGAACCATCCCAGACCACCAATGAACAACCAGATTTGAGAATCGTAGAATAATGGTTGTTAAAAGTGCTTGGTGAAAAAACAATTCCCTCTGGCGTGAAATTTCTAAGGTTCGAAAAACCCTCTGATGGAAAAATCTCATATAATTTGAAACCCTAGCACGGTATTTTTAAACTTGCTCCCGTCGTCGTTTTCTTCAATTCATCATTTCGTCTACTTTTATTTCTTCATCAGCAAAAAAAGAGACAATTCTTCCTCCGATTGTAGGTATGTATAACAAAAGAACACCCTGCCATCATTAAAATCAATGGAATCGATATCATAGATGGATGACAGACAAGAACAGTCCCTTCCAAATTTCGATTTCTAATGTTTCTGGTCACTTTATGTGGTATGTTTCATTCAATCCATACTCTTAGTCACATACTGATCATCTTTTTTTAATGCTTAATTATTAATATTGTGAAAATCGGCTATGTACTTACAGTTTGATTGAAGGTGTATCGTGGATGGATTCTGGGTTTGTTTGGCTGTGGGTTTTGGTGTTGGTGTCAATTTCTTTTGAATATGTTTTGATTTATGTTTCTTTCACAGTTTCAAATTCTTTTTGAGTGTGTTGTTTGATTTTCGTATGTATGATATATATCGTTCTTTAGTATTTTTTGTTAAATTGATAACTGTTGAAATATAGGATGTGAACATGTGCAGCAATAGAATAAAAGAAAAATGGTCCAGATCAGTGGTGTAAGTTTTAGGAATAAGGGGATCAAAAGTTGATGGGGTCTCACCTTAGTGGTGAGCCAATGGGCTGCCATTTTGGTGTGAAAGCTAGTAGGGTGTTTGATGAGGAAATGTACACTTCATTACTTTATTTAATAAAATAATGTGTAGTCTTTTTCATGTTTGATCAAATTAGGAGTCTATGAATATAATTGAAGGAAACTGATATTCTTTATTTCTAATTATCAATAATTATAGTATTATATATTAGTATGAGTAGGCTTTAGAAATGATATTTTTGGTTTAAGACTCAAGGTAAATTTTTCTGTCGTTATTTTGATTCTTGAGAGCAAAATGTGTAACAAGATATTGGTGTCGTTTGGAGATCTGAACACAAACAAGGACACATAGGGTACGTTGCAGTTTTCTAGAATTTGGTGGTTGCCTTTCATGTGTGGGATGGATAGTTTTATCGATTTATTTAAGGATGCACACTCGGAAAAAGGACATTCTTTCAAGAATTGGCCATGTATTCTTTCAAGAATGAAGCATCTAGTAGAATGTTCATTATTTTTATTTAATTTTTTCAAATTTTCAGAAATATTCAATGACTATAGTGTATTCTGTAAAAAATGTAGCTTATATTTTTTTGTAATTCTGTCAAGAACGAAACTTATTCTAATAACAATGTCAAGAATATTTAATTTTTTTTAAAAAACGTTTCTTTTAGAATGTTTGTGTTCTTTTGAAAAAAAAATCTAATTTTTAAAAATATGGATTTGATTATATTTGTTTCCTAAAATAAGGATAGACAAAATGTCCATATTACCCCTCAAACAGAATTGAAATTGAAATTTCTAAAAAAAAAATTAATAATAAATGCAATCGTATTCTTTCAAAAATGATTTTATTTTTCATTGATCCAATGGCTAGGATTTAGTTACACAATTGATGTGAGTTAGATTTTAATCCAGCCCTCTATATATATATATATATATATATATATATAACAAACATAGAAATATGAACTATATACTATAATATTATTGCATAAAATTACACATTTTATTGAAAAACGGTGAAACTAAACATTAACAAATGCAACATTTGGAATCTCAAAAAAGAAAAAAAACATAATAATTTCTTTGAAAATACAATAAAATAATTAAAAAAATGAAAAAAAGATAAACAATAGTCTGAAATATGAACATTACCCTAGAATTTGGCATTCCGGAGAAAAATGTTTTTTTTCAAAAACTGAAAAGATATGATTGTTTTCTTTAAAATCCTCCTTTATAATTATTAGTTTACTCAATTTCCCTAAATTAAATTTGAATGCTAATCAAATTATTTTTAACAAAAGATCATAGGTCATTGTTTCTTATGCTTAATTTATGTAGTGAATTGAAAAACATATTATATATATATATATATATATATATATATATATATATATATATATATATATATATATATATATATATATATATATATATATATTTGAAGTTTTGATTTGTGCGGTCGAAATTTTTGAGGTCCGCCTTATTAGCTTTTCAGAATTAACAGACATAATTTTGAAACAAAAAATATGTTTTGTTTTAACTTTTAATCTAGGAAAATTAAGTAATCTGGAAAATTTAAGTAATCTATGTTGGTGATTTTTGTGTTATCAACATATTTTGGTGGAATTACTATTAATAATGAGATAGGATGAGCTCCATTGAATACCGAGATAGGAGGTGCGGTGTGCACACTTGGAGTGATAAATGTGAACTCGAGAGAATACGGGGATCCGGGGGCATCGCCCCTGGGTGCAAGGTTCCAAGGGGCTGCAGCCCCTTGGCGTGGTCTAGGGGCAGCGCCCCTAGCGGGGTCCAAGGGGCAGAGCCCCTGGCAGTGGTATCATGATGATGCCATGAGTTGGTTATGTCTTAATAACCAACGATTTTTGGTGCCAAAGGAGGAAATTCCATTTTAGTACTTTTCCCTCTAGTATAAGAATCTTTTCTCTGTTCCAGAAAAGGGTTAGAACTTACATACATGAAAATCATATATTGATTTGTTCTTCTCTCAAGAACACAAAATAACAATGTACTTTTCTATGTTTCTGATTTAGAAGTGGCTTGACTTCTAATTTGAAATTCCTTGGATTATCCCAAATCTGATTTCGTGATACCCTAGGCTATAGGGTCGAATCATAGATTTTGGAAAGTGATTGCAATCACCATCCAAGAAATATCCAAGTATATTGATATTCTTAAGATCCCAAAATCTAACATTCAAAATTTGTGATTTGCGAGAATATCAATCGCAGAATCTGTTAGAGACATGACTTCTAAATTTAGGAAGTTGGATAAGTTTGAAGGCATTGATTTTCATCGCTGGAAGAAGAAGATGCATTTCCTTCTTACTACCCTGAAAGTTTTTCAGGTTTTGATCACCCCTACACCAGAACTAATGGAGGATGAAACCCTTAAACACACCAGAAGAAGATACAAATGGGAAAATAATAATTACATCTGTCGTAAGCACATTCTAAATAGTATGTATGACTTTCTCTTTGACATCTATCAAAATCAAGAATTTGCAAAAGATATGTGGGATACCCCTGAATCCAAAAATATATGGCAAAGGATGCCTTAAGTAAGAAATTTCTTGTCCATAATTTTAACAATTACAAGATGGTGGATTCAAGACCTATCATGGAACAGTACAATGAACTCATGAGCACTTTGGGCCAATTTGAACAACACAAAATGCAAATGGATGAATCCATTTTTGTCTCAAGTGTTATTGGGATATTACCCCCATCCTGGAAAGACTTTAAACACACACTGAAACACCAAAAGAAGAGTTATCTCTAGTACAAGTTGGCAATCACTTGATAATTGAACAGGGTATTCAGGCTCAAGAAAGTGGTAAGGGAAAAGAAAAGGAAGTTCCTAGATCTTTAGTGATCATGGTGGAAGATGACAAACCTCAGAAAAATAAAAAAGGAAATATGAAGAAGAAAGGTGACCATAATAAGGGTTCAAACAAGAAAGCAAAACTTGTGAGTTGGAATTACAACAAACCCAGTCACATGAAGCGAGATTATCGTTTGAAGAAGAAAAAAAATGGTGCAAGCACTTCTGGACAAGGATCTAATGATCAAGGACAAAAACCACAAGGTCAGCATTTTATTTCTGAAATTATAACTTCTTTTGTTATATATCATGCAACACTTATTCCTTAATCATTCTATGTTCTGGAAGATGATCATGCAGGGTGGATAGACTCGGGGGCAATGAGTAATGTGTGTAAAGATCGCTCTTGGTTCAAGGATTATGAATTGCTTAATGATGGATCGGTGTTGTACCACTACAAGTAAAACGTGATTTTGCTAGGGAAGGTCGCTATGGAATGTATTTTTGTTGTTAATCTGCAATGGATCGTGCTATGGAATGGCGTTCCATAGCAATGTTGTTACCACATTGTCTACGGATTTTATTTCTGGTAGCGAGAATGGGAATTGCTAGGGAAAATGCTACCGACTCCATATCCGTTGGTATTATGCTACCGATATTTCTATGGAACACAAATTCGTAGCAATTTTCCAACGACATTTGTTACGAAATCACTTTCTGTTGTACTGCTGCTATGGAATTAATTATCGTGGTTACTATGCAACAGAGTTTGTGACGGAAACCAACTTCATAGTTGATTTGCTATGTAAGTATCATTCGTAGGTATTTTGCTAGGGAATTCTTCTATGGAATATGATTTCGTTTGCTTGTTTTGCTATGGAACAAAACGTGTAGCTAATTTGTGACGACATTTGTTGGGATGTTGTATGCTTAATTAATTTTCTTATTCTATGGATGAATTATTATTATGATCAATGAAATTTGTAAGATATGGTTTGAATGAAATGTTTTTGAATTGGTAATATGTGGCATAAACTAATGGCTAAAAATGTAAAAATGAATTATAAAAGTAGATATTGCTAGCAAGAGGACTCGAACTTAAGCTTATGCTAGAAAAGGGCGCGGTTAAGCCAGTTGTGCTAATCAAGTTGTGTATAATTTCTTGAAAAACATAGTATATAATGACTAATTAACCATATAATTTTATTAGAACTCGGGCCCTATTTTTTCCGGGTCCTGTGCGGTTGCACCTCTTGCACACCCTTAAAACCGGGCAAGTTAAAGTATATAATCTATGTAGATTATTTTCCCTAATAACGAATTCATTACAAACTTATTTTTAATTCCATTAACTATACTTCATCACAAAAATAACATGGGTTTTACGTATACTTCATCCTACTCAAACAACATAGCAAGCAAAAATGACTAAAATGCCCTTTTAACAGAATGATGTAAACATAAAACCAAAATAAAATTATAGTAGTATACAACTTCATATACAATACAATATGAGCACTAATATTCAATGTCCAATCTATTATCAACCATTTATATTTTTAAGAAATATACAAAACCTACCATACTCTACATACCAACGACAAACCATGCAATATCTTTGTCGATCCTCATCCTCTTCATGGCCTATTGAAAACGCACCTTTAACAGAATGACGTGGGTCTTTACATTGGAATGTGATGTTATTCGTTGTAAGTCTACGAACAACATCAACAGCCCGCAACAACTCTTTGGCACTATCAACAACACCCGTGTACTCCCCATCATCCGAAACTTCCCAGCCAAAATAGGCATCAAGTAATTGTAAACCTACACATTAAAATATCCATCAATTAATCCAATGTATCCTTTTCAATACAACATTAAATATTATACAACACAACACAACTAAATACTAACCCCAAACTACAAACATGCCTTAATTAACTATATATAGAATTTATTTTACATATATACCATATATACATACCTTCATCACATTGATGAGGCCCTCTTGAAATGTAGATCATTCCAAGCAAATAAATTGCCTCAAGATGATCTTCATCTGCTGCTTGTCTCAACAAAGTCAATCCTAAATCAAAAGTGCCATAATAAAAGCACTCATCCTGTTGACATAATAACAATATCAATATATAACATCAATGACACTAAATATTAATAAATGGTATAGATTACATATAATTACTGAAACTACACATACAATTCCTTGTCTGAACATGGCTTCAATGTTATTATGCAATGCACATGTGCGTATAAATAAATCAGCTTTCAGATTTTTGGGACCCATTCCTTCAAACATGTCAATGCATGTTGTTCTGTACACTTGAGGATCAGCCCCCACTTCATACATCTTCTTTGAACTTCAAAATTTTAAATACACAGTAAATAACAAATAAATAAAGTTGTATTTCATCAAATATACATTCATTAGTTGATGTTTATTCAGAATTACCAAAGTCTTGCAGAGACGATGTCTTTCGCAGATTCTGCCCCTAATACTACAAATATCCGACTCAAAATCTCTAGTGGGAGATCATTTAATGAACGACGACTTCTAGTATTCGACATTCTACTTACAAAATACACATTGGAGTAGTTGATTTCAATTATTTTTTTAAAAATTAAGCATAACTATGAAAGACAGTGTAACAGGGTATGGAAAAAAAACTTACTTTATGATGATCTGGTCGCGAGGAGTACAGGAGTCTCTATTATCGGAGAAAATCGTTTTTAAGAACGATTATCCTTCGACGATTTGGGGGTTTTAGTGTTTGTATGCAGATTTATCGTCCGGAAAAGTTGAGATGTTCTGAATGGTTTAAGAACTGAAACGCCGGCGTGCCGTCAGTTGTATGATGGCGCCTTAACGATTTAGAGTGCAAAAAGAACAAATTGCCCTTGAAATCATTTCAAATATGTGAATACTAAGGGTATTTGTGTCAAAACACATTATTCAAATATGTTAACCTTTTATAGCTAGGTAACAATGGACTTTTGATTGTTGAAATGAAAAAGACAAAAATAACATATATATATATATATATATATATATATATATATATATATATATATATATATATAATAATAATCCATAATGTAATACATTTATATTAACATTTCACCAAATTACTAGTATATATTCATGTATTAATATATATATTAAAAGTGGAAGAAGATTTTAACAGTAAGCTTTTTTACTTTAGATTTTAGACACAATAGTTTTCTTTTGTTGCCACTTTTAGTCCCTATGTTTATAGTAACTTTTTTTACTTTGATTTTAGTCACAATACTTTTTCTTTGTTGCCACTTTTAGTCCCTATGTTTATGCCTTTATAATTTTACCCCATGCAAAGCATGGGTTCTCCACTAGTTGATATTAAACCAAATTACCAAATCCAAAATAAAATACATGTATGTTTATGCATTTACAATTGTATTTTGTATGTATTTAATACTAGGAAGGAACAACCATTTGCTACATACAACTATACTCACAATACAATATAAACACTAATATTGAAAGTCCAAAACACATTATTCAAACATTATTCAAACATCATTCAAACATCATTCCAAACTTTTACTCTTTTAGTCCCTTATTAGCAACACAACATATTTACTAATCAAGTAACAACATCAAGTAATTATTTATCAAGTAAATTACTATATATTCGTATATTAAACCAAAAGAATGTACATAGCATTAATTGTCATAATATTAAAAGTACATATCAATAAACTACTCATAAATTATACCAAACTCCTTAGAAAATCTAACGAAACAAGCATCCCACAAACAAATTTCACACCTAAACACCCATTTGTACCCATTCACAAAAGCGTCTGACACACTAATTACAGACTTATGCATTGCACAAGTTCTATGGAAGCTATCACACCCCAAACCGGAACGGCATAAACGTTCGGGGACGGAGGACGTCATGCTCAGTATCACAACACATGCATCATAGTAATCAAAGTAACAACAACCATTGCATTAATATTAAAGTGTTTACATGGTATTTAATTCACAAAAGATTTACTACAAAAGTAAATAACAAAACAAGGACATGAAGCTACTATGCTCCATCTTCTGAATCCCTATGCGCATACCTGTCTACTAGTTTCCTGAGAATACAAGTTATTTTGAAAGTATAGATCAACATTTAAGCTGGTGAGTTCATAAGTTTTTTCAATATAAAAAGTATAGTCTGAGTTCTTTGGAAAAGTTCGCCTGTTCCTCCAGAAAATCCTATATTTTCTGATGTAATGAATGATAAGTAAAAATGACTCTTACAATTCCTTCTATGAGTACTTAATGAATACAAGTTATATACAATCCTATTCAAACATACAATGAATTATATGGATCTGACCTAACCCCACAACCAAACAAGGAACAGAAATGAGGCGGAAGTCACACATTTCATTGTTTGTTAGATCCTCATTGTATATAACCCTGACGTATTCACTAGGTGCTTACGGAGTTAACTGTAATAGTTCTTTGACATTTGATGAAAATATTCTTTAAGAAAATCATATATTTTCTTTAGTAAATTGGTAACCACAATAGTTCCTTCTATAATTGCTTAGTTTATACTAGCTATATATAATCTAATATCGAACGGAAAGTTAAATGTGTGAATCTGCTCTAAGCCCACAACCAAACAGGAAATAAGGCGGAAGTCACACATTCCACTGCCTATTGGATATTAATTATATATAACTCTGATGTATAAACTAAGGAATTATAGAATTAACCACTTGAGGTCCTTTATGTTATACTTGTTTAATAAGAAGTATTAAACCTTTTATAAATAAGTTTCTAGTTTCACTCACTCATATGTGAAACATTGTTTTCGGTAATAAATGTTATTGTTTTCAGAAAGTTCTATCGAAAACTGTTTACCTTAAAAGAACGATGTTTACCATAGAAAATCCTATATTTTCTATAAAACCGACTGGTAGTCTATGTTGTTCCATGATCGAAAAGCACAAGTATAAATACTATACTTACTGTAATGTTATCTAGTTTTGTTGATAAGTTAAACTGGCTGAAGACTGCTTTGTTCTAGAAATCTGATGCGACGATACTACCCTCCTATGATTACTTAATACATACGAGTTGTACAAAACCGAGATCGAACAGACAGTTGAATGGGTGAATCTGCCCTAAGCCCACATTTAAACAATGAACAGGAAGTAAGGCGGAAGTCACACATTCCACTGTCTACCGGAATTCAATTTTGTCTAACCCTTTTATACATATTAAGTAATCACATAGTTAATATCCTTTGAGATTGTTCATGAAAAAGTATATTACAACGTAAATATATCGTTGTTATCTACTTGTGAGTTTTATGGCCATACTATTAGATACGACGTGTATCGGACACCAATATTATTTATGACTTTGTCACCAGTACACCTGTCGGTCCTACTGTAGCTAACAGTAAAGTGCGAGATTGTCAATCCCGTATAGATCTATACACAAACTCATGCTCTCCCTTAAGGAGACCCTGGTCCATAAGGGTAGTCTTCCACTAGTACATATGTAAGTACCCAAAGACGTGTCTCACAAACTAGATTAACGAATTTTCAAGTAATAATGTGAAAACCCTTTTTATAAATAACAGATAAGCTTATAAAAAGTTTCTTTTGGTCCCTAAACTATACTTATTATAGTTTATAAGCTTATTTTCATGTTTTAATAAGTTTCATGTTTTAAATACAGTTCAATGGTAAGAAAGACATAATAAGCAATTTATATTTTAAAACACAACATTCTTTGTCTTCTTCTTGTATTCCCCTCCTAAAACATTAAAAGTTTGGAAAAACATGGGGGTATGAACTCACCTTATGTTGGAGATTCGATTGAAGAGATGATATAGGATGATAAGTTTCACGAGTGAAGTCCCGAAGTACAAACGAGTCCTAAATAACATATAATGATACATATAGGCATGAAATTAGTGAATCTAACCACAAAAGGTGTTTAGCAAACAACCTAGGATGAAAGAATAACTCACCAAAGGAGTGTTAAAAGCAAGTTAGGAGGATGAAAGAGAGTTCACGACTGGGCTTGATGTGATCACGGCCCAAAAGATGTGAAGAACACTTGGAGATCTTGTTGATTGGTGAGTGTTTGAAGGCCTTTCGTGGTATACCAAAGAGATGCAAAAGAAAAGGAGTGTTTAAGGGAAGAAAAGGGTGTTCATGAGTATGATACTTGAGAAAGAATGGGGTGGTTCACGGCCAAGAAAGAAGAAGTGAAGGATAAATGACCCAAACATATATATATATATATATATATATATATATATATATATATATATATATGGTGAGTTCACGGCCTAAGGAGGGTTCACGACCGTGAACATGGTTTGCGGCCGTGAAACTCACTTGATGAGGTTTATGGGCCGAATGCAATACTCCTAACTCGTTTCCTTAGTGGTTCACTTCCTAACACACAACCCAGACTTATACTAGGCTTAGAAACCTATAAATTTGACATTTGGTTGTTGTGTTTGACTTTACAGGACAGAAATTTCAGGTTGTGACATCATCCCCCCGTTAGATGGAATTTCATCCCGAAATTAGCTTTCTGAGCGCGACTTCAGGGGTTGAGGAAAGATGTTTGTACTTCTGTTCCATTTGGTCTCCTCGATCTCCAGTGAATTCTGATCCTCGCTTAGCATTCTTGCGGATCTTCACTATTGTATCTGATGTGCTAATCCGTAGGGAGCGTATGGGTTCAGTTTACTTGTCTAAGTTCTCCCGAATGGTATAATGTCCACTTGTAGTCCTGGACAGCTTTGTCGTGAAGTTCATGGTAAGATTCATACCTGGTTCATCTATTATTACCTCGTGTATACAAGTCATATATAATTATGATTGGTAAGACAGTCGGATGTGCGACTCTGCCCCAGGTCCACAACCAAACAAGGAACAGGAGATAGGGCGGAAACATACATACTAAATCCGCATAATCATAATTATATACCACCCTCGCGTATACACTCAATAGTGATAGGTGAGCCGTATTCGTCCCTAGCCTCTGTGCTAGAACTTGACTTACTGCACGAGCGGTATTTTCGAATGGTCTGTTGAGGATGCTTCAGGAGGTTTCGGAGGGTAAAGTGCTCTTCACTTGGGTACTTTGGAGTTTAGAATACGAGAGACGATTCTGAGGTCTATGTCGGGTTTGTCGTTATGAATGACGAGTGTTACGTTAGTCGGTCGGTTACGGCGAAATATTTTCAGAGCACATGAAATTGGTATGGTGAGGACCACGCTAATCCATGACGAATGACAACGTCAGAACTCTTTAGAGAAACTAATGTTAGGCCGATTTGAAAGAAACATTTGTTAGAGCCATGGTGCATACTGCAGGTATTCGATAGTGCGTTTTACGTGTACTTTCTAGTGCCTTTTGTTTTAACCCTTGTTATTACTACTGCGAAAAATTCGTACCGCAATAGGCGAGTACTAGCAGTAAGAGTGCTTTGATAACAAGTGACGATACTTAATATTATGATCCTTCTCGGTACACTATGATCGCTTGGCACATACAAGTTCTGTATAACTAAGATAAATAAGACGGTCGACTGAGTGACTCTGCCCTAAATCCACAACCATACAAGGAACAGGAAATGAGGCAGAATCACTCACTCTAAGCCTGAAAGATCTTAGTTATACATAACCCTGATGTACATACTAAGCCATCATAGTTTACCTGAACGGATCTTTAGTTCTCTTATGAATGATGTGACTTGTTCGAGTAAATAACTTATAACTACTTTTTAATTTCCCCAAATTTTTAATAAAATCTTAATTTTTAAAGTAAATTTATTTAGAAGACATACCGCTGTTCACAGGTGGTTCCGGGGCAGTCTCTCCTGCGGTGATCATCAGTACTCGCCCTTCCCCGCCAGAGTTCTTCGTTATTGGGCAGTCCCTCTTGTAGTGCCCAATCTCACCACACCCATATCAGGCCTGGTTCACTTCTACTCCGGGGACTTGGGAGATTGGTTGTGCCGGCGCCCTGCAGAAACAGACAGTGTGCCCCTTCCTGCGGAAATTCATGCACTGCATCTCCTGGCAAGATCCGGTGTGGTGGTAGTTACACTTACTACACTTCGGGAGAGTTCCAGCATATCGACTGACAGGCGCTGGAGTGGCAGGTGTTGTGGCAGCGTGTACAGTATCTACTTGTTGCTCCTGTGGGGGTTCCTGTGTTGTTCGTTCCTTCCTCTTGTTCCCCGACTTTCATTTATAGTTCTCTCCCTTTGTTGGCTCGAGAACTGTGGCCACCACGCCATGGCGGACTCCATGGTCAATGAGTCGTTGGGCCAGGCGTTTGGCGCTATCGAAGGCAGTCGGTTTAGAAGCCAAAACATTCCCTTGAATTTTGGTAGATAAGCCACAGATGTACTTTTCTATCTTTTTACTCTCTGGGGTAACCATCCCCGGGCACAGTGCTGCCAGGTCGCTAAACCTGTCAGTGTAGGCCACTATGTCTGAGCCGGCCATGGTATGATCTCGTAGCTCTTGCTCCAGCGTTTGAACTTCTCCTCTTGGGCAGTATTCTTCCAACATCATCTCTTTTAGGTTCTCTCAACCCATAGAGTTAGCCACTGATAGGGTCAGTGACTTAACATGGCCATTCCACCATGTTAGGGTTCTGTCGGAGAAGGTGCAGGCAGCAAACTTCACTTTGCTCACTTCTGGGCACAAACATATTTCGAAAACTGATTCTGTTTTCTCGAACCATCGCATCAGAGCAATGACTTCCCCATTTCCATTAAAGGATTTGGGTTTGCAGTTCATGAAGTCCTTGTATGAACACTCCCGTGGGTGTCCGTGGGTCACTCCGGGGTTAGATAGGTGGGTACCGCTACCAGATCCACTGGTACCACTTGCGCGGATTTGAATTATATCAGCTGTTGTTACGGTTGTTACCGCTGCTTGGAAAGCAGCAGGATCGTATTTTGGTGGTGGAGGCAGTGGTGGATTCTCTGTTGTGGTATTGACTACGCGCCTTATAGGTCTACCGTGAGGCATCTTTTGCTATAATGAATACGAGATGAAATGGTGATAAGTCCACAACAGTGGTTATAAGCCGAATGCTGATTAAACTAAGTTATCCTAGTTCTGAGTGTATCCTGTTCCGACTTTCATAGGGTTCTGAAATAATTCATGATGGAAGTCTATATAAAATAAACTTATGAATTAGTAGTAACTACTCTCTAATGAATTTCTGTGAATTGAATATCTGTTACCAGCTGTTACGAAACATGAAATAATCCTAGCACATAGTGTGAGTAGTGTATTCACTAACTCACTAGGTCATTTTTAGTTTATTTGTTATTAGTGCGACACATAAGACGTTTGGTTTCTTCGGCTGATCCTTTCTCGGAATCCTCCTCATAATTCTCTTCTTGTTCCTCCTTGACTCCTCTGCTAAATGCTATGATGGAGTGGTTACATCTATCTAGGTTTGTCGTGCGAGAATGGAAGTGTCTAAAGAATCTATGGGATTAAGTGAAACATTATGGGGTGATCCTTACCGGGTCCTCCTATAATTGCGTAGTGTATACAAGTTGTATATAATTTAAGATTAAATAGACCTTCGAATAAGTGATCCTACTCTAAAACCACAACCAAACAAGGAACAGGAAGTAGAGCATAGATCACAAATTCTAAGTCTATAAAATCTCAATTATATAAAACCTTGGGAGTATACACTCCAAAATTATAGACCTACCAGTAAGGGTGTTTTAAATTTTCACATAAGTTATTTATAGTGCCTAAAATACTCCTATAGTATTTTAATGGTATGAACATGGTAAGTTTTAAACTTGTTGTTATCTTATAGTATAATAAAATACTCCTATAGTATTTTAACTTTATGTTCTGTTCTAAAAATCCTTTGTGTATAGAGTTAGGTAAGTTTTAAGTCTGTAGCAACACCACATCACTCCCAAACACATGTTGGTCATATCTCAAATAAATATGGTTGATCAGGCTATATTGACCCCAGATATGATTACATAACTGTCCAGGTTTGACCGCAGTGTCCAACATTTAAATACTTTTGTTTTGTTCTTCTTGTGATACTTGTTCTAGTATGTATATATGTATGTATGTATACTTTTATAAAGATATTGTTATACTTTAAAAATATACTTTTAGTCAAAGTACTTCGGCCCCATTGTATTTATAGTTGTATATCTTTTATAGGTTGATATACTTAGTTCACTATAAACAATGCTCTATTACCAATCTGTCACACCCCCAAACCGGAACGGAGGAAACGTTCGGGGGCAGAGGACGTCATGCTCAATATCACAACACATGCATCATAGTAATCAAAGTAACAAAAATCATTGCATTAATATTAAAGTGTTTACATTGCATTCAAATCACAAAAGATTTACTACAAAAGTAAATAACAAAACAAGGACATGAAGCTACTATGCTCCATCTTCTGAATCCCAGTCCGCGTACCTGTCTACTAGTTTCCTGTGAATACAAATTATTTTGAAAGTATAGATCAGCATTTAAGCTGGTGAGTTCATAAGTATTTTCTTTATAAAAAGTATAGTCTGAGTTCTTTGGAAAAGTTCGCATGTTCCTCCAGAAAATCCTATATTTTATGATGTGATGAATGATAAGTAAAAATGACTCTTACAATTCCTTCTATGAGTACTTAATGAATACAAGTTATATACAATCCTATTCAAACATACAATGAATTATATGGATCTGACCTAACCCCACAACCAAACAAGGAACAGAAATGAGGCGGAAGTCACACATTTCATTGTTTGTTAGATCCTCATTGTATATAACCCTGACGTATTCACTAGGTGCTTACGGAGTTAACTGTAATAGTTCTTTGACATTTGATGAAAATATTCTTTAAGAAAATCATATATTTTCTTTAGTAAATTGGTAACCACAATAGTTCCTTCTATAATTGCTTAGTTTATACTAGCTATATATAATCTAATATCGAACGGAAAGTTAAATGTGTGAATCTGCTCTAAGCCCACAACCAAACAGGAAATAAGGCGGAAGTCACACATTCCACTGCCTATTGGATATTAATTATATATAACTCTGATGTATAAACTAAGGAATTATAGAATTAACCACTTGAGGTCCTTTATGTTATACTTGTTTAATAAGAAGTATTAAACCTTTTATAAATAAGTTTCTAGTTTCACTCACTCATATGTGAAACATTGTTTTCGGTAATAAATGTTATTGTTTTCAGAAAGTTCTATCGAAAACTGTTTACCTTAAAAGAACGATGTTTACCATAGAAAATCCTATATTTTCTATAAAACCGACTGGTAGTCTATGTTGTTCCATGATCGAAAAGCACAAGTATAAATACTATACTTACTGTAATGTTATCTAGTTTTGTTGATAAGTTAAACTGGCTGAAGACTGCTTTGTTCTAGAAATCTGATGCGACGATACTACCCTCCTATGATTACTTAATACATACGAGTTGTACAAAACCGAGATCGAACAGACAGTTGAATGGGTGAATCTGCCCTAAGCCCACATTTAAACAATGAACAGGAAGTAAGGCGGAAGTCACACATTCCACTGTCTACCGGAATTCAATTTTGTCTAACCCTTTTATACATATTAAGTAATCACATAGTTAATATCCTTTGAGATTGTTCATGAAAAAGTATATTACAACGTAAATATATCGTTGTTATCTACTTGTGAGTTTTATGGCCATACTATTAGATACGACGTGTATCGGACACCAATATTATTTATGACTTTGTCACCAGTACACCTGTCGGTCCTACTGTAGCTAACAGTAAAGTGCGAGATTGTCAATCCCGTATAGATCTATACACAAACTCATGCTCTCCCTTAAGGAGACCCTGGTCCATAAGGGTAGTCTTCCACTAGTACATATGTAAGTACCCAAAGACGTGTCTCACAAACTAGATTAACGAATTTTCAAGTAATAATGTGAAAACCCTTTTTATAAATAACAGATAAGCTTATAAAAAGTTTCTTTTGGTCCCTAAACTATACTTATTATAGTTTATAAGCTTATTTTCATGTTTTAATAAGTTTCATGTTTTAAATACAGTTCAATGGTAAGAAAGACATAATAAGCAATTTATATTTTAAAACACAACATTCTTTGTCTTCTTCTTGTATTCCCCTCCTAAAACATTAAAAGTTTGGAAAAACATGGGGGTATGAACTCACCTTATGTTGGAGATTCGATTGAAGAGATGATATAGGATGATAAGTTTCACGAGTGAAGTCCCGAAGTACAAACGAGTCCTAAATAACATATAATGATACATATAGGCATGAAATTAGTGAATCTAACCACAAAAGGTGTTTAGCAAACAACCTAGGATGAAAGAATAACTCACCAAAGGAGTGTTAAAAGCAAGTTAGGAGGATGAAAGAGAGTTCACGACTGGGCTTGATGTGATCACGGCCCAAAAGATGTGAAGAACACTTGGAGATCTTGTTGATTGGTGAGTGTTTGAAGGCCTTTCGTGGTATACCAAAGAGATGCAAAAGAAAAGGAGTGTTTAAGGGAAGAAAAGGGTGTTCATGAGTATGATACTTGAGAAAGAATGGGGTGGTTCACGGCCAAGAAAGAAGAAGTGAAGGATAAATGACCCAAACATATATATATATATATATATATATATATATATATATATATATATATATATATATATATATATATATATATATATATATATATATATATATATGGTGAGTTCACGGCCTAAGGAGGGTTCACGACCGTGAACATGGTTTGCGGCCGTGAAACTCACTTGATGAGGTTTATGGGCCGAATGCAATACTCCTAACTCGTTTCCTTAGTGGTTCACTTCCTAACACACAACCCAGACTTATACTAGGCTTAGAAACCTATAAATTTGACATTTGGTTGTTGTGTTTGACTTTACAGGACAGAAATTTCAGGTTGTGACATCATCCCCCCGTTAGATGGAATTTCATCCCGAAATTAGCTTTCTGAGCGCGACTTCAGGGGTTGAGGAAAGATGTTTGTACTTCTGTTCCATTTGGTCTCCTCGATCTCCAGTGAATTCTGATCCTCGCTTAGCATTCTTGCGGATCTTCACTATTGTATCTGATGTGCTAATCCGTAGGGAGCGTATGGGTTCAGTTTACTTGTCTAAGTTCTCCCGAATGGTATAATGTCCACTTGTAGTCCTGGACAGCTTTGTCGTGAAGTTCATGGTAAGATTCATACCTGGTTCATCTATTATTACCTCGTGTATACAAGTCATATATAATTATGATTGGTAAGACAGTCGGATGTGCGACTCTGCCCCAGGTCCACAACCAAACAAGGAACAGGAGATAGGGCGGAAACATACATACTAAATCCGCATAATCATAATTATATACCACCCTCGCGTATACACTCAATAGTGATAGGTGAGCCGTATTCGTCCCTAGCCTCTGTGCTCGAACTTGACTTACTGCACGAGCGGTATTTTCGAATGGTCTGTTGAGGATGCTTCAGGAGGTTTCGGAGGGTAAAGTGCTCTTCACTTGGGTACTTTGGAGTTTAGAATACGAGAGACGATTCTGAGGTCTATGTCGGGTTTGTCGTTATGAATGACGAGTGTTACGTTAGTCGGTCGGTTACGGCGAAATATTTTCAGAGCACATGAAATTGGTATGGTGAGGACCACGCTAATCCATGACGAATGACAACGTCAGAACTCTTTAGAGAAACTAATGTTAGGCCGATTTGAAAGAAACATTTGTTAGAGCCATGGTGCATACTGCAGGTATTCGATAGTGCGTTTTACGTGTACTTTCTAGTGCCTTTTGTTTTAACCCTTGTTATTACTACTGCGAAAAATTCGTACCGCAATAGGCGAGTACTAGCAGTAAGAGTGCTTTGATAACAAGTGACGATACTTAATATTATGATCCTTCTCGGTACACTATGATCGCTTGGCACATACAAGTTCTGTATAACTAAGATAAATAAGACGGTCGACTGAGTGACTCTGCCCTAAATCCACAACCATACAAGGAACAGGAAATGAGGCAGAATCACTCACTCTAAGCCTGAAAGATCTTAGTTATACATAACCCTGATGTACATACTAAGCCATCATAGTTTACCTGAACGGATCTTTAGTTCTCTTATGAATGATGTGACTTGTTCGAGTAAATAACTTATAACTACTTTTTAATTTCCCCAAATTTTTAATAAAATCTTAATTTTTAAAGTAAATTTATTTAGAAGACATACCGCTGTTCACAGGTGGTTCCGGGGCAGTCTCTCCTGCGGTGATCATCAGTACTCGCCCTTCCCCGCCAGAGTTCTTCGTTATTGGGCAGTCCCTCTTGTAGTGCCCAATCTCACCACACCCATATCAGGCCTGGTTCACTTCTACTCCGGGGACTTGGGAGATTGGTTGTGCCGGCGCCCTGCAGAAACAGACAGTGTGCCCCTTCCTGCGGAAATTCATGCACTGCATCTCCTGGCAAGATCCGGTGTGGTGGTAGTTACACTTACTACACTTCGGGAGAGTTCCAGCATATCGACTGACAGGCGCTGGAGTGGCAGGTGTTGTGGCAGCGTGTACAGTATCTACTTGTTGCTCCTGTGGGGGTTCCTGTGTTGTTCGTTCCTTCCTCTTGTTCCCCGACTTTCATTTATAGTTCTCTCCCTTTGTTGGCTCGAGAACTGTGGCCACCACGCCATGGCGGACTCCATGGTCAATGAGTCGTTGGGCCAGGCGTTTGGCGCTATCGAAGGCAGTCGGTTTAGAAGCCAAAACATTCCCTTGAATTTTGGTAGATAAGCCACAGATGTACTTTTCTATCTTTTTACTCTCTGGGGTAACCATCCCCGGGCACAGTGCTGCCAGGTCGCTAAACCTGTCAGTGTAGGCCACTATGTCTGAGCCGACCATGGTATGATCTCGTAGCTCTTGCTCCAGCGTTTGAACTTCTCCTCTTGGGCAGTATTCTTCCAACATCATCTCTTTTAGGTTCTCTCAACCCATAGAGTTAGCCACTGATAGGGTCAGTGACTTAACATGGCCATTCCACCATGTTAGGGTTCTGTCGGAGAAGGTGCAGGCAGCAAACTTCACTTTGCTCACTTCTGGGCACAAACATATTTCGAAAACTGATTCTGTTTTCTCGAACCATCGCATCAGAGCAATGACTTCCCCATTTCCATTAAAGGATTTGGGTTTGCAGTTCATGAAGTCCTTGTATGAACACTCCCGTGGGTGTCCGTGGGTCACTCCGGGGTTAGATAGGTGGGTACCGCTACCAGATCCACTGGTACCACTTGCGCGGATTTGAATTATATCAGCTGTTGTTACGGTTGTTACCGCTGCTTGGAAAGCAGCAGGATCGTATTTTGGTGGTGGAGGCAGTGGTGGATTCTCTGTTGTGGTATTGACTACGCGCCTTATAGGTCTACCGTGAGGCATCTTTTGCTATAATGAATACGAGATGAAATGGTGATAAGTCCACAACAGTGGTTATAAGCCGAATGCTGATTAAACTAAGTTATCCTAGTTCTGAGTGTATCCTGTTCCGACTTTCATAGGGTTCTGAAATAATTCATGATGGAAGTCTATATAAAATAAACTTATGAATTAGTAGTAACTACTCTCTAATGAATTTCTGTGAATTGAATATCTGTTACCAGCTGTTACGAAACATGAAATAATCCTAGCACATAGTGTGAGTAGTGTATTCACTAACTCACTAGGTCATTTTTAGTTTATTTGTTATTAGTGCGACACATAAGACGTTTGGTTTCTTCGGCTGATCCTTTCTCGGAATCCTCCTCATAATTCTCTTCTTGTTCCTCCTTGACTCCTCTGCTAAATGCTATGATGGAGTGGTTACATCTATCTAGGTTTGTCGTGCGAGAATGGAAGTGTCTAAAGAATCTATGGGATTAAGTGAAACATTATGGGGTGATCCTTACCGGGTCCTCCTATAATTGCGTAGTGTATACAAGTTGTATATAATTTAAGATTAAATAGACCTTCGAATAAGTGATCCTACTCTAAAACCACAACCAAACAAGGAACAGGAAGTAGAGCATAGATCACAAATTCTAAGTCTATAAAATCTCAATTATATAAAACCTTGGGAGTATACACTCCAAAATTATAGACCTACCAGTAAGGGTGTTTTAAATTTTCACATAAGTTATTTATAGTGCCTAAAATACTCCTATAGTATTTTAATGGTATGAACATGGTAAGTTTTAAACTTGTTGTTATCTTATAGTATAATAAAATACTCCTATAGTATTTTAACTTTATGTTCTGTTCTAAAAATCCTTTGTGTATAGAGTTAGGTAAGTTTTAAGTCTGTAGCAACACCACATCACTCCCAAACACATGTTGGTCATATCTCAAATAAATATGGTTGATCAGGCTATATTGACCCCAGATATGATTACATAACTGTCCAGGTTTGACCGCAGTGTCCAACATTTAAATACTTTTGTTTTGTTCTTCTTGTGATACTTGTTCTAGTATGTATATATGTATGTATGTATACTTTTATAAAGATATTGTTATACTTTAAAAATATACTTTTAGTCAAAGTACTTCGGCCCCATTGTATTTATAGTTGTATATCTTTTATAGGTTGATATACTTAGTTCACTATAAACAATGCTCTATTACCAATCTGTCACACCCCCAAACCGGAACGGAGGAAACGTTCGGGGGCAGAGGACGTCATGCTCAATATCACAACACATGCATCATAGTAATCAAAGTAACAAAAATCATTGCATTAATATTAAAGTGTTTACATTGCATTCAAATCACAAAAGATTTACTACAAAAGTAAATAACAAAACAAGGACATGAAGCTACTATGCTCCATCTTCTGAATCCCAGTCCGCGTACCTGTCTACTAGTTTCCTGTGAATACAAATTATTTTGAAAGTATAGATCAGCATTTAAGCTGGTGAGTTCATAAGTATTTTCTTTATAAAAAGTATAGTCTGAGTTCTTTGGAAAAGTTCGCATGTTCCTCCAGAAAATCCTATATTTTATGATGTGATGAATGATAAGTAAAAATGACTCTTACAATTCCTTCTATGAGTACTTAATGAATACAAGTTATATACAATCCTATTCAAACATACAATGAATTATATGGATCTGACCTAACCCCACAACCAAACAAGGAACAGAAATGAGGCGGAAGTCACACATTTCATTGTTTGTTAGATCCTCATTGTATATAACCCTGACGTATTCACTAGGTGCTTACGGAGTTAACTGTAATAGTTCTTTGACATTTGATGAAAATATTCTTTAAGAAAATCATATATTTTCTTTAGTAAATTGGTAACCACAATAGTTCCTTCTATAATTGCTTAGTTTATACTAGCTATATATAATCTAATATCGAACGGAAAGTTAAATGTGTGAATCTGCTCTAAGCCCACAACCAAACAGGAAATAAGGCGGAAGTCACACATTCCACTGCCTATTGGATATTAATTATATATAACTCTGATGTATAAACTAAGGAATTATAGAATTAACCACTTGAGGTCCTTTATGTTATACTTGTTTAATAAGAAGTATTAAACCTTTTATAAATAAGTTTCTAGTTTCACTCACTCATATGTGAAACATTGTTTTCGGTAATAAATGTTATTGTTTTCAGAAAGTTCTATCGAAAACTGTTTACCTTAAAAGAACGATGTTTACCATAGAAAATCCTATATTTTCTATAAAACCGACTGGTAGTCTATGTTGTTCCATGATCGAAAAGCACAAGTATAAATACTATACTTACTGTAATGTTATCTAGTTTTGTTGATAAGTTAAACTGGCTGAAGACTGCTTTGTTCTAGAAATCTGATGCGACGATACTACCCTCCTATGATTACTTAATACATACGAGTTGTACAAAACCGAGATCGAACAGACAGTTGAATGGGTGAATCTGCCCTAAGCCCACATTTAAACAAGGAACAGGAAGTAAGGCAGAAGTCACACATTCCACTGTCTACCGGACTTCAATTTTGTCTAACCCTTTTTTACATATTGAGTAATCACATAGTTAATAGCCCTTGAGATTGTTCATGAAAAAGTATATTACTACGTAAATATATCATTGTTATCTACTTGTGAGTTTTATGACCATACTATTAGATACGACGTGTATCGGACGCCAATATCATTTATGACTTTGTCACCCGTAGACCTGCCGGTCCTACTGTAGCTAACAGCAAGGTGCGGGATTGTCAGTCCCATATAGATCTATACACAAACTCACGCTCTCCCTCAAGGAGACTCTGGTTCATAAGGGTACTCTTCCACTAGTATATATGTAAGTACTTAAAGACGTGTCTCACAAACTAGATTAACGACTTTACAAGTAATAATGTGAAAACCCTTTTTATAAATAACAGATATGTTTATAAAAAGATTCTTTCGTTCCCTAAACTATACTTATTATAGTTTATAAGCCTATTTCCATGTTTTAATAAGTTTCATGTTTTAAATACAGTTCAATGGTAAGAAAGACATAATAAGCAATTTATATTTTAAAACATAACATCTTTTGTGTTTTACTTGTATTCTTCCCCTAAACATTAAAAGTTTGGAAAAACATGGGGGTATGAACTTACCTTATGTTGGAGATTCGATTGAAGATATGATATAGGATGATAAGTTACACGAGTGAAGTCCCGAAGTACAAACGAGTCCTAAATAACATATAATGATACATATAGGCATGAAATTAGTGAATCTAACCACAAAGGTGTTTAGCAAACAACCTAGGATGAAATGATAACTCACCAAAGGAGTGTTAAAAGCAAGTTAGGAGGCTGAAAGGGAGTTCATGGCTGGGCTTGATGTGATCACAGCCCTGATGAGTTTTGAGCATTCTAACACTCCTATGGTGTGCATGCAACCCCAGAAACCTTGGATCTATGTTTTCTTTATTATACATGCAAATATTCATTTTTCCAAGGTTTCATCCTAACTAACATATGATTAGGGTATATGTAATATAAAAACTAGTATAATGACATACCTTCCTTGTTGCTTGGATTCCTTAAGACCTTGTGAGCCTAGCACCCCAAATGTGATGCCTCAAATGCTTCACACAACACCACCAACGACTTGGAATAACTTGAGAGAAGATTGATATGCACCAAATCGGCTAGCCCTCACTAGAATCACTTAAATGCCGATTTCTAAGCTTATGGGGTCCTTTATATAGTGTAATGCAATTAGGGTTACACCATGTAACTCATGCCTTTCCACATTCCTCATGATCCATGGGGTTTAACCACATGGGGTATCCATGGGTCACCACATGGGTTTAGCCCATCATGAAAAACTATGGATCATTAGCCCACTATACAAGAATGAATGGTTTACCAAATCAATCCCCATTTATTTAATTAGTCTCTTTTGATCACAAAATTAATTCCAAACCAATTCTTGATCAATACTAATCAAATAATATGATTTCATATTAATATATTAGAACTTATAATATATTAATAAACCATAAATATCCTCTTCTCACAAAAGTCTATCCAAATTGTTCCGATGCCATGCAACCCAAATGGATTATGCTAAATCGGGTCAAGTACATACCAAATATAGTTATGGACTTAGACACCTTATCCAACAGTCTCTCAATTGGATAAGTCTAATAACTATAGCTGCAAGTACGACTTCAGGATCCGACCAACAATCGTAGCTCTTTCAAAGTCTCGCGGAACTAAGTTGTACCATTTTAGATAAGTGATCATATAATCCTCTGTTCAAGATATCAGCCAGAAAAATACATGGAACAACGTCGTACTTATTGTCCAGTAGTTTGTATCCCGATTTCCGATTTGTTTGACATAGAACTTAATCGAACACATCAATTCAGTTCTGACCGGGCCTGGCACATAAGATAAAACAAAATCATCGAGGGGCCAAGATATTGCTTTTAATCCTCCAAGGACTAAAAGGAACAGATAAACTTCGACTCATATGCTTGTACTAACTAATCATCAAATTATACACAACAACTCGTTTTGTAACATCAAGTTACTGATGTGTTTTCGTACTATCAATGTACAACCAACTCATAGTCAACAACTCATATCTCTTGGTTTCAAGACTTATATGATATTACCGTCTCACGATCACTCGAGATAAATTCCATGAAGTGATACAAGTGAGCGTGGGTTGAATCCAATACTCAGAACTTATGAGCACTCATGAATGTTGCAGCAACAATTGCTATGTCTAATACAATTCAGACAAATCTACAAACCCAATTCATGACAGTCTTATTTCAATACCTACTTCCAAAGTATGATCGACTGTGGACAGTTTGAATAATATGATATACCATAACATAATTATTCTGGAAGTCAAAACATGCAAACTGAAACAATAGTAAATGATTGACACAATACAGTACCATACTAGTAAATAAAAACACCTTTTATTTAAACATCAAATGTCAATTACATTTCAACTATTAGAAGTTTCGAAAGCTATCTAATTACTAAAACTAATATCATCCTTCAGCCCAATGCGCCTCACATGCTGTAAATGCTTAACCCTACACAATCCCTTCGTGAGGGGATCTGATGGGTTCTCATACGATGATACCCTCTTTGCCATGAGGAGTCCTTCTTCTATTCGATGTCTAATGAAGTGATATTTTCTGTCGATGTGCCTAGATCTGCCGTGATCCCTTGGTTACTTGGCTAAGGCAACTGCACTCTCGTTATCATAGAAACTCTCCATAGGCTCCTTTATAGCTGGTACAACTCCATGGTCTCCAATGAAGTTCTTCAGCCATATTGCCTCCTTTGCAGCCTTGCTTGCTGCTATGTACTCTGATTCGCAAGTTGAATCAGCTACTGTCTCCTGCTTGGAACTTTTCCAAGTAATTGCTCCTCCATTTAGGGTGAAGACCCAGCCCGACTGAGAGCGTAAATTATCCCTATCAGTCTGTAAGTCGGCGTCACTATACCCCACGACTCTCAAGTCATCACTCCCACCAAGGGTAAGGACCCAGTCCTTAGTCCTCCGCAGGTACTTGAGAATGTTCTTCACCGTAGTGCAGTGAGTCTTGCCTGGATTCCCTTGATATCTGCTGACCATGCTCAAAGAAAAGGCCACATCAAGGCGAGTACAAGTCATAACATACATGATCGAGCCTACAACGAAAGCATATGGTACTCGACTCATCTCAGCTATCTCAGCCTCTGTACTCGGGCTCTGAGTCTTACTCAGCTTGGCGTTACTCTGGGTCGGTAAGTCTCCTTTCTTGGAATCCTGCATGCTGAATCTTTTCAGCACCTTATCCAAGTAGGTACTTTGACTAAGTCCAATTAGTCTTTTACTCCTGTCTCTCAATATCCTTATCCCTAGGATATAGGCAGCTTCTCCAAGGTCCTTCATAGCGAAACACTTTCCAAGCCAGGACTTAACCTCCTGCAATGTTGGGATGTCATTTCCTATGAGTAGTATGTCATCCACATACAATACCAAAGAGCTAACTATACTCCCACTAGCCTTAACATATACACAGGACTCATCCTCGCTCCTCGAAAAGCCAAACTCTTTGATTTTCTCATCGAAACAAAGATTCCATCTGCGAGATGCTTGTTTCAATCCATAGATGGATTTTTCAAGCTTACACACTCTATTAGGGTACTTTGCATTGACAAACCCTCTGGCTGACTCATGTAGACATCCTCAGCCAACTTTCCATTAAGGAAAGCGGTTTTGACATCCATTTTCCATATTTCATAATCATGAAATGCAAAAATGGCTAGCATAACCCTAATAGACTTAATCTTCGCTACTGGTGAGAAGGTCTCATCATAGTCAACTCCCAGAGTTTGAGTAAAGTTCGCAACCAGTCGCGCCTTATAAGTGTGTACTTTCCCATCCATTTCGGTCTTCTTCTTGAAGATCCATTTGCACCCGACTGTCTTACGACCCGGTACATTGTCAACCAAGTTCCAAACTTGATTGTCATACATGGACTGAATCTCGCTGTCCATAGCCTCCTTCCATTTGGCAGATTCAGGGCCTGCCATGGCTTCCTTGAAGTTGTTAGGTTCATCTAAATTTATCAGTGTACTATCATTGATAAATGCATCACCTTCGATTGTAATATGGAAACCATAATAAAATTCAGGTGTGCTCTTAACTCTCGTGGAACGCCTCAGAGGTACGGACTCATCAACAGGAGTTTCCTCCTCAGGTTGATTGCTAGTGTTTGAGGTTCCTTCCCCACTTGACTCTTGAAGTTCTTCAAGGCCAATTTGCCTCCCACTGTTTCCTTGGCTTATGAACTCTCTCTCACGAAAGACTCCTCTCCTCGCCACGAAGACAACATTGTCATTCGGTCCGTAGAAGAGATAACCAAAGGATTTCTATGGGTAGCCGATGAAAATACACCGCTCACTTCAAGGTTCGAGCTTGTCGTGAGTCTCGCACCTCACGAAAGCCTCGCAACCCCAAATCTTGATGTGGTCTAGATTGGGAACTTTCCCAGTCCACATCTCGTGAGTTGTTTTGACAACCTTCTTGGTAGGGACTAAATTAAGGATATGGGTGGCAGTCTTTAAGGCATACCCCCAAAATGCGATTGGTAACGAAGCTCGACTCATCATCGAACGAACCGTGTCCAACAAGGTTCTATTGCGCCTCTCAGCCACACCATTCAGCTGTGGTGTTCTAGGAGGTGTCAATTTTGAAATAATTCCACATTCCTTAAGATAATCAAGGAACTCGATACTAAGATACTCACCACCTCGATCGGATCGGAGCATCTTTATCTTCCTGCCTAACTGATTCTCCACTTCCTGTTTAAACTCTCTGAATTTCTCAAATGTTTCTGACTTATGCTTGATTAAGTAGACATAACCATATCTACTGTAATCATCAGTAAAAGTCACATAGAAGCGGTTAGCATCCTTTGTGGTGGTTCTGAAAGGTCCACACACATCCGTGTGTATGAGATCCAACAAACCCTCACCCCTAGCACAAGTACCAGTGCCACTTTTCCTGACAGTAGAAGCATTGCGCATCCTTCGGGTTGGAAGAGGGAGTAGCAGAACCTCCTTTGGTTCCACTCTAAGAGGAGCCACCAAGAGACTTTCCCTTGGTACCCTTCGAAGAGGCCTTCCTCCTTTTCCCTTTACCTTGCCTGATTGCCAGAACAGGGGCGGTGGTAGGAGTAGATAAACCCGTTTTACCTTTGAGACCAGTTTCGGCTGTCCTCAAAAGTCCTTGAAGTTTGCTAAGTGTGACCTCCTCCTTGTTCATATGATAGGTCATACGGAACTGATCATAACATGGAGGTAAGGAGTGCAGTATGATATCAATAGCCAGCTCCTCAGGGAAGTTCACATTCAACTTAAGCAATCGGTCCACAAACCTTTGCATCTTCTGCAAGTGGCCCGTGATGGGTTCACCATCCTTCATCCTGGTTGTTATCATGGAAGAGATGATTTCATACCTCTCTTGATGAGCACTCTGATGGTATCTTTCCATCAGGTCCTGGTGCATCTCATAAGGGTAGAAATCTTCATAGGATTTCTGGAGTTCTGCTGTCATGGTAGCCAACATGATACAAGACACCTTAGTGGCATCCTTCTCATGGCTAGTGTACTCAACAATCTCCTCTGGACTAGCAGACGACTCATCGATTTCCTTCAGCTCCTTGTCTTGGAGATATTCCTTGTCCTCATAACGAGTGACCATCTTGATGTTCCTAACCCAATCATTGAAGTTGGAACCATCAAAGATGACTCTCCCACAAAGGTTCATGAGAGAGAAGGAGCCAAAAGGGTTTGAGCCAGAAGCATTGTTGGAAGACATCTGAAAAGGAAGAAAGACAAGTTTAGATTAGATAAAGAGTCCTTAATAAGACACCCAAATGAAATATTAAGGCTAGGATCCAACACAATATTTTATAACTTGGAAGAGGGATGCCGTAATCCAAGCTACAAAATATTTGAAGGTAGGTAAATGACGATTACCAATTTCCACCATGAAAAACGAAATAGGTTATTAGGTTTTAATTGGATTGAAACTCCTAGATCTTTTGAGATTCATTGAACATTTCAATGACATGTTTAAATCTCAATTATGCCCTTCAAGTTTGTGACTGGGATACCGAGGATCACAAACAAGGTGTGAATAACCATGCAAATTAACTTGGTACTCTTAATTTTATCACCTAATCGATGTGCCGGTTAACCACACACGCTCCACCGATCTATGATGAACCTTAAGCCACCCTTTGCCACCCTTGTTAAGTCCAAGTTAGTGTGTCGGTTAACCACACACGCTCCACTAACGACATTAGCAAGGTGCAAAGTGTAATTCCATGGGTTAGCATCAATTTCACATTTTCCTAAAGTAACTAAGATTGGGAATTTATAAAAGGTTTAATTACTTTATATTTATCATTATACTTTTAATGAGAATTATGGTCTTTTTCCTACCCGTTCGGCTAACGACCCTCCACCAGTCAAGGAAGCGGTGGGTGAGAGTGGACACCCATTAAGCTGCCATTTTATAGGCAACAACCTTATACCCCCTTATAGACCGGCTTCGTGAATGAGGCCTACTAATGGTAAGACTGACTTGTTCTTATACATATATATATATATATATATATATATATATATATATATATATATATATATATATATATATATATAATTAACTTATAATACTATAAAGTATAAGGGTTGAATTTTAAACTTTTAAAATTCTAGGGTTTGGAATTAAAGTTTTCTAAAGTGACTTTACAAATTCCAAAACTTGAGGGCAAGTTTTGAAACTATTCAAAACCTTTCATTTCTATAACTTATGAGTTTTCATGATTTTAATGGAAAAGACTCTTGGAATTCCATAACTTGAGGACAAGTTATGGAGTCCATTAAAAAGCATTTATATCACCAATTAAACTAACAAGCATGTCAAATAATTTCTATGATCTAACAAACTCATAACCTTGCATAATTCATATCAACAATTTTCAAGAATCATATGAACTTAATATAAAACTTGAAACTTTGACAATTATCATTCAAATTGGATAAGCACAATCATTACCAAATCAAAAACAGGTTTAACAATCTAAAAGCAGTTTAGGGTAATGATCCTAGTCCAATTCCAGCAACAAAACTCGAAATTCTGCACTCAGGTCCTCCTACTCGCCGAGTGCAAGAACCTACTCGACGAGTAGGATGAGTTTTCACATGGACTCGTCGAGTCCCCCCATGGACTCGGCAAGTTCACTAAACAGTGAGCAGAAAAAAAAAACGATTTTTAAGCAATTTGCATCAAGTATAATTGAAAACAAGCCAAGGCTTTGATACCACTGATGGGTTTTGAGCATTCTAACACTCCGATGGTGTGCATGCAACCCTAGAAACCTTGGATCTATGTTTTCTCTATTATACATGCAAATATTCATTTTTCCAAGGGTGTGCATGCAACAAGCATATGATTGGGGTATATGTAATATAAAAACTAGTAGAATGACATACCTTTCTTGTTGCTTGGATTCCTTAAGACCTTGTGAGCCTAGTACCCCAAATGTGATGCCTCAAATGCTTCACACAACACCACCAACGACTTGGAATAACTTGAGAGAAGATTGATATGCACCAAATCGGCTAGCCCTCACTAGAATCACTTAAGTGCCGATTTCTAAGCTTATGGGGTGCTTTATATAGTGTAATGCAATTAGGGTTACACCATCTAACTCATGCCTTTCCACATTCCTCATGATACATGGGTTTTAACCACATGTAGTATCCTTGGGTCACCACATGGGTTTAGCCCATCATGAAAAACTATGGATCATTAGCCCACTATAAAAGAATGAATGATTTACCAAATCAATCCCCATTTATTTAATTAGTCTCTTTTGATCACAAAATTAATTCCAAACTGATTCTTGATCAATACTAATTAAATAATATGATTTCATATTAATATATTAGAACTTATAATATATTAATAAAAAAGAAATATCCTCTTCTCACAAAAGTCTATCCAAATTGTTCCGATGCCATGCAACCCAAATGGACCATGCTAAATCGGGTCAAGTACATACCAAATATAGTTATGGACTTAGACACCTTATCCAACAGGCCCTTATGAAGCGCTCACGGCCCTTGAAGGTTTGAAGGGTTCACGACCCTTATGAAGGGTTCACGACCCAAAAGATGTGATGAACACTTGGAGATCTTGTTGATTGGTGAGTGTTTGAAGGCCTTTCGTGGTATACCAAAGAGATGCAAAAGAAAAGGAGTATTTAAGGGAAGAAAAGGGTGTTCTTGAGTATGATACTTGAAAGAGAATGGGGTGGTTCACGGCCAAGAAAGAAGAAATGAAGGATAAATGTCCCAAACATATATATATATATATATATATATATATATATATATATATATATATATATATATATATATATATATATATATATATATATATAGGGTGAGTTCACGGCCGTGAACATGGTTTGCGGTCGTGAACCTCACTTGATGAGGTTTATGGCCCGAATGCAATACTCCTAACTCATTTCCTAAGTGGTTCACTTCCTAACACACAACCCTGACTTATACTAGGATTAGAAACCTATGAACTTGACATTTGGTTGTTGTGTTTGACTTTATAAAACAAAAATTTCGGGTTGTGACAGAAGCCATGGAAGTGTACATGTTTCCTCCCATCCCTATTTAAGTTGAGATGAACCTTAGAACAAGTTGCTCTAAGATTCCACTTACCTTTTGCTCTGCGGTAAGCATTGTTCAACATGTCCAAAGCTTCCTGCTTCCTATGTCTTCCTTCAGTCGTCACCATCATTCCCAGGACAAATGTTGAATCCAAATGTCCCAATGCAGATGCTTCTTCAAGCATCGTTTTCCCTTCATGAACAGCTTCTAAGAAAAATAACTTCATCTGAAAAAAACATTAAACACATAATTTCTAGTTAAAGTAATGCAAAACAAGAAACAAATTAATTAATACTATGCATATATATAACAACGTACCAATCCATTCCTGAACAGAATATTTCGGTTTCTCATCTCTATGCATTAGTTGACAACTGTATGTTTCTGGTCAGACCAACCACGAAATCGTAATCCATCTACCTCCATATGTTTATATACTTCATCTGTTTAACACAACATTCACTCCAAAATGTAAAGACAACTCAAATACACTTGTGAAATAGAATGATCGAAGACAAAACTTACACACTCTTCATCCTGAAAGCCTTAACTTCTGAAAATTTTCCCAAGTCGACTATTATTTTCTCCATTACTTCCAATGGCATGTCTGTTAGCTATTTCCTTTGATGTCTTGATTGCATCTTCGAAGAAGTACTGGCTTCCATAATAATAAACCTTCACTAAGATAACGATTCTGCGAAAATGATTTTAGGGTTTTTTGACTGTCGGAATTTTGAAATTGGGGTTGTTTGCAAGTGACTGAAATAAGAGTGAAGAACTGAAACAACGTGTTTCGTTGGAAAACATTATGGCGCCTAGAAGATGTTCCATTATAAAATGACCAAATTGTCCTCATACATACAATGACTCATATTTAATTACTAAGGGTAGTTTTGTCAAAAGTCATAATTAAAAGAAAAATCAATTTCTATTTTAATACACAACCGACACAAATGATATATGTTGACCAATGACCCATATGTCATCCATGGACACCATAAGCAACTACCATGTTGACCAATGACCCGTATGTCATCCATGGACACCATAAGCAACTACCATGTTGACCAATGACCCGTATGTCATCCATGGAAACCATAAGCAACTACCATGTTGACCAAAGCCTCATATGTCATCCATGGACACCATAAGCAACTACCATGTTGACCAATGACCCGTATGTCATCCATGGACACCATAAACAACTACCATGTTGACCAATGACCCGTATGTCATCCATGGACACCATAAGCAACTACCATGTTGACTAATGATCCGTATGTCATCCGTGGACACCATAAACAACTACCATGTTGACCAATGACCCGTATGTCATCCATGGACACCATAAGCAACTACCATGTTGACCAATGATCCATATGTCATCCATGGACACCATAAGCAACTACAATGTTGACCAATGACATGTATGTCATCCATGGACACCATAAGAAACTACCATTTTGATCACCAATGACCCGTATGTCATCCATGGACACCCTAAGCAACTACCATGTTGACTATTGACCCATATGTCATCCATGGACACCATAAGCAACTACCATGTTGACCAATGACCCATATGTCATCCATGGACACCATAAGCAACTACCATGTTGACCAATGACCCATATGTCATCCGTGGGTGATACCATCACACCATAAGCAACTACCATGTTGACCAATGACCCGTATGTCATCCATGGACACCATAAGCAACTACCATGTTGACCAATGACCCATATGTCATCGATGGACACCATAAGCAACTACCATGTTGACCAATGACCCGTATGTCATCCATGGACACCATAAGCAACTACCATGTTGATCACCAATGACCCGTATGTCATCCATGGACACCATAAGCAACTACCATGTTGACCAATGACCCATATGTCATCCATGGGTGATATCATCACACCATAAGCAACTACCATGTTGACCAATGACCCGTATGTCATCCATGGAGACCATAAGCAACTACCATGTTGACCAATGACCCATATGTCATCCATGGGTGATACCATGACACCATAAGAAACTACCATATATATTGACATGACTCGTACGTCTTTTATATATAAATTTTGGTTTAAATATAAAAGCATAAAGATGTATAGTTTATTAATGTTTAATCCTCGTTTATAATTTTAAATTAAAATTATACTATGAACACCTCTTTAGTCTATGTTCTTTCTTGATGTTAGTTATATGTATATACCCTATCTATCAATCTGGAGCTACTTTAATAAATTTGAATTACTAAATATTTAGCGGTAATTAGCACAGTTCGAATTTTTCATTAGCGGAGCTTCAAAATATTTCGCAATTCCTTTCCCCCCAACCTACACACGATTAGGCTGCATATTAGGGTAAGTTTACTGATTAGAAATAGGGTTTACATTTTCTGTAATCATCATCTCCGGCGGCTAATTGATCGAAATCTTTGTTCATTATACGTTTGTGCACTAACTTTGGCGATATAGGTTGTCACTCATCTAAAATTTATTTTTATATAATTTACTGTTATCGTGATGATCGTTTCTTGTTCTCTGATCATCTTCATGTATATTATCATCTTAAATTACAAGTAAATTGGTTTTGATTGTATTCAATAGTTTGCATGCGTAGTAATGCCTTCATATATAATTTATTTGTATTGTTTGTTTCTCTCTTCTCATTAGTAGTTTATTATCTTTAATACATTGGTATTGGCTATAGTTTTTTGTTAATTTTTAAGCAAGAAAGATGTCAAACTCGAAAGCAAAAGGAGCATCCGGTGTGAGGCTAACTAAATACATTGCACAACAGGTTATGAAACGCAACAGGATTTCAGCTGCAAAATTCATAAACAGACAATTACAAGATGAAGAAATCAACTTCCCAATACCAACAACCACATCCAAAGCACCTATAACATCTACCAACAAAACCCCTATACCTAAATCATTAACATCAACCATGACTACCACTTCCTCGGCATCACTTACAACATCCACACCGTCCTTAGAAAATACATCTAAAACTTCAAAAACTGGAACAATACAATCCTCAACACTTACATCAATAACCAAAACTTCAGCACCTACATCATCTAAACCATTCTCAACATCGACACCCACTACCACATCATCAACACCTATATCTACTACCACAACCTCAAAACTGCATCTACACTACCATCCTCCATAACTACAGTAACTATCACACCCTCCTTAAGTAAAGGAACTACCACATGCTCAACATATACATCTATCCCAACACCTACCCCAGAATATACCCCATCAACAACACTTATACCAGAATCTACCCCTTCACCAACACAACCAACCATGAATGGATATGTAGTGGAAAGTGTAGAAGGTGAAAACAATTCCTCTGAAGATTGTGGACCATATGGACGTTTAACTGTTCATGTTTAGAAAAAAACGTGAGTTACCAATCAAATCTTAATTACAATTTTTTCTATGTATAACCTTTTAGTTTACACGTACATATCAATTCATAACTTAACACATCACATCATTACTTGTAGACTAATGCCACCAGGCCCTTGTGCACACTTTATTAGTCTGTCCTTTTTACAAAGAGTAGATCCAGAAGGGTATGCTTGGGGAAAAGTAAGCAAAGAAATGCGCGATTTATATTGGGAGGAGTTTCAGGTAATTAACTATATGTGATAAATTGTTTTTTGGTAAACATTTACACTTAAACTTATGTTTATATTGTTAATGTGTAGAAAAAATGTTGTTGGGATGAAACAATAGACTTGCTGGTGAGGCAAGATTGGGCAAGGAAAGCGGCACAAAGTTATGGTCAATATCTCTTCAACATGTGGAGCCCAAAAAGAAACAAACATGGTTTTAAACTAGCTCATATTCCACAGGAAGTCTGGAACTCCTGGAAATTAAAATGGAATATAGAAGAATACAAGCTAAAATCTAAGTGTAACGGTGTGGCTGATGGAGTAGCAAAACCTACACATAACGCTGGATCTGCAAGTCATTTGAAGATAGCTTCTGATTTGGTAATTTTTTAAATGGTACATCATATCAATGTTTATATATGTTTATCTGTATATTTGACATTTTATATGGTATTTATGCAGAAGAGGAAATTAGGATGTGATCCACCCCATAGTGAATTGTTCATGTATACACACACGAAGAATCACGATGCAGTCACTTTCACAAATGAAAAAGATAGACAAATTCATGTAATATTCATTTCAGTGTTAAACTTTGATATTGTAGCTAGTCTATAATATCATTCATAAATTTGATATCTCTTAACTTATATTATTTTTATTTTGTACGCGGCCTATACAGAAAAACTGGAAGAGTTGGAAGCTGAAGGTGTTGAATTTGAGAAGGACAAGCTATCTTATGCTGTTGTTGGTGGTCATGATAAAAAAAAGACTTTATGGATTAGGCTCTTTTGCAAAGGCGGTTCCCAATAGGAACGGTAAAACGAATGTATCTTACATTCCGAAAAAAAAATGATGAAATTATAGAAATGAGGGAGCTTGTTGCTAAACAAAAACAACAAAACGAAGAGCTTAAAGAAATGATGAACGCCCAATAATAAGAAAACAACGCAAGGGTCGGGCATCTTGAAAAACAACTTCAAACGACATTGGATCTTATTAATGTCTTTACAAACGAACAACACTAGTAGGTTGATATATGTTTATTGCAGAGTATTTATTTTAGATTAGCAACTTTCTTTTTTCCATGTAATAAATAATTATTGTATTATTTATGATATAATGGTTTTTATTTTTTTGTTATTTTTGTTTTTCATATATTACTACAAAATAATTTGGATATAATTTACAAATCAATTATCCATCGGTCCATATGGAATTTGGTATATAATATACACCACGAAAATTGTAGGGATTCATGACCACGAAATTTGCTAGTAAGTCATCAAATAGAATTTGCTAGGGATTCAACACGACATAATTTGCTACAAAATCACCACCACAGAATTTGCTACGGAATGACCACCACGACATTTACTAGGGAATGACAACCACAGAATTTACTAGGGATTTACCACCACGGAATTTGCTAGGGAATGACCACCACGGAATTTGCTAAGGAATAACCACCACGTAATTTACTAGGGAATGACCACCACGAAATTTACAAGGGATTCACCACCACGGAAGTTGCTAGGGAATCACCACCACATAATTTATGATGGAATAATTACCACAGATTGTGTGATGGAATCCTACTACGGAATACACGACGAAATATCATCTACCATGGATTTCATTATGTTGTCACATTTGTGACGGAAGTATCGTTTCCGTTGCAAACCCTCGCTACGGCGTTTTTAGGGACGAAAATGGGTCGTTGCAAATTCCATAGCAAATCATCTTTTGCAACGGAATTTCAGCTTTTCGCAACAGATTCTTTTCGTAGCAAAATCGCGTTTTTCTTGTAGTGTACATGGAAGACCATAATAAAGCACATATTGTGGGCTGTGTTTGTGTTATTTTTTTTGTTTTAGTTATGGAAAACATCTGTCACACCCCCAAACCAGAACGGCGGAAACGTTCGGGGGTGGATGACGTCATATGTAGTATCACAACAATTGCATCATAGTAAACACAACCATTACATTGAATACATACATGAAAAGGTATTTACATCTGTTTGATTCTCATTCTTATACATCAAGAGTATAATCAAAAGAAAAAGACGTGACTCTATACGCTCCGTCTTCTCAAAACTCCAGAAGGTAGCTGTCTACTGATTTCCTGAGAATACAAGCAGTTTTGAAAGAGTATCAGCATAAAGCTGGTGAGTTCATAAGCAATGTTTTTGTAAAGAAAACTTGTTGATGACTCTGTAAAGATGTCCGCATGTTTCGAAGAAAATCCAATATTTTCTTTAGTAAAAGTGTGATAATATCAGTTCTATCTATGACTACTTAGTTCATGCTAGCCATGTATAAACCAATATCGAACAGACAATTGACTATATGGATCTGCCCTAAGCCCACAACCAAACAAGGAACATAAAATGAGGCGGAAACCACACATTCCACAGTCTATCGAATATTCTCCATACGTGGCCCTGATGCCTAAACTAAGTAATTATAGAATTACCTATGAATGTTTGTTACTGTATCCTATTGTAGTATAGGAAAAACATTAGTTTTTTTGTCTGGTTACCCCCAATCGTAGTATGTGTATATCCTTGTACAAAACCTTTGTATAGTATGTTCTATTTGAAAACCCTGGCTACCACCAGTATATGTAGTATGTTCTGTTTTGAAAACCCTGGATACCACCAGTATGTATAGTAGTTTCATTACTTAAAATAAAACTAATGAAGAATGAAATCCTGTAAACAAATGGTTAGTCTATACTATTGTGAGTCGTATAACCATGCTTGATATGACCTAGTGACCTTTACGATGTTCTTCAAGTATCGGTTAAATGACATTTGTCACCCCAGGCATGCCTGCCTAAATGTAGCTAGCAGTTCAGGTGTGGGATTGTCAGTCCCGAATATATCTATTCACAAATCTCACGCTCTCCCTCCAGGAGACTCTGGTTATACTATGATAGGATTTAATTCAGTACAGTTTTGAAGTAGAGTCTCACAATTCTGTATAATCTAGTATACGTGTGGTTCTGTGTTGTTCTCTTGTATGTGAATCCGTTGTATACTATATAAGGTAATAATTATACTTAAATAATTATTAAATGTTGTACTCTTGTATATCATAAACTAAATTTGTCATAGTTTATATGTTACCCATGTATGTAATCCGAATCGGTAAAAGTTGTGTATTGAATTCCCCAAACTATACCCATTATAGTTTGCTTGAAATGTTATGTACTTGGTTTGTGAATTGTTCTAAAAACTAGGCAATTAGGTTTCCAAGATAAAAGTGTCCCTTATGCTAAACATAGTACAACAGGGATAAAATATCTAAATATTTTATAAAACGTGGAAATCGTTTGACTGTATCAATTGCATAAGTTGAAAACTTGTTAAAATCATTTGTGTTTGGCTTGTATTCCCCCTGAAAACATTAAAAATCGTAAAAGCTTAGGGGTATGAACTCACTGTTAGTTGTGCACAAGCGTCGAATCAACGGACTGAAATGAAGACCCTCGAGTTGTAGTGTGGTACTTAACGGAATCCTAATAACAATTAAATACATAAATGTATCTAAATTAGCGATTTCGTTAGATAAAGTGTTAGGAAAACACTTGCTTTCGGTTAAGGAATGTTACCGGGACTTGATTGAATCGAGGAAAGTAGGTTTTCAGTCTAATTCATGTGTACGACCGTGAATGGGGTTTACAGCCGTGAAGGGAGTTTACGGCCGTGAACTGGTGTACGGCCGTGAACTGCCTCTCGAAGGGTGTACGGCCTTTGAACGTTTGAAGTGTGTACGGCCGTGAACTGGTGTTCGGTCAATGAAGATTCGCAGATTTGAAGGGTGTACGGTCGTACACTCAAGAACAAGGGTGCTGGAATCGATGAAAAACGTGTTCTAGATGCTCCAAATCAACTCCTAATGACGAGTCCTGATGATTTTCGGAAGAATAAGGGTGTTTTAGGGGTGTACGGTCAAGAGTTTAGAGAGAGAAGGAGTGAGTGTTCGGCCAGAAATGTGTAAATGAGGGGTAGGGTCTCGTATTTATAGGGGTCTTCGTGGTCGGTGGTGGGGTCTACCCGACGCGGGCCGTAAACGAGTGTACGGCCGTACACGGGTTTACGACCGTAAACTCAGTCCGGCCGAAAACCGTTTGATTTTTCAAGAAGATTCGGGTTTTTCGCGCGATTTTTGGTTCCGACCCGTATATAAATTTAATTATATAAAACTAGATGATTTTCTAAACCAAGAAGTTTGACGGAAACTTAATAAAATTCAAATTTTATTAACGGAAATCGGTTAATGGAAACGGAAAAAGGTTCGGGTTGTCACATCATCCCCCGTTAGATGGAATTTCGTCCCGAAATTCAAACACTGAGTACAAATCATGGACTCGAAAATAGATGAGGGTATTTCTGTTTCATTGAATCTTCGCGCTCCCAAGTGAATTCAGGTCCCGCTTGGCATTCCAGCGGACCTTCACTATCAGTATGCGACTTTGCTTCGTTCGTTTGACTTCCCGATCGATGATTTCTACGGGTTCTTCCACGAAGTGTAAGCTCTCATCTAGTTCGATCTCATCGAGGGGTATCACAAGTGTCTCATCGGACAGACACTTCTTTAGGTTCAACACGTGGAAGACGGGATGTACGTTGCTAAGTTCTCGTGGTAGGCGAAGTTTGTATGCCACGGGACCGATCCTAGGAGGATCTCGAATGGTCCAATGTATCTTGGATTTAGATTTCCACGCTTTCCGAAGCGTATCATGCCTTTCCAGGGTGAGACCTTCAATAGAACACGGTTACCAACCTGGAACTTCAAGGGTTTTCGTCTCTTATCGGCGTAGCTCTTTTGTCTATCTCTTGAAGCCTTTAGTCGTTCCCGGATTTGTACGATCTTTTCAGTAGTCTCTCGGATGATTTCTGGGCCTGTGAGAGTGCTATCGGGGACTTGACCCTTGACTAGCTGCGTGTCACCCACCTCAGCCCAGCACAGAGGGGATCTGCACTTACGGCCATAGAGGGCTTCGAACGACGCAACCTTGATGCTGGTATGGTAGTTGTTGTTGTAGGAAAATTTGACCAAGGGCAAATGAGTGTCCCACGACATGCCAAAATCGATGACGCAGGCTCTCAACATATCTTCCAATGTTTGAATGGTTCTCTCACTCTGCCCATCTGTCTGCGGATGGTAAGCTGTGCTCATATCCAGCTTAGTTCCAAGAGCCTTTTGCAGTGATTGCCAAAATCTCGAGGTAAACCTGCTATCTCGATCGGAGATAATGGATACAGGCACATCATGAAGGCAGACTATCTCTCGAATGTAGATTCGTGTCAGTATCTCCATTTTGAAGTTTTCTTTGATTGGCAGGAAGTGGGCAGATTTAGTTAGTCGATCGACAATTACCCACATGGTATCGTGCCCACTCGGAGACTTGGGCAACTTAGTGACGAAATCCATTGTAATCCTTTCCCACTTCCACTCAGGTATTTCTGGCTGCTGGAGTAGATCTGAGGGCTTTTCATATTCCACCTTCACCTTGGCGCAAGTCAGGCACTTGCCCACGAAGGTAGCGATCTCTGCTTTCATGTTCGGTCACCAATAGAGTTGTATGAGATCCAGATACATCTTATCTGAACCTGGGTGAACGGAGTATCTAGTATTGTGAGCTTCGTTCATGACAACCTCCCTGTAACCGCCGTACTTCGGGGTCCAGATCCGGTTCATGAAATAGTAAACTCCGTCTTCTTCGACCTCTAAATTCTTTTCCATTCCTTTCAAGGCTTCATACGACATGTTCTCTGGTTTTAAGGCTTCCAGCTGAGCCTCTCTGATTTGAGCGGATAAATGGGAATGGATGGTCATTGTCAGTGCCTTCACTTTACGACCTGAATACTCTTTTCGGCTGAGGGCATCGACTACTACATTGGCCTTGCCGGGATGGTAGCGTATTTCGCACTCGTAATCACCGAGTAGCTCTACCCATCATCGTTGTCTCATGTTCAACTCTTTCTGATCGAAGATATGCTGTAGGCTCTTATGGTCGGTGAAGACAATGCACTTGGTTCCGTAGAGATAATGTCTCCAAATCTTTAATGCAAAGACCACTGCTCCCAACTCTAGATCGTGAGTTGTGTAATTGACTTCGTGTGTTTTCAGCTGTCTCGTGGCATATGCATTAACCTTTCCTCGTTGAATGAGCACACAGCCTAGGCCCTGAATGGATGCATCACAGTACACAATGAAGTCCTCCGTCCATTCGGGCAGGGACAAGATAGGTGCGCTGCATAGGGCCTGCTTCAATGTTTGAAATGCAGAGTCTTGCTTTTCTCCCCAACTAAAGGTTACACCTTTCTGAGTCAGGGTGGTTAAAGGCTTAGCAATCTGGAGAAATTCTGGATAAATCTGCGATAGTAGCCAGCGAGACCCAAGAATTGACGGATTTCTGTGGGCGTCTTCGGTGCTGACCAATTCTCAATCGCTTTGATCTTGGAAGGGTCCACGTGTATGCCTTCCTCGCTAACCACGTGACCAAGGAAAGTTACTTTTCGGATCCAGAATTCGCACTTTGAAAACTTTGCATAGAGCTTCTCCGCCCTTAGAGTTTCTAACACTAGTCTCAAGTGTTGTCTATGGTCTTCCTCACTTCGAGAGTAGACAAGTATATCATCAATGAACACTATTACGAACTTGTCTAAGAAAGGGCGGCACACTCGATTCATCAGATCCATGAACACCGCCGGTGCGTTGGTTAGACCAAAGGGCATTACTACAGACTCGTAGTGTCCATAATGAGTTCGGAATGCTGTCTTGGGAACATCATTCTCATGAACTCGCAACTGATGGTACCCTGATCTTAGGTCTATTTTTGAGAAATAACTGGCTCCCTGAAGTTGATCGAAGAGGTCGTCGATTCTGGGTAGGGGATAACGGTTCTTGATGGTCAGCTTGTTCAGTTCTCTATAGTCAATGCACATCCGAAAGGATCCATCCTTCTTCTTTACGAACAAGATCGGGGCTCCCCAGGGTGAGGAACTTGGTCTTATGAATCCTTTGCTGAGCAGCTCATTGAGCTGGCTGGATAACTCTTGCATTTCTGTCGGTGCTAGACGGTATGGAGATTTAGCTACAGGAGTAGCTCCGGGGATTAAGTCGATACAGAACTCGACTTGGCGCACGGGAGGGATTCCGGGAAGATCTTCGGGGAAAACATCAGGAAAGTTGCAGACTTCAGGGATGCTCTCGAGGTCCTTAACTTCATGCTTTTCATTAACGACATGGGCTAGGAATGCATGACACTCCTTTCGCAGATATTTCTAGGCTTGGATGCATGAAATGATACGAAGGTTCGAACTGAGTTTATCATCGTAAACTATGAGAGCTTCGCCCGAGAGCAGATTGAGGCGAATGGCTTTTTCATAACAAAGGATATCGGCACGATTGGGGCTCAACAAATCCATACCAATGATGACATCGAAGCTTTTTATGGAAACTGGCATAAGGTCGATTGGGAAGGAATAATCGTTTAGGGTAAGGGTACAACCTATGAATATGTCGTTAGTGTTCTCTTTCTTTTCGTTAGCCATCTCGATGGTAATTGTTTCGGTTAAAGGTTGGGATTTACACTTGAGTAGATGTTTAAATGAATGACTAACAAAACTTTTCTCCGCACCAGAATCGAAAAGAATGCATGCATAAGAGTTGTCGAGGAGGAACGTACCCGTAACAACGATGGGATCAACAACTGCCTCCTCCTGGCCCATCGCTAGCACTCTCCTCGTGTTGCCAGCTGTTGTTGCCTTGGGAAAATTTCTCTTGAAATGCCCAACCTCCCCACAGCGATAACAGGTTTAACCAGCGCCCGCTCCAGGAGCCTGATTGGTTGGTTGGACGGGTGCGTTGCAGAATCTAGCTGTGTGTCCCTTCTTACCACAGCTATTGCACAACATCTCCCGACACTGCCCATGATGATGGTGTTGGATTAATGTCTAAGTCCATAACTATATTTGGTATGTACTTGACCCGACCCGACATGGTCCATTTGGGTTGCACTTCACGGGCACAATTTATATGGATAGTCTTTTGAGAATAGTATATTTATGATTTATATTAATATATTATAAGTTCTAATATATTAATATGGAATCATATTATTTAATTAGTATTGATCAAGAATTAATTTAGAATTAATTAAGTGATCAAAAAGAACTAATTAAATATGGACTCTTATATATATGGAATGGGCCAAGTTCATTTAGGTTGGGCTAAGCTTTCATGGATGGTCCATGGAGCTTTTAACCCATGGATCCTATGTAAATGAAAGGTCATGGGTATTAGGGTTTACATGGATGTAACCCTAATCCTCCATAATATATAAAGGGGTCCTTGGCTCACAAAATTGGCACAAGTGTGTGAAAATAAGAGTGGGCCGATTTTAGTGTGCATACATATTCTCTCAAGTTCTTCCAAGGTGTTTTGGTGATTTATGATTCCATTTGAGGCTTCCACACTATTGGGGCTAAGCTCTTAAAGCTTGAAGACATCAAGCTACATCAAAAGGTATGTCATCTAACTAGAACTTTGTAGTATAGGTGCTTCATAATATGCTAGTTAGGATGAAACCTTGGAATAGTTAATATTTGCATGTATAATAGAGAAAACATAGATCCAAGGTTTATAGGGTTGCATGTACACCATAGGAGTGTTAGAATGCTCAAAACCCAACAGTGGTATCAGAGCCAGGTTGTTTTCTGGTATATTGATGCAAATTTTTTATTTTCAAGTTGGAAAAAAAAAGGAAAAAAAAATATGACGTTTTTGAAATTTTAAGATAATTACTTGTTTTGTGAAAAACGAATTATTTGTAAAATTTGAATCATTTGTTATATGAGTTGAATTAGGTCAAATTTAGTAAAAGATAAAATGATATGATTATTTTATTAGTTTTAAAAGTTTGATCTAAATGTTTTAAGGAGTTACATATTTTGTCATAAAATTTTGGAGCTCAAAAGTTTTTTTTAAAGTTGTGATCTTAAGGGTTTTTGAAACTTCCATAAGTTATGGATATGAAAGTTTTTTTTAAAAAAAAAAAATTTGATTCAAAATTTTTATGGAGTTACAAAATTTGGTGTTAATGTTTTAAAGAATTCCATAACTTGTTCTTAAGTTATGGAACATAGAAAGTTTCATCAAAAAACACCATTAATTCCATAAGTTATGGAATCCAAAGGTTTTCAAGAATTACAAAACTTGCCCTCAAGTTTTGGAATTTGAGAAAAGTTTTTTATGAAAAAAAGAATTGAATTCTAAAACTCTTGGGTTCATAACTTAAACAATTAATTAAATGATTTTAATTTTGAGTTTAATAATTGGAATTATGATGTTTTGTTGAATAGTTCAAATTAACTCTTATGGACTTTATTAATAGTTAATTAAAGCGTTTAATTAAAAGAGTATTATTAAATCCATAAATATATGGTTTGAGTTTAATTAAATTAAAAGTCTAGTTTAATTAATAGATTAAACCACCAAGTATTTTAAATGTCTAAAATACACCCTTATACTATTATAATATTAAAAGTTTAATATATTATATATATAAGAGCAAGTCATCTTACCATTAGTAGGCCTCATTCACGAAGCCGATCTATAAGGGGGGTATAAGGTTACTGCCTATAAAATGGCAGTTTAATGGGTGTCCACTCTCACTCACCGCTTCCTTGACCGGTGGAGGGTCGTTAGCCGAACAGGTAGGACAAGGACTATAATTCTCCCTTCATTATAAGTATAATGATAAATGCTAAGTAATTAAACACTTATAAATTCCCAATCTTAGTTACTTAGGAAAATGTGAATAAGGTGCTAATCCATGAAATTACACTTTGCACTTTGTTTAAGCTGTTAGTGGAGCGTGTGTGGTTAACCGGCACACTAACCTGGACTTAACAAGGTAGGCAAAGGGTAACTTAATGTTTATCATAGTATCGTTGGAGCGTGTGTGGTTAACCGGCACATCGATTGAGGGGTAAATATTAAGGGTACCAAGTATATTTGCATGGTTACTTCACACCTTGTTTTGTGATCCTCGACATCCCAGTCACAAAACCTGAAGGGCACACTCGAGATTGAAACATGCCATTGAAAAGTTCAATGAATCTCAAAAGAATCTAGGAGTTTCAAAACCAATTAAAACCTAATAATACATTTCGTTTATCTTGGTGGAAATTGGTGAATCGTCATTCACCTACCTTCAAATATTTTATAGCTTGGATTACGGCATCCCTCTTCCAAGTTATAAAATAGTTTGTTGGGTCCTAGCCTTAATATATCATATTGGGTGTTATATTAAGGACTTAAATCAACTTTATGTGAATTTCTCCCATTGTTGATGTCTGGTTTAGACAACAATAATCTTCCCAAACCAAGCTTTCCTAATGAATATGACTTCCCGAGTTTGCTCATGGAAGTCATACTTCTCTTCCTCCACCTCCTCCAATTATTCTCCCTAACCCACAAGTTCAAGGTCACTCAAGCCCTAATGGCAAGCAAGGTCTATGTGTGATCACATCTTAGAGATGAAGTCACATATTGACAAGTCGGGAGAGTTGGGTGTCAAAGTCTTGAGAAAGTTGGATGTTCAATCACTTTCTAAGTCACATAGTGAGTTCCTTTGGGACTACTATGAAACAGACTATGACATGAACCTTAATGATCATATCTATTTGCTTGGTGCTGATGAATCAGCAATGATTTGGAACGATAGTAAAGCAAATTTGATTAGAAGATCAACTTCCCAAAAACTTTATGGACAGTGACAATGGTGACACTGGAAATCCAGAAAAAGCATTCTCTTCCCAATGGAAAGGGATTGGCCATAGTCAACCCGGTTGACCAAATGGTAAAGAGAAAGGCTAAGTCTGAGATAGTCCCATTACCAAAGGGTCCATATGTTTATTTTGCCAAAGGAAGGGGCGTTGATTGCAAAGCTGCCAAATTTACCTAAGGATGTTAAAGTCAATAAGTTTGACTCTACATCAGGTAGAGCCCATTATCTAACTCTGCTAAGTTCTATTTTGAGATCCTCATTACATGATGTGACTGGGTCACATGTTGATGTTTTAACAATCAAAGAATAGAGATAAATCTTAAAGGAAGTATATGCTGATTCTGATCGCAAAGGTGGATTTCGATCGCATCAGAATTTTGAGCAGTTGCTTAAGAAGTTATGATATATTGCTAAGGAATAGATAACAATAATTTTCCATGTGGATTGTAAGGATAAGTTTTTCCGCAAAGTTTTAAAATAAAAGAAAATTGTTTAATTTTATTTATTTGAAGTATCCTTACAATGGCATTTGTGGAAAATTGTTGCTTATATGATTCCACTGACAGCAATATTGGAAAATGAATTTGATTCTTTCATTTGTGGTAGTGTCTAAATTTACCAAATCAGGAAAGTTCCTCATCGCCCAAGTTTCAATTGGACCGAAACTTGGAATCATGCAAGTTGAATAGTATGATGAATGAGAACTTTCAAGCATTGGAAAATCAAGACTAATTACTTGTTCACATGGATGTGTGAGTCAAGTGAAGGACTAAAGGGATCGAGTACACATTCTTGTGCACTGGTCATGTCCACCACGAAGCTCGTTAAGACTATTTGATTTACTAAAGTTTAGTAAATATGGTTATACTTACAAGTTTAAGTATAATTCTGAAACATTGGAAAAGTCTCAATGTATGGCAGAACGAATGGGAAGAATCAAATTAGGCAGAAAGATAAAAGTTTCTCAAATCTGAAAAGATGGGAGAGTACTTTAGTATCATGTTTGTGATCATCTTAATGATTTAGAAATCATATCACAATTAGTCCTCTAAAGGTCATCTTAGTGCATTCTTATGACTAAGAAGAGGAGTCATGAATTGTTGAAATGGTTAGATCAGGAAGATAAGTCATACTTCAACAATTCTTAGAGTCATACTCCAAGATTATAACTTGAGTGACATATCTTAAAGAAAGGTTTAAAACACTTGTCAAATGTAAGAGTAAAAGTGTCCTACTCTTGTACATTTGAAATTGGTAAGTTGTGATGTTTTGGATAAAACAAAGACCAACTAAGGCCAATTGTGTGAAGTGTTTGTCTTGATAAAGAATCCGCACTATCTCTTGAATATTTGGCAAGATAGTCTTATATGTTAAGAGGATAGTGGGAGTCTTAAAGATCCTAAAAAGAATTTCAAGAACTAATCAAGAATAAAACCTGAGGTTCTTTACTAGCACACGACTTGAGGTTTATAACCTATCGTGTTGACATATTCTGTGCCCATTCCAGTTAAAGTTGGCTTTGCATAGGAGTTCTGAAAGTTCTCAATTGGTTGCATAACAACTTGGAAGCAATGGCAGGCCCTGTACTGCCAGGTGGCAAGAAGTTAAGATTGCATAAGTTCAGTCCATATGAGTTTGGATTTGTCATTATCCTTGTCTTGTGACTATGGTTTTGACGATTCACATGGATAAGAACACATACACCATAAAATCTAAGGGTCATAAGGTTTCTCTCCGATTCATGAAAATGATGGTGAGGAAACACTTCCACCAAGTAGATTTGAAGCAGATGGCAAAAGGTCTAAACAATTGAGACTATGATTACGACATCCCTTTTCATAGTTCTGAAATTGTTTAGACACACATGCATGCTATCTAAGGAAAGGTGTATGATTTTGATAAAGTTTTATCAAAGCATCTCGTATCAGAAATCTGAACTTTGGTAAGAAAGTCAATAAAGTATTGATTTCTAGAAGTCCAGCTGATTTCTGAGTACATGTCAAAGATAGTGGGAGCATAAGTGTTATGCTAATAATCATCATGTTAGTGGGAGCATGATAATTATTGTTAGTGTTGCAAGTTAGCAATGTTAATTATAGAAAACAAAAGTTTCAATTCGTGAGGCTGCAGGGATTGAAAAAGTTGTTTTGCTATAATTAAGGGAGAGGATATACTTCATTTCAGTTCTAAAGGCTTAGATTGAGACCTTAATCATCTTTAATCAAGAATATATATATGAATTTCATGTTGGATTGGTTCAACTTAAGGAAATTCTATATATTGCGTTCTCAAAATTCGATTATGATTACGGCATCCCTCTTCATAGTCAAATTTTGAAAACATGGCAAATAAAAATATTGTAGCAAAAGACTGGTCTAGAATCATGTCTTTATGTGAGACATCATGAATCGTGTACCATTTGCTTTGGGTACAGGATCGATTGCATGTGCTATAATATTTGTCATTTCTTAATTTTTCCAAATGCCCAGAGGCATTAAGAAGGGAAAAGGTCTAGAATTGGATATGACTAAAATGATTAAGCAATTGTCGAGGACAATCTGAGTTTTACCAAAGATTGGTTGCTCAGGGACAGTTGGAAGTATAGTGCTAATTTTGGAAGGACCATATTGACATATTCTGAAAAGAGGCATCTCTTATTCTGAAGTGATAGTCAAAATGAGAATATGGAGTTGTCTCCATAGGTGGAAGTTATCTGTGTCAGATTAGAAAACTTAATGCAAGAAGCATGTCCAAAGCAATGTACTTTGAATATGAGACTTAGTTTTCATGGAGTTGATCTCCATTGGAATACCTTATAATGACTGTTGACAAGTCTTTGTGACTTTGTACATATTTATTACAGGAGGGTCAGTGCATATAAGTTTAAAATCTAAACAAATTTCGATAAATGATAGGAATTTGAAATTCTCACATTTTTCGATAAGGATTTGGGAGTGTGAAATTAGAATCATTGAAATTATGTTCAATTGGTTTATTTCACAAAGTAAGGATCATAGACAAACATAGAGTGCATACTTGGTGTATGGCAAAGCTATTGTTTAAGAAAAACATAGTGTACATGCTTGGAGCATGGGACAACTAGTGTTTTTAATTCAAGTATAAAGTTGATAAAACCGAAACAATGAATAATGAGTAATCAGTATGGTGATAAATAAAAGTGTTTATTTATATTCATAGGGTTTGATACCATATTTGATTCATTTATTCTTGTGTTTCACTTTGCATGTTTTGACTTCCAGAATAACTAAGTCGCTCTTCCTGAATGATTAAGTTATTCAAACCATCCATAGTCGGTCATATGTTGGAAGTAGATATGAATCAAGACTGTCATGGGTTGGTTTGTAGAGGTCCAAGTTGGTGGACAAAGTGGTGCTACAACACTCATGAGTGCTCATAAGTTCTGAGTATTGGATTCAACCCGCGCTCATTTGAATCACTTCATGGATTTTATCACGAGTGATCATGAGACGATAATATCTTATATTCTTCAAACCTAGAGATATGAGTTGTTACTATGAGTTGGTTATACATTGATTGCACGAAAACGCATTTGGTAACTCGATGTTATAAAACGTGCCTTTGTGTATGATTCAACAAGTAGTAGAACAAGCCATATGAGTCGAAGTATATCCATTCCTTTTACCTTCGGGATAAAAGCGATATCTGTGGGCCCCTCGATGATTTAGCGATGACACATGTGAGTGCTTGGCCAAGCCAGGACTGATTTGATTTGTTCAATCAGTCAGTCATCATAAATCGAAAATCGGGAAACAACAAATGGACAGAGAGAATGATTATAATCCATGTCTCAGTCCATATGATATCTAGAATGGAGGAATATACGATTCCTTATCTAATGGACAAGTCATTGACAAGGTCAGAGTTCGACAGCGGCTTTAAGAGCTACGATTGCCAGTTAGGTTTTGAAGTCATACTCAATAATAGTTTTAGACTTATCCAAGTGGGAGACTGTTGGATTAATATCTAAGTCCATAACTATATTTGGTATGTACTTGACCCGACCCGGCATGGTCCATTTGGGTTGCACTTCACCGGCACAATTTATATGGATAGTCTTTTGAGAATAGTATATTTATGATTTATATTAATATATTATAAGTTCTAATATATTAATATGGAATCATATTATTTAATTAGTATTGATCAAGAATTAATTTAGAATTAATTAAGTGATCAAAAAGAACTAATTAAATATGGACTCTTATATATATGGAATGGGCCAACTTCATTTAGGTTGGGCTAAGCTTTCATGGATGGTCCATGGAGCATTTAACCCATGGATCCTATGTAAATGAAAGGTCATGGGTATTAGGGTTTACATGGATGTAACCCTAATCCTCCATAATATATAAAGGGGTCCTTGGCTCACAAAATTGGCACAAGTGTGTGAAAATAAGAGTGGGCCGATTTTAGTGTGCATACATATTCTCTCAAGTTCTTCCAAGGTGTTTTGGTGATTTGTGATTCCATTTGAGGCTTCCACATTATTGGGGCTAAGCTATTAAAGCTTGAAGACATCAAGCTACATCAAAAGGTATGTCATCTAACTAGAACTTTGTAGTATATGTGCTTCATAATATGCTAGTTAGGATAAAACCTTCGAATAGTTAATATTTGCATGTATAATAGAGAAAACATAGATCCAAGGTTTATAGGGTTGCATGTACACCATAGGAGTGTTAGAATGCTCAAAACCCAACAGATGGAAGTTGCACTTGTCGCACCTTGGAATAGTATCAGCATACCTACTGGCAGGTGCTTGTGTGGTTGGAGCAGTAACAGCAGGAGTAGTAGCAGCGTGAACTGCCACTGTTTGTTGTTTCTTGGAGGGCTCCTACGAAGACTGGCCCGTTCATTTGTTCCAAAACTTCTTCCTCCCACCACTTGCCTTTGGTGGTTCAGGAGCTGCTGTCACTTCATCAAGATCAACCCCGTGATCTATTAGGGTCTGCGCCAGGCACTTGGTGCTGTCAAAAGTAGAAGGCTTAGCATCCAAAACATTCCCTTGAGTTGGGGGCGTCAATCCCCAAATGTACCTCTCTATCTTCTTGCTTTCCAGGCTGACCATTCCCGGACATAGAAGAGCCAGATCGCAGAATCAAGCTGTGTAAGCGGCAATGTCGGAACCCTTCATCTTCAGGTTCCAGAGCTCGTGCTCTAACTTCTGCATCTCGCCTCATGGGCAGTACTCAACCATCATGAGTTCTTTTAAGCTTTCCCAACCCATGGCATTCGCTACCGGCAGGGTTAGGGATTTGACTTGACCATTCTACCAGGTCAGTGCTCTGTCGGTGAAGGTGCATGCGGCGAACTTCACCTTGTTTGTCTCGGAACAAGTGCAGATCTCGAAGATGGATTCGATCTTCTCGAACCATCGGGTTAAGGCAATGACTCCTCCATTGCCGTCGAAGGATTTGGGTTTCACATTCATGAAATCCTTATAGGAACACTCCTTTTGATGTCCCTGATCGCCGAGATTCTGGGGATGAGTACCACCTCCGGATCCGCTAGCCCCACCGGGGTTTATTTGAACCATTGCTGCAGTCACGGCGGCTGTAACTGCTGCCTGGAACATGGCAGGATCGAACTAAGGAGGTGGTGGCGGTGGAGGGTCGTTGTTTTTCCTGTTGGGTCTCTTTCTGGGAGGCATCTTTTTCTAAAAATAATTAGGAAGAAGAGGATGGTAAGTCCCCTAGATTTTTAAATCAAGAGATATGAAACAAGATATATCTCATCCTGATAGATAAAGTGTTCTACTAAGCGATAAACAGAGAATGATTACTTATGCAAGTAAACTATCGCTAGGAAGAAATAAGTAGCAACACTTGGAATGAATCTCTATACTGTATTCGGCTCTAGCTAAAATACTCCTATAGTATTTTAAGTAGTGTACATGGAAGACCATAATAAAGCACCTATTGCGGGCTGTGTTTGTGTTATTTTTTTTGTTTTAGTTATGGAAAACATCTGTCACACCCCCAAACCGGAACGGCGGAAACGTTCGGGGGTGGATGACGTCATATGTAGTATCACAACAATTGCATCATAGTAATCATAGTAAACACAACCATTACATTGAATGCATACATGAAAAGGTATTTACATCTGTTTGATTCTTGTTCTTATACATCAAAAGTATAATCAAAAGAAAAAGACGTGACTCTATACGCTCCGTCTTCTTAAAACTCCAGAAGGTACCTGTCTACTGATTTCCTGAGAATACAAGCAGTTTTGAAAGAGTATCAGCATAAAGCTGGTGAGTTCATAAGCGATGTTTTTGTAAAGAAAACTTGTTGATGACTCTGTAAAGATGTCCGCATGTTTCCAAGAAAATCCAATATTTTCTTTAGTAAAAGTGTGATAATATCAGTTCTATCTATGACTACTTAGTTCATGCTAGCCATGTATAAACCAATATCGAACAGACAATTGACTATGTGGATCTGCCCTAAGCCTACAACCAAACAAGGAACATAAAATGAGGCGGAAACCACACATTCCACAGTCTATCGAATATTCTCCATACGTGGCCCTGATGCCTAAACTAAGTAATTATAGAATTAATTATGAATGTTTGTTACTGTATCCTATTGTAGTATAGGAAAAACATTAGTTTGTTTGTCTGGTTACCCCCAATCGTAGTATGTGTATATCCTTGTACAAAACCTTTGTATAGTATGTTCTATTTGAAAACCCTGGCTACCACCAGTATATGTAGTATGTTCTGTTTTGAAAACCCTGGATACCACCAGTATGTATAGTAGTTTCATTACTTAAAATAAAACTAATGAAGAATGAAATCCTGTAAACAAATGGTTAGTCTATACTATTGTGAGTCGTATAACCATGCTTGATGTCACACCCCGCTAAAGCGGAAACACAGGGCGTGGCAGTACAAAGGGTTTCATCGCAAAAGTTAAAAGACAACACCAACCATAGTATTAAAAATCATTACAAATTCACAATGGGTTTGAACAACTTTTAAAAGAAATTACAATGTAAATTGAAATGCAACACATGCGAATGCTCCTAAAAGTGAAGTGTCCCTAAGTGCCACTTACTCGATGATTCCTGAAAAAGCATGTAAAACGAGCGTCAACTATAAAAATAGTTGGTGAGTACTCACAAGTTTAAAAATAATATTGGTTTCATGAATCGAAATCAAAATTTTGATATAAGTTTCCATAGATAAAAATATATTGCTAAAATGAGTAAATAAGTTTGTGTAAACAAAGTTCGTTGTCATCATGAGAAATAAAGTATGTTGCCCAAAAGAGATGCAACGTTCATATCCTCATGGGAAATAAAGTTTGTTACTAAAATGAGTAATCAAGTTTCATTGCTACAAGGAGCAAACAAGTTTGTTACTATAAGAAGCAACCAAGTTTGTTGCTAAAACAAGTAAATAAGTATTTAGTAACAAAAGTTCGTTGTTATAATGAGATACAAAGTTTATTGCTATAATGAGAAACAAAGTTCATTGCTGTAATTGATAAACGAGTTTATTGCTATAACGAGAAACGAGTTTGTATGTGTATGAGCAAACAATGAGTCTCAACCAAACCTATGACTGAAGCCCTATCAAGATCTTTGCTTATCGTTCCATAGATGAATATGGTATCATGCACTCCAGCAATAGGACGAGTGAGGAGTTGTCAATTCCTAATAGCGCTATCCATAATGACCATTGGCTCAAAGAGTTAATGGTTAGAGATAAGGGAAGGGCCTTAGTACGATAAGTTCTCATGTTCCGTGTTGCATAGACATACATAGAGAGACATAGCAATAAAATAGCAATCATGTTTGATACAAATCAATTTAAATACAACATTCAAATAATAGTTTTTCGGGACATGCTTTTCCACCCCAAAACATAAAAACTGAAAATAGGGGAGTGCGTGAATACTCACAATATGCAAAATATAGCAACCAAGTTTATACGAGTCAAATAAATACAACGAACATAAATAGTTTAGGACATGCTTTTCCACCCCAAAACGTAAAAACCGAAAAAAGGGGAGTGGTGAATACTCACAATACATTTAGATGATGCAAATGGTGCCTTGAACTACGTTCCACGTGTACCACTACCGATTCCTACAATAATGGTATTCGCTAGTGAGTCTCTAATCGAAATCTAACACTAGTATACTTACTACTACAATAGAATTATGCCAATAATGTGTCAAAATTTAATATTGATAAGTTACAAACATTTTTCTGTGGAAATTAAGTTTCAAAGAATCAATTGTTATATAACAATTTAAGTGGAAAATTTCCATTATTGAAATGTTAATATTTAACATTTTAGAGGTGTTCCAATGATTAAATATTCAAAACTAAATCAATTTAGTTCTAAAAGTTCCCAAACTTTGCATTTCAGTTTTAATTGAAGTCAAAGACCTCAAGATAAATTTTCTTGAATTTTTGATTTGTCTAACTATTTTTCACCATTTTAGTTTCTTGAATAACCATAAAATCATGAAAAATACTAAACAAGTAATAAAAATTACCAAACTTCAGATTTTGGTTCTAAATATGTTAAAAGACTTCTAGATAAATTTTCATGGATTATGGATATGCATAACCATTTTTCATATATTTAATTCTCTAAATATATAAAAATTCATGAAAAATAGAAATCGGTTAAGAAAATGCCCCAAACTTTTTATAGTAATGTCATTACACGTACTTAACCTGGGAAAAATATAAAAATAGATTTCCAGACAATTTAACCCAATTTTATGATTTTTGAGCATTTATTCTAATAAAAATTGAAATAAATAGAAAATAGTTTCCAAAATTGTCCAAAATTTTTGTAACGCTGTTATTAGTCATTATTAAGCTAGGAAAAATATAAAAATGAATTTCTAAACTGTTTATCCCAATTTTATTATTTTTGTGTATGTACTCTAATAAAAATTGGGTTTAAGTGTATTTAATCTTGGGAAAATAGAAGAAAAATAGTATACAGAAGAGAAAAATCATCAAAATTTTTATGTAGCATCCTAATGTACTAAAAGGTGTTCTGGTAAATTTTCATTAAGTTTGGATGAGTAAAACTATTTTTCCTGTTTTTAGTCCATTATAAATACAAAAATCGGAGAAAAATAGGAATACACTATGAAAAATTCTGAAAATATTTTTCTAAGTGTTCCACAGAGAGTATAAGCTACGAAAATTATTAGATACTATTTTTATATTCCCTAATGTGGTTTTATGATTTATTAGAGCTAAACAAAAAGAAAATTCAAAACCATATTAAACAGTAACAAAAATGGATGAAACTTAATGGAAGATGTTTATTAACTTAAAGGATCATCCAAGAATTTTTCCATAATTTATTTATTAGCTTAAGTATTTTATATGATTTAACACTTTATTTTCTTATTATTTTCATATAAAAATAAAGAAAATATATATTGAGCTGAAATTTTTCAGAATGCATCTCCATACAATTTGATAACAATGACAATTTGTGTTCTTATTTTTGATGTTGAACACCATGCCTAAAGGCTCAATAAATTATAGAGAAAACTTGGTTCTTGTGATTTATGGAAAGATTAGTGATGTTACTTTGACAATTTTTGCAACATGTTACAAAGACTTTTGAATCAAGATCTTTTTGTACCTATTAATACATGATATTAAGAGTTCAAAATAATTTTTGAATGATTTTTAGTGATGAATAAGTCCTTTGAACATGCAACACAAAACAAATGTTCATAAGGAAAGTGCTGTTTGAGCAACAGTTTTGTAAAAATTGGTAAAAATCGAAATTTTGGAATTTTTCAGTGAGGTCAGATGGGTTTGAAAGCTAACTCAAAATATTATATTTCAGAAAAATAATCACGAATTTTGGCTAAGAAATGAGTGAGATATGACAGTTTAAAGTCAGGTAAAGAAATCTGGCAGATTGCATGCATGATGATTGGTTAGAAAAGTGGGTTTTCATCATTTCCTTGAGTAAACCTTTTGAAGTATTTTAAATATATCATGATAACCTCATATTTTGGTCATGTTTCCAGAGATCAAAAGATTAAAACTTATCAAAATGTATACATGCATTTATGAAGAAAATTTTGTTTCTCAAAAACTCTTAACTTGAGTTTGATGTTTTAATCCTTAAAATCGATTTTTGCACTAAGATCATGAACATGCAACGTTGTTTATCATACATGCATGGTGTTAAAACACATCCATCATGTTCTAAAAACCATTTTAACAAAAAGAAAACAAGTTTGAAGAAGATGAAGAAGGAGAAAGTGTAAGAAAAGAGCAAAACTTGAAGGAAAAGTGAAGTAGAAATCGATTTTACCTTCAAGAATACCACAAGATGATGAAGATTTCGAGTTTGAGGAGTGTTCTTGGGTTTGTTTTCTGGAATATTTATTGGTTCTTTAGAGGGAGGAAGGGAGAATGGAGTGGTGTTTGGAGAGAAAAAGTAGAGAGAAGGTAGAGAGAGTTTTCTAGAGAGAGAAAGAAGAGAGATGTGTGTGTTGGAGAATGAGAGTGTGTGAGAGAGATATGGGTAGAGAGGGATCCGATTTTAGGGGAGGAGAGGCTCCCTCTCTCTTGTTTTTTTTATAAAAATTCAAATCTTTTATAAAAATATCCAACTTTTTATAAAATGTGCACCTTAACCTAGTTTTTATGCATAAAACTCTTGATTTTTGGCTTATAAATCAAGGGTAAATGTTAATAACTAAATCTTTATTTTTCATTGAATTGTATTTCATAATAATTATTATGATAAGATAATATTATAAGGTTCATAATTGTTTTTATAGGATTTTTAAGGTTAAAGTTTATAAATATGAGTTTTTAGGGCTTTTAGGGTTTTTAGGGTTTTTCGGATTTTGCTAAACTTTAGATATCAAGTAGATTGAATTTTGGAGGCATCAAATTATTTTTGAGTCTTATAACTCTTTTATAGTTATAAATAATGTTTTTAATTCCTTTTTGTCGGTTTATTGGCATTTATATGTAGTGGTTCCGAGATTCAAGTGAACTTGAAGAACCAAGTATACTAGTCATAGTTTCAACTTTGACTTAAGTTCCACGAGACTCCGACCTAATTTTTACCACTAGGTCAAGTGCATAATGTGTGTATATGATTCATGAAAAGGTGTTCGAGTCAAAGAGTGACCCGAATATGGATAGCCTCTACAGTTAAGTAGTTGTAGAATTCACATATCAATATGAAATTTAAGTACATTATCCATTGTTTCTAATTGTTTCCAAGTTTCTAATAGGTTATATCTTAGCTTCTAGTTACTAAGTCTAGTATGTGTAGTGCCTATATGTGCAACTAAGTTTAGTCAAATCTAAAACCGACTCGAATTTTGACGACTGTCACAGTCTCCCCCGGTTGAAAGAATTTCGTCCCGAAATTAAATTCATGACGTATTCTATTAGAACTCAGCCGAATACAATTGTATCGTTCGGGAGGTGGTGACTTGAAGTGTTCTTTGATTATTTTGGGTTAATTCTCCAAGGGAAGAGCCCAGTTCTTTAGCTATAATCAAAGTAATGTTTCCTTAATTCGAGTTCTACAGTCTAGATTGCGAGAAATTAGGATCATGGAAATCATGATCCAACCATGGCGACCTAGTTGAAAAAGATTATTTAATTAGATATTATCTGAATCAAGAGAGTTATAATTTTTTTTTCGAAGCACCAACTGCATTTAGCGTTAAATCCGCATTGATTTTTAAGTTGCATTCTAAATTAGCACTAAGTGTGAATTTGCCGCCTAATAAAGAAGAGATTAGGAACAATTTGTTCACTTCCGGGTTGGCTACTACATCTGGAAAAGATATATTTTGAAATAAGACGGGGTGGCATGAATGAAAGAGAAGCGATTGAGGGTAAGTTCTTAAAAATACGTACTAAGGGTAGGCAACGAAGTTTTGGTACATCTCAAATGTAAAGGCTAATTAAGTGTCGTCGACAAAATAAATTACGAAATGATTGAGCATCTCCGAGGCTATAATTACCACTACGGTTACTCTTACAATAATAAAACCTTATTCGAAGAATAAATATATTTAGAGAGTCATTGGTGCAAATGGAGGCGAAGAAAATTTATGATAAATTAAATCACATTGTGTATATAGCATTTTAAGTGTTTAGAAGTGATCAAAAATCTCACTGTTATCAAAATGTTCAATAATTCCAAGATAATGAAGATACATGTGTGGCGATCCAACGAAGTAGTAAAATAATATAAAGATTAATTAAGGTTAAAGGTTTAAGTCGCCATTAAAGGAATTTGTATAGAAATATTTATATTAAATTTTTGAGAAATTGTCCAATTGTCTAAGTCAGGACAAATTCAAGTTTACGAGGAGTCGGAATACTTATGAAAACAAGTTTGAGAGTTTAGGAACTCACTGAAAATTGCAAAGTAAAATACTATTTTAAGAAATGTGTAAAAATGTCAATCTTTGAAAATAGTGCACTCTTAGTTTAGTGTTTCTAAAAAAAACAATCATTTAGAGAATAGATAATCGTAAAATTCAAAGCTTTTGATGTATTTTAAAGAAAAGAAAAACATAAGGAAACATATCATTGACATATAATTTTTGAATATAGAAAAATGATAAGCATACGAGTATTCATCTTGTGTATTAATTATAAGGAAAACTTACAATGAAAATTGCATTTTATATCAAGTTTTTGAATTTAGAACGAAAGAGCAAATGTAAATAAGGATCATTTGTTTATAGTAGATTTCAAAATAAAAACAAGATGTATATGATAAAAGGCGTAATTGAATATATCAAAGTTGACTAAATCAAAATTATGTGTCACGACTATACACGTATTAATCGCTCAAAACGAAAGGGTAGACTTCTAGTCTGTATGTGTACGAACATGATACCACGAGAAGCAGAATAGACAGAAACAAAGTTAGTCAATGTATTATGTTATTATCATGGGTGTGCAATATCTAAAATTAGAAGGAGAGCAAGACATCAAGTGCGGGGGATAGAAAGGAAGGTACCAGCGACAATGATTGCTATTGTTAAAATTTTAAGAATAATACATATAGGTAGATTTAAAACCAGGTTGAGATATATTTCAAACATCAATATTTGATGTATGTTGATGGTTACATAGTCATGTGGGAGTTTTAAAGTGTTTGCTAAAAATTCATGAGTTATCTATTAAATTTAAATCGATTTGTGAAAAAGAAGAAGCACTACAATTGGTAATTGAAAATCTGATAGTGTTGACCTTTTAGACTAGAGTCCAACAATGGTTAAAACGGATAAGGTAAAGACTTAACATATTTAGATGAATAATTGTGCATTGTCGAAAGTGCGTCACTGGAAGTTTAAAAGTGAACACTAAGTTTTGCAATGCTTTAAATTTTAGAAACTTTACAAAGTATAAAAGTAATTTGAAATAAAATAAATAAATGAGGTATGTTGGAAATGTAGGAATTAGAGATTTCTTATAAACATGTTTGAATTAGAAAGTTGTAAAAATACCATGTTGGGTTTCAGGAAAACACATTTAAGTAAAGTAAAATGCCTAAATGAGAAAGTGGTCAAAAGAGCCAAAACAAAACTCGTTTGAAAGATCCGATGAAGCTTTTACACGTAATATGAACTTCAATGTCATATGTCTAAGTTTTATAGCATAGAATTTAAACACTTTTATAAAAGAAAATGTTTCTAAGTTTTTCGAAAACGTGTCAAAATGGTAATCAAGGTTTAAAATGGTTTATATGCCCTTAAAAGCACATCTATCCATTGAAATGGATTGAAATGAAATTGAAATAGCAATGTTAAAACCAATATTGGTTAAATTGAGTTTTGAAGAAAAATGTTAAATTAAAGCAAGTTGTCAAAATATTTTTTTTAGCGAGAATATGGCTTACATTGTTAGGAAATGTCTACTAAGTTGACTGAAGTGGTTATATAATATTTTATCGATGATAAATAAAACCGATGAAGCGAAATAATTTTTCGATGGAAGATTAAGAAGTAAGGAATAAGTATGTTAGTGTAGCTGATCGTACCTAAATACTAATGCGAGTCTAAGGCGAGTGCCGATGTCTTTTCCCCCAAGATAAAGGACAAGAAAAATTGTTTGAAAAACGTTTTATGGTCTCAATACAGTTTACGACCTTTTATAGAGGTCAAATGGATATCCAATGTTAAGTTTTAAGCTCAAGGTGGAAACAACTTAGAGCTAAATCGTAGCGTAGTAATAAGGTCTCACGTATGGGTTAAACCTCCTTACGCGATGCTCCAATTTTCATCCGTGTCGGTATCGGAACGCTTTCCTAGTTGTAACTCTAGTACGAAGACGATGAAGAGGTATTGAGGAATAATTGGAATAGGTTTTGACTTAAGATTATTACTTGTGTATATCTAACTACTAACCTTACATCTAAAGTCAACAGCTACCGAGGAATACTCATTCTCAGTACTAAGTGCATTGCTCCTAGAGTGACTAGTGATATAACCTAAGTGGTTAACCTAGCACTTGATAAGGGGTAAGAATATTTCTAGATAAAGGCATTGTTATAAAAGTGCACTTAGTTTCTAAGTGTATCTAGATGAATGCCTATAATATGCAATGCCCGTACGCACACCGAAAATTTTTGTTTTTCAAAAGTTTAAGTTGAAAATTGTTTGGAACATAATTCTAGTATAACCGTTTCCAGCCTCACATTAACCTTCCTTAATTAAGCATAGTTGGCCAGGCTATACTTAATTAAAGTCCAATAATGCGTACTCGAATTAGTTATACCAGTAGTATGTTCTATATTTTAAAAACCTTTAGAAAATTTTTGGCTATAGTTGTGGTTCACCAAAGGAAAACCGGTATTCTCTATAACCTTCGGCTCTGATACCATTTTCTGTCACACCCCGCTAAAGCGGAAACACAGGGCGTGGCAGTACAAAGGGTTTCATCGCAAAAGTTAAAAGACAACACCAACCATAGTATTAAAAATCATTACAAATTCACAATGGGTTTGAACAACTTTTAAAAGAAATTACAATGTAAATTGAAATACAACACATGCGAATGCTCCTAAAAGTGAAGTGTCCCTAAGTGCCACTTACTCGATGATTCCTGAAAAAGCATGTAAAACGAGCGTCAACTATAAAAATAGTTGGTGAGTACTCACAAGTTTAAAAATAATATTGGTTTCATGAATCGAAATCAAAATTTTGATATAAGTTTCCATAGATAAAAATATATTGCTAAAATGAGTAAATAAGTTTGTGTAAACAAAGTTCGTTGTCATCATGAGAAATAAAGTATGTTACCCAAAAGAGATGCAACGTTCATATCCTCATGGGAAATAAAGTTTGTTACTAAAATGAGTAATCAAGTTTCATTGCTACAAGGAGCAAACAAGTTTGTTACTATAAGAAGCAACCAAGTTTGTTGCTAAAACAAGTAAATAAGTATTTAGTAACAAAAGTTCGTTGTTATAATGAGATACAAAGTTTATTGCTATAATGAGAAACAAAGTTCATTGCTATAATTGATAAACGAGTTTATTGCTATAACGAGAAACGAGTTTGTATGTGTATGAGCAAACAATGAGTCTCAACCAAACCTATGACTGAAGCCCTATCAAGATCTTTGCTTATCGTTCCATAGATGAATATGGTATCATGCACTCCAGCAATAGGGCGAGTGAGGAGTTGTCAATTCCTAATAGCGCTATCCATAATGACCATTGGCTCAAAGAGTTAATGGTTAGAGATAAGGGAAGGGCCTTAGTACGATAAGTTCTCATGTTCCGTGTTGCATAGACATACATAGAGAGACATAGCAATAAAATAGCAATCATGTTTGATACAAATCAATTTAAATACAACATTCAAATAATAGTTTTTCGGGACATGCTTTTCCACCCCAAAACATAAAAACTGAAAATAGGGGAGTGCGTGAATACTCACAATATGCAAAATATAGCAACCAAGTTTATACGAGTCAAATAAATACAACGAACATAAATAGTTTAGGACATGCTTTTCCACCCCAAAACGTAAAAACCGAAAAAAGGGGAGTGGTGAATACTCACAATACATTTAGATGATGCAAATGGTGCCTTGAACTACGTTCCACGTGTACCACTACCGATTCCTACAATAATGGTATTCGCTAGTGAGTCTCTAATCGAAATCTAACACTAGTATACTTACTACTACAATAGAATTATGCCAATAATGTGTCAAAATTTAATATTGATAAGTTACAAACATTTTTCTGTGGAAATTAAGTTTCAAAGAATCAATTGTTATATAACAATTTAAGTGGAAAATTTCCATTATTGAAATGTTAATATTTAACATTTTAGAGGTATTCCAATGATTAAATATTCAAAACTAAATCAATTTAGTTCTAAAAGTTCCCAAACTTTGCATTTCAGTTTTAATTGAAGTCAAAGACCTCAAGATAAATTTTCTTGAATTTTTGATTTGTCTAACTATTTTTCACCATTTTAGTTTCTTGAATAACCATAAAATCATGAAAAATACTAAACAATTAATAAAAACTACCAAACTTCAGATTTTGGTTCTAAATATGTTAAAAGACTTCTAGATAAATTTTCATGGATTATGGATATGCATAACCATTTTTCATATATTTAATTCTCTAAATATATAAAAATTCATGAAAAATAGAAATCGGTTAAACAAATGCCCCAAACTTTTTATAGTAATGTCATTACACGTACTTAACCTGGGAAAAATATAAAAATAGATTTCCAGACAATTTAACCCAATTTTATGATTTTTGAGCATTTATTCTAATAAAAATTGAAATAAATAGAAAATAGTTTCCAAAATTGTCCAAAATTTTTGTAACACTGTTATTAGTCATTATTAAGCTAGGAAAAATATAAAAATGAATTTCTAAACTGTTTATCCCAATTTTATGATTTTTGTGTATGTATTCTAATAAAAATTGGGTTTAAGTGTATTTAATCTTGGGAAAATAGAAGAAAAATAGTATACAGAAGAGAAAATTCATCAAAATTTTTATGTAGCATCCTAATGTACTAAAAGGTGTTCTGGTAAATTTTCATAATGTTTGGATGAGTAAAACTATTTTTCCTGTTTTTAGTCCATTATAAATACAAAAATCGGAGAAAAATAGGAATACACTATGAAAAATTCTGAAAATATTTTTCTAAGTGTTCCACAGAGAGTATAAGCTACGAAAAGTATTAGATACCATTTTTATATTCCCTAATGTGGTTTTATGATTTATTAGAGCTAAACAAAAAGAAAATTCAAAACCATATTAAACAGTAACAAAAATGGATGAAACTTAATGGAAGATGTTTATTAACTTAAAGGATCATCTAAGAATTTTTCCATAATTTATTTACTAGCTTAAGTATTTTATATGATTTAACACTTTATTTTCTTATTATTTTCATATAAAAATAAAGAAAATATATATTAAGCTGAAAATTTTCAGAATGCATCTCCATACAATTTGATAACAATGACAATTTGTGTTCTTATTTTTGATGTTGAACACCATGCCTAAAGGCTCAATAAATTATAGAGAAAACTTGGTTCTTGTGATTTATGGAAAGATTAGTGATGTTACTTTGACAATTTTTGCAACATATTACAAAGACTTTTGAATCAAGATCTTTTTGTACCTATTAATACATGATATTAAGAGTTCAAAATAATTTTTGAATGATTTTTAGTGATGAATAAGTCATTTGAACATGCAACACAAAACAAATGTTCATAAGGAAAGTGCTGTTTGAGCAACAGTTTTGTAAAAATTGGTAAAAATCGAAATTTTGGAATTTTTCAGTGAGGTCAGATGGGTTTGAAAGCTAACTCAAAATATTATATTTCAGAAAAATAATCACGAATTTTGGCTAAGAAATGAGTGAGATATGACAGTTTAAAGTCAGGTAAAGAAATCTGGCAGATTGCATGCATGATGATTGGTTAGAAAAGTGGGTTTTCATCATTTCCTTGAGTAAACCTTTTGAAGTATTTTAAATATATCATGATAACCTCATATTTTGGTCATGTTTCCAGAGATCAAAAGATTAAAACTTATCAAAATGTATACATGCATTTATGAAGAAAATTTTGTTTCTCAAAAACTCTTAACTTGAGTTTGATGTTTTAATCCTTAAAATCGATTTTTGCACTAAGATCATGAACATGTAACCTTGTTTATCATACATGCATGGTGTTAAAACACATCCATCATGTTCTAAAAACCATTTTAACAAAAAGAAAACAAGTTTGAAGAAGATGAAGAAGGAGAAAGTGTAAGAAAAGAGCAAAACTTGAAGGAAAAGTGAAGTAGAAATCGATTTTACCTTCAAGAATACCACAAGATGATGAAGATTTCGAGTTTGAGGAGTGTTCTTGGGTTTGTTTTCTGGAATATTTCTTGGTTCTTTAGAGGGAGGAAGGGAGAATGGAGTGGTGTTTGGAGAGAAAAAGTAGAGAGAAGGTAGAGAGAGTTTTCTAGAGAGAGAAAGAAGAGAGATGTGTGTGTTGGAGAATGAGAGTGTGAGAGAGAGATATGGGTAGAGAGGGATCCGATTTTAGGGGAGGAGAGGCTCCCTCTCTCTTGTTTTTTTTATAAAAATTCAAATCTTTTATAAAAATATCCAACTTTTTATAAAATGTGCACCTTAACCTAGTTTTTATGCATAAAACTCTTGATTTTTGGCTTATAAATCAAGGGTAAATGTTAATAACTAAATCTTTATTTTTCATTGAATTGTATTTCATAATAATTATTATGATAAGATAATATTATAAGGTTCATAATTGTTTTTATAGGATTTTTAAGGTTAAAGTTTATAAATATGAGTTTTTAGGGCTTTTAGGGTTTTTAGGGTTTTTCGGATTTTGCTAAACTTTAGATATCAAGGTAGATTGAATTTTGGAGGCATCAAATTATTTTTGAGTCTTATAACTCTTTTATAGTTATAAATAATGTTTTTAATTCCTTTTTGTCGGTTTATTGGCATTTATATGTAGTGGTTCCGAGATTCAAGTGAACTTGAAGAACCAAGTATACTAGTCATAGTTTCAACTTTGACTTAAGTTCCACGAGACTCCGACCTAATTTTTACCACTAGGTCAAGTGCATAATGTGTGTATATGATTCATGAAAAGGTGTTCGAGTCAAAGAGTGACCAGAATATGGATAGCCTCTACAGTTAAGTAGTTGTAGAATTCACATATCAATATGAAATTTAAGTACATTATCCATTGTTTCTAATTGTTTCCAAGTTTCTAATAGGTTATATCTTAGCTTCTAGTTACTAAGTCTAGTATGTGTAGTGCCTATATGTGCAACTAAGTTTAGTCAAATCTAAAACCGACTCGAATTTTGACGACTGTCACACTTGATATGACCTAGTGACCTTTACGACGTTATTCAAGTGTCGGTTAAATGACATTTGTCACCCCAGGCATGCCTGCCTAACTGTAGCTAGCAGTTCAGGTGTGGGATTGTTAGTCCCGAATAGATCTATTCACAAATCTCACGCTCTCCCTCCAGTAGACTCTGGTTATACTATGATAGGATTTAATTCAGTACACCGAAGGGTACAGTTTTGAAGTAGAGTCTCACAATTCTGTATAATCTAGTATACGTGTGGTTCTGTGTTGTTCTCTTGTATGTGAATCCGTTGTATACTATATAAGGTAATAATTATACTTAAATAATTATTAAATGTTGTACTCTTGTATATCATAAACTAAATCTGTCATAGTTTATATGTTACCCATGTATGTAATCCGAATCGGTAAAAGCTGTGTATTGAATTCCCCAAACTATACCCATTATAGTTTGCTTGAAATGATATGTACTTGGTTTGTAAATTGTTATAAAAACTATGCAATTAGGTTTCCAAGATAAAAGTGTCCCTTATGCTCAACATAGTACAATAGGGATCAAATATCTAAATATTTTATAAAATGTGGAAATCGTTTGACTATATCAATTGCATAAGTTTAAAACTTTTTAAAATCATTTGTGTTTGACTTGTATTCCCCCCTGAAAACATTTAAAATCGTAAAAGCGTAGGGGTATGAACTCATTGTTAGTTGTGCACAAGCGTCGAATCAACGGACTGAAATGAAGTCCCTCGAGTTGTAGTGTGGCACTTAACGGAATCCTAATAACAATTAAATACATAAATGTATCTAAATTAGCGATTTAGTTAGATAAAGTGTTAGGAAAGCACTTGCTTTCGGTTAAGGAATGTTACCGGGACTTGATTGAATCGAGGAAAGTGGGTTTTCAGTGTAATTCACTGCTTAGGAAGTGTGTACGGCCGTGAATGGGGTTTACGATCGTGAACTGGTGTACGGCCGTGAATTGTTTACGGTCGTGAACTGCCTCTCAAAAGGTGTACAACCTTTGAAGGTTTGAAGCGTGTACGGCCGTGAATTGGTGTGCAGTCAATGAAGATTCGCAGATTTGAAGGGTGTACGACCGTACACTCAAGAACAAGGGTGCTGGAATCGATGAAAAACGTGTTCTAGATGCTCCAAATCAACTCCCAATGACGATTCTAGATGATTTTTGGAAGGATAAGGGTGTTTTAGGGGTGTACGGTCAAGAGTTTAGAGAGAGAAGGAGTGAGTGTTCGGCCAGAAAAGTGTAAATGAGGGGTAGGGTCTCGTATTTATAGGGGTCTTCGTGGTCGGTGGTGGGGTCTACCCGACGCTGGCCGTAAACGAGTGTACGGCCGTACACGGGTTTACGTCGTAAACTCAGTCCGGCCGAAAACCGTTTGATTTTTCAAGAAGATTCGGGTTTTTCGCGCGATTTTTGGTTCCGACCCGTATATAAATTTAATTATATAAAACTAGATGATTTTCTAAACCAAGAAGTTTGACAGAAACTTAATAAAATTCAAATTTTATTAACGAAAATCGGTTAATGGAAACAGAAAAAGGTTCGGGTTGTCACAACATCTTCTTCTTAAGAATATTATTCATGTTCCTAAGATTAGGAAGAACATAGTTTATGGTGGTGTAGTTAATAGATGTGGATATAAACAAGTCTATGAATCTGATAAGTAATTATTATCTAAGTGTGGTACATTCGGTTGGGTTTGGATATTGTAATCGAATGATTAGGTTGAATATAAACAATAAAGTTGCAGATTCTATAAACATGGCTTGTTATAGTATTGATGATTCTTCTTTATGGCCTGCTCGTTTAGGACATGTACATTATAAAAGAATGTTTGAAATGTCTAAAAATTGATTAATACCATCTTTTGATGTTAACATAGAAAAATGTAAAACTTGTATGTTAACTAAAATAACTAGATAACCTTTTCCTAATGTTAAAAGGAATTCTGTTATGCTTGAATTAATTCATAGTGATCTATGTAATTTCCATTCAACTCCATCCTTAGGAAATAAGAAATACATAGTTACTTTTATAGATGATTATTCTCGTTTTTTGAATGTCTAAAAATTGAATAATACCATCTTTGGCTGCCTTATGCCCTTAACATCTTTCACCATGTCCCACCAACGTATAGCCTCCCATTTTAACATTGCCAAAACATAAATCACCTTGTCCTCATCCACACACTTCCTAGTATCAAATGTTCCCTCAATCTTCGTGATCCATGTTGAAGATAGAATGGGATCAATTTCTCCGTTAAATCTTGGTGGCTTACAAGTCATGAACGTATTGTAACTGTAACATCCCATTTAAATATAATAATTTAATAATAAACCCGGAACCCAGAGAAGCGATTTTTATTATTATCATATGTTATTATAGTCTAAAATATGATAATAATTATCTGGGAGTCGTTTTCGGGAAGCCAAATGACAAGATTTGAATCTCCAGGGGCTAAAGTATAATTTTGGGATTTAATTTGTAAAGATTTATGGAAGCGGGGACTAAATGGTAAGTTCTGGACCTAACTTGAAAAGGGATTCGCATAGGAAGGGCCATTTGGTAACAATTGGATCAAATTTGAAGGAAAAACAAGATGGAGGGGCTGGTTCTGTCGTTATGGGAAAATGTTATAAGGGAGTCGGGGTATAAAGCCCGCTACCCTCTCAAACCCTAACCCTAGATCGGATATGATGCAGCCGTCACCACCCTCTCCACCCTTGTTCCCCCCCAGCCGCCATTACCCTCTTCTTCCTCCTTCTCTAACTCCAGCGCCGCACCACCACCCGTTCCTCTTGTGTTTCCGACCAACAAAGCCAACCAATGCCGCCCGTAGCCGCTTGTGATGTCGTCGGTGCTGTTCCAACGGCCCCTGTCGACGACTCCCTTCCAACAGGTGGTTGCCTCTGCTGCGCCGAACCGCCGCGCAGTCGTAGCGCCATTGTTGCTGTCATGGCTGCCGATAACGGAGCTGCCGACGACAAGATCGATAGCCACCAAGTCGAGGACCAACGACGGACGTCGTGGCCACTGCTGTGAAGGGCACGACAACCTCCCTACCGTGAATGGAATTTTCTCTCTCTCTCTCTCTCTCTCTCTCTCTCTCCGTTCCGTTCGGGCCGCTGCTAGCGGTGGTCGCCGCCGATAATGGAGCTGCTGTCGGACTTCTCGTGTCACCGCCACCAGGTGGGTGGCTGGGCTTATCTCGTGATCAGAATAGTGTGTGTTTTGTGTGTGTGTCGTGTGGGTGATTGCCTTGGCCGGAGTCAAAAGAGGGCCACCACCACCACCATGAGGTGGTGGCTGCCACTCTCTACCACCGTTTGCTGCCACAAGGTGGTGGTGGGTGTAGTTATGGGAAGTTTATTTTGGGTTATTATGTGTATTATTGTAATTGGTGCTTGAAATAATAATAGAAAAATCCATAACCACCACCGTGAGGTGGTGGCTGCCGCCTCCTGCCACCACCGGCTGCCGTGTCGGGTGACGGTGTGCTTTGCCTTGTTGTGTTGATTCGTTTGGGATGCATGAAACCCTAGTGGGCCCAATGGAGCCCTAATGGGCCCAAGGAAACCCTGATTGACCTAATAAAACCTTAATGGGCCCAATGAGGCCCAAAGTCACCTAAAAGCCCAACCATTTGATTAATGGGCTAGTATTGGGTTGGAAACCCTAATTAGGGTTTGGAAAACCCTAATGCCATGAAACCCTAATTTTGGGAATTGATCGGGACACACACGAGAATTATTTAATAACTTGAAATATTAAATAATAATCATTGGCAAATTAACCTAAGTCAATATTAGACTTATTGGATTAAGTCCTTAATGGGTTAAGTAAGAAACACTTAACCCTAATCCTCATTTCATGTGAAAACCCTAATTTTGGGATTATGGGCTTGGACTTATCGGGACCCACATTTGGGCCATTGGAATGGAATTGTGTATTAAGCCCAATCACACCATATGACTTATTTAGTAAAGTAAGGGACTTAATGGATTAAGTCTTTAATGGGTTAAGTGAGAAACACTTAACCCTAGTTGTCATTTTATGTGAAACCCTAATTTCACTTGGGCCTTGAGTTGGGCCTTCCTATAGGGTTTTGGTGGTTAGACTGTGGATGGACCATCCAAGAACAAGTTAATGGACCAAAGTAATTAGATGGGCTTTAGGATAAGGCCCATGTGAGGACTTGGGCCCAATTTGGAAGATTGGGCCATATGTTGGGCCTTGGCCCATTACTTGACTTTTGGGCTTTTGGAGTGTGAGTTGGACTTTGGGCTTGGAACCCAATTATTAATTGGGTATTGTTTGATGTTGACAGTTCGGAAATCTGTCAATCAGCAGCTGGAGTGTACCTGCGGGACTTCAGCAGTGCCAGGTGAGTTCTCCTCACTATATCAACAGGGTCTAAGGCACCAAGGTCGACCCTTTATGGATTGTATTCAGATTATTGCATGTTATGCTTACTGATTTATATCCTGGTAGTTAGGATGGTGATATGCTATGCTTTAGTGACCCGGTTGGGTCGGTATCATGGTATATAGGATGATGCTATGTTAGTGACCTGTTAGGTCGATATCCTGGTTATAGGATTGTTGCTATGCTTTGTGATCTGTTAGATCGGTTTGACTGTTATATATATATATATATATATATATATATATATATATATATATATATATATATATACATGCTAGTGTTATATGATGTCTATGTGCACATGATTGTCCTGGTTATAGGATGATGCTATGTTAGTGACCGGTTAGGTCAATATATCCCGGTTATTGGGATGTTGCTATGATTGGTGATCTGTTAGATCGGTTTGACTGTTATATGAAATGAGCTAGCGTATGATATTTATGTGCACATGTTTGTTTGATTGAGGGTTGGGTTGAGGCGGTCCTGCTTTGTGCTGTAGGCCAACATACCCGGCGAGTGGTCCGAATAGGCTGTAGGCCCTGCGTGGCGGTCCAGACGTGTCGAAGGCTCGAAGAGCAGTCTAGATAGACTGAAGGCGTGTGAGGCGGTCCAGTCAGGCTGATGACTCATTATGCATGCTGTTATGTATTTTTTATATGATATGGTTATGTTTGTATGGCGTTGGTATTTTGGGGAAACTCACTAAGCTTCGGGCTTACAGTTGTTGATTTTGTTTCAGGCACTTCGGATGATTGCGGGCAGGCGAAGGCGTGATCGTGCACCTCCTCATATTTTCATGATTGATTCTGGGAATACTCTGATGTCTAAACTATTTTGAAAACAACCTGTAATAACTTAATGGTTTTAAAATGTGTTAAAAAGTTTAAATTTGGCTTGAATTTTATGGGTGTTACAGTAACTACAACCTCACTGATGATGGTTGTCATTATGCCTTGCGGGTCGTGCAATGCTTAGGTCAGGATTTGAAATTGGTGTAGTATTCTCGTAGTTTATTTTCACCTCCATCCAAGTTACCAACATACTCATTCATTATTGCATCTCGTGCCTGAGCAATTACATTTGTCAAGTTGGCATGTATCGCCCAATCAATCTCATCAGCCAAATTCTTCTCTAGTGATCCTGTTTGTCGCACGAGCCCTTCCGCAACCTCTATCTCGACCGTGGTGGGAGCAGGAACTGCCATCGGCCGATGCTACAAGTATCAATGCTGCTATAGCTCCTTGACCTCTTCCTCTACCCCTTCCTCCTCCTCTTCCTAGGCCCCGTCCACTACTAGCATTAGGGATAAGTGGGGTTTCCAGTTGGGTCCCCAATAATATTCAATGACTTTGGTTAAGTGACTCATGTGTTCCTATCGGCCAACAAAAAGTTTATGATTCACCGTGTTTTTTTAATGCATCATTTCTTTAATGATATTATATATATATATATATATATATATATATATATATATATATATATATATATATATATATATATATATATATATATATATATATATATGAGGTTCAATAGAGAACCATAATTAACCAATGAACCAATCTTTTTTTCAACTTTTAGAACTAAAAAAAACTAAAAATACAGAAATTTATAACCTTTTATCATTTTTCCAATGATATCAAATTCGATTTTTTTTACGTCAAATTCACAATGTGAATCTTTGAAAATTCACAATGTGAATCCGGATTCACACGGTGAATCCGAAAAATATTTTTCACATTCACAATGTTAATATATGAATTTAGATATTTTTAGATTTTTTTTCGATAAAGAATAAGCTCTAGAAATTGAAAAAAAGATTTGGTTCCTTGAAGAACCAATAATTATGGTTATCTATTGAACTTTTCCTTTTATATATATATATATATATATATATATATATATATATATATATATATATATATATATATATATATATATATATATATATATATATATATATCGAAAACATTTTAAAATTATTACAAATATATTTGCGAATAGTAATATTCGATAATCTAATGTCTCTTGCCATCTATTCGCAAAATTTGTGTGCATGTGATAAATGCTTAAAATTCGTAAATTGAGTAAACATTGTTAAATATATATCTTAACTAAAATACTATTAAAAGAAATGTTATTATAACATTTCAGGGACCATTTTGTAGATTTTAGAAACTTTGTAAGTGCCTATATATTTAAAATCGGCCAAAACTTTTAAACCGATTCAAATGCAGGGGGTGAACTTGTAAATTCTGAATCTAGTTTCCAAATAGAAAAATATGTATGTTGCTCCAACCCACGTCTGACGCCCAACCCAACCGAACGTAAATATTTATTAAAAAACTAATTTCTCTTTCCTCCGTTTATACAACCCAACCAAATGCAAACTTTCATTCTGGTTAACAACCAAACGAAAATAATTTTTTTTATTAAATAAATATAACTTATATTACTTATTTATTCAAATAAAACTTATTAAAAGTATTACTTTTTTAGAAACAAATAATTTATTTACTGGAGTTATAAAAATATTAAAAAATAGACATAAAAATATATAACATTTGTCAATCCTACTTAATAAAAATGATAAATCAAGTGAGAAATGTAACATGAAATATAAATTTACATATTTAGAAGGCACAAAATATATATTATACGTAACTGCCAAATTTTTTCCTTATGTACTTAATCAAATCGTTTTTAGAGCGATAGGAGTGTTTCTATCACGAAGTTGTTCCCTATTAGTCATATAACTGGATAGGCTTGCATTTCGTTCGAAAGAATATTCAAAAGGTTATTCATCATTTTAAGTAGAACTGTTTGGTTGTTAGTTTGTAGATATTTCATTTAGAAATTTGTTTTGATCATAGTAGTGAATGTATGTGTGGCGTTCATCTCAACGATCATATTATGACTACTGATACAAGAAATCATGATTTTCCCCGTACCATCTTTGTCCCAAACTAGACATGGATGTCGAATAAATGAATAATGGGCTTGTAAAACTCTAAATGATCGATCAACATCTAATCTGGCATACTCTTGATGTTCAACAAAAAACTTACGTTTTTAGATTTTTGAAGAAGTTATTGACTTGACAAAGGTAGCCCGTGAAGGATATGTCATATTACTTTCCCGGCCATTCACAACGTAACTCTCATTTAGTGGTCGACCTGCCAATACAATACTAAAAATAGGAGAGCGATGGAGTACATTAATATCATTGCACGAACCTCGTGTTCCGAAGAATGCATGCCATATCCATAAGTCATAGGAAGCAACGGCTCCCAAAATGATTGTTGTTTTATCGCTTCTACTTGCATATTGTCTGAACCAAGCGGTGAGACAATTTTTCCATTCCCAATGCATGTAGTCAATGCTTCCTACCATACCTAGAAATCCCTACTCTTCTCCGACATAGAGTAGTCTTGCCAAATCATCGTCGTTTGGCCTTCTAAGGTACTCTTCACGAAAGCATGAAATGACTCCTTCTATGAAATGTATAAGAACATTTCAAGTTACAGTTTCACTCATTCTTAAATATTCATCTTGTGTATCTGCTGATGTACCATACACCAACACACGCATAGCTCCCGTACATTTCTGTAATTATGAAAGACCTCTTCTACCGGTGGCATCCCGTCTTTATTGAAAATATTTTCCATTAGATGTAATGGTGGACACTATACGGATGAATAGAGGTTATCACATTCAAAATCTATGTTGGAAGATTACTTCATCATACGTTTAGTTGTCAAAAAGTAGTCTTCCATCAAACATGCATCACGATGTTCACGTTGCCGTTCACGATACCTCCTTCTTGCTCTATGAGGATGATCTCCTATGAGCATATTTGGCATGCTTATGAGTAATTCAATAACGACATCATCAGATTGTCAATTTTACTGAGCAGATCGTGTTGCCCATTCATCATATTCTTTCATATTAGATGATTCGGAACTGAGCGGCGAGTTTTCATTATCATACATTTATATGAATGTAGGAAATGGAGAGTAGGTGGTTAATATTAAAATATGTTCATCTTACAATCTATTTATAGAAGAAAAGTATTATTTTTTTTATTTTTAAATTTAGACAACAACAATATTTTTTTTATCCTTTGAAATGTGTGTCACATCCAAAATGGAAACTATACGGAGGAATTGATACTTTTTATCCACTTATTTTTCAGATGACAAGTTGTCCTTTTGTAACAACGTGTTCTAGATGCACAAGTTGCATGTTTATTAGCTCTCTATCAGTGATTGTTTGTTCTCGTTGTTGATCCACGTCGAGTTGTTTTCATGACATCAACTTCAGTATCTCTACTAAGTCTCATTGCATGAAGTTCTTCAACAATTTCATTAGAAACCATACCTTTTCCTTTTCTTTTAGCTGCATCTCTACCCGTTGGACGTTGCATTGTTGTACCACCACTACTTGGCGTATTCGGGTTGGAGTAGTCCCTTTCTTTAGTAGTCCTTGATCTTTTTGTGTTGCCAGGAATTTCTTCATTATCCTCCTCACATGTAGGATGTGAAAGTGTTGTGCCATGATCTTTCTGTTAATCCTACTTCGGAATTTTACACATAAATTCATTTAAAACAACTAAGTCGTTAAACTTGCCATTCCCATTCGCCTCATTGCCTCATAATGTTTATGATCTTCGTTCTCAATATCTTTCTCACTCACTCCTCTTCTTTTTCGACGATATGTTTCCTGATAGGCACAACCCACTTCTGGGCATTTTCGCTAGGCCGTTTACAACGACCTCTCATTTTATATTCGTTTTTGTTACCAATCTTTCCTATATTTTCAGCTTGAGCTTCAACATATAGTTCTTTTACTCGTGCCCATAATGATTCTTTTTTTTCTGGTTTTTGCCATGAGTCATATTTTAACTAGAAATACATCAAGCTGACATTAAGCGATATCTTCAGCAACATCCCATTTATTGCCTCGTGGTTATTTTTCAATTTTTTTTGTGAGGTTTGAAGATTTTTAGTGATAGGGGTTTGATTAACTTTAGAAAAGAATTGAGAGTTTTTGTAGTTGTAACACCTAGTTCCCAGGTATAATCTTTAATCCATAATAAAAATAATAATATTTTTTAGTATGGTTCATCTACTCGGGGCATAGAAAGCCTCTCTAGGCATGGCGTAGATCAATAAATGCATGTGGGGGCTGTATGCCCTATGCAGGGCATAACCTTGCGTATGCAGGGCGCATGAGCAAAACATTCCAAAACCCTAATTGAGGGTTGTGATATCTATTTAAAGCCCTTAATCTCTTGAGAGCCTCCCAATGCTTAGCCTCCACCCTTTCCTTTCCCAATCTCGAAACCCTATCCCTTGGTGTGATCCTTGAAATTTTGAAGTGATATTTTTTTGTGTTTTTTGTGAAGAATGAGAACTTGGAATTTATGCTTGGAGACCATATCTTGTAGATAGGGTTTCGATCAGAAGGCTCTATGCAGTGCGTAGAGAACATGTACGCTTGTCGTAACCCCCAGAAGACCAACTTTTGGTCAAAATAGATTTTAGGTAAAGAGGGGTGGGTCCTACCTATAGAATGGTAAAATGGTCTATTACCCAAGTAGGTTATTCAGAACCAAGACTTGTGATTGGGGTTGTTACTTAATTATAATTTGGCTTTATAATGTGTTATTCAGCGTGGGGAGTTACGGTCTAGGAACTTGAGGTCGTGATTCGTTTGTTTGATATCAGATTGAGGTGAGTCTTCCTACTATACTCATGGGTTGAAGGCAGCAATGCCAGCCTACTGGATTGTGCTAGTTGTCTTTGTGACTCTTGCATGTGTAGGTTTGGGTTGGGTCTATTTCTATGTTGTGTTGACCCATTATTTGTATGTTGGGCTTGGCCCATTATTAAGTGTGCTTGGTTGGGCCTAATTATTGTATATTGGGACGAGTGCATTCTAGGCTAGGCTTATTTATTATTGGGTTGGGACCATTTATTATTGGGATGGGCCCATTTGCTTCTCTAGATTAGGCCTCTTTATTAGGTATGTGGTATTTTGGGGAAGTCACTAAGTTTTGTGGTTGACACATTTTTCATGTTCTTCTAGTTTGAGAGGGAATGGCTCGACATGATTTCATCTCACCCACTAGAGATTTCACACTTATGATTTGATAATACTCTGATGTTCCTTTTGAAACACTCTTTGAGATTGATGATTTTTATTTATATATATATATATATATATGTGTGTGTGTGTGTGTGTATATATGTATATATATATATATATATATATATATATATATATATATATATATATATATATATATATGTATATATGTATATGTATATATATATATATATATATATATTGAATGTTTTCCTGATAAAAGATGAAAAAAATATTTTCTACGCGTTTTGGGACGTGACAAGTTGGTATCAAAACCTTGGTTTGAAGGATTCAGGTGCACTCTCAAGTATGTCTGAACTCAAACTAAGGAATTGGTAATCTTTTTGAAAACAACAAATTTTAAAAAGGATTTCTAAAAAGGAAAAAGGGATGCGATACGTGCAGTCAGCCGAGCTAAAGTAAGTGATTCCCAAAATACCTATACCCATGTATTATGAATAGTGTGCCTGATATGTGAATTGAATGCTAGAGTAAGGCTAACAATAACTTCAGGAATTGTATGTTAGAATTTTCTGATTTATGTAATGCCTTATAACCTAGGGGATTGGATGCTATGTATTACTCGGAATGGATATTTACTTAGTTAATTGCTAAGTGTATGATTTAAAAAATGTATACTTAGGATCATGTAGCCCTAGAATGATTGGTTTTCCCTTATTGCTTGTTCCTTGTTAGGTTGTGGGCTTAGGGTAGAATCATTTATTTAAGAGTCTATGTGGTTTTATTTTGTGTAGAATTTTCATGCATAAGGCAACCAACGGTGTTGATTGAGAATCTCAGTATTGTAGAGGCTGTCAAGCTGAGAATTCCTAGGAGAGCCTAGGAAATGCCATAGTGGAATAAGTATGTTGCTTAGCATCGGGATAGTCTGTATGGCTTTAGTGTGCTAACTTAGAGGATTCATAATGGTTCTTGAGGAAAGTACGGATAGGTGTGGAAAGTAGTATTGGGCGCATACTACTAAAAGCATAGGATCTATACTCGAGTCAAGGACGATCTCAAATATTCTAAGGGGTCAATAGAGTGGATGTTCTCTCAAGTTTATTTTGATTGTTTGTATGTTTGTATTTTAGTTTGACTATGGTGACCACTCGAGGAGGAGCTTCTGGTTCTTGTTTTGGCTCTAGTGTCGAACCGATTGATGAGCAGGTGCGCGAGTTTATCACATCGGGAGATTACTCGTGGTATTTTGGATGCCACCACTGTAATTTTCGGTAACATCAATAAGGGGATTATGGAGCTTTTGGATGAGAGACTAGGGCCTTCCAGGAAGAGATCTCTACGGGATAGTTAGGAACACGAACTCCCTCTTTTTGGGAGTTCATTGCTTGTAGAGCTCCAAAGTTCTTTGCGGCTAAGGACCGCATCGCTAGCCGCCGATGGATTGCTGACATGAATAATGCTCATCGGACGAGCTTCTGACATGAGGGGACGAATGTGGGATTTGCATCCTACCTTCTGAGGGATCGAGCCCGTGGTTGGTGGGAGCAGGTCAGTCGTGCATTGGGACCTACGACGGTGGTGAGCATGACTTGATAGGAGTTTGTGACGAGGTTCCAGAAGGAGTTTGCATAGGTAATTAAGGTGCAAAAGCTAGCGAGGGAGTTTTAGGACCTTCGCCAAACCACATAGAATATGGCGGAGATCACCCCCAAGTTTCTGTTGGATTAGTGTCTAAGTCCATAACTATAACTGGTACGTACTTGACCCGATTTGGCATGGTCCATTTGGGTTGCATGGCATCGGAACAATTTGGATTGACTTTTGTGAGAAAAGGATATTTATGATTTATTAATATATTATAAGTTCTAATATATTAATATGAAATCATATAATTTAATTAGTATTGATCAAGAATTAATTTGGAATTAATTATGTGATCAAAAGAGACTAACTAAATAGATGGGGATTGATTATGTAAATCATTCATTCTTATATATGTGGGCTTATGATCCATAGTTCTTCATGTTGGGCTAAACCCATGGGTTAACCCGTGGATACTCCATGGAGGTTAAAACCCATGGATCATGAGGAATATGGAAAGTCATGAGTTACATGTTGTAACCCTAATAGCCACAATATATAAAGACCCCATAGCTCAAGAAATCGGCCCTAAGGATTCACATGAGAGGGCTAGCCGATTTTGAGCATAGGAACTTTTCTCTCAAGTTATTCCAAGTTGTTGGTGGTGTTGTGTGAACCATTTGAGGTGTCACATTTGGGGAACTAGGCTCTTAAGCTCAATGGAATCAAGCTACAACAAAGAGGTATGTCATTCTACTAGATTCTTGTATTGTATATACTTCATATTATGCTAGTCAGGATGAAACCTTGGAATATTGAATATTTGCATGTATAATAGAGAAAACATAGATCCAAGGTTTATAGGGTTGTATGTGCACCATAGGATGATGTAGTATACAAAACCCATCAGTGGTATCAGAGCCAAGGCTTGTTTTCAATTATACTTGAAGCAAATGGCTGAAAATCGAAGTTTTTGGCTGTCTGGACAGGGGACTTGACAAGTCCATTGAGGGACTCGACGAGTCCATGTACAAACTCATCCAACTCGTCGAGTTTGTTCTTGCACTCGGCGAGTTGGAGCCCCTGACAACAGATATTCGAGTTTTTGGCTGGAATTGGACTAGGAACATTACCCTAAGCTGTTTTTGAACTTATAAACCTGTTTTTGATGTGGTAATGTTCATGCTAATCCAATTTTAAAGATAATTGTCATAATTTCAAAGATTTGTATTAGTTTATATGTTCATGCTAATTTCTTGAAGATTTATGATTTGAATTATCTTGTTCTTATGAGTTGGTTTAGATTAATAGAAAAATTATGTGATAATTTGTTTTCGATCCAAATTGATCTAAAAGTTGTTCATAAAATGTGTTTTTGTAACTTGTCCTCAAGTTATATGAAAAGTCTCATTTATGATTTTTTAAAACTCATAAGATTTCCATAAGTTATGAAAAATGAAGAGTCTCATTTTTAAATGTTTTAAAGTGTTCCATAACTTGTCCTCAAGTTATGGAACTTGAAGAGTTTTTTCATTAAAACTACTTTAAACTCACAAGTAATGGAAACCAAAAGTTTTTTGAATTGTTCAAAACTTGCCCTCAAGTTTTGGAATTTGTAAAGTTTCCCCCCATGAATACTTTAATTCCAAGTTAAACCCTTAGAATTTTAAAAGTTAAAATTCAACCCTTATACTATTATAATATTATAGGTTTAATATTTATATATATGTATAAGATTAAGTCAGTCTTACCGTTAGTAGGCCTCATTCACGAAACCAGTCTATAAGGCCGGTATAAGGTTACTGCCTATAAAATGGCAGTTTAATGGGTGTCCACTCTCACCCACCGCTTCCTTGACTGGTGGAGGGTCGTTAGCCGAATGGGTAGGACAAGGAATATAATTCTCATTAAAAGTATAATGATAAATATAAAGTAACTAAACCGTTTATAAATTCCCAATCTTAGTTACTTTAGGAAAATGTGAAATTGGTGCTAACCCATGAAATTACACTTTGTACCTTACCAAGTCGTTGGTGGAGCGTGTGTGGGTAACCGACACACTAACATGGACTAGTAAGAGTGGCAAAGGGTGACTTAATGTTTATCATAGATCGGTGGAGCGTGTGTGGGTAACCGGCACATCGATTAAGTGATAAAATTAAGGGTACCAAGTTAATTTGCATGGTTATTCACACCTTGTTTGTGATCCTCGACATCCTAGTCACAAACTTGATAGGGAACAATCGATATTTAAACATGCCATTGAAAAGTTCAATGAATCTCAAAAGATCTAGGAGTTTCAATCCAATAAAAACATAATACCTATTTCGTTTTTCATGGTGGAAATTGGTGAATCGTCATTCGCCTACCTTCAAATATTTTATAGCTTGGATTACGGCATCCCTCTTCCAAGTTATAAAATATTGTGTTGGGTCCTAGCCTTAATATTCTATATTGGGTGTTATATTAAGGACTTAAATCAACTAAACTTGAATTTCTCCCATTATAGATGTCTGGTTCAGACAACTGTGATCTTACCAAATCTCTTGGAACAAGCTTTACTAATGAAGATGATGTCCCACGATTGGATCATGGAAATCATACTTCTCTCCCTCCACCTCCTCCAATTATTCTCCCTAACCCACAAGTTCTTGAAAAGTTCAAGGTCACTCAATCACTATTGGCAAGCAAAGTCTATATGTGCCTACATCTTGGAGATGAAGTTACATATTGACATGCCGGGAGAGTTGGGTGTCGAAGTCTTGAGGAAGTTGGTTGTTGACTAGGTTCTTCAGTCACTTCCTGAGTCATATAGTGAGTTCCTTTGGGACTACTATATGACAGACCATGACATAACCCTTAATGATCTTACCTATTTGCTTGATGCTGCTGAATCAGAAATGATTCGGAGCACTGGTAAAGCAAATTTGATTGGAAGATCGACTTCCCAAACTTCCATGGACATTGAAAATGGTAACATTAGAAATCCAGAAAAGTTTTCTCTTCCAAATGGAAAGGGATCGGCCATAGTCAACTCGGTTGACCAAATGGTAAAGAAAAAGGTTGAGTCTGAGATAGTCCCGTGTACCATTCCCAAAGAGTCCATATGTTTCTATTGCCAAAGAAAGGGGCATTGGTTGCGAAGCTGCCCTATTTACCTGAAAGATCATAAGGATGGTAAAGTCAAAAAGGTTTGACTCTACTTCAGGTAAAGTCCACTATCTAACTCTATAAAGTTCCTATTTTGAGATTCTTATTACATGATGTGACTAGGTCGCATTTTGATGTTTTAAGAATCAAAGTAAAGAGAGGAAGCTTAAAAGAAGAATATACTGATTCTGATCGTGAAGATGGATTTCGATCGCATGGTTCGGTGATCAGAATTTTGAGCTGTTGCTTAAGAGTTGAGATAGATTGCCTAGGAATAAATAACAACATTGTTTTCATATGCATTTGCATTGCAAGGATAAGTTTTTCTGCGAGTTTTAAAATAAAAGAAAAGGTTTTAATTTTATTTTAAATATCCTTACAATGGCATTTGTGAAAAATTGTTGTTTATATGATTCCATTGATAGCAATATTGGAAAATGGATTTGATTCTTTCATTTGTGGTAGTGTCATAATTTACCAAATAAGGAAAGATTCTCATCACCCAAGTTTCAGTTGGACAGAAACTTGGAATCATGCAACTTGTATTGTATGTTGAATGAGAATTTTCATCTTTGGGAAATTAAGACTAATGCCTTGTTCACATGTATATGTGAGTCAAGTGAATGACTAGGAAATCGGGTACACTTGGTTGTGCGCTGGTCAGGTCCACCACAAAGGTCGAAAAGGCTATTCGTCATGATTTACTAAAGTTTAGTGAATATGGTTACACTTACAAGTTTAAGTGTAATTCTGAAACATTGGAAAAGGTTCAATGTAAGGCAGAATGAATAAGAAGAATCAAATTAGGTAGAAAGATAAAAGTTTCTCCAATCTGAAAAGATGGGAGAGTACTTGACTATCTTGTTTTGTGATTATCTTTGTGATTAAGAAACCATATCACAATTGATCCTCTAAGGACATCTTAGTGCATTCGTATAACTAAGAAGAGGAATCATGAATTGTTGGAATAGTTAAATCAGAAGATGAATCATAATTTGTTCCAAAATTGAGTCTTAGAGTGATACTCCAAGATTGTAACTTGAGTGACATAATCTTAAGAAGATTTATAACACTTGTCAAATGTAGAGTAAAATGTTTTCTTACTCTTGTACATTTGAAATTGGTAAGTTGTGATGTTTTGGATAAAACAAAGACCAACTAAGGCCAATTGTGTGAAGTGTTTGTCTTGATAAGAATCCGCACTAACTCTTGAATATTTGCTTCGTCAAGGAATGGTTCTTGACAAGAGAATCTTATATGTCAAGAGGTCAGTGGGAGTCTTAAAGATCTTGAAAAGTTTCAAGAACTAATCAAGAACAAAAACCTGTTGTTTATCACTAGCACATGACTTGAGGTTTATAGCCCATCGTGTTGACATATTCTCGTTTCTGTGCCCATTCCAGTTAAAGTTGACTGTGCATGTGAGTTCTATGAGTTCTCAATTGTTTGCATAACTCCTAGGAAGCAATGGTAGGCCCTTGTGCTTCCAGGTGGCAAGAAGTTAGGATTGAACAAGTTCAGTCCATATGAGTTTGTATTTATCACTAACTTCCTCTTGTGGTTATGCCAAATTCACATGGATAGGAACACATACACCATAAAATCTGAGTGTCATAAGGTTTCTCTCCGATTCATGAAAATGATGGTGAGGAAACGCTTTCACTAAATAGATTTTAAGTAGATATCAATTGTGATATTTCCATTCTCAAAGTCGTTAGTGGAGCGTGTATGGTTAACCGACACACTAACATGGACTTGTGAGAAATGGCAAGGTTCTAAACAATTGAGACTACGATTACAACATCCCTTTTATAGTTCTAAAATTGTTTAGAAACACATGTGAGCTATCTAAGGAAAGGTATATGATATTGATAAAGTCTTATCAAAGCATCTCGTATCAGAAATCTGAACTTTGGTAAGAAAGTCAATAAAGTATTGATTTCTAGAAGTCCAGCTGATTTCTGGATACATGTCAAAGCTAGTGGGAGCATAAGTGTTATGCTAATGATTATCATGTTAGTGGGAGCATGATTATTATGTTAACTATTGCAAGTTAGCAATGTTAATTATAGAAAACAAAAATTTCAATTTGCAAAGATGTAGGGTTTGAAAAGTTGTTTTGCTGTAATTAAGGGAGAGGAAATTATACTTCATTTCAAATCTAAAAGCTTAGATTGTGAGATTTTAATCAAATTTACTCATGATTACATTATTTGCGTTCTAAAATTCGATTATGATTACGACATCCCTTTTCATAATTCGAATTATGAGAACATGGCAAATTATAAGAAATATCAAAAGAGTGGTCAAGTATCATGTCTTTATGTGAGACATCATGAATCGTGTCTTGTATGCTTCGGATATAGGATCGATTGCATGTGCTATAATACTTATCTGCTCTAAATTTTCCAAATGCCTAGGGCATTAAGAGGGAAAAAGGAAGAGAACCGGATATGACTGAAATGATTAAACAATTGCCGAGGACAATCTGAGGATTACCAAAGATTGGTTGCTCATGGACAATTGGAAGTATGGTGTAAATTTTTGGAAGGGCCATATTGACATATTCTGAAAAGAGGCAACTCTTGTTCATAAGTAAGAGTCAAATGGGAATATGGAAATGGTTCCATAGGAGGAAGTTATTCTTCAAATCTGTGTAAGATTAGAAAAACATAATGCAAGAAGGATGTTCAAAGGAATGTACCTTGAATGTGAGACTTCGCATCCATGGAATTGATCTCTATTGGAATACTTTGTAATGTCTGTTGTCAAGTCTTTGTGACTTTTGTGCATAGTCATTACAAGAGGACCAATGCATATGAGTTTAACAGATTACAGTAAATGACAAGAATTTGATACTCTTACATTTACGGTAAGGATTTGGGATTGTGAAATGAGCATCATTGGAATCATGTTCAATTGATCTATTTCACAAAGTAAGGATCATAGACAAACATAGTGTGCATACTTGGAGTATGGCATAACTATTGTTTGGACAAACATAGTGTGCATGCTTGGAGCATGGCATGACTATTGTTTTAATTCAAGTATTAAGTTGATTATTTGAAACATTATGCAATGAATAATGTACAATCAATATGGTGATAAATAAAAGGTGTTTTATTTATATTCATAAGTTCTGAGACCATATTGGATTCGATTATTCTTGTGTTTCACTTTGCAGGTTTTGACTTCCCGAATAACTAGGTTATTCAAACTCTCCACAGTCAATCATACTTTGGAAGTAGGTATGAATCAAGACTGTCATGAATTGGGCTTGTAGATGTCTAAAGTGTTTAGAGATAGCAAAAGTTGCTGCAACATTCATGAGTGCTCCTGGAATGAGATTCGAGTATTGGATTAAACCCACGCTCATTTGAATCACTTCATGGATTTTATCACAAGTGATCATGAGACGATAATATATTATATTCTTCAAACGGAGACGTGTGAGTTGTAGTTGCACGTCGGTTGCACATTGACATATGTAAACACAACCAGTAACTTGGTTGTCATAAAAGATATCGTTGTGTGTAATTTGATGAGTAAGTACAAGCGAACATTTGGGTCGAATTTTATCCATTCCTTTTACCCTTGGAGGGATAAAAGCGATATATGTGGGCCCCTCGATGATTTAGTGATGACAAACGTAAGTGCTCAGCCGGGTCTGGACTGATTTGATTTGTTCAATTAGTCGGTCGTCATAAATCGGAAATCAGGAAACAACAAATGGACATAGAGAATGATTATAATCCATGTCTGAGTCCATGTGATATCTAGAATGGAGGAATATATGATCACTTATCTAATGGACGCGTCATTGATTTGTTCAGAGTTCGACAGCGGATTTTAAGAGCTATGATTGCTAGTTAGGTTGCAAAGTTATACTTGCAATAATAGTTATTAGACTTATCCAAGTGGGAGATTGTTGGATTAGTGTCTAAGTCCATAACTATAATTGATACGTACTTGACCCGATTTGGCATGGTCCATTTGGGTTGCATGGCATCGGAACATTTTGGATAGACTTTTGTGAGAAAAGGATATTTATGATTTATTAATATATTATAAGTTCTAATATATTAATATGAAATCATATAATTTAATTAGTATTGATCAAGAATTAAATTAGAATTAATTCTGTGATCAAAAGAGACTAACTAAATAGATGGGGATTGATTATGTAAATCATTCATTCTTATATATGTGGGCTTATGATCCATAGTTCTTCATGTTGGGCTAAACCCATGGGGTTTACCCATGGATACTCCATGGAGGTTAAAACCCATGGATCATGAGGAATATGGAAAGTCATGAGTTACATGGCGTAACCCTAATAGCCATAATATATAAAGACCCCATAGCTAAAAAAATCGGCCCTAAGGATTCACATGAGAGGGCTAGCCGATTTTGAGCATAAGAACTTTTCTCTTAAGTTATTCCAAGTTGTTGGTGGTGTTGTGTGAACCATTTGAGGTGTCACATTTAGGGCACTAGGCTCTTAAGCTCCATGGAATCAAGCTACAACAAAGAGGTATGTCATTCTACTAGATTCTTGTATTGTATATACTTCATATTATGCTAGTTAGGATGAAAACATAGATCCAAGGTTTATAGGGTTGTATGTGCACTATAGGATGATGTAGTATACAAAAACCCATCAGTTTCGGTAGAGTGCAATATTAGTGTTACAGTATCCAGCTGATGAGGAGATTAAGAAGGCGAGATACCATGACATGTTCAGGGATGCCATCCGTGAGTTTGTGAGACTATTGGGGTGCAAAACCCTGAATGATACCTCAGAGAGGGATATTGATTTGGAGCATCTGGGGAAGAGAAGGTCAGTTCAGACACCGTCATCGTAGGGCGAAGATAAGAGGCCCAAGACTATTGATTCGAGATTGAGGGGCCATCAGGGTTGGGGCCATTGTGTTAGGTTTGGGAAGAATCATGAGCAGATGTCGAGAGAAGTGAGGAGGACATTTTAGGTGCGGCCACACAGTCCATTTCAGTAAAGATTGCCCCCGTGGAGCATTGATATGTTTTCAATGGAATCAGACATGCCAAAAAAAGGGTGATTGTCGGAGGCTCGTAGGAGGGGCATTAGTGGCACCTGCACTAGTCACTTTGAGGATCGTTGATGGCAGCCAGGGCAAGACGGAGACACCTGTGGTGAAGAGAAGGGTGTTCCAGTTGACTACTGAGGAGGCTTGAGCAGTATTGGATGTGGTTACGTGTATGTATCTTTACCATATATTTTGCTTCTTTGATTATTTTATGCTTATATCTTATTGGTTATATATAGGGACTTTCTTAGTCAACGGTATAACGACTCATGTTCTGTTTGATTCGGGTGCTACCTGATCTTTTGTATCTCTTGTGCTTAGCAAGAAATTTAGTGACCCCCCTAGGATTTTGGATTATCCATTGGCGGTAGAGATTGCGGATGATAATTCTGTGAGTGCTTCGAGGGTTCATCGGGGATGTGTCAACGATAGATATTCTACTGATTTGGTTCCGATTCCTCTGTGAGGGTCGAAGGTTATAATAATGATGGATTGGTTGGGCCCTAATGGGGCTAAGGTTGATTGTGAGCACCAATTAGTGAGAGTTCAAACCCCAAGTGGGGGAGAACTGGTTATTCATGGCGAGGGTGCTCAGCGTGGACCGACTCTCTGTTCAGCTGCGAGGGCTAGGAGATATCTTCAGCAGGGATGTTCTGAATTTTTGGCCTATGTGGCAGATACTCTAGTTGGGGGAAGGTCGACCTTCAGTGATGTGTCCATTGTTTGGGATTTTATGAATGTATTTCTTGAGGATTTTCCTAGAGTTCCTCCCAAGAGGTAGGTTGAGTTCTAAATTGATTTAGTTCCCGATGTGGCTCCGATAGCCAAGGCACCATATCGTTTAGTATCGCCGGAGATCTAGGAGGTGTCCACTCAGATTCTGGAGCTATTGGATAAGGGCTTTATCAAACTGAGTAGTTCGCCATAGGGAGCACAAATCGTGTTTGTGAAAAAGAATGACGGTTAATACAGGATGTGAATTGACTACCGGGAGTTAGATAAGTTAACGTTGAAGAACCGTTATCGGCTCCCGATGATCAAAATTTTATTTGACTAGCTTCAGGATGCATCTTGGTTCTCAAAGATTGATCTGCGGTCAGGTTACCACCAGATAAGGGTCAGAGATGAGGACGTGCATAATATGACCTTCAAGACTTGTTATGGTCATTACGAGTTTGTGGTGATGTCATTTCGGCTCACCAACGTACCATTAGCATTCATGGATCTCATAAACCGGTTATGTAGAATGATGATGGATCGTCGGTGATTATTTTTATTGATCAATAATATTATGGTCTTCTCCAAGACTAAGGAGAAGCATGAAGAGCATTTCCCGGGGGGGGGGGTATTGGAGACGCTAAGGAGAGAGAATATTTATGCCATGTTCTCCAAGTGTGAGTTCTGGTTTCTCAAGGTGCAAATGTTGGGGCACATCGTCAACTAGAAGGGTATATTGGTCGATTCAGCCAAGATCGCGGTGGTGATGCGACGAGGGGTTCTGAGGACGCCATCGGAGATTCGGAATTTTCTTGGTCTGGCTTGTTATTATCAGAGATTTATCCATGATTTATCTAAGATTATTGTACCATTGACTCGTTTGATATGGAAGAATGTCACCTTCCGATAGGAGCGTGATCAAGAGGCAGCTTTCAAGACGCTGAGGTGGAAATTATACGAGGCCCCGATTCTCACTCTTCCTAATGGTATGTATGATTTTCACCATTTGGAGTTGGGGGCTATGGTTTTCACCATCAAGATATGGAGGCATTACTTGTATGAGGTTAGTTGCAATACTTAAAGTGACCGCAAGAGTCTATGATATCTAATGGACAATCCAAATCTGAATATGAGATAGTACATGTGGTTTGATGTAGTGAAGGATTATGACTGTGAGATTTTGTATCATCCGTGTAAGGCCAATGTTGTAGCCGATTCCTTGAGTTGTAAGGCTGCGAGTACACCCATCAGTGACCTGTGTTTGAGGATGGTTATTGTTTCTCCTTTATTATACATGATCAAGATGCTTCAAGTGAAAGGATTGAAGAAGGAAAATTGGAAGGAAGAGCGAAATAGGGGTTATATTCCATTATTTGTTAGGGATAATCGGGGTTTATTGACTTATTATGGAGGGGTTTGGGTCCCGGCTGTTGGTGGGGTTAGACAGACATTATTGGAGGAGGCTCATAAATCGAAGTTTTCAATCCACCCATGGGCCACAAAGATTTATAGGGATCTGAAGTTTAGTAAATGGTTGTTATGTATGAAAAGGGAGGTAGCACAGTTTGTGGAGCGGTGATTGACTTGCCAGAAAGTCAAGGTCGAACATCAGAGACCCCACAAAAAAATGCAGTTGTTACCCATTCCCATGTGGAAATAGGAGGATATTGTGACAATTGCCGATATTTGGATCCAACAGAAGTCAAACGAGCCAACAAAAGTCAAGTAAAGTCAGCAAGTCAATGGCTTAGGACCCAAACCATTGTGATTTCGGTTGGTACCTAGACCGAAATAACCATGTGATCTCGGTTCGTACATGGACCGAAATCACTAGGTGATCTCGGTGGTGCTAGACCAAAATCACATGTGATTTCAGTGGTTCTATGGGGATTTCGGTGGGAAAGAAGAGAGAAGAGGGTTGACTTCGTGACTTCAAGTTTCATCCATTCCAACACAAAGTTTTTCCCTGCATGTATCAATGCATTTATCTAACAAATAACAATGCAAATGTCACCTGACCCTTCCCTCCTTATCTTTGGTGGAGATCGTCCCAAACCCCCCACCATCTCCATTTTTCTTCAAATTGCTCCATATTCTCTCAAGAACAAAGCTTCTCCTCATTTGGCTAATCACTCCAAGTGATTCTTGACATTTTGGTAAGTGTTTTCTTCATAATCTAGTGTTTCTACACACTTTAATGTTAGTTTTATCTCATTTACACACATTATTATGCGTTAAAGCTCATAGGATAATATAATCTTCAAAGGGTTCTTGAACCACTCTCAAGTGTTCTAGGCTTGAAGATCTTCACCACCATCTCCTCAACCAACCACGACCACACGCAAAGTGAGTTCATACCCCCATATTTTTTTCGAGTTTTTCATGTTTTAAGGGGGGGATACAAGTAAAGTTTGGTTTATCTCACAAATACTTGGATGTTTCATCTCTATGTTAAATATAAAACATTATTTGCATGAAATATGGTCATCACTAGTTTTTAGACAACTATTTGTGATATATTAGTTTTGAGATGCAAAACTAACAAAAACAAAACATAAACTATGTATTATAATCATAAGAAAAGTTATGATTACAAAGCTACAAGGATTTTTAGACTTTTTACGAAAATATGGTTTTTGTTAAAAAAATGGTTACATTCTAGTTATTTCACCATTTTGTGGGATACAACCTAAAATAGGTTGTTTTTGACCATACATTTTGAAACTAGACAAAAACACCGTTAAAAACGGGGCAAAAGTTTGAAATGGACTTTTTCATACAAATTTCTCATACTTGTGTTAGATGTAAGATTCTGTGACATAATCTTTTAAAAACATCTAGACAAGATAACTACTATGTATTTATATAAATGATTATATAAATAGTCTTAACCAACAAACATAATAAACTATAAATGGTATAGTTTGGGAGTCACAAACACTACATTATCATTTCAGAAGAAACATATAATTATTTAAAGGTATAATTATTTTTACACTATCTAACCACTATGGAAGAGTAATGCATTCATTTACAAGAAAAAGGGATTTTCGGTACACGTAAACCGGTTAATACAATTTTGTGAGACATTTGGATTCAGCGTACCTACCAAAGTACACACTAAGTCCTGCATTATAACCAGAGTCTCTTGTAGGGAGAGCATGACACTTGTGTATAGAAGATCTATACGAGATTGACAACCCCGCACCTAAGCTGTTAGCTACAGTTAGACCGGCCAGTCTAGGGTGAAAAATGTCTAACAGTTCTGACGCCTGAAGAACGTCGTAGCAGGCCAACTACTCATTAGTATGGTTATGATAACTCACATGAGGTATTAACAAAACATCTGGTTTATGAGGTTAACATACACTCAATTAGTTTTATATAAAGATAAAACTTCATAATACTATTTTTCCAGTACAGTATTACGTACATTTTTAGTTTTGGGTTTAAGACTTACAGTTCAGTTTTAAAGAAAATATTGGATTTTCTGAAAGCATACTCTATCATTTTACAAGGAAAAGCTACCGATTTCTCTCATACAAAACGCTTATGAACTTACCAACTTAATTTTTGACACTTTTCAAAATCACTTGTATTCTCAGGAAATCAGTAAACAAGTAATCAAAGAGTTTTGGAGGATAGGGCATCGCCGCGTCACGTTATTTACTTTTGCCATACATATTTGATATCAATAAAACAATGTTTTGAGTACAATGTAAACTTAATTAATATTCAATATGATGGTTGTAAAGCTTTGATCACTACTATACATTTGTTATGATACTGTACATGAAAGTCATCCACCCCCAGACGTTTCCGCGGTTCTGGTTTGGGGGTGTGACAGATTGGTATCAGAGCATTGCTTATAGTGAACTAAGTATATCAAACCATGTAAGATATACAACTATAAATACAATGGATAAAACACTCTGACTAAAAGTATACTTTTAAAATGTAAGTATTTTTTTTATAAAAGTATACGTACATGCATACATACTAGAATAGTGTCGTAATAAGAACCATATAAAAGTATTAAGATAAGTTGGACGCTACGATTAAGCCTAGATAGTTATGTACTCATATCTGGGATAAATATAGCATGATCAACTATATTTATGCGAGATATGACTAACATGTGTTTGGGAATGGTCGTGGTGAACAACGAATCTAAAACTTACCAACCCTATATACCAAGAAACTCTAGAATCAAACATAAAGTCAAATTACTATAGGAGTATTTTGAATACTACAAAGTCATACACTTAAACCCTTCATGCATTTCTCACATCTCTATTCTTGCACAGACGTCATGGCAGGATTCCATATGCCCGGAGACCCCTATTTCCTTAACCAGGGAAATGGCGGATGGATCGAAGAGGATCCCGAAGAGGATCCTGGGGAGATAATGGAGGAAGAGCCCGAAGAGGATCCAGAAGAGGAAGAATACGAGGAGGTAGAGGAGGAATCGGATGCAGAGTCCGAGGTCATTAATCCTCCTTATGTCGCCCGGGTTCCCGCACATCGTCTCGGCTACCAGGGACCCACGCCCCGTTGGGCGGAGGACCTGGAGAGGTGGAGCAAATAGCAACACCAGCGCTCCCCATACGGCATGGAGCGAGGTTTCTATAACCTCAGTCATGGGGGACCGGTAGACAGGGCCCTCCCTGTCATGGTTCAGCGTATCACGCATCTCGAAGATCACACCAGGGCGTCGGCGAACCGGATCTTGGACCTGGGGGCTGATGCGGAGATCACTGAGGCACGAGCTCGACGACTGGAAAGGGACTACCCCCGGACATGTAGCATCAGTGACAGTCTCCATGAGGATCTCACCACCGCCCGAGCGGAAGTGAGAGAGTACCAGGAGAGACACTCGGCCCTCGAAGAGAGGGTGATCGCAGCTGAGCGTCAGATAGCGGAGATGCAGGCCTCCATGAATTAATCCCATGGCCCACAGGAGACCACCCGCCGTGAGTAAGGCCCATACTACTCACATTTTGTTATAGATTAGGTTTACGAGTAAGCGTTGGTGCTACTCTTTCCTGCATGTAGGTTCGACCTTACGAATAAGTGATTACACTAGGGGTCGTTATGCCGCCAAAATTTTTCTATTTTCTTAATGTATAGTAGACCTTCCTAAAGGTCAATTTTCACAAACTATGTACTAAAACTATAATATCAATGAAATTTGTATGCATTTTATTTCATTGAGTGTTGCTATTTGTTATGCAATTGTTTACTTATTATAGTAAATTCCATTACGAATTGCTTGCATATGACACTAACCACGAGACTTAATACATTTATAATCGAGACAATCCATTATGGTAATGTCTGATTCATGACCATTGCCAAAGACTTACCGTTATCCCACCTCTAAACTTTTTGGCAGAAAGATGCCACCACAAAGAGTTAGAAGACGTGTCGTCAACACATCAACAACTCCACCACCACCACCTCTACCGATGGACTCTGCTGTTTTCCAGGCTGATGTAACGGCCGCTGTAGATGCCGCCATGGCCCAAATAACCAGTAACGGCATGAATGGGAACGGGAATGGAAACGGCAACGGAAGCGGGAATGGGACTGGCAGTTCCAATCTGGGCGACAACCAAGGGCACCAACGGATGTGCTCCTACAAATAATTCATGAACTGCAAGCCTAGGACCTATCATGGCGACGACGAAGTCATTACTTTGACAAGATGTTTTGAGAAGACCGAGTCCATATTCGAAATATGTGCATGCCTGGACGAATTCAAAGTCAAATATGCAGCGTGTACATTCGCGGACTCGGCCTTGACGTGGTGGAACGACCACGTTAAAACTATGACTTTAGCCGTGGCCAACGCCATGAGTTGGGAGGACCTGAAAGTTATGATGCTCGAGGAGTATTGCCCAAGGAGCGAGATGCAGAAACTGGAACAAGAACTGTGGGATCACACCATGAAAAGCTCAGATATTGCCACCTACACCTCCCAATTTAACGAACTGGCAACTCTGTGCCAAGGAATAGTCACCCCAGAGGCCAAGAAAGTGGAATGTTACATTTGGGGGCTATCCCCTCAGATCCAGGGAATAGTCATATTCGCCAACCCGAGCACCCTCGACAGTGCCAAGCGTTTCGTACGAACTCATGTCGAGCAGGGAGTTCGTCGACGCATTATAACGCCCACGCCTGAACAACCGAAGAGGGGAGACAACAAGAGGAAGTTCGGGAATAAGAAAAAGGGCCAACCCGCTCAAGACCTGATCAAGAAACAACAAACGGTTGTCGTCCATGCCATCACTGCCCCTACCGAGCCTGCACTAGCCAAGCAATATGTTGCGACTCTTCCGAAATGTGACAAGTGAAATTACCATCATCATGGAGCCTGTTCGAGAAATGCAATGTAACAATTGCAACAAGAAGAGGCATACTGCCCGTTTCTGCAAAGTGTCGGCACAACAAACCATCCAAGCCGCTAATGCTGGGGTTAGTCGCGCATGTTACAGATGCGGTGAGACGGTACATTTCAAGAAGGAATGCCCGAAGGAACAAAACAGAAATAGCGGAGGTGTGGGAAGGCTTTTAGTAATGGGGCATGAGGAGGCCATGAGGGATCCCACCGTGGTTACTTGTACGTTTCTCCAAAACAACTCATATACATGCATACTTTTCGATAGTGGTGCGGAGAAAAGTTTCGTGAGCCACCAGTTTAAACACTTACTCAAACAGAAACCCCAATCGCTAAATGAAACATTCACCATAGAAATGGCCAATGGAAAAACAGAAAGCACTAAAGATATATACGTAGGGTGCACACTAACTCTAAACAATCATTCCTTCCAAATTGACCTAATGTCGGTCACAATAAGAAGTTTCGATGTTATCATCGGCATGGATTGGTTAAGTCCTCACCATACCGATATCCTGTGTTACAAAAAGGTCGTTCGCCTTAACCTGCCAAGTAGTGAAACCCTCGTCATTTATGGAGACAAACCTGGCTTAAATCTATAAATCATCTTTAGCATCAAGGCTCCAAAGTATCTATGTAAGGAATACCACGCCTTCTTAGCCCACGTTGTGAATGAGAAATAAGAAGTGAAAGACATCAAGGATATTCCCGAAGTCTGTAATTTTCCCGACGTGTTCCCAGAAGACCTTCCGTGAATACCTCCCGTACGCCAAGTAGAGTTCAGAATCAACTTGATTCATGGAGCCACTCCCATAGCCAAATCCCCATACCGTTTAGCACCGACTGAAATGTAGGAATTCTCCAGTCAACTGAACGAACTTCTGAGCAAGGGATTCATCCGACCAAGCTTCTCACCTTGGGGAGCAATAGTCTTGTTCGTGAAAAAGAAGGACGGATCATTCCTCATGTGCACAGACTACCGAGAACTGAACAAACTCAGTATCAAAAACCGTTATCCACTACCTCGAATCAACGACCTCTTTGATCAACTACAGGGATCAAGCTATTTCTCAAAGATTGATCTAAGGTCGGGGTACCATCAGCTATGAATTCAGGAGGAAGATATTCCTAAGACGGCATTTAGAACTCGCTACGGTCACTACGAGTTTGTGGTGATGCCCTTCGGTTTGACTAATGCGCCAGCAGTGTTCATGGACCTAATGAACCGCATATGTCGACCTTACCTGGATAAATTTGTGATATTATTCGTCGACGACATAGTAATCTATTCACGAAGTAAGGAAGAACATAGTCAACACCTACGACAGGTCTTGGAGACGTTAAGGGTAGAAAAGCTATACGCGAAGTTCTCAAAAATGCGAATTCTGGATTCGAAGGGTAGACTTCTTGTGACACGTAGTCAGCGAGGAAGGGATACACTTGGACCCTTCAAAAGTCAAGGCGATTGAAAACTGGGCAACACCAAGAACACCGACAAAGATCCACCAGTTTTTGGGTCTTGCCGGCTACTACCGAAGATTCATACAAAACTTCTATGAGATCGAAAAGCCGCTCACTACATTGACACAGAAGGGAGTGACTTTCAACTGGGAGGATAAACAAGAAACTGCTTTCCAAACACTAATGCAAGCTCTGTGCAGCGCTCCAATCTTGTCTCTCCCAGAAGGGACCAAAGACATCGTGGTCTATTGCGATGCGTCCAAGCAGGGCCTAGGATGCGTGCTTATGAAAAGAGGGAAGGTCATTGCCTATGCCTCAAGACAACTCAAGACTCATGAGGTCAGTTACACCACACACGACCTCGAACTAGGAGCAATGGTATTTGCCCTGAAGATCTGGAGACACTACCTTTACGACACTAAGTGCACCATCTTCACAGATCATAAGAGTCTTCAACACATCCTCAATTAAAAGGAACTCAACATGAGACAACAACGATGGGTAGAAATGTTAAATGACTATGAATGCGAAATTCATTATCATCCGGGCAAGGCCAACGTAGTAGCAGACGCCCAAAGTCAAAAAGAATACTCGGGCCGCCGAGTAAAATCATTGACCATGACCATCCATTCACACCTGTCCGTACAGATCAAGGAGGCGCAACTAGAAGCCTTGAAACCCGAGAACGTCACAGGTAAGGCCTTGCGGGTAATGGATAAAAACCTTAAAGTCAGGGATGACGAACTCGTTACTTCATGGATCGAATCTGGACACCGAGATTCGGCGGGTACATAGACGTTGTCATGAATGAGGCTCACAAGACCAAATACTCTGTTCATCCCGGTTCAGACAAGATATATCTGGACCTCAAGAAACTTTATTGGTGGCCGAACATGAAGGCAGAAATCGCTACCTATGTGGGCAATTGCCTGACGTGTGCCAAGGTCAAGGTAGAATACCAAAAGCCCTCAGGTTTGCTTCAGCAACCGAATATACCTCACTGGAAGTAGGAGCAGATAACCATGGATTTCATAACCAAGTTGCCCAAGACAACGGGCGGACTTGACACCATCTGGATGATCGTTGACAGGTTAACCAAATCCGCACACTTCCTATCAATAAAAGAGACCGACAAGATGAAGAAGCTAACAAGGGCATACATTAAAGAAATTATGCGACTACATGGGGTGCCAATATCCATCATCTCTGACAGAGATAGTAGATTCACCTCACGGTTCTGGTAGTTATTACAAAAGTCCTTGGGGACCAAACTCGACATGAGTACAACATATCACCCTCAAACCGACGATCAAAGCGAGAGAACCATACAAACGTTGGAAGACATTTTGAGAGCTTGCGTGATAGAATTTGGTAAAGCCTGGGATACCCATTTACCACTCATCGAATTCTCATACAATAACAGCTATCATACTAGCATCAAAGTCGCGCCATTCGAAGCCCTCTATGGGCGCAAGTGCAGATCACCTCCGTGTTGGGTTGAAGTGGGTGACACGCAGCTAGCAAGAGGACAAGTGCCTAATAGCACACTCACTGGCCCAGAGATCATACGGGAAACTACAGAGAAGATTGTGCAGATCCATGAACGATTAAAGGCATCCCGGGATCAACAAAAGAGCTATGTAGATAAACGATGCAAACCCTTGGAATTCCAGGTTGGTGGCCGTGTTCTGTTGAAGGTCTCAGGCTGGAAGGGAATGATATGATTTGGAAAACGTGGGAAGCTGAATCCAAGGTATATCGGGCCATTCGAGATCCTTGCTAGGATCGGCCCGGTGGCTTACAAACATTGACTACCACAAGAACTCAGTAATGTACACCCCACCTTCCACGTGTCCAACCTGAAGAAGTGTCTGTCCGACGAGACACTTGTAATCCCACTCGATGAAATCGAGGTAAACGAGAGTCAACACTTCGTAGAGGAACCTGTGGAAATCATGGACAGGGAGGTCAAAAGGACGAAACAAAGCCGCATACCCATAGTAAAGGTCCGTTGGAACGCCAAGAGAGGGCCTGAATTCACCTGCGAACGTGAAGAACAAATGAAAGAAAAGTACCCACATCTTTTCCCTAACTCATGAGTGCCCACTCAAGAACAAATTTCGGGATGAACTTCCCTCTAATGGGAGGATGATGTGACAACTGCCAATTTTTGGATCCAACAAAAGTGAAACGAGGTAGACCGAAATCACCATGTGATCTCGGTTGGTAAATGGACCGAAATCACTAGGTGATCTCGGTGGTGCTAGACCGAAATCACATGTGATTTTGGTGGTTCTATGGGGATTTCAGTGGGAAAGAAGAGAAAAGAGGGTTGACTTCGTGACTTGATGTTTCATCCTTTCCAACACAAAGTTTTACCCAACATGTATCAATGCATTTATCTAACAAATAACAATGCAAATGTCACCTCACCCTTCCCTCTTTATCTTTAGCCGAGATTGTCCCCAAACCCCCCACATCTTCAAGGTAATGCACATACCTTGAAGATAAGAAATATTATCTAACTAGAAATAGTTTTGTTTTTTCTTTATATATATATATATATATATATATATATATATATATATATATATATATATATATATATATATATATATATACATTGGGAAAAGTAATAATAAAAAAATAAACGAATGAAGTTTGCAATAGAGATATACTCGGTGGATTTGTAAAAGGCTTTAGATTATTTCAATATTTGGTCACCAACCAAACAACTAAATTTAATTCAATGGGAATAGTCTTACGTCGAAATATAAAGAAGCTCAAATTTATACCGATATGTACATAAAAATAAGCTAGTAATATTTTTTTTAAACTTAACGAACAAAAGTTCAAATAACAAAAAAACGTATTATATATGACCTTGCTCGTATGTAAGAAGCAACGAAGCATACATAAAAATAAACACGAAAACTTAAAAAAAATAAAAATAAACATAAACATAAAATAAACTACGCTAAAATATAGACAAACTCTAATTTATAGCAACACGTATATAACAAAACAAATAAGTTTTTCTATAGACAAACAAAATCCTAAATTTACATCAAAATGTTGACCACGTCATATTTATACCTACACATATATAAAAATAAACACATAAAAATATAAGTTTTTATAAGTTAACGAACGAAAACTATTTAGAAAAATCAGATTATATATATATATATATATATATATATATATATATATATATATATATATATATTACATAGATATGCACAATTTTTTTTTTGAAAATGAATGAGTATGAAAGTGATAATGGATGAGGTTAAAATGACATTTCATAAAATAGATAGGTAAAAAAATATCATTTTATAAAATATTTTAAAAGACAAAGAGGTAGAAAATATAATATCTATTTTCTTTTTCATTATTGTTATTAAGGTATGGCATAACATTAAAATGTTTTTCATGTTTTATTTATAAATAATAGATTGCTAAATTTTTAAGGAGTCAAAGAACATGTATTACATTTATCCTAAAAAAGAGGAAAGCTAAGAAAATTATATGTGTAAAAAAAAAGTTTAAACATAGCTCATCAAACATTTAAAGTTTGTCTACTTCACATGTGTTTTAAATATAACTTTGTTATATTTCTTTATTTGTTTATATGTTTTATAACAACTATATATTTCAATCATGTATAATTATTGTCATATTCAACATATCAAATTTAAATTTTTAATACTATCTTTTTATGTTTTTCTCATTTATTATGAAATCAATAATATTATTTAAATTTTCTATCATTTAAATTGTTATTTATACATAAGTATCATAAGAGTTACCAATACAAATATTATATAAATATTTGTTTGCAATTTATCGATTAAATAAATTGATTTTATTATTATTGCTTTTTTTATTATCAATTGTGTAACATATGAGTTATAATCTAAGATAGAAATATTACAATATTATGATCTATCCAACACAAAAAATCCATCTGGACCAAAATAAGCGAAATTTCTACAAAAGTCATAATAATTTACGAAAAAATCTCAAACTAAATTTTGTTTACGAAAAGTATGAATTACCGGTAAAATTGACGATTTAACCATTTTTTCAGGTTTCATTATTTACCCGGTTTCAGTAAAGTCTCATTATTTTATGATAATTTACGAATAAGTTCTAAACTAAAATTAAGTGATGATTTGACCATTTGCTCCCTGTGACATACATATTACTAGTTTCATTGTTGACATGGACACCTACTCATTAAATGAGCTGATGAGATTGATATGTTTGTTTATCTAATTTTATGTTACAATAAAACTTGATATCGTAATGTATTTTATATTTTTTGGAATATAAATGCATCCAACGAAAACTGCAACAATTACATAAACTAGCAACAATTTAATCATTTCTTAAGTTTATAACAAATTTTAAATTGTCTATCTAATCTTATGTAACCTAGTATATCCATCTAATCAACTCATTTGCCGCATTTTTTCTCGGAAACATATATTTTACTAGTTTCATTGTTAACCTGGATAGTAATCATAAATGAACCAATAAGATGGATATCAAATTTTATGGTAAACGTAGTATTATATAACACATCGTACCTATCTTATCAGACCATTTAATGACTACAAGTCCAAGTTAGCAATGAAACCGAAAAAATGTATGTTACATGGAGAAATGGTCAAATCATCACTTATTTTTAGTTTGTGACTTATTAATAAATTATAGTCAAATAATGAGACTTTAATGGAACGGAGTAAGTAATGAAACCAATAAATTGGAAAAGAGGGATCAAATCGTCATTTTTACCGGTAATTCACACTTTTCTGGAGATTTCTCACCAAAATAATGTAGTACTATTGGTCATTTTATGTTAAAAATCAATAACTTTATTGTTAAGTAGCACAAAATATAATAACTATTAAGTATTAGCCAAAATAAAAAATTACGGCCTAAATTATCAAACTTTTAAACAATTACCGGTTTTTTAGGGGAAGACGATGATTGAGGGAACATTGACTTTCTTTTGCTTTTAATAGAAAAAAAATACAATTATTAGATATACAAACATGTAAAACTAATTGATCTTAATAACTGTAATACCAGTATAATAATGTAATCCTATATTGATCATTAAGAAGTCAAATTCGTAATAAGATTACAACAATGTTATGAGGCAAGACAAGCACATGCACTGAATAATGTAATATGATATTAATCATTAAGTGATAAGTACTCAAATACAAATTTAAATAGAGATGCTTGAAATATAAAGAATCTAAAATGAGGTCTTCTAAACTGCATAAATTGTTCATCGTTGTCGTCTTAACCTTCTCGATTGCTTCAACCGCTATTTCTTGTTTTACTCCACAATGGGACATTTTTGTTATTAGTGCTATCCCAGATGATATTGTTGCTCATATCAAATCCGGGGATGATGACCTTGGGAATCATACCATTCCATTTAATGAAAATTACACTTGGTCTTTCTGTGACAGACTTGTTGGTCAAACAATTTTTTACAGCTATTTTTGGTGGGGTTCAAGATTTAAACGCTTGGATTTATTTAACAAAAACATTGAAGATATATGTTTTTTATACAACGTGCATAATCAACATTGTTATTGGTTGGTAAAACCTGATGGGTTTTATGTATCTGCATATCCTGACAAACTCCAGATGATTATAGATCATTGGGATTAAAAAATATAGATGACATGTTTATGTTATTGCATAATCAACATTGTTATTGGTTGGTAAAACCTGATGGGTTTTATGTATCTGCATATCCTGACAAACTCCAGATGATTATAGATCATTGGGATTAAAAAATATAGATGACATGTTTATGTTATTGTAGATTGATATAATATAAGATAAAACTTGACTGAGGTCATTAGTATGTTTTTTAGTTGTTTATTCTAGTTTACGATTTCTAGCGGTGTGAGTGTGTATTTGAATAGTTAAAAAATTAATAAGATACATATTTCAACTTTCTGCCTTGTGAAAATATTTTTTTTCATAAGAACTAAACAACCCGTCGAGAAGATGGTTCCTAAAAAAGTTGAAGATACATCATCTAAAGGATGTAAAAAGGGAATAGAATCATTTATAAATGATTTTTATTGTTTCTTTTTTATGAAACTTATGACTTCCGTTTTTAATCATTTCCAAACAAGACAAATCAAAACATAATAACATTAAATTAGAAGCATTTCTTTACGAAACACATAGAAAAAATGTTATTAATATTTACATAATCACCTATGATTACAAGCGTAAAATAAAGTTTTATATTTGAATTCAAATGTATAATCACATGTGATTACAAATGTTTATTCATATTTATATATTCACATGTGATTCATCAGTGTAATCACATGTGATTATAAATATTTTATTAAATCATAAAATAGTCAACCTTTATATATGATAACTATATATAATAATCAAATGTTACTTTTGAGGTTTTTCGGTACATGTATGTACTTGTCTTTCATTGTTGCACCTAATATGCTATTTTCGAGGATCACAATGTTTATAGTTTTAAGGTTAAAAACAAATACGAACACAGACCGACAAACTGGAAAGAAAATATGCATTTAAATATGTATTTTCATATTTAGGAAGGATATAAACTATAATAAGATTTTAAAAAACTTACGAGATCAACATCTTTCATTTGAATTTTTTTTCTTCATCGCCATTTAACCGATCGAAAAAGTATTGCTTGAACATATTGTATTTATTCTCATCTTTTTGCTTTGCTTCCAGTTCCATTTTTTCTTTCATCTCTTTGTCTATCTTCTTTTTCTTGTATTTTTTTTGGTTTGGGAACTGCCTCATCCTCAATATAGTCTAAATGGTGAATCATGTGTGATTCAATGTATAATTATATATGAGTTTAAGCAAATATTATTAATATAGTTTTAGAATCACATATGTTTAACTTACAGTGATGTAGACATAGAAGTTAGGAGATTTTTTGTTATATCTATCTTTCTCATTATAATTAAGTAGTTTAGCCCACGAGTCATTACGTCAGAAATGAGATATTCTCCTGGATACATGCTCTAACAGAAAACAACTCTTATTTATCATTGATAATATTTCATCACTGTAATTATAGAAATTATTTTGTTAGTTCATATTATTATATTCATAACTATAATCACATATGATTGATCTATGTTTAACAAGAATCCTTAACATGACTGTAACCACAAGTGATTATGTTTCGTAATCACATGTGATTGATCAATGTTGAACAAATATGCTCAACAAAAATGTAATAACATATGATTATGTTTGGAATCACAAGAAAAAGCTAAAATGAATAACTTAGATGGTTTCTTGGGCTTTTCTATTCAAAATGTTAAATAGGTGAGACTTTTCTATTAAAAAAAAAATAAATTTAGGACTTTACTAAAAACATTTTCCAAAATATTAAGACTTTTTTGGAGATTTCCCTATGTTATTAATAATCATATCTAATTCAGAAATATATACTCATATTTACCTCCTCCTTCAACATTCTTTTTTTGTTCACCAATGTTTCCTTCTCCTTTACTAACACTCTTCCTCTCCACATTCTTTGCATCTACACCTGAATATAATTAAAAAAATTATTAATCAATTGTTATTTTACAAAGATATTATATTGACATGATTCTTTTAGAATCATATGTTACTTTGAATAATATTTCTTCAATTAGGTATATTTCTCAAACTACGATGATATAATACGAAAAAGATTGAAAGTAGGATGTTATACTTTGAAATTAAGTATAATATTCTCTCCCTTAATTATTGCAAAACAACTTTTCAACCCTTGCAACTTTGCGAATTGAAACTTTTGTTTTCTATAATTAATATTGCTAACCTGTAACATGTAAAATAACAATCATGCTCCCACTAACATGATAATTATATCCATACTAGCATAACATTTATGCTCCCACTAGCTTTGACACGTATTTAGAAAACAGTTGGACTTCTAGAAATCAATACTTAATGACTTCCAAAGTTCATATTTGTAATACGATATGCTTCGATAAGCCTTTATCTAAGCTTCTTAAACTCATATACCTTTCCTTAGATAGCTCACATGTGTGTCTAAACAATTCTAGAACTTATATCAATAAGTCTCGAATGTTCAAACTAATTGCCAAATCTCACAATTCGAACTATGAAGAGGGATGTCGTAATTATAATCGAATTTGAGAATGCAATTTACACAACAGCTAACTCCTTAAAATCTTCCTAGTGAAAGCATTTCCTCACAATCATTTTCATGAAGCGGAGAAAAACCTTACCACTTAGATTTTATGGTGTATGTGTTCCTATCCATGTGAATTTGTCATAACCATACTCATAAGATAATGTTTGTGACAAATCCAAACTCTTATGGACAGAACTTGTTCATTCTTAATTTCTTGCCATTAAGGGTCCCACCATTGCTTCCAAGTCATTTAGCAGCTCACCTATACAGATCAACGAACTTTCACTTGATCAAGTTGCTCTGCCTTATGTAATCAATTGAGAATTCATAAAACTCATATGCATATTTGACCTAAAAACTAGAATGGCATAGAAACAAGAATATGTCAACACGATAGGTTATAAACCTCAAGTCGTGTGCTAGTGATTATCAATGGGTTTACTCTTGATTAGCTCTTGAAACCTTTCAAGATCATTAAGACTCCCACTGACCTCTTGACATATAAAATTCTCTTGTCAAGACACATTCCTTGACAAACAAATACTCAAGAGTTAGTGCAGATTCTTATCAAGACAAACACTTCACATAATTGGTCTTAATTGGTCCTTGTCTTGTCCAAGACATCAAAATTTACCAATTTCAAATGTACAAGAGTAAGAACCTTTTCTACTCTACATTTGACGACTGTTATAAACTTCTTAAGATGTGTCACTCAAGTCACAATCTTGGAGTATGACTCTAAGACTTGATTTTGGAACGAAGTATGACTCATCCTTTTTATTTAACCATTTCAACAATTGCTGATTCCTCTTCTTAGGCATACTAGTGTACTAAGATGTCCTTAGAGGATCAATTGTGACACAGTTTCATAATGATTAAGTAAATCACAAAACACGATACTTAAGTACTCTCCCATCTATTCAGATTGGAGAAACTTTTATCTTTCTGCCTAATTGATTCTTCTTATTCATTCTGCTATTCATTGAAACTTTTCCAATGATTCAGAATCATACTTAATCTTTTAAGCATAACCACATTTACTAAACGTTTAGCAAATCATGACGAATATTCTTATCGTTCTTTGTGGTGGACCTGGCTTAGTGCACAACAATGCGTACTAGAGCTCCTAGTCCTTCACTTGACTCACATACTTATGTGAACAAGGAATTAGTCTTAATTTTCCAAATACAAAGGTTCTCATTCATCACACAATACCAGTTGCATGATTCCAAGTTTCTGTCTAATTGAAACTTGGGTGATGAGAATCTTTCCTTATTTGGTAAATTTCTGACATTACCACAAATAACATAACTAAGAATCACATCCATTTCAATATTGCTAACAATAGAAACAAACAAACATCAATTTTCAATAATAACATTGCAAGGATAAATAAATAAGATAAAACTCAAAATTTCATTTATTTATAAAACGCGGAAAACTTGTCCTGACGACGCAATTCAAATGAAAACTATGCTTATTACATATTCCTAGGCAATCTATCCTAACTCTTAAACAACAACTCAAAAAATCCGATCTTCGAAATATGCGATCGAAATCCATTTCTTCGTGATCAGACTCAGCTCACTCTTTCTTTAAGCTTCCTTTCTTTTCTTCGATCCTACAAAACATCAAAATGCAATCTTATCACATCATGTATTAAGAATCTATGAATAGGAACTTAATAGAGTTAGATAGTGGATTTTACCTGAAGCAGAGTCATACAGCTTGACTCTCCCATCTTCGCGATCCTTCAGATAATTGCGGCAGCTTCGTAACCAATGCCCCTTCTCTTGGCAATAGAAACAAGTGGACCTCTTCAGAATAGCACACGGGACAATCTCAGACTCGACTTTTCTATTACGTAGAAAAAACTCTTCTGGACTTCCGATGTTGCCATCAATGTCCATAGAAGTTTGGGGGGTTGACTTACCAGACACATTCGATTTACCATTGCGCCAAATCATTACTGATTCAGCAGCAATAAGCAAATAAGTCAACTCAATGAGAGTCACGTCGTGATCCATCATATAGTACTCTCTAATGAACTCACTATATAAATCTGGAAGTGATTGAAGAAACCAGCCAACAACCAACTTCCCTGGGAAAACAACACCCATCATTTTCAACTTGTCAATGTGTGACTTCATCTCTAAGACGTGTGCACACACAGACTTCCCATCTTCATGTCTTTTTGCCAATAGGGCTTGAGTGATCTTGAACTTTTCAAGCCTTCGAACTTGTGGGTCAGGGAAAACTATTGGAGGAGGTGGAGGTAGTGAAGCATGATTCTCATTTCCATGATCCAATCATGGAACATCATCTTCAAATGGAAAACTTTTTCCGACGGATTCAGGAAGACCATAGTTGATAGACTTTGACATCTACAAAACGGGAGAAATTCAAGTTAGTTGATTGAGTCCTTAATAAAACAAACAAATGAGATATTAAGGCTAGGACCTAACACAATATTCTACAACTTGGAAGATGGATGCCGCAATCCAAATTGCAGAACATTTAAAGGTAGGTAAATGACGATTTACCAAATTCTACCATGAAAAACAAAAATTCAAGTTTAAGTTTTAAATGAATTGAAACCCCTAGATATTTTGACATTCATTGAACTTTTCAATGACATGTTTAATCTCGATTATGCCCTTCAAGTTTGTGATTGGGATGTTGAGGATCGCAAACAAGGTGTGGATAACAATGCAAATGTACTTGGTGGCCCCAATGTTATAGTCACCTAATAAATGTCTCGGTTAGCCACACACGCTCAATTAATCTATGATAAACATCGATTCACCCTTTGCCCCCTTCGCTAGACTCAAATTAGTGTGTCGGTTAACCACACACGCTCCACTAACGTCTTGGCAAGGGTACAAAGTGTAATTTCATGGAATAGCATCAATTCCACATTTTCCTAAAGTAACTAAGATTTGGGAATTTATAAAAGTGTTTAGTTACTTCGTATTTCATTATACTTATAATGGAATGGTGTGTCCTATCCTACCCGTTCAGCTAATGACCCTCCACTAGTCAAGGGTGCGGTGGGTAAGAGTGGATACCCATTCAATCGCCATTTTATAGGCAACTTCCTTAAACACCCCTTAGAGACCATCTTCGTGAATGAGGCCTACTAACGGTAAGACTGACTCTTTACTTATACATATATAATATGTTAAACTTTTAAATGTTATATAGTATAAGGGTGTATTTTACACTTTTAAAATACTAGTTGGTTTAAACTATTAATAAATTATACTTTTAATTTGATTAATCTTAAACCATATAACTATGATTTATTAATTATCTCTTTTAATTAAACTCTTATTTAAATTAATAAACCATAAGGGTGTAAATTGAACTTTTGAAAACTATAGGGTTTTAGAATTTAATGTTTCAAAATTAATACCTATTAATTAAAATTAAATTCCAAAACTTGAGGACAAGTTTGAAACCTTTCAAAACATTAGGGTTAAACTATTTAAATTTCAAAAACTAAAACTTTTAAGTTCAAATTTAAACTATAAAACCTATAGGGTGCAATTTGAAACTTTTACAAATTACTAGGTTAAATATTTGACTAATAATAATCCTATATTATCCATATTTAACCAAATCCACCAATTTTGATGAGGATAACCATTCCAAACATAAAAAAAATCAGATTTTGGCAAGAAAAACGAGTTTTGGCAATTATCCTCAACAAAATCTGGCATAAAAATCGAAAATCCCGGCACCAGGGCCCTGGACTCGTCGAGTCCACAATGGAACTCGTCGAGTAGGACCTACTCGTCGAGTCCACTCATGGACTTGTAACGCCCGTGTTTCTAGGCTAGACATTAATGATGATGTAACAGTCTAGGTTAACCTTGGTAACCCGTTTTGAAATAATAAGAATGTATTATTTGAGTATTATGTGTTTTATGCTTAATTATGTGGCTTAAATGAATTAAGAATAAAAATAATCGATAAAATAAAATGTTAGATAAACCCGATATCGATACATGAAGACGTAGTGGTTATGGCAAGGTTTCCGAAAATATAAAGAATGTCAAAATCCGAGTTATAACGAAGGAGTTATGGCCTGTCGAAGTTTCGCGACAGAACCGGTGCGACACTGCGCGACATAAATCGTGAATTTACGTTAGAGCAATATTTAGCCTTAGTGATCTAAACAAAAGTCATAGAATCCGTTAAAACGAGAGTGTGCATGAAAAGAACGTCTAAATCTAACTTCGTATGAGGAAGTTATGATTTTTCGAAGTTTCGACTTAGCGGTATGCAGCCCAAAGTTCGAATATGAGATCGAGTGATTTCTAGACGAAACAATCTAAACGAGAATCTAAGATCTCGTCGATAGTAGTGCAACGACGGAAAGACAGACAAAAACGGACGTCAGACGAAGGAGTTATGATTTTCTAACGGAGTTTTCCTGTCCCGGCCTACTAAAAATAATATAATAAAAAGAAAGTCAAAATTAGCCGACGGAGTCTAAACGCGATTGTAGAGCATAATCTCACCTTCGCGTGGATATAAAGAACGTCGAAAACGGAGCTCGTATGCGAAAGATATGAATTTCTGAAGTTCGAGGCACGCTTACCAAAGGGGGAACGCCCCGCGTTCGGAGCCCAAAGCCTGTCCCGTCGCATGTCAAGTCCGAAGTTCATAAGCCATGACGCACGGGGGAACGTGCTGCGTTCGGGAACGCGCTGCGTTCGAGACCAGATTCACCCTATAAATAGATCACAAAGTGCAGCCGAGTTTGGTTGCCAAATTCCTTCCTCTCACTCCATATTACCTCGTTTTACGTGAAAAGTATGCCCCCGAAGCCCCGGTATCATCTAGAGACCCGAAGCGAGTCCCGAAGCCACGAAGATCCCGAGAAACAGAGTTCCCGAGCCGAAACTCTGCCCGCGAGAAGCCCAGTTTTCGTGAAGATCTCCCGGTTTCACCGAAGAATACTACTCTTAGAGCCGTAGTGCTGTGCGATCATCTTCTGATCAAGTGAGTGTATAGTCTCTTTCATAAACACGATTTTAATACAAGTATTGTTTGAATGTATTAAGTATATGTTATGAGTGAGTGTATATTCCTTTTCTTCTAACACATAGATACGAAGTATGCTCTACAAAAATACGTGTTATGTGTTTGTATATTATTTGCTTATTTGAAATAATTATCGAATGAATGACTTGTACAGGTTTTAAGCTGTATATAAATGTATATATTTTTATCTACTAATATGTTGGGTAGAACATGGGTAGACAGTTGTTGTGTGATGAAATAAAATGATGAGAGGCCTCGATGTGATTGTGATCTAGTTGTCCAACAGAATATGGATGACGACCACGTACTTTTCTAGACAGTTCAGTGGAACGCTGGCAGGCTCATAACCTGTAGGTGTAGTGAACTTGGGTGTTCATTTGCTGTATTCTATCACCCTCATGGTTGCCTTAGGACATTCATTGCTGAGGAAACCCCTTTGCAGTAGTGTCCGCCCCGATGAAAAATCCTAGACTAGGTCCTTTGTGATAGTTGTTGTTTTAGGGACGTAAAGTGAGGATAACGGGAATGGGTAATCGAGTTATTGTTGGTTGGTGAAATTAAATATAATTATTTATTGTGGGTTGAAAACCCTATATGCTCACCAGGCTCCCAAGCCTGACCCACTCAGTTTCTTTGTATTATAGGTAGTGGCGCAAGAGCATAAGTTGGAGAACTTGTGAAGATGTTTTTGTTTATAGACCAGTAGTTGTTTATAACTGTGTAAGGTCTATGTTTTATTGTTTATGCTTTTGTGTCTGTATCGGAACATGACATCCCGAGTTTTTATATATAATGAAAATACATTTCTTTAAGAAATGCTTTGATAAACCTTATTTTATCATGTATTGTTTTGGGGACAAATTTCGCAACTCTTTTAAATCAATGGATTTACTCTGAAATTATTTTAAAAGCATAAATGAAACCGGTCTTTTCTGGCCGTGAATTTGGGGATGTCACAGTTGGTATCATAGCATTATATTAAGCGAACTAGGAATTTGTAGGATTTCTAGATTTAAACTTAGAATGCTAAGTGAAGATTGTGAGATGAGTGTCTATTATATTTAAGACATGAGCACTAGTTTATTTTGGGAAAGTTGCCTAAATGCTTTTATGTGCTAAATGTTATATGTTTGCCATATATGATATTATTTGTTCGGATTTACGGTTTGTTGCCAACCGGATCTGGAAACCTTATGTGTTTAGGATTCTAAGCGTAGGACTACGGTATTAGAACTAGCATTTAAACGTTTCAGAGTGATAATGATGATTTGATTATCTATCGTGATTGAGGATCTAAATTCACATTATTTGGTGTATAGATCAACGATGGCAAGAACTAGAAGCGGAGTTGGAAACGTGAACGAAAATAGGAATCAACCACCTGTAATCGAGCAAATACCTGTTGTAGCAGCAGCACCTGAGCCAATGACAATGGCTGGTGTACAATTGATGATTCAAATGATGTTGGATCGTCAGATGGAAGAAACGAGATGTCTGCTTCAACAGAATCGTGAAGAACCTTCGATGCCGATTGTGCAGCCCGAATTAAGTGAAGGGCAGTTGGAAGGAGGAAACTTCAGTGGAATTGTTGGTCAAGCCAACGCACCGTTAGTTTGACAAAACCACCAGGAGGGAGGAATTGATTGACTTAGATGCAAGTACAAAGACTTTTTGACTTGCAAGCCATCGACCTTCACTGGAAAGGAGGATCCGATCGGAGTTATGGATTGGATCTCGGAAATGGAGCTAGGCTTCATGACGTGTGGCTGCAGAGGCAAGTTGGAGACCACTTTCGCAGTACGTCAGTTCAGGGGTGGAGCTGTTCATTGGTGGAACACTCTGGGGAAGACCCTAAGCCCTAATGAGCCACTGCAACTGACTTGGGCAGAGTTCTTGGTGCAATTCAAGCGCAAGTTCTGCTCGGCCCAAAATCTACTGGAGTTGGAGAACAAGTTTCTGACGTTGACAAAAGGCAGCATGTTAGTTGATGAATACACCAATGCCTTTACAGAAAAAATGGATTTTGCTTTGCGCATCGTCCCAGATGAGCTAACAAAAGTTGACCGGTACACAAAGGGACTCCCATGGGAGTACGTAGTGCCAGTTCGACAGGCACCTACTCTGGAGGCAGCTATTTGGACTGCCAAGTGTGTTGAGGACATGATCAAGGGAAGAACCACCAGCAAAGTTGAAGTTGGTGAAAAGAGAAAGTTTGAAGGAACTTCAGGTTCCAGCAAGAAAAGCAAATTTTTGAAGTCTGATTCGAAAATGTTTGGAGGAGGAAAAGGGGGCGAATCGAAATGGTGTGAAAAGTGCAAGAAAAAGCACTCTGGGAAATGTAGTGAGGAAGTGACTTGCTACAAGTGTGGAAAGACGGGGCATTATGCCAACGAGTGTCCGTCCAACAAGAGAGTGTGTTTTGGATGTAACGAAGAGGGGCACATTTTGAAAGTCTGTCCTAAAAAGAAGGAGGCAGCAAGACCCAATATTCCCCCAAAGCCGAAAGCAAGAGCCTTCCAGATGACACTGGAAGCTGCTAAAGAAGAAGCTGATGTCGCTTCAGGTACTTTTCTCGTAAACAAATTGCCTGCCCAAATTTTGTTTGATTCTAGAGCCAACTACTTCTTTATTTCGCATGAATTTGGTAGAAAACTAGCTTTGCATGTCGATAAACTAGATAATGCTTTATTAGTCGAAGTTGCTAGTGGCGAGTTTATACCTGTTAGCCATTGCATGAGAAACATCTTGATTGATTTGAATGGGAATAAGTTCCACGAGGAATTATTGCCCACTGAGTTAAATGGTTTCGACATCGTGCTGGGAATGGATTGGCTTAGCGCCAATGATGTCGAAATACTGTGCAAGAAGAAGATAGTAAAACTAAATCCCCCTGGGAAGGAGTCATTTATGGTGTATGGGGACAAACGCAGAGTAAGTTCTGGGATTATTTCCCTAATGAAAGCCAGAAAGTGTTTGGCCAAAGGATGTACATCATATTTGGCATTCGTAATTGACACAAAGAAGGAGAAAAAGGAGATGCAGAGCATTCCTGTGGTGTGTGATTATCCGGAAGTATTTCCCGAAGATCTTCCTGGATTACCGTCTGATAGACAAGTGGAGTTCAGAATAGACTTGTTACCAGGAAGCGCGCCAATAGCAAAAGCACCTTACCGACTAGCGCCAACGGAGATGAAGGAGCTGATGATGCAACTTCAGGAGTTAGTGGACAAAGGTTTCATTAGACCTAGTCCATCACCCTGGGGAGCTCCGGTGTTATTCGTGAAGAAAAAGGACGGTAGTATGAGAATGTGCATTGATTACAAAGAGCTGAATAAGGCAACAATAAAGAATAGATATCCATTTCCAAGGATTGATGACCTGTTCGATCAGCTACAAGGTTCAAGCTATTTCTCAAAGATCGATCTTAGGTCAGGATATCATCAGCTGAAGGTGAGAGAGCAGGATATCGATAAGACTGCATTCAGAACACGATATGCACACTACGAGTTCTTGGTTATGTCGTTTGGACTAACCAATGCTCCCGCATCATTCATGGATTTAATGAACATGGTTTGTAATCCGTTCCTTGATAAATCTGTAATAATGTTCATAGATGACATTCTGATTTATTCGAAAGCCAAGAGGAGCATGGCAGACACTTGCGAGAAGTGTTAGAAGTCTTGAAGAAGGAGAAGCTGTATGCAAAGTACTCCAAATGTGATTTTTGGATTCGAGAAGTCCAATTCTTGGGTCACGTGGTCAACCAAGAAGGAATAATGGTTGATCCAAAAAAGATTGAAGCTGTGATGAAGTGGGAACAACCAAAAAGTCCCACAGAGATCCGAAGCTTTTTGGGATTAGCTGGATATTACCGAAGGTTTATCCAAGGCTTTTCTTCGATTGCTACTCCATTAACAGCTTTGACTCACAAAGGAGCTACTTATTCTTGGAGTGATAAGCACAAAGAAGCATTCGAGTTGCTAAAAAGGAAGCTATGTGAAGCACCGATTCTTTCTCTACCCGATGGAGTTGAAGACTTCGCTGTCTATAGCGATGCGTCTGGTGTTAGGTTGGGTTGTGTTTTGACCCAAAGAGAAAAGGTGATAGCATATGCGTCTCGACAGCTGAAAGAGCATGAAAAGGACTAACCCCACTCACGATTTGGAGTTGGCAGTGGTAGTTTTTGCTCTGAAAATATGGAGGCATTACCTCTATGGCTCAAAGTGCAAACTTTTCACTGATCATAAGAGTCTCCAATATCTCTTTAATCAGAAGGAATTAAATATGAGGCAACGACGCTGGCTGGTGTTACTCAAGGACTACGACTGTGAGATACTTTACCACCCCGGTAAAGCAAATGTTGTTGCTGATGCTCTCAGTCGGAAAGTCAATCTTGAAAGGAAAAGGCCAAGAGCGTTGAGAATAGAAGTTGTCTCGACAATTATGGAGAGTATAAAGAAAGATCAAGAAGAAGCTTTAGAGAAGAATGACCGAAAGGAGGAACGTTTGGGCAAAACGTTGGTGTTTGGTACAAACGGTCATGGACTGAAGGTATTCCAAGATCGTATTTGGGTACCTAAGTCAGGAGGAATAAGAGATCTTCTGATGGAAGAAGATCACAAAACCATGTACTCAATTCATCCCGGTAGCACTAAAATGTATAGGGACCTAAAACCCTACTACTGGTGGCCGACGATGAAGCTTGATGTAGCAAAGTATGTGGCCGAGTGTGTGACATGTGCTAGAGTTAAGGCAAAACATCAAAAACCATATGGGAGTTTAGAACCTTTACATGTACCAATGGGTAAGTGGGAAGACATTGCCACAGATTTTGTCACTAAACTGCCCAGAACAAAGAACGGTCACGACATGATTTGGGTGGTCGTGGATCGCTTCACTAAGAGTGCGCACTTCATAGCTGCCAATGAGAAATGGTCTATGGATAAGCTTGCAAATTCTTACGTGAAGGAAATTGTGAGGCTTCACGGTGTTCCGTTAACGATTGTATCGGATCGTGACAGCCGTTTCACCTCAAGGTTTTGGAAAAGTCTACAAGAGGAATTGGGTACCAAGTTGTGTTTAAGTACAGCTTACCATCCACAGACTGATGGTCAGAGCGAACGAACAATACAAACACTTGAAGATATGCTGAGAGAATGTACCCTGGAATTCCTAGGTAACTAGGATGAACATTTACCTTTGGTAGAATTTTCCTACAATAATAGTTTCCACTCGAGCATAAAGATGGCACATTATCAGGCTTTGTACGGACAGAAGTGTCATACGCCGTCTTGTTGGCTTGAGGCTGGGAAAAAGCAGTTTATGGGACTAGAGATAGTCCATCGGACTGCTGAAAAACTAAAAATAACTAGGGAGAGAATGTTAGCAGCTCAGGATCGTCTGAAGAGCTATGCTGACAAAAAGCAAAGACCGATGACTTTTGAAGTTGGAGATTCGGTTTTGCTTAAAGTCTCACCGTGGAAGGGACTTATAAGATTTGGAAAAAAGGGAAAGTTAAGTCCAAGATTTATTGGACCGTTTAAAGTTCTTCAAAATATTGGGAACCAAGCTTACAAGCTCGAATTACCCGAAGAACTGAATGTAATTCATAGCACTTTCCATGAGTGTTATTTGAGGAAGTTCACGAGAGAAGTTCCCGATATAATTCCAATTTCTGAGTTAAGAATTGATGAGAACAAAAGGTTAATTGAAGAACTAGAGGCAATCATTGACCGAAAGACTAAGAAGTTACGACGTAAGTGATGGGTTTTAAGCATAAGAACAATCCTATGTGCTCATACAAACCCTGATGCTTGGATCTAGGTTTCTCTATTGTACATGCAATGAATCCAAGCCTTACAAACCCTAGATCTATCAAATAAGAACTGAAATAAGGGTTTAGTAATTACCTTTGATTGTTATATAGCAATAACAATCAATCCTTGCTTTGATTGGCTTCAGAAAGCTTAGTGCCTCAAATGCTGCACCTCTAATGGAGTCACAAACACCACTAAGCAACTTGGATGAAGAGGGAGGAGAGAGGATGCACCAAAAACGGCTGGAAACCCTAGAGGAACACTTAGCCACGTTTTTGGGGCATAGGGGTCCTATATATACATGTAGGCTATTAGGGTTTACAACTAGGAAACCCTAATCTGACTGCTTAAGCCCTAAGCAGCCCATGGACCCCTTCTGGAACATGCCTTGGACGATTTCTAATGGGCTTCTCCTTAGAATTCGTCCAACCTATTATTCCAAGGTGATCCATAGCCCAATTATATAATTATCTTATAATTACACAACAAGTCCCTTAAGTTTAATTAATCTCTTTTAGCCACAAAATTAATTCTTAATTAATTCTTGAATAATATCAATTAAACAATATGATTTCTCCTTTAATATATTATTCTTATAATATATTAATAAATCATAATTAAACCTTTCTCTCCTTAATTCATCCAACATATTGCTATGGTGAAGGCAACCCAAAAGGACTATGCTCATAATCGGGTCAAGTACATACCAAAATAGTTATGGACTTAGACACTAATCCAACAGTCTCCCACTTGGATAAGTCTAATAACTATTTTGCATAACTTCAGAACCTGATCAGCAATCGTAGCTTTCAAAAGCCGCCGTCAACTCTGATCTTATTAGATACGCGTGTCCTTTAGATAAGCGATTATATATTCCTCCATTCTATGTGTCGTTTCCCGATTTCCGATTTATGACGACTGACTAATTGAACAAATCAAATCAGTCCTGGCCCGGCCGAGCACTTTCCTTTGTCATCACTAAATCATCGAGGGGCCCACAGATATCGCTTTTATCCCACCTTGGGTAAAAGGAATGGATAAACTTTGACTCAAATGCTTGCTTGCACCTACTAATCGAATCACACACAACAATAAGTTTTATAACACCAAGTGACTGGTGCGTTTACTTATCATCAATGTGCAACCGACCAGCAAATAACAACTCACATGTCTCGGTTTCAAGAATATACAATGTTATCATCTCATCAATCACTCGTGATAAAACCATGAAGTGATTCAAGTGAGCGTGGGTTTAATCCAATACTTTAATCTTATCAAAGCACTCATGAACTCTGCGGCAAACTTGTGCTATGTCTAAACACTTTAGACAATCTACAGACAGATTCACGACAGTCTTCCTTCATACCTACTTCCAACGTATGACCGACTGTGGAGGTTCGAATAACCTAGTTATTCTGGAAGTCAAAACATGCAAAATGAAACGCAATAATAATATTAATCCTATATGGTCCCAAAACTTTTGAACGTAAATAAAAACACTTTTATTTAAACACCATATTGATTACTCATTATTCATTGCTTACTGTTTCAGAAAATCAACTTATTACTCGAATTATAACCACAATTGTCCCATGCTCCAAGCATACACAGTTTGGTTTCCTATGGTCCATACTTTATGAAATAGATCAATTGAAAACTTTTCCAATGAAACTCATTTCACAATCCCCAATCCTTATTATTAGTATAAGAATACCAAATTCTTGCCATTTTTAGAATATGTCAGATTCTAACATTTTATGCAATGATTCTTTCGTAATGTCATAGCACAAAAGTCACCAAGACCTGGCTAATGAAATTACAAGGTATTCTATCGGAAATTGTTACAAGACAATTCCATAGACGTGAAGTCTCACATTCAAAGTACATGCCTTTGAACATCCTTCTCGCATAAAAGTTTCTAATCTAGACATATTTGTTAATATCCAACTCCCATTAATGGAAACATTTCCATATTTGCCATATGACAACTCATTCTTAATAGAATCTTATCTATTCATAATAATGTCAATATAGTCCATCCAGTACTATACTTCCAACTACTCACAAGCGACAAATCCTCAGTGAACCTCAGATCGTCCTTTGATAGTTGTTTAATTATTTTAGTCAAAACCAGTTCTAGTCCCTTTTCCCTCTTAATGCCCTAGGCATTTGGAAAATTTTAGAATGGTCAAATATTATAGCATATGCAATCGATCCTATACCCGAAGCGTATTGGACACGATGCATAATGTCTCACATAAAGACATGATACTTCATCATCCTTCTGCCATAATATTTTATGTGCCCTGTTCCCACAATTCGAACTATGAAGAGGGATGCCGTAATCATAATCGAATTTTGAGAATGCATTATGTATCCTTGACTAAATTTATTAACGTTTCTCGATCTAACCTTTAGAATTTTGAAACGAAGTATAATATTCTCTCCCTTAATTATAGCAAAACAACTTTTCAACCCTTGCAATTTTGCAAAGTGAATCTATAATTAATATTGCTAACTTGCAATACTTACCATAATAATCATGCTCCCACTAACATGATGATTATTTTCTTACCAGCATAACACTTATGCTCCCACTAGCTTTGACATGTATTCAGAAAACAATTGAACTTCTAGAAAACAATGCTTATTGAATTCCTTAAGTTCATATTTCTAATACCTAATGCTTTGATAAGCCTTTATCTAAGCTTTTTAAGCTCATACACCTTTTCCTTAGATAGCTCACATGTGTGTCTAAACAATTCAGAATTTATGTTACTAAGTCCCAAATGTTCAGATCAATTGCCAAATCTCACAATTCGAACTATGAAAAGGGATGCCGTAATCATAATCGAATTTGAGAATACAATTTTCACAATTGCTATCTTCTTAAAATCTCTCTTAGTGAAAGCATTTCCTCACAATCATTTTCATGAAGGAGGAAAACCTTATGACACTTAGATTTTATGATGTATGTGTTCCTATCCATGTGAATTTGTCAAAACGAAAGTTTGCGACAAATCCAAAACCATATGGACTGAACTTGTTCAATCTTGATTTCTTGCCTCATGGTAACATGAATGCCCACCATGTCTTCCAAGCAACTCACCCTTTCATATCAATGTACTTTCCATTGATCAAGGTGCTTTGTCTTTATGCATTCAAATGAGAACTCATAGAACTCACACGCATAATTAACTCAACTGGAATGGCACAGAAAAAGTGTCATCCACGATAGGCTTTAAACCTCAAGTCGTGTGCTAGTGATGATCAACTAGGTTTACTCTTGATTTGTTCTTGAAACTTTTCAAGACCATTAAGACTCCCACTGACTCCTTGACATATAAGATTCTCTTGTCAAGAAACATTTCTTGACAAACAAATATTCAAGAGTTAGTGTAGCCTTTTGTCAAGTTTAACACTTCATACAATTGGTCCTGGTTGGTCTTTGTCTTATCCAAGACATCACAACTTACCAATTTCAATTGTGCAAGAATAAGAAAACTTTTCCAAATTCCACATTTATCGAGTGTGATAAACCTACTTAAGACTTGTCACTCATGTCAGAATCTTGACTCTAAGACTTGATATTGGAACGAAGTATGATTGACTTCTTGATTTAACCATTTCTACAATTCTCGATTCCTCTTCTTAGACATGCAATTGCACTAAGACTCACTTAGAGGATCAATTGAGATATGGTTCTTAATCATTAAGACTTATCATAAAACACAATAAAAGGTACTCTCCCTTCTTCTTAGAATAGAGAAACTTTTATCTTTCTGCCTACTTGATTCTTCTTATTCGTTCTGCTATTGATTGAAACTCTTTCAATCAACTCAGAATTATACTTAATCTTATAAGTATAATCATATTTACTAAACTTTAGTAAATCATGACGAATATCTTTATCACTCTTGTGGTGGACTTGATCAACGCACAACCTAGTGTACTCGATCTCCTGGTCCTTCTCTTGACACTTTGCCAAAGAATTAGTCTAATTTCCAAAATATGAAGTTTCTCATTCATCACGCAACCAAGTTGTATGATTCCAAGTTTCTGTCTAATTGAAACTTGGGCGATGAGAATCTTCCTTTATTTGGCAAATCCTCGACATTTCACAAATAACATAATCAAGAATCACATCCAATTCAACATTGCTAAAATTAGAAATACATAAACATCCATTTTCACATATGCCATTGCAAGGATAAATAAATAGGACGAAATCAAAATTCATTTTATTACGGAAAAACTTGTCCTTACAATGCAATTCAAATGAAAACTATGCTATTTCAATTTCTAAGCAATCTATTCTAACTCTAAAGTAGTAGCTCAAAAATCCGATCTTCAAGCAATGCGATCGAAATCCATTTCTTCACGATCAGATTCAGCTTACTTCTTCCCTTAAGCTTCCTCTCTTTTCTTCGATCCTACAAAACATCAAAATGTAATCTTATCACATCATGTATTGAAAATCAAAGAATAGGAACTTATAGAGTTAGTTATTGGATTTTACCTGAAGTAGAGCCATACGTCTTGACTCTCCCATCTCTTAGATCTCTCAGGTAAACAGGGCAGCTTCGTCTCCAATGCCCCTTCTCTTGGCAGTAGAAGCAGATGGACTCTTTTGGAATGGCACAAGGAACTATCTCAGAATTTACCTTTTCTGGATTTCCAATGTCACCATTTTCAATGTCCATTGAAGTTTGGGAGTTTGATTTGCCAGACAAATTTGCTCGATCAACACTCCAAATCATTTCTGATTCAGCAGCTATAAGCAAATAGGTCAAATCAATGAGGGTCACGTCATGGTCCATCATATAGTACTCTCTAAAGAACTCACTATATGATTCAGGAAGTGACTGAAGAACCCAGTCAACAGCCAATATTTCTGAGATATCGACACCCATCATCCTTAACCTATCAATGTGTGACTTCATATCTAAGACGTGTGTACACACAGGTTTCCCATCTTCGTGTTTACTTGCCAAAAGGGCTTGAGTGAGCTTGAACTTTTCAAGCCTTTGAACTTGTGGGTTAGGGAGAATAATTGGAGGAGGTGGAGGAAGTGAAGCATGACTCTCATTTCCTTGATCGTATCGTGGAACATCATCTTCATTTGGAAAGCTTGTTCCAAGGACTTGGGAAGACCATTGTAAGATTTAGACATCTACAAAACGGGAGAAAATTCAAGGTAGTTGATAAGAATCCTTGATATAACACCCAAATGAAACATCAAGGCTAGGATCCAACACAACATTCTACAACCTAGAAGAGGGATGCCGTAATCTAGTTGCAGAATATTTGAAGGTAGGTAAATGACGATTTACCAATTCCCACCATGAAAAACGAAAAAGAAATTTAAGTTTTAAATGAATTGAAACTCCTAGATCTTTTGAGATTCATTGAACTTTTCAATGGCATGTTTAATCTCGATTATGCCCTTCTATTTGTGACTGGAATACCGAGGATCACAAACAAGGTGTGAATAACCATACGAATCACGTGGTGCACCCAATTGCTACTATCACCTAATCAATGTTCCGGTTAGCCACACACGCTCCATTGATCTATGATAAACATCGAGCCACCCTTCGCCACCAATGTCAATCCCAAATTAGTGTGCCGGTTAGCCACACACGCTCCACTAACGTTTGACAAGGGTACGAAGTGTAATTCCATGGATTAGCATACAAATTCACATTTTGCCCTAAAGTAACTAAGATTGGGAATTTGTAAAAGCATTTAGTTACTTTGTACTTCATTATACTTATAATGGAAGGTTTCGTCCTATCCTACCCGTTCGGCTAACGACCCTCCACTAGTCAAGAGTGCGGTAGGTAAGAGTGGATACCCATTCAATCGTCATTTTATAGGCAATTTCATTAAACACCCCTTATAGACCAACTTCGTGAATGAGGCCTACTAACGGTAAGACTGAATCTTTACTCATATATATAATATTAGACTTTTAATGTTACATATATATAGTATAGGGTGTATTTTACACTTTTAAAATACTAGGTAGTTTTATTAACTTTCTCTTTTAATTAAACTTTTAATTAACTTAACAAAACCATGAGGGTGTAATTTGAACTTTTCAAAATACTAGAGTTTTAGAATTTAAATATTACATAATTAAACTATTAATCAAAATTTTAAATTCCAAAACTTGAGGGCAAGTCTTGAAACTTTTCAAAACATTAGGGTTTAACTATTTAAATTTCAAAAACAAAACTTTTAAGTTCAAATTTAAACTATAAAACCTAAAGGGAGTAATTTGAAACTATTCAAACTTACTAGGGATCAAATAACAAATAATATAAATCAAACAATTAATTGATTATCTATATTTGACCTAATCCAATTTTAGTCACAAGATAATTACCAAATGATTTGAATAATCTATATTTATCATATAAAGAAACTATTATTTAAAAGATTTGAAATTATCTTTGGTTTTGGTAAGGATAATCATTTACATACAATAAAATTCGGATTTTATTATCAAAAAACGATTTTGGCATCAATCCTACAGCAAAACAGCAAGTAAATCCCGAAATATACTCTGTCAGACTCCCGGACTCGCCGAGTTAGTCCTGAACTCGCCGAGTAGGGCCAACTCGCCGAGTCCAGATACTGACTTGCCGAGTTGAGTCGGGCAGAGGCAAAAAAATTGATTTTCAGCAGAAAAACGACAATTGTATCACATACAACAGAAACCAATCAAGGCACTGATACCACTGATGGGTTTTAAGCATAAGAACAATCCTATGTGCTCATACAAACCCTAATGCTTGGATCTAGGTTTCTCTATTGTACATGCAATAAATCCAAGACTTACAAACCCTAGATCTATCAAATAAGAACTGAAATAAGGGTTTAGTAATTACCTTTGATTGTTATATAGCAATAACAATCAATCCTTGCTTTGATTGGCTTTAGAAAGCTTAGTGCCTCAAATGCTGCACCTCTAATGGAGTCACAAACACCACTAAGCAACTTGGATGAAGAGGGAGGAGAGAGGATGCACCAAAAACGGCTGGAAACCCCAGAGGAACACTTAGCCACGTTTTTGGGGCATAGGGGTCCTATATATACATGTAGGCTATTAGGGTTTACAACTAGGAAACCCTAATCTGACTGCTTAAGCCCTAAGCAGCCCATGGACCCCTTCTGGAACATGCCTTGGATGATTTCTAATGGGCTTCCCCTTAGAATTCGTCCAACCTATTATTCCAAGGTGATCCATAGCCCAATTATATAATTATCTTATAATTACACAACAAGTCCCTTAAGTTTAATTAATCTCTTTTAGCCACAAAATGAATTCTTAATTAATTCTTGAATAATATCAATTAAACAATATGATTTCTCCTTTATTATATTATTCTTATAATATATTAATAAATCATAATTAAACCTTTCTCTCCTTAATTCATCCTACATATTGCTATGGTGAAGGCAACCTAAAACGACCATGCTCATAATCGGGTCAAGTACATACCAAAATAGTTATGGACTTAGACACTAATCCAACAGTAAGATGGTCGAATTAGTGCTTGTCTGTTGGAAACATACGAATGGGCCAAATCTCACCTGGGAGACGGAGAGTGACATGATGAGTCGCTATCCGCATTTGTTTGTTGATGTGTGATTCCGGGGACGGAGTCATCCTAAGGGGGAGAGAATTGTAACGCTCGTGTTTCTAGGCTAGGCATTAATGATGATGTAACAGTCTAGGTTAACCTTTGTAACCCGTTTTGAAATAATATGAATGTATTATTTGAGTATTATGTGTTTTATGCTTAATTATGTGGCTTAAATGAATTAAGAATAAAAATAAGCGATAAAATAAAATGTTAGATAAACCCGATATCGATACATGAAGACGTAGTGGTTGTGGCAAGGTTTTCGAAAATATAAAGAATGCCACAATCCGAGTTATAACGAAGGAGTTATGACCTGTCGAAGTTTCGCGACAGAACCGGTACGACACTGCGCGACGTAAATCGTGAATTTATGTTAAAGCAATATTTAGCCTTAGTGATCTAAACAAAAGTCATAGAATACGTTAAAACGAGAGCGTGCATGAAAAGAACGTCTAAATCTGACTTCGTATGAGGAAGTTATGATTTTTCGAAGTTTCGACTTAGCGGTATGCAGCCCAAAGTTCGAATATGAGATCGAGTGATTTCTAGACGAAACAATCTAAACGAGAACCAAAGATCTCGTCGATAGTAGTGCAACAATGGAAAGACAGACGAAAACGGACGTCAGACGAAGGAGTTATGATTTTCTAACGGAGTTTTCCTGTCCCGGCCTACTAAAAATAATATAATAAAAATAAATTAAAAATTAGCTGACGGAGTCTAAACGAGAGTTGTAGAGCATAATCTCACCTTCGCATGGATATAAAGAACGTCGAAAATGGAGCTCGTATACGAAAGATATGAATTTCTGAAGTTCGAGGCACGCTTACCAAAGGGGGAACGCCCCGCGTTCGGAGCCCAGAGCATGTCCCGTCGCATGTCAAGTCCGAAGTTCGTAAGCCACGACGCACGGCGGAACGCACTGCGTTAGTCCAAGGAACGCGCTGCGTTCATTCAGGGAACGCGCTGCGTTCGAGACCAGATTCACCCTATAAATAGATCACAAGTGCAGCCGAGTTTGGTTGCCAAATTCTTTCCTCTCACTCCATATTACCTCGTTTTACGTGAAAAGTATACCCCCGAAGCCCCGGTATCATCTCGAGACCCGAAGCCCCGAAGATCCCGAGAAACAGAGTTCTCGAGCCAAAACTCTGCCCGCGAGAAGCCCGATTTTTGTGAAGATCTCCCGGTTTCACCGAAGAATACTACTCTTAGAGCCGTAGTGCTGTCCGATCATCTTCTGATCAAGTGAGTGTATAGTCTCTTTCATAAACACGATTTTAATGCAAGTATTCTTTGAATGTATTAAGTATATGTTATGAGTGAGTGTATATTCCTTTTCTTCTAACACATAGATACAAAGTATGCTCTACAAAAAATACGTGTTATGTGTTTGTATATTATTTGCTTATTTGAAATAATTATTGAATGAATGATTTGTATAGGTTTTAAGCTATATATAAATGTATATATTTTTATCTACTAATATGTTGGGTAGAACATGGGTAGACAGTTGTTGTGTGATGAAATAAAATGATGAAAGGCCTCGATGTGATTGTGATCTAGTTGTCCAGCAGAATATGGATGACGACCACGTACTTTTCTAGACAGTTCAGTGGAACGCTGGCAGACTCATAATCTGTAGGTGTAGTGAACTTGGGTGTTCATTTGCTGTATTCTATCCCCCTCATGGTTGCCTTAGGACATTCATTGCTGAGGAAACCCCTTTGCAGTAGTGTCCGCCCCGATGAAAAATCCTAGACTAGGTCCCTTGTGATAGTTGTTGTTTTAGGGACGTAAAGTGAGGATAACGGGAATGGGTAATCGGGTTATTGTTGGTTGGTGAAATTAAATATAATTATTTATTGTGGGTTGAAAACCCTATATGCTCACCAAGCTCCAAAGCCTGACCCACTCAGTTTCTTTGTATTACAGGTAGTGGCGCGAGAGCATAAGTTGGAGAACTTGTGAAGATGTTTTTGTTTATAGACCAGTAGTTGTTTATAACTGTGTAAGGTCTATGTTTTATTGTTTATGCTTTTGTGTCTGTATCGGAACATGACATCCCAAGTTTTGATATATAATGAAAATACATTTCTTTAAGAAATGCTTTGATAAACCTTATTTTATCATGTATTGTTTTGGGGACAAATACCGCAACTCTTATAAATCAATGGATTTACGCTGAAATTATTTTAAAAGCATAAATGAAACCAGTCTTTTCTGGCCGTGAATTTGGGGATGTCACAGACTCGGCGAGTCTGCCAGTCAGAAACCCGAAAAATCGATTTTCAAGAACTTTGGTGGTTCACTTTTGCATCTATCCACTAGAAAAATGACTTAGGCTCTGATACCACTGTTGGGTTATGTGAAAAACATCAATCCTATGGTGTTCATACAACCCTAATTGCTTTGATCTAAGTTTTCTAAGTAAACATACAACATTGAACACCAAAGCAATAAACTCTAATTGACTAGCATATAAATCTGAAAATCACATATGATTAGGGTTAGAAAGTTTACCTTGATTGTTATGTAGCAATAACAATCACAATCCTTCTTGATCTTGACTCTTGAAAGCTTAGTGCCCCAAGTGTTGCACCTCTAATGGAGTCACAAACACCATAAGCAACAAGATGAACAAGGAGAGTGGGAGGAGGCACCAAAAACGTCCTAAGGTTTCTCTTAGAAGGTTAGAGACGTTTTTGGAGGCATAAGGGGTTCCTTTCATAGTTAGGCTTCTAGGGTTTTGAACTAGGAAACCCTAATTCAATTGATTAGTCCTTAAGCAGCCCAAAGACCCTTCCAGAAGGCCCTTGGACGATTTCTATATGGATCCCCATATAGAATTCGTCCATGCTTCCTTTATGGATCCTAAGCCCAACTTTGTAACTATCTTATAATTACAATATCAGTCCCCTTTATTTAATTAATCTCTTTTAGCCACAAAATTAATTCTTAATTAATTCTTGACTAATATTAATTAAACAATATGATTTCTCTTTTAATATATTATTCTTATAATATATTAATAAATCATAATTAATCCTCTTTCTCCTTAATTCATCCTAATAGTTGCTATGGTGAAGGCAACCCAAAAGGAGCATGCTCATAATCGGGTCAAGTACATACCAAAATAGTTATGGGCTTAGACATCTAATCCAACAATAGTAAACAAATCAGTTAAAGTACATTACAGAAATGGTCCTTGTGAAAATTTGTCATTTTATTTTCGAATCATAAAAATGGCAGCCCCACCAAAATTTCAAATTATTGATTTTTGTCCCTTTTTTTTCACTTAGTGGATTGTCTTCTGTCTTTGTATTTTCAGATTCATTGGCCTTCTAGTGTTTGAGAAGAGTAAAAATTGTTAATACAAAACGGTTGCTATTACAATAATAGAAAAATAGGAAACTTTTGATGTTCAGACTCCAATGAAAACGACAAAGGATTGATAACAGTTTGATCGAATTTAAATTGGTGTTTGCTTACATGAGGTTTGAATCCGATTCCATGATTACAAAATGATTGTATGAATACTGTAAAGGTACAAGCTTGGACCAAACTTATAGTACTTTTGCATGTCAGTAGTACATAGTGTCGTATTTTCCTTGAACCTTTAGAAGGTTGAGAGAGGCGGTGATAAGGGTTGATGTGTCTAAGACATGCACTCATTTCAGAGTAGGGATCAAAACTGCCAAATTGACAAAGTTTTGTGTCCAAAGTCTGAAACAAAAGAACTTAACTATTCATAAGGGCATGATTGATTTTTTTTTACCAAAAACCAAAGTAGATTGCTATTTGTTGCATTTTTTCATATTTAAATAGCAAAGTCCTTTGAATTTATACTTTTTTACTTTTCATTTTTGCAATTTATTTTCATTTTTTTTACCAAAAACCAAAATACATTGTTATTTGTTGTCTTTTTTCATATTTAAGTGGCAAACAAACTAAATAGAAATGTACTTTCCATTTACACGTTTTTGTTTCTAGTTTTTTTTTAAGGTTTTTTTGATTTTTTTACCAAAAAAAGGCAAATTGTCATTCGGTGCAATTCTCATATTTAGGTGGTAAATATACTAAATAGCAATGTACATTGAATTTACATCTTTTTTTTTTTTTTTTTTTTTTTTTTTTTTTTTTTGCAGTTTGTTTTGATTTCATTACAAAAAACCAAAGAACATTGACATTTGGTGCATTTTTCATATATAGGTGGTAAATGTAGTAAATATCAATGTACATTGAATTTACACCATTTTTTTCTGTTTTTTTGCAATTTGTATTGATTTTTTACGAAAAACCAACACTAAATAGCAATGTACTTTTAATTCACAAGTTCTTGTTTTTGTTTTTTGCAATTTATTTCATTTTTTACCAAAAACCAAAGTACATTGCTATTTGTTGCATTTTATCTTCTTTCGGAGGTAAATAAAGTAAATAACAATATAATTTCAATTTACATTATTTTTTCTTTCTATTTTTTTTCAGTTTCTTTTGATTTTTTATACCAAAAACCACATTACATTCCATTTGGTGTATTTTCCATATTTAGGCGGTAAATGCACTATATAGCAATCTACTTTTAATTTACACCTTTTTTTTCTGTTTTTTTTTTCAAATTCTTTTGATTTTTTTACCAAAAACCATTAAACACCAATGTACTTTGAATTTACACAATTTTCCTATGTTTTTTTGCAATTTGTTTTTACTTTTTTTTTACAAAAACCGAAAGTACATTGCATTAGGTGTCTGATCCGGGGTAGAGCATGGGATTCTTTTCTAGTTACAATTAGTAAAGCTTGAGACAAAAAATTTCTGATGAATGTTATTCTTTTATGTGGATGATCATAAATAAATTGTCATTCCATTCACATCGTGATTTATCCCACATACACACATGTCTTATCGATGAAGGTTTATTTAGCACCACGATTTTTGTGTATGGAAAATCACTATGATTAAGAATATAAAGACATTAATGAAGTGTCCCAAAAAGTTGAATCATTATTGTTCAATACGTCAATCATGATTCATTACCAGACATCAAAGATGAAGCATGATAAAAAAAATGCCTTAGCATTAACAAGATATCAACTTATTTTGTTTACTGCTCCATTGTGTGGCAACACAACTAGTAAAATTCAAGAAGCATTAAAAAAATCAATATTACGAACTAAAAAAAACTTACATTAATTATACATACAAACAAATCAAACTTAATGATCTTTATAGTTACAATATCTGTAAATTAATGTAATTTGATATCATGGACTGTTATAGTAATCTTACAATTAATGCAATTTAATATTGAGCATTAAACACTAAAACACAAATATAATTTAAGAGAACTTGTATGCATGAAAGGCGAACAAACTCTTAAGAAACAGGAGGTCTTCTATAATACTTAACTTGTTTATTTTTGCTATCTCATCATTCTCCATTACTTTGATAGCTCATGCATGTATTACTCCACATTGGCATGTTTATGTTAAAAATACTATTTCTGATGATATTGTTGCTCATATCAAATCCCGAGATGATGATCTTGGGAATCATACCATTCATTTCAATGGAAATTATAGTTGGTCTTTTTGTGAAAGAATTACTGGGACCACTCTTTTTTACGCCTACTTCTGGTGGGGTTCAAGGTTTCAAACCTTAGATTTGTTTGATGCAAATATTGTAAATAATTATTGCTATTCACCTGAGGAAAATTGTTATTGGTTCGTAAAACGCAATGGATTTTATGTAGCTGAATATCAAAATTCAAGTGGAGATGGGGTGCACTTTATAAAACATTGGAATTAAATGATATATATGTCATGTTTTTTCTATTGTAGATTTGTAGCTTATATAATTTATAATAAAACTTTAATGACTACGTCTTTATTTCTCTTGTCAAAAAATGCTTACAAGGGTGTTTATATTCGTCAAATTCACCAAGTTTAGAAGTTCTAGTAACAAATATTTGAATAGTTAAAAAATTCTAAAAAATAAAAAAATAAAAAATATCTCAAATGCATATTCTCTACTGGTCTTTCCGGTGTAATTCCTAAAAAAACAAAGAGATAAACTAAACAACCTGTGCAGAAGATGATACTTAAAAAAAGTTGAAGGTACAACCTCTCAATCGATGAGGTAAAAAAAAGAATTTTTAGGTTTCATAAAATAGAAAGGTGTAGTTGTGTAGTCATGTAGAAAGTTCGAAAATGGATGAGAAAGCTAATCAATTTATTATATATTTTTATTTGCAAATCAATTTATTAGATATAAAGAAACCGTATAATGTATATATGCTTTTTTACAAATGATTTATATATATTTGTGTTAGGTTTTTTTTAACGCGTAACACCATTTGTCCATCACTGGATTTGAACCCTCAACCTTTTTAAGGGAATGACACATTTTCAACACCTCGACTGATAGGTTAAATGTCTTCTAGTTGTATTAGCTATTTGGTTTAACTAGAATAGTAAAGTCCATCTTATATTTTTTTACAAAAAAAGTGAAAGGTAATTATTTATTATACTTGATTTATACTATGTCTTGGCATGTGGTAGGTAGTTTTTATCTCATTGTAAAACATTTCATCACACACAATATATATATATATATATATATATATATATATATATATATATATATATATACACACACACAACGCTACGATGTAAGAGAATGTTTTAAGAAATGGTCCATGTGCAACAATTTCGTCAAAAACAAAAAATATTAAAAAAAATAAGATTTTTGACAGGAATAAAAAAGATTAACAACGAAGTGATGCCATTTATAGCATTGTACATAGAAAATACATTGCTATGATTGGGAGTAATCAAGGAACCTGATGCATTTTAATGTCGAAAAAATTAGTTGATTCTATAAAGCAATGAGGGAAGCCGGTGCATGAAATGGTTAATAGGAAGTTGATAGGTTAAGTTATATTAACCTTGGAAGTCAAAATTTTCTTTTCAATTTTCAATTAAATGAGCATATAAAAATGGTTAACAAAAAGCACAACCATGTCATAAGACTTAATTGTAATGAAATATGTCAAAGAAATTGTAATATGAGGGAAATGAATAACAACTTTACAAGAGATGAATTAACGACAAAATAAAGTGGTTCTTTTTATTCTTGAAGATATCAGGCTTAAACTTTTTCGAGTTTAAAAATGGTTACATGGAAAATAAAAGAAGAGGAAGGCAATATGGACTTTTTTTGGTTATTATTGCTAATAGGAACTTCGATTGTAATGATACTTGTTGGTGATGAGTAAAATGGAAATTAAAAAATGCAGAGCCTAGGAAGTGGATATTTTTTGAAGGGCATAATGGTCTTTTACCAACAGGTAACCTTTAGTGTGTTTCCTATCGATAAACAAAATTATGATAAAATAATGCATACTTTAAATAATAATAAAAAAACCCACTTTAACAATTGACTAAAAGAGCTTAGTAAATGATCAAGACTATGAGATATTGTCAAATCTATAAGAAGCAAACAAATTCAAAAAGATTTTTATGCTAGGAACTATAACATATACCAAATAGAAGAGAAGATCTTACATTTTTGTCGGAGTGAATCATCTGAAAAGCTTTTTTTGATGTTAATTCATTACATTCTTTATCTTCACCTTGAAAAAAAGTTAGGGTGAACAGATTATTTGAAACAATAAGCAACAAAATTAAAATGTAAGAAAAATGAACATAACAAAAAACATAATTCTAAATCAACAAAACTGAAAATAACAACAATGAAGTGACTAACCGATTTTGTATGATCCAGTATAATTGAGTTCGCGAGATCATGAAAAAGAAAATCATCCATCGAACGAAAAACAATAGTATGGCGTTGGTCAGAGGTGTATTCATATAAGAATCCTGAATTTGTACAATATTATAAATATCTTACAGATATAAAATGGTTGGGATTTAACTGCCCTTAAAAATCCTCAATCTATTTTTCCCTATCATTTTTTCAAAGTCAATTACCTAAACCGCCCTTATGAATCTTATAACCTGCACTTTTCCTTGCGCGTGGCTATGTTTAATTCCCTTTAGTTCGATTTAAATGCCTGGTTATTTGGTCCCATGAAATTAATAAAGAAAAACAGGTTCTTGAAGGTATGACTGTGAAAGTCGGAAGGTTCGTGTTCAAAAAACTAATAAATTGTAGGTATTTACCAAAATTTTTAATAGTTTTATTGCAAATGTTTTTTAATAGATTTATTGCAAGTCTATGGATGTTTGAATTTTTGGTTTTTTGCTATCTGAACATCTAAAGTTAGAATTAATGGAAATCAAGAAGAGTCTTTAGAGATGCTCATCATCTTGATCTGATAAAAATGACCAACAAAGCAATAAGAATGAATCGTTATGAAGAGGTAAGTAATGAAACTACTTTCTTTATACAATATTTTCTTTTGTTTCTTCCTTTTGAGCTTGAAACTAAGAAAGTTAGTCATCTTACTTCCTAATGAATAATGTTAATTAATCAGGCAGCAAATATTACTCGAGAGCTCATAATATAATAACTATTTAAATTTTTTGTGTTTTTGAATGTGTTGGTTATGTTTTGCCCCAACAAAACTTGATACCATTTTCTAAGTCTTAAATGAGTAGGCTTAATTGATAAGGATATCATATTACCTTTCAGAAAATTCAGTTTTAGGCATTAAAAACGTGTAACATCCCGACTCCCAGATATAATATTTAATTAAATTTGCATTCGTATTTCAGAGCAACTCGACGAGTTGGATGCCCCAACTCGCCGAGTTGAGGAGTTAATGGCCGTGTGATTTTTAGAATCTACTCGACGAGTTGGAGGACCCTGACTCGACGAGTAGGTGCTGAGTGAAAAACCCTAATTTTCAGGGTTTGTGTTCTATTTAAAGGACCTTAAGCCTCCATTTCCGCTTCCCTTATCACCCTAACACTCTGTGAGAAACCCTAATCGAGCTATATCCTTGTGTGAGAGGAAGATAGGCTAACACTTCATACTTTGGTGCACTTTTGGAAGAAGGTTGATGAGCAAAAGGCTTGGGACTAGAGGGAGCTTTTGGATCCGGTGTTCATTCATCCCTAGCTGCTGTTTGAAGGTAAAAAGTCATCACCTTGCTCATTGTTTGGATAGATCCATTTTCTAGGGAGTTTAGGGCCTTTTTCCATCCTTCTTTGAGTTCTGGAGTTATTTGAGATTGCCATGGAGTTGAGACTCCAGATCTGGACAATAGGAGGTCCCTTGAGCCCAAAGGTCCAAGCTTTATCAAGCTAATAGAAGGCCTTTATGCATTATGTCACACCCCCAAACCGAGACGGCGGAAACGCTCGGGGGTGGATGACGTCATGTACAGTATCACAACAATTGTATAATTGTAATCAAAGCAACAACAACCATTGTATTAATAACATAGTATTTACATTGTGTTCAAAAAATTACTTGTTTAACATTAAAGCTATAGCAAAAGATAAGATGTAATGCTACTATGCTCCGTCTTCGTAACGCATGAGAGGGTACCTGTCTACTTACTTTTCTGAGAATACAAGTGGTTTGAAAAAGTGTCAACATTTAAGTTGGTGAGTTCATAAGTATTTTGTTGGAAAAGATATGATCTATGTTATTGAAAATGTTAATGTGTTCTTCCAGAAAATCCAATATTTTCTTAGTAAATAAATCGTAGTCTTAGTACTTTGAGACTAAAAAGTATAAGTTTCATATGTTTATTACCTGTGATTCGAGGTTCTGATTCATGTAATTAGTATGACCCATACTGTTAACTCCTATAATTACTTAGTGTATACAAATTATATATAATTAAAATCGAACGGACAGTCAATTGGGTGATTCTGCCCTAAGCACACAACCAAACAAGGAACAGAAAGAAAGGCGGAAATCACACATTCCACTGCCTATCGGATCTTTATTATATATAATTCTAACGTATAAATTAAGTAATCATAGACTTTAGTAAAAAGAATACTCGATATATGTTTTCTGAACTTTTGTTCGTACCATATTAGTAAATAATATAATCTTTTGTTTTTCGTGAAACTGTGTAAATCTAGAAATTTAGTACTTACAAATAATGTAATATAGTTTTATTATTTAAATAAAACCCTTGAAAGTATATTTCCCATGAAATCCGAATGTAAAGTTAATAACCAAATAAAATTATTTGAGAATATATTATTCATAAATATGTCGTTGTTTTCTCCTTGTGAGTTCTTATAACCATACTAACCCAGTCGGCCTGATCGCGATGCTTTTCAGGCATCAGAATGCTAACTACATTCGTCACCCCAGGCTTGCCGGCCTGACTGTAGCTAACAGTCAGGGTGTATGATTGTTAGTCCCAAATAGAATTATATACAAATATCTCGCTCTCCCTACAAGAGATTCTGGTTATAAGGCAGGACTTTTACCCGTAGTTAGATAAGTACATGAAGACGTCTCACAAATTGCTTTAACGTTTTTTCACGAGTAATAAATGAAAACCCTTATTGTTTATAACATGTAACTTTGTAAAAATAGTTCGTTTGTTCCATAAACTACACCTATTATAGTTGATAAGTTTGTTTCCGTGTTGTAACTTGAACTTTGTAAAAGAGTATCTTTGTTCCATAAACTATACCTATTATAGTTTATAAGTATGTTTCTGTGTTGTAACCTGAACTTTGTAAAATAGTATCTTTGTTTCATAAACTATACCTATTATAGTTTATAAGTTTGTTTCCGTGTTGGTGTGAAAACCGTTGCATCTTAACATGTTTTGTATATCATTTGTAAATTCAGTAGTAACGATATTTTGCGTATTTAGTAAATTTCACGTTTAACTGTTTATTACGGTAAGAAAATATAATAAGAAATTTATATTTTTAAACACTAGATTTCTTGTGTTTTACTTGTATTCCGCCGCTAAATCAATTTAAAAATCGTAAAAACGTAGGGGTATGAACTCACCTCGTGTGCGTGTTTTTGGTTAGGTACAACTTGGTCGCGATGAATTTCCGGGATAGAACACGTATAATTTAACCGTATCCTAATTTATATTAACACATGATATCAGGTATAAATTAGATAACTAATTATTTAAACTGTTAAATAAACACTAGATGGTAGTTGGAGTGCTTACCAAATCAATTCCTAAGAATTAATTTAAGTGATGGTTCTTTCTAGGAAACTTGAAGATATGAAGTTTTCTTGATGTTCTTGAGGTAATTATGAAGATTTGAAGGTGATTTCGGTTGAAGATGTGAAGATGAAATGAATGTTCTTTATGATTTTTGAGAGAATTTTCGTGGATTTGCAAGGGAGAAAAGGAGAGAAACGAGAGAAGTTTTCTAAATGGAAATGAGAGTTATGGGGGATGGTTTTCGGTTATTATATATATATATATATATATATATATATATATATATATATATATATATATATATATGTAGTAAAGCATGTATAGGGAAGTGTAATCCATCTCATAAGAAGGTGTGCCACAGCCTAAGGTTATAGTTCTCGGCCATATGGTTTTCGGTGTAAGGGAGTTTGCGGTCATAAGGAGATTTCGGTCATGAGGTTTGCGGTCCGAAGTGGTTTGTGGTTGCACTGATTTCAGTTTGAGGTGGGGTTTTGCGAGGGTTTGCGGTCCAACTCGATTTCGGTCCGAGGAGGTGATCTCTTATGAGGTTTTCGGTGGATGTTCCTGGTCTCGTATGGAGTCACCAAAATGGTGATTTCGGTCCATACTTTTGGGATTAAATTCTCAATATCGAAATATATAAAATGTTTAAATAAATAATAACATTATTTGACGTAATACTTGATGTGTTTGACTTTTATTTAACATGTTTGAATTTTGTTGACTTGTTTTTGACTTTTATCGATTTCGAAATAACGGGTTGTTACATTATCCCCCGTTAGAGGGAATTTCGTCCCGAAATTGTTTCTATAGCGGTTACTCATTATCTAGGGAAAAGATGTGGGTACTTTTGTTTAATTAGACTTTTCTGTTCCCTAGTGAATTCAGGTCTTCGCTTAGCATTCCAGCGGACCTTTATTATTAGTATGTGACCTTGTTTTGTTTAACCTGACTGTCTGTGTTGGGATGGTAAGCTGTACTTAAAATGGGAGAAAGGGTGGTTTTGGTTTACTTGTTTACGTTTACTTGAATAATAGCATGCCCACTCGTAGTATTGGGCAACTTTTCCCTGAAGTTCATGGTAGGACTCATACTTGGTTCATCTATCATCACCTCGTGTATACAAGTCGTATATAATTAAGATTGAAAAGATGTTTGGATGGGTGGCTCTGCCCTAAGTCCACAACCAGATAAGGAACAGGAGGTAGGGCGGAATCACACATCCTAAGTCTGTAGAATCTTAATTATATGCCACCCTCGTGTATACACTTAGTAGTGACAGGTTAACGACATGGGTCCTTAGTCTCTATTCTTGAACATGACTTGTTGTACGAGTGGTATTCCTGGGAGGTCTACTGAGGATACCTCGGGAAGGTTAGGGACTTCCAGAACATCCTCGGTGTGTTTCACTTTAAGTTTCTTGTCTACGGAGTAAGCTAGGAAGGCGTGGTACCCCTCGCATGGGTACTTCTGAGTTTTGAAGCGAGAGATGATACAGAGGTTTATGTCGGATTTATCATTATAGGTTGAAAAGATTTAGTTAGATGGTCGGTTAAAGCAAAGTGTCTTTCCGTAGCGCATGGAGTTGGTATGGTGAGGACTAAGCCAATCCATTTCTAATGGCCACGTCAGAACTTCTTACCGTAACGGGTGTTAAGTCAATTAGGAAGAAGTGTTTGTTAGAATAATAGTACATTCTATGTTTATGTCTTTAGTGTTCTCTGTTTTATCGTTGTTATTACTACTGCGAATATTTGTACCCCATTTAACTACTATAGGTAGTAAGAGTGCTCCTATATTTAATAATCAATTCTCGTAATATGATTCCTACAAAGTCCCTCTATAATCGCTTAGTGTATACAAATCGTACATAATTAAGATTGAGAATACATTCGACAGAGTAGCTCTGCCCTAAATCCACAATCAAGCAGAAACAGGAAATACGGCGAAATCACTCACTCTAAGCCTGTAAAATCTTAACTATATATGACTCTAATGTTACACTAAGCCATTATAGTTTACCTTTAAGAATTTTTAGTTTTTATATGAATGATGCGTTAATTTATGATTTTGATTTTTAATTGTCAAAAACTTTTGTGAAAATTCGATGCTTAATTATTGTTATTTGGAAAACGTACCAAAAATCGCAGTAGGTTCCTCGTTGCTCCTTTATGTCCTGTCGTTAAACTCCTCCGTCATTCCTCTCTGTTGGACAATCTCTCTTGAAAGGTCCCGTTGCACTACATGCATGGCACACTGGTCTTTCTCCGACATTGGTGGTTGAAGTGATGTGTTGGGCCGGAATCCTACAGAAACGAGTAGTATGTCCATTCTTGTTGCAGTTCTTGCAATGAAACTCCCGGCAGACTCCATTGTGATGGAAGTTACACTTGTTACATTTCGGTAGTGTTCCAGCATATCGACTGGCTGGTATCGGAGCGACAGATGTTGTGGCTGTAGGGGCTGCTACAGGTTGTTGTCTCTTGGCAAGTCTTTGAGATAATTTCCGCTCCATTTTGTTCCAGAACTTTCATTTCTTTCTCTTAGGTTTGTGGTCTAGGGTGCCCTTGATGACCGATACTCGTTGGTTTCCTTGGTTGTTACTATTACGACGGCTTGGAATGTAGCGGAGTCTATTTGTAAAATCGGTGTTTCATCGGTTGGCTGGTTATTTCCATGTGAAGACATGATTCTATTGCATGATGTGAAACGAATTCGTAAGTAACTATGGTCGTTGCTAGTTGTATTCTATCTATTTATATATACATATAAATTTCTCGTTTTGTTGTACGATTCTCAATGTTTCGACCTACATCCCTATGATGTATTCATGGTAGAGAGTAGAAATAGGTTTTGTACAAATATTAGGTTTAACAAAATAGGGTATTGATATTGAAATCTTAAGTTAATCGGGTTTCATAGGTTTTGGAAGGGAGTATCTCTCTTCATTTTACTGTTACTAGTTGTGATGAAAGGTACGGTTAACTTAACACATAGTGCGAGTAGTGTAATCACCAACTCACTAAGTTATATCAGTTTATAAATTACTAGTGTGACGTATAGAGTGCTTTCTAGTTTGTTCCTGATAGGGTAAGGTTCGTTAACGATTTCTCTAGTGCTTTTCTCTTCGTTCGCTTCTTTCTCGGAATCCTCCTCATGAACCCTCTTTTGGTTCTTCCTCAACTCCTCTGTTGGCTATTGTAATGGAGTGGTTACGTCTATCTATGTTACTCGTGCGAGAATGGGAGTGTCTAACGAATCTATAAGATTAATAAAAGTATCTCTATTGAGCCTTTTTATGACGATCCTTACCGGGTCCTCCTATAATCACGTAGTGTATACAAATTATATATAACCAAGATCAAATAGACCTTCGAATAAGTGATACTATTCTAAGACCACAATAAAACAAGGAACATGCAGTAGAGTAAAAATCACAAATTTTAAGTCTATAAAATCTCAATTACATATAGCCTTAACGTATACACTCAGTAATTATACGCCTATCAGTAAAGGTGTTTTAGGTTTCACATAAGTTATTTATAGTGCCCAAAATACTCCAATAGTATTTTAATTATATGTTTTATTCTAGAGCTTCTTGATATACGAAGTTGATAAGTTTCTAGACTTGTTGTTATTGTATGGTATCATAAAATACTCCTATAGTATTTTAAAGTTTATGTTTGGTTCTAGTATTCCTTTGTATATAGAGTTGGTAAGTTTTTGATTTGTTGCAATGCCACTATCACTCCTAAGCACATGTTGATCGTATCTCAAATAAATATAGTTGATCAGGCTATATTTATCCCACATATGATTACATAACTGTCTAGGTTTGACTGTACTGTCCAACATCTAAATACTTTTGTTTTGTTCTTCTTGTGATACTTGTTCTAGTATATATATATATATATATATATATATATATATATATATATATATATATATATATATATATATATATATATATATATATATATATATATATATATATATGCACGTATGTATACTTTTATGAGAATATTAATATATTTTAAAAGTATAATTCTTGGTCAGAGTGTTTTTATGCCATTGTATTTGTAGTTGTATATCTTTTATAGGTTGATATACTTAGTTCACTATAAACAATGCTCTGATACCAATTAGTCACACCCCTAAACCGAGACGACAGAAACGTTCGGGGCGGATGACGTCATGTACAGTATCACAACAATTGAATAATAGTAATCAAAGCAACAACAACCATTGTATTAATAACACAATATTTACATTGTGTTAAAAACATTACCTATTTAACATTAAAGCTATAGCAAAAGATAAGACGTAATGCTACTATGCTCCGTCTTCCTAACGCCTGAGAGGATACCTGTCTACTAACTTTCCTGATAATACAAGTGGTTTGAAAAAGGGTCAACATTTAAGTTGGTGAGTTCATAAGTATTTTGTTTTAAAATATATGATCTTTGTTATTGATAACGTTAATGAATTCTTCCAGAAAATCCAATATTTTCTTAGTAAATAAATCGTAGTCTTAGTACTTTGAGACTAAAAAGTATAAGTTTCTTATGTTTATGACCTGTGATTCGAGGTTCTGATTCATGTCATTAGTATGACCCGTACTGTTACCTCTTATAATTACTTAGTGTATACAAATTATATATAATAAAAATCGAACGGACAGTCGATTGGGTGATTCTACCCTAAGCCCACAACCAAACAAGGAACAGAAAGAAAGGCGGAAATCACACATTCCACTTCCTATCGGATCTTTATTATATACAATTCTAACGTATAAATTAAGTAATCATAGACTTTAGTAAAAAGAATACTCGTTATATGTTTTCTGAACTTCTGTTCGTACCATATTAGTAAATCATATAATGTTTTGTTTTTCGTGTAACTGTGTGTAAATCTAGAAATTTAGTACTTACAAATAATGTAATATAGTTTTATTATTTAAATAAAACCCTTGAAAGTATATTTTCCCTGAAATCTGAATGTAAAATTAATAACCAAATAAAATTATTTGAGAATATATTATTCGTAAATATGTCATTGTTTTCTTCTTGTGAGTTCTTATAACCATACTAACCCAGTCGGCCTGATCGCGATGTTTTTCTAGCGTCGGAATGTTAACGACATTTGTCACCCCAGGCCTGTTGACCTAACTGTAGCTAACAGTCGGGGTGTGGGATTGTCAGTCCCAAATAGATCTATATACAAATATCTCGCTCTCCCTACAAGAGATTTTGGTTATAAGGCATGACTTTTACCCGTACTTAGATAAGTACTTGAAGACGTATCACAAATTGCTTCAATGTTTTTTTTACGAGTAATAACTGAAAACCCTTTTTGTTTATAACATGTAACTTTGTAAAAATAGTTCGTTTGTTCCATAAACTATACCTATTATAGTTGATAAGTTTGTTTCCGTGTTGTAACATGAACTTTGTAAAATAGTATCTTTGTTCCATAAACTATACCTATTATAGTTTATAAGTAAGTTTCCGTGTTGTAACCTGAACCTTGTAAAATACTATCTTTGTTCCATAAACTATACCTATTATAGTTTATAAGTTTGTTTCCGTGTTGGTGTGAAAACTGTTGCATCTTAACATGTTTTGTAAATCATTTGTAAATTCAGTAGTAACGATATTTTGCGTATTTAGTAAATTTCACGTTTAATTGTATATTACGGTAAGAAAATATAATAAGAAATTTATATTTTTAAACACAAGATTTCTTGTGTTTTACTTGTATTCCCCCCTAAAATAATTTAAAAATCGTAAAAACGTAGGGGTATGAACTCACCTCGTGTGCGTGATTTTGGTTAGGTACAACTTGGTCGCGATGAATTCCCGGACTAGAATACGTATAATTTAACCGTATCCTAATTTATATTAACACATAATATCGGGTATAAATTAGATAACTAATTATTTAAAGTGTTAATTAAACACTAGATGGTAATAGGAGTGCTTTCCAAATTAATTCCTAAGAATTAATTTAAGTGATGGTTCTTTCTAGGAAACTTGAAGATATGAAGTGTTCTTGATGTTCTTGAGGTAATTATAAAGATTTGAAGGTGATTTCTGTTAAAGATGTGAAGATGGAATGAATGTTCTTTATGATTTTTGAGAAAATTTTCGTGGATTTGCAAGGGAGAAAAAGAGAGAAATGAGAGAAGTTTTCTAAATGGAAATGAGAGTTATGGGGGATGGTTTTCGATTATAATATATATATATATATATATATATATATATATATATATATATATATATATATATATATATATATATATATATATATATATATATATATGGAGTAAAGCATGTATAGGGAAATGTAATCTATCTCATAAGAAGGTGTGCCACCGCCTAAAGTTATAGTTCTCGGCCATGTGGTTTTTGGTGTAAGGGAGTTTGCGGTCATAAGGAGATTTCGGTCATGAGGTTTGCAGTCCGAAGTGGTTTGCGGTTGGACTGATTTTCGTCCGAGGTGGGTCTTTCGAGGGTTTGCGGTCCAAATCGATTTCGGTCTGAGGAGGTGATCTCTTATGAGGTTTTCGGTGGATGTTCTTGGTCTCGTATGGAGTCACCAAACGGTGATTTCGGTCCATACTTTTGGGATTAAATTCTCCATATCGAAATATATAAAATTTTTAAATAAATAATAACATTATTTGACGTAATACTTGATGTGTTTGACTTTTATATTTACATGTTTGAATTTTGTTGACTTGTTTTGGACTTTTATCGATTTCGAAATAACGGGTTGTTATACATTAGACCCCATATAGAGCATGTTTTGGCATTTCGAGCCCTAGATGCCATGCATGGACGTAAAGCTTGCAGCTTTACGTGGTATTTCAGCCTTGAAAGGCTAGATCTAGAGTTTGGGACATTATTTCTGCTTAGATTCGTCGAAATGAGAATTGGTCTAGAGGGACTCGACGAGTGTATGAGCCAACTCGACGAGTCAGCAAGGGTTTCCCCGATAGTCTGAACGCGCTACAACTCGGCGAGTTGGTGAGACAACTTGACGAGTTTGGTTGGAGTTTTCCCGATTTTTTGAGGATAGGGGGAGCTCGACGAGTCACATAGGTGCACTCGCTAAGTTCGGTCAACATGGACTATTGACTCAAGTGTTGACTTCCGTTGACTTTTACGGTTTGGTCAATTGTGGACTTTGGAGACCATGGAGGCATAAATGGTCTTTTCACCCTTTTTGAGATCTGGTAGAGGAGTTAGCTTAGCATCTCGAGCGGTTATTACAAATTTCTTATTAGAGATAATTATGTTGTGTAGGCGGAGTCTAGAATGTTCGTGGGGTACTAGATCTACTTGCTTACTTACGAGGTGAGTCTTCTCACTATACTTACCTGAGTGGTAATGTTGTGTGACCGGAGGGTCCTATTTGAGTTATCGACCGGAGGGTCCTATGTTCTTATATTGAGTTATGTGATATTATGCATCTTGTCTTTGTGATAGATGCTATATTATTTTGAGCATTACTAAGATAGGACCGGAGGGTCCAAATCGAGTTGTGAGACCGGAGTGTCTTCATAGAGATACAGGACTGGAGGGTCCGACACGAGCTGTGAGACTGGAGGGTCTTTACTGAGACAGATGACCGGAGGGTCCACACCGAGCCGTGAGACCGGAGGGTCCTCACCGAGACGCATGACCGGAGGGTCCATGCCGAGCTATAGCCATGAGAGGCTTAGCATTTATGTTTGTGGTATTTTGGGGAACTCACTAAGCTTTGTGCTTACGGTGTTGTGTGATATGTGTTTCAGGTACTTCTCAAGATCACGGGAAGGCGCCAGCTTGATTGTACACACTTGTTGCAGATTATGTTGTGGATTCTGGGATTATCAGTTGTTTTGTTGACTTGTGTTTGACATTTTATACATTGTGGTTTTTGAGAACTTGTGACATTGAGTTTTTATGTGATTTAAAAATGAAAATTTTGATTAAAAATTTACGGTGTTACAAGTTGGTATCAAAGCCTTGGTTTGAGGAATTCAGATAGAGCCTTGGTTTGAGGGATTCAGATGTACTCTAGGGTATGTTTGGAATCAAACCGAGGACTTGAGAAAATTTTCTAACGAGATGGAGCAGCGTGTACAATCAGCCAGAGCCCGAACGGTGATTTCCCAAAATACCACTACTTGTTTATATTATGAGATATTTATGAGATATTAGAGCTGCATGCTAGAGGATAGGCTAGGTATTTCAGAATTTAGAGCTAGAGTTGCCTGATTCATGATGCCTTAGCCTAGGGTATGCTATTACTTGATCATATATGCTATTTGCTCTGTGTGTGTACTGAGTAGGGAAAAATAGCAGGAATCTTTTAGAAGGAGTTGTGAGTAATCTAGGGGAGATACCTAGATGAGCATCGAGGAATCTACCGAGAGAGTAGTTTGATATCCGTGAGAGATAGACTACTTGTGAATTAGGATCCCAGGATGAGAACTTGAGACGACTATAGGTTGGTGTGGAAGGTAGTATTGGGCCGGTACTACTGAAAGCACCGGATCTGTATGCGACCCAAGTAAGAACCTTAGGATACAACAGAGCATGTAGGAGTGGGTAATGGCGTGAGTGCTTGAGTTAATCTCTAATGATTTTCGTGTTTGTATTTCAGAGACACAATGGTGGTTACCCCGCAACTGATGGGTTTTATGTACTCTAACATTCCTATGGTGCACATACAACCCTAATGCTTTGGATCTAAGTTTTCTCTAATTATACATGCGACATTGTTTTTCTAAAGCATAAGCCTAAACTAGCATGCAAGGCAACATTTGAATCATAAAAAACAGTTAGAGGATTACCTTGTGTAGTAGCTTGCTTGTCTTTGACCTTTAGGAGCCTAGCACCTCAAGTGTGATGGCTCAAATGTCTTATAACAAACCAAGAACACGAGAATGGACTTGAGAGAGAAGCTTGGGAGCTCAAAATCGGCTAGCCACTAATTTAGCATGCATGAGTGCTGATTTTAGGTGTTAGGGACTTCTTTTATAGCGTAGGATTACAACCATGCAAACCCTAATGACTCTTCATACTACATAAGCCTTTTGGGCTAAACCTTTCATGGACTTTCATGTAAGTTTAGTCCAACCCTAGTCAACATGAGTCATGAGTCCAACTAGAAGAATTACTAATTTACGTAATCAGTCCCTTTAACTTTAATTAGTTTCTTTTGATCACTAAATTAATACCAAATTAACTCTTAATCAATACTAATTTAAATAATGTGATTTCTCAATTAATATATTATACTTATAATATATTAATAAACCACAATAACCTCTTCCTCAAGTATCCATCCTATCAAATTGTTCCAGAGTGTTACAACCCTAAAGGACCATGCTATTGTCGGGTCAAGTACATACCAATTATAGTTATGGGCTTAGACACCTAATCCAACAGTCTCCCACATGGATAAGTCTAATAACTACAATTGCCAATGTAGCTTCAAAACCCGAGTAGCAATCGTAGCTCTTTAAAAGCCAATGTTGAATCCTAACGCGCCATTTAAATAAGGGATCATATAATCCTCTGTTCTTCAAGATATCATGCAGACAAATACATGGAACATAGTCATACTTATTGTCCAACAGTTTGTTTCCTAATTTCTGATTTGTTTGACATAGAACTTAATTGAACACATCAATTTAGTTCTGACCGGGACCGACATATAAGTCAAAACAAAATCATCGAGGGAACCAAGATATCGCTTTTAATCCTCATAGGATAAAAAGAACAGATAAACTTCGACATATATGCTTGCACTAACTATTAGTTAAATCACACACAACAACACATTTTGTAACATCTAGTTACTGATTTGTTTTCGCACTGTCAATGTACAAGCAACTAATAACTGCCAACTCATATATCTTGGTTTGCAGATTATACGATATTATCATCTCACAATCACTCGTAATAAATTCCATGAAGCGATTCATGTGAGTGTGGGTTGATCCAATACTCAAATCTTATTTCAAGAGTACTCATGAATGTTGTAGCAAACATTTGCAATGTCTAACCCCTTAGACAATCTTACAAAACCCATTCACGACAGTCGACTTACATAACCTACTTCCAAAGTATGATCGACTGTGGATAGTTTGAATAATCTTATTATTTTGGAAGTCAAAACATGCAAAATGAAATAATAGTAAATAATTGACACAAGATAGTAAATTTACTTATAAATAAAAATCCTTTTATTCAATCATAAAATGTCAATTACATTTTAGCTATTACAAGTTTCTAAATATCTATCTAATCATTAAAACTAATATCGTCCTTCAGCCCAATACTCCTTGCATGCATCAAGTGCTTTTCCCTGCTGAGTCCCTTTGTTAGAGGATTTGATGGGTTCTTCTCTGACGATATCCTCTTCACTACAAGTAGTCCTTCTTCTACTTCATATCTTATAAAGTGATATTTTATGTCGATGTACCTGGATCTGCCATGATCCCTTGGTTCCTTGGCTAAGGAAACTACACTTTCATTGTCACATAAAATATCCATAGGCTCCTTTACAGTTGGTAGAACTCCAAGGTCTCTAATTAAGTTCTTCAGCCATATTGCCTCCTTTGCTGCTTCGCTTGCTGCTAAGTACTCTGATTCACATGTTGAATCAGCCACAGTTTCCTGTTTGGAACTTTTCCAAGTTATTACTCCTCCATTAAGGGTAAATACCCAGCCCGACTGAGAGCGGAAATTATCTCAGTTCATATGATAAGTCATACGAAACTGATCAAAACAAGGAGGTAAAGAGTGTAGGATAATGTCAATTACCAATTCTTCATCGAAATTGACATCTAGCTTTAGCAAGCGGTCCACAAACCTTTGCGTCTTTTGCAAGAGGCCGTGATAGACTCTCCATCCTTCATCTTGGTAGTAATCATGGAGGCTATGATTTCATACCTCTCCTGCCAAGCGCTTTGATGGTATCTTTCCATCAAATTCTAGTGCATTTCATAAGGCCAAAAGTCCTTATAGGACTTCTGAAGCTCAGCAATCATGGTAGCAATCATAATACACGACACCTTTATCGCGTCCCTCTCATGGGTCTTAAACTCAGCAATCTGTTTGGGAGTAGTGGTAGATTCATCAATCTCCTTAAGCTCTTTATCTAGGACATATTCTTTGTCCTCATAGCGAATGGCCATTTGGATGTTTTGAATCCAATCATTGAAGTTCGATCCATCAAATATGACCGTCCCACATAGGTTCATGAGGGAGAAAGAACCAGAAGTAGTTGAGTTTGAAGCAGTGTTGGAAGACATCTGAAAAGAAAGACAAAGTTTAGATTAGATAAGGATCCTTAATATAACACCCCAAATGAGATATTAAGGCTAGGACCCAACACAATATTTCACAATTCGGAAGAGGGATGCCGCAATCCAATTGAAAAATATTTGATGGTAGGTAAATGACGATTTACCAATTTTCACAATGAAAAATGAAATTGATTATTAAGTTTTAAATGAATTGAAATTCCTAGATTCTTCTGAGATTCATTGAACTTTTTCAATGGCATGTTTAAATCTTGATTATGCCCTTCAAGTTTTTGACTAGGATGCCGAGGATCACAAACAAGGTGTGAATAACCATGCAAATTAGCTTGGTACACTTAATGTTACAAATCACCTTATCAATATGCCGGTTAACCACACACGCTCTATTGATCCATGATTAACATCAACCTACCATTTGCCACACATTGTCAATCCCAAATTAGTGTGCCGGTTAACCACACACGCTCGACTAACCACTTAACAAGGTGCAAAGTGCAATTTCATGGAATAGCACCATTTTCATATTTTTCCTAAAGTAACTAAGAATTGGGAATTTATAAAAGTTTAGTTACTTTAATAATTATCATTATACTTATTAATGAGAATTAATGTCCTATCCTACCCCTTCGGCTAACGACCCTCCACCAGTCAAGGAAGCGGTGAGTGAGAGTTGACACCCATTAAACCACCATTTTATAGGCAGTAACCTTATAACCCTTATAGACCGACTTTATGAATGAGGCCTACTAACGGTAAGACTGACTTGTCTTATACATATATTGTAACGCCCGTAGATCCGGGCTAGTCAATTTACAGATGATAAGCGGCAAAAATGATTTTTTTATGGAAGATTATTTAGAATGAGTAATCTTAACTAAGTTGTAGTATATGTTACAAGGATTCCGTACATATAAAGAACGCCGAAATCCGAGTTATAACGAAGAAGTTATGACCTGTCGAAGTTTCGCGACAAAAACGGCACGACACAGCGCGACATAAATAGTGAATTTACGTTAGACCAATATTTAGCCTTAGTGATCTAAATGTAAGTTGTAGAGTTCGTTAAACCGTGAGCGTGCATAAAAAGAAGGTCCAAATCTGACTTCGTATGAGGAAGTTATGATTTTCTGAAGTTTCAACTCAGCAGTATGCAGCCCGAAACTCGAATCTGAGATCGAGTGATTTTTGGTCGAAGCAATCTAAACGAGAATCGAAGATGTCGTTATTAGTAGTGCAACGGTAAAGAGATAGACGAAAACGGACGTCGCATGAAGAAGTTATGAAATTCTAACGGAGTTTTCCTGTCCCGGCCTATTAAAAACAATATAATAAAAATAAATTCAAAATTAGCCGACGAAGTCTAAATGAAAGTTGTAGAGCATAGTCTCACCTACGCGTGGATATAAAGAACGTCGAAAACGGAGCTCGTATGCTAAAGTTATGTATTTTTGAAGATCGTGGAACGCATACCAAAGCTTATCCGAAGAGAGCCTGGGGATGCGAGGTACGCCCAGCGTACAAGGAGGTACGCCCCGTGTACATGTCGACACCGAAGTACGCCCTGCTTACGAGATGGGTACGCGCAACGTACTGCTGCTTTCCACGGTCCAGAAGAGGCCACGTTTCTCCACCGAGACTTCGCCACGTGGAAGCTTTATCCGGAGTACGCCGAACGTAGGGCCTCGGTACGCCCAGCGTAGTCCGAGGACTCGCTGCTATAAAATGGCATGCGAGGCTGCCAATCTTTTTGCCAAATTTCTTCCTTTCTCTCTCATTTTTGCATCGTTTTGCGTGCAAGAAATACCCAGAAGCCCCGGTATCATTCCCGAGACCCGAAGCAAGTCCCGAAGGCCCGAGGATCCCGAGAAGTAAAGTTTCCGAGACGAGGTGCTGTCCGCGTGAAGCCCGGTTTTGGAGAAAACGTCATGGTTTCATCGGAAAAGATTATTTTAAGAGACGAGGTGCTGTCCGAACATCGTCTTATCAAGTGAGTGTGTAGTTACTTCCTTCTACCGCATAGATATGAAGTATTTGCTATGAAATACGTGCTATGTGTTTATACGTTGTTTGTTTACTTGAGATGGTTGTACAATGAATGTTTTATACAGGTTTTTTTTATGATTTAAACTATATATGTAATTTATATCTACAAATATGTTGGGTAGAAAATGGGTAGATGAAATAGTTGGTGTGTGAGGAAAGATGAGTTTGAGGATGAGACGAAAGATGATATAGATCATGAGATGAGGGTGATAAGTGAGAAATGAGCGAAACCTTTACCCAAACGATGGCCCCCGTCATTCAGAAGAGTAGGGATGACAACCACGGACTATTCTAGACAATCCTGTGGAACACTAGCAAGTTCGCAACTTGTAGGTGTTGTGGACTTGATATTCACCGGTGTACTCTAAAAACCCATTGATATGTATTGCTAGAGGATGTCTCGGAACCAATACTGTCAATAAACGAGATAAACCCCGGCGACTATGGAGTTAGCGCTTACTAACTATGAACATAGTGTTTGTTGAGAAAACCCTGGCAACGATGGATTTCATGCTGATTCCTTAGGATAATCCTTAGGAATAAATGAATGAGGAATACTTGATTCTTAGGGTAATCTTTAAGAAATAAAGAAGATAATGGGGATGGGTAATTGGGTTGATTGTTTGATGATTGAATATAATAATTGTATTATTGTGGGTTGAAAACCCTATATGCTCACCAAGCTCCCAAGCCTGACCCACTCAGTTTTCTTTGCATTACAGGTAATGGCACAAGAGTATAAGTTGGTGGACTTGACGAGAGATTTTGGATTATAGATCAGTAGTTATAAATAACTGTTGTAAGATCTATTTTATATTGTTTTGCTTTTGGTATGTATCGGAACATGACATCCCGAGATTTTGTTATTTAATGAAAATACATTTCTTTAAAGAAATGCTTTAATAAATTCTTATCACATTTTGGTTTGGGAACAAATTCCGCAACTGTTTTCTTTAAACCATTACTCTGATTTTAAAACAAAGCATAAACAAATCGGTCTTTTCTGGCCGTGAAATTGGGGATGTCACAGTTGGTATCAGTGCATTAGTTTAAGCGAACTAGGAATTTGTAGGATTTCTAGACTTAAACTTAGAATGCTAAGCGATGATTGCGAGATGAGTGTCTACCATATTTTAAGACTTGAGCACTAGTATATTTTAGGAAAGTTGCCTAAAATGCTTTTCTGTGCTAAATGTTATATGTTTGCCATATATGATATTATTTGTTCGGATCTATGGTCTGTTGCCGACCGGGTTTGGAAAACTTATGTGTTTAGGATTCTAAGCGTACGTCTACGATATTAGAACTAGCATGTAAACGTTTCGGAGTGATAAGGATGATTTGAACGTCTATCGAAATAGAGATCTAAATTCACCTAATTTGGTGTATAGATCGAAATGGCAAACATACAAAGTGGATTGGGAAACGATAACCCGCAGTCTGAGCCACAAATGATTGGGAGTGCACTAGAACTAACAGTTGCACCTGAGCCAATCACTATGGCAGGAGTATACGCAATGGTGCGAATGATGTTGGATCGTCAGATGGAAGAAACAAGGTGTTTACTTCAACAAAGTAAGGACAAACTTACTGTGCCAGTACGCCAGACACCTACTCATGAGATAACTATCGGGGTTGCTAAGTCTGTCGGAGAAGTGATCAACGGTAGTATCGCCAACAAGGTTGAAGTTGGCAAGAAGAGGAAATTTGAGGGGTCTTCAAGGTCCGACAAGAGCAACATGTTCTCGAAGTCTAGAAAAATAGGAGGTAAAGAAAAATGGTGCGGGAAATGCAAAAAGAAAAACTCTATAAAAAATGGTGAGGAGGTGACATGTTTTAAGTGTGGAAAGCATGGGCATTACGCCGATGAATGTACATTCAACGAAAGGGTATGTTACGAATGTAATGAAGAAGGGCACTTCAAGCAGGGCTGCCCAAGGAGGGAAGAAGCTACAAAGGCAACTGTACCACTGAAGCGTTATGAGAGATGCGACGAAGAGGTGACTTGCTACAAATGTGGAATGAAAGGTCATTACGCCAACAAGTGCACATCAGACAAGAAGGTGTGCTATGGATGTAACAAAGAAGGACACTTTTCTAGAGATTGCCCAAAGAAGAATGAACCAGCAAAGCCAAAGGCATTCCACATGATCCTCGACGAAGCAGACAATAACGCGAGGAATCAGGAATAAGGATTTCATATCCAAAGATCAAATTATGAAGTAACTTATGGTGTAGCCTATTAGAGGCATAGTATAGGGTGAACTTGAACTTTTGTGTAATAGTTTCAAAAATTAATATAAACCCTGATTTTGTTATCTGATGTATTGAGTGACACCTATCGAAAGATATCGAAGGTGGTATCTTGCCTTTAGAATATATCTGATAAAATAACGGAACGTTTAGAGGAGTACGGTACGTTTGAGGTACACCTTCGATTGGCAGGATGGTCGAACGATTGGTGAAATTCTCGAAGTTGTCCCATCGTCTGGAATTTCCATCACCAACTGATTTGGAGTAGAATTGATGAGTGAAGATGCGCATGGAAGAAGTCCTAGTAGAGTCTAGGAAAATTTGTATGATTAATTGGACACATTCGTATGTGTTAAATTGTTTTGTGATTTTAGGACTTGGGGACTGCGAGACAATATTTGGGACGAGTATGAGTAGGTGTGAATAGTAGTAGAGATCTATACTACTGGAAGCACAGGACTCACGCTTGGATCAGGGAAAATCACAAGGTTACCAAGAAGCTAGTAAATGGTCTTGTTTTATTCAAGTATGTCATTACCATTGTTTCGATAATGACTAAGGAGATGATTGTTATTCCGACCCTAGTGGTCATATCAAATTGAGTCCGACTACGATGAGTTTGTTACGTGGTTCAGAGAACCAAGTTTGATGTAACATCTGAGTCAAGACAGAAGATTGAGATCAATGCGATCAATACTATCGCGCTCAAAGAAGTTAGTAGCTAGAAAAGCTACATGCTAAAATGTGATTATATCACATTATAACATGAAGGAAGATATATTTCATTCTGGAATTTGACTCTAAGAGACTTGAGTCTAAGCGTTGCATCATACGATGAGAGGTCATTAGAACATGACCCATCGGTCTGTTACAATAAATAAAGGAAAGTACTTATCCTAAGAAGAAGAAGGAGTCCTCAATAAGGAATTGCTTTGTAACTCGAAAGTTACGATTGAAATTCCAACATAGTACGAAGAGCAGGTGCATGATTAAGCATCCTAAGGGGGAGATAACGTATGGAGTCAATATACGAGTCCTATTTCGTTGATGATTCTAGGACGTAATCATCCTAAGGGGGAGATAATTGTAACGCCCGTAGATCTGGGCTAGTCAATTTAGAGACGATAAGCGGCAAAAATGACTTTTTGATGGAAGATTATTTAGAAGAAGTAATCTTAACTAAGTGGTAGTATATGTTACAAGGATTCCGTACATATAAAGAACGCCGAAATCCGAGTTATAACGAAGAAGTTATGACCTGTCGAAGTTTCGCGACAGAACCGGCACGACACAGCGCGACGTAAATAGTGAATTTACGTTAGACCAATATTTAGCCTTAGTGATCTAAACGTAAGTCGTAGAGTTTGTTAAACCGTGAGCGTGCATAAAAAGAAGGTCCAAATCTGACTTCGTATGAGGAAGTTATGATTTTCCGAAGTTTCAGCTCAGTAGTATGCAGCCCGAAACTCGAATCGAAGATCTCGTTTTAGTAGTGCAACGGTAAAAAGACAGACGGAAACGGACGTCAGATGAAGAAGTTATGAAATTCTAACGGAGTTTTCCTGTCCCGACCTACTAAAAGTAATATAATAAAAATAAAGTCAAAATTATCCAACGAAGTCTAAATGAAAGTTGTAAAGCATAGTCTCACCTACGCGTGGATATAAAGAACGTCGAAAACGGAGCTCGTATACGAAAGTTATGAATTTTTGAAGATCGTGGCATGCATACCAAAGCTTATCCGAAGAGAGCCTGGGGATGCGAGGTACGCCCAACGTACAAGGAGGTATGCCCCGTGTACATGTCGACACCGAAGTACGCCCTGCGTACGAGATGGGTACGCGCAGCGTACTGCTGCTTTCCTCGGTCCAGAAGAGGCCATGTTCCTCCACCGAGACTTCGCCACGTGGAAGCCTTATCCGGAGTACGCCCAGCGTAGGGCCTCGGTATGCCCAGCGTAGTGCGAGGTCTCGCTGCTATAGAAGGGCATGCAAGGCTGCCGATCTTTTTGCCAAATTTCTTCCTTTCTCTCTCATTTTTGCATCGTTTTGCGTGCAAGAAATACCCCGAAGCCCCGGTATCATTCCCGAGAGCCGAAGCAAGTCCCGAAGCCCCGGGGATCCCAAGAAGTAAAGTTTCCGAGCCAAAACTCTGCCCGCGTGAAGCCCGGTTTTGGAGAAAACGTCCCGGTTTCATCGGAAAAGATTATTTTAAGAGACGAGGTGCTGTCCGAACATCGTCTTATCAAGTGAGTATGTAGTTACTTTCTTCTACCGCATAGATATGAAGTATTTGCTATGAAATACGTGCTATGTGTTTATACGTTGTTTGTTTACTTGAGATGGTTGTTCAATGAATGTTTTATACAGGTTTTTTTTATGATTTAAACTATATATGTAATTTATATCTACAAATATGTTGGGTAGAACATGGGTAGATGAAATAGTTGGTGTGTGAGTAAAGATGAGTTTGAGGATGAGACGAAAGATGATATAGATCATGAGATGAGGGTGACAGGTGAGAAATGAGCGAAACCTTTACCCAAACGATGGCCCCGTCATTCAGTAGAGTAGGGATGACAACCACGGACTATTCTAGACAATCTTGTGGAACACTAGCAAGCTCGCAACTTGTAGGTGTTGTGGACTTGATGTTCACCGGTGTACTGTAAAAACCCATTGATATGTATTGCTAGAGGATGTCTCGGAACCAATACTGTCAACAAACGAGATAAACCCCGACGACTATGGAGTTAGCGCTTGATAACTACGGATATAGTGTCTGTTGAGAAAACCCTGGCAACGATGGATTTCATGCCGATTCCTTAGGATAATCCTTAGGAATAAATGAACGAGGAATAGTTGATTCTTAGGGTAATCTTTAATAAATAAAGAAGATAATGGGGATGGGTAATTGGGTTGATTGTTTGGTGATTGAATATAATAATTATATTATTGTGGGTTGAAAACCCTATATGCTCACCAGGCTCCCAAGCCTGACCCACTCAGTTTTCTTTGCATTACAGGTAATGGCACAAGAGTATAAGTTGGTGGACTTGACGAGAGATTTTGGATTATAGATTAGTAGTTTCAAATAACTGTTGTAAGATCTATTTTATATTGTTTATGCTTTTGGTCTGTATCGGAACATGACATCCCGAGATTTTGTTATTTAATGAAAATACATTTCTTTATAGAATGGCTTTGATAAATTCTTATCACATTTTGCTTTGGGAACAAATTCCGCAACTGTTTTCTTTAAACGATTACTCTGATTTTAAAACAAAGCATAAACAAATCGGTCTTTTCTGGCCGTGAAATGGGGGATGTCACATACATATATATATATATATATATATATATATATATATATAAGTATTAAACTTTAATATTTTAATAGTATAAGGGTTGAATTTTAAACTTTTAAAATTCTAGGGTTTGGAATTAAAGTTTCATTAATGTAACTTTTCAAGTTCCAAAACTTGAGGGAAAGTTATGTAACTTCTCAAGACTTTTGAAATTCATAACTTATGGACTTTTATGTTCCATGAATGAGACCTTTCCAATTCTAAACTTGAGGAAAAGTTATGACACCTTTCAAGACTCTTTGAATTCTATAACTTACATTAGTTAATGGTTTCATAAATAAAGACTTTTCGTATTTCATAACTTGAGGACAAGTTTTGGAACTTTTTCAAGAACACATAGATCAAATTAAACTGATCCAATTATCATATAATTCATCATTTACCAATTTGACCTAGTTCATATTCAAGATAGTTTCAAAATTTACCAATAATTAGTTTTTCATAAATTCAAGTAATTATCTTAAAATTTGATAACCTTCATGGTTTTGGATGGGGAGAAACATTACCATACTAATAAAATCAAATTTTATGAACCAAAACAGATTGTGGTAATGATCCTAATCCAAAACAGGCCAAAAACTCGAAAAATCTGCCACCAGATGAGCCAACTCGTCGAGCCAGGCTTTGGACTCGTCGAGTTCATGGCAAAACTAATCCAACTCGTCGAGTCCATATATGGACTCGTCGAGTTCATCAGACAGTGGCTAGAAAATTCATTTTTCCAACTTTTAAAATCACACATTTGCATCAATATAATAGAAAACACCCTAATGCTTTGGATCTAAGTTTTCTCTAATTATACATGCAACATTGTTTTTCCAAAGCATAAGCCTAAACTAGCATGCAAGGCAACATCTGAATCATAAAAAACAATTAGAGGATTACCTTGGGTAGTAGCTTGCTTGTCTTTGACCTTTAGGAGCCTAGCACCACAAGTGTGATGCCTCAAATGTCTTATAACAAACCAAGAACAAGAGAAGGGACTTGAGAGAGAAGCTTGAGAGCTCAAAATCGGTTAGCCACTACTTTAGCATGCATGAGTGCCAATTTTAGGTGTTAGGGACTTCTTTTATAGCTTAGGATTACAACCATGCAAACCCTAATGACTCTTATTACTACATAAGCCTTTTGGGCTCAACCTTTCATGGGCTTTCATATAAGTTTAGTCCAACCCTAGTCAACATGAGTCATGAGTCCAACTAGAAGAATTAATGATTTACCTAATCAGTCCTTTTAACTTTAATTAGTTTCTTTTGATCACTAAATTAATACCAAATTAACTCTTGATCTATAATAATTTAAATAATGTGATTTTTCAATTAATATATTATACTTATAAGATATTAATAAACCACAATAACCTCTTCATCAAGTATCTATTCTATCAAATTGTTCCAGTGTGTTACAACCCAAATGGACCATGCTATTGTTGGGTCAAGTACATACCAATTATAGTTATGGGCTTAGACACCTATTCCAACAGCAACAACCCCATGGGCAGTGGTACCAGTGACGAGGAGATCCGCATGATTATACATGAGGAGGTGGTTGCAGCTATCATAGAGGCTATACTAGAGATTTTTGGGTCTATCGAGACCACCCTGATTGAGACGTTTGATGAGCGATACGCTGCTGTTACCGAGGTTGTTGCTGCCGTAGCCACCACAACCCTTGCTGCTTCGAGGCCACAGGGAGGTGACTCGTTGTTGTTCTGTGAGTTCAGCAACACGTAGCCACTAGAGTTTGATGGGATGCAGGATCTGATCTCTATCATGAGATGGATCTCCGACATTGAGGGGTGTTTCTATACGTGTTCATGTCTACAGCATCTGAGAGTCCAGTTCGCGCTGAACCAGCTTCGCTTGGGAGCGAAAGACTGGTGGAAGTTTGTGACGACTGATTTTACCCCTACAGATCATGTTGCAGTGACTTGGGAGAGGTTCACCAAGTTATTCCGAGATGAGTATGTTCCCCAGGTGGAGAGGGAACGTTTGGCACATGAGTTTCTGTCCCTCAAGTAGAGGACAGAGTCAGTGACAGAGATTAGGAGGAGGTTTCATGAGAGGGCGTTGTTTTGCCCGGAGCACGTGTCTACCGAGCAGGCACGTGTGAGTCAGTATTTGAGCATGTTGAGGAGGGATATTCTGGAGTTCGTGGTGAACTCGTCATACCAGACATTGGCTGATCTGCAGACCAATGCCTGGAGGAGAGAGATTGAGCTGGAGATTCAGACCAGGGAGGAAGGAGAGCAGCAGGGGAGAGATAGGAGACCGGTACAGTCGCAGCCGGTGACAAAGTGGGCTAAGCCCGCTGATTCGAGATCAGGAGGCCAGAAGGGCCGCACTTGTAACAAGTGCGACAAGAGCCACGAGGGATCTTGCCGAGCAGGGGTTTGCTACAAATGTGGCAAGGAGAGGCATATGGCTAGGTATTGCCCCAAGGAATTTTCGGTTTGCTTTCATTGCAACCAGACTGGCCACAAGAAGGCCGAGTGTCCTCAGCTCACTCAGGGATCAGCTCAGGCTTCTGCTCCTGCTGCTTTACATGTTACTGATGGTCGGCCGGGGAAGGCCGAGGCTCCGACGGCTCGTGGGAGAGCATTCCAACTGGCTGCGGAGGAGGTCCGCACACCGCCTGATGTTGTTGCTGGTACGTATCTCCTTTATTCATGTTATTTTGAGATTTTGTTTATGCTTATACTGTGCTGCATATAGGTACTTTTCTTGTGAGTTATGTGCCTGCTTTGGTGTTATTTGACTCGGGTGCGGGTCGATCCTTTGTATCTTTATCCTTTAGTCGTCACATTAAAGTCGGACGTGAGGCGTTGAGTCGACCACTGAGGGTTTCTATAGCCGATGAGCATGCAGTTTTGCCCACTGATGTATCCCGGGGATGTGTATTGGAGATTTTTGGTGTTGAGTTCCCGATAGATCTGGTGCCGATAGCGATGGGTGATGTCTGTGTCATAGTGGACATGGATTGGTTGAGCCGGTTTGGAGCTGTGATTAAATGTGAGCGTCGGATGGTGACCATACGAGGCCCTAGTGGGGGAGTGCTTACTGTGTATGGCGAGGGGACCAGATCTGGATCATCTTTTTGTTCTGCCGCCAGGGCGAGGCAGAGTTTACAACAAGGGTGTATGGGCTTTCTAGGATATGTGATGGATACGAGAGTTGCCACTGAGAGGCCGAGTTCTATCTTCGATGTTCCGGTTGTGTGTGAGTTTTCGGATGTTTTTCCCGAGAAGTTACCGGGTGTGCCTTCCGAGAGGCAAGTGGAGTTCCGGATTGATTTGATTCTGGGTGAGGCACCTATTGCCAAGGGACCTTATCACATTGCACTGCCTGAGATGCAGGAGTTATCCTCACAGCTTCAAAAGCTATTGGGGAAGGGTTTTATTAGACCGAGTAGCTCACCGTGGGGAGCGCCGATCCTTTTTGTCAAGAAAAGGATAGTTCACACCGGATGTGCATCGACTACCGTGAATTGAACAAGCTAACGGTCAAGAACCGTTATCCACTACCGATGATCGACGATTTATTCGATCAGTTGCAGGGGGCGTCTTGGTTTTCCAAGATTGACTTGAGATCTGGATATCATCCGATGAGAGTTTGCGAGGAGGATATCCAGAAGGCGGCCTTTAGGACTCGTTATGGGCACTACGAGTTTGCGGTGATGCCTTTCGGACTCACCAATGCACCGACATCGTTCATGGATCTCATGAACCGGGTGTGCAGGCCCATGTTGGACAGGTCGGTGATCGTGTTCATCGACGACATCTTGGTATACTCGAGGTCTAGAGAGCAGCACGAGGAGCATCTTCAGGAGATTCTTGGAGTGTTGAAGATGGAGAGGCTTTATGCCAAATTCTCCAAGTGTGATTTCTGGTTACGAGAGCTCCAGTTCTTAGGGCATCTCGTTAACCAGAATGGGATTTTGGTCGACCCGACCAAGATTGAGGCAGTTATGCGATGGGAGGTGCCGAGGTCCCCATCCAAGATCAGGAGTTTTCTTGGCCTGGCAGGTTACTACTGGAGATTTATCAGTGATTTCTCCAAGATTGTCGTTCCTCTTACCAGATTGACCAGGAAGGGTGTTACTTTTGCTTGGGGGCTTGAGCAGCAGGCCTCATTCGATACTCTTCGCAAGAGATTGTGCAAAGATCCAGTATAAGACCTTCTTGAGGGAGTGGAGGACTTCGTAGTTTACTGTGATGCATCTATATCGGGGATGGGTGCCGTGTTGATGCCGAGGAGCCACGTGATTGCATATGCATCAAGGCAGTTGAATCCTCACGAGACGAGGTATCCCACCCATGATTTAGAGTTGGGGGTGGTGGTGTTCGCCCTCAAGATTTGGCGCAACTATTTCTATGATGTTCGGTGCACCATATATACGGACCATAAGAGCCTAGAGTACCTTATGGATCAGCCCAACCTGAATATGAGACATATGAGATGGTTGGATGTAGTGAAAGACCACAACTGTGAGATTTTGTATCTATTGGATTAGGTGTCTAAGCCCATAACTATAATTGGTATGTACTTGACCCGAGAGTAGCATGGTCCATTTTGGGTTGCATTCACCGAAGCAATTTGATAGGAAGGATATTTGAGAAAGAGGTTATTTGTGATTTAATAATATATATTATAAGTATAATATATTAATTGAGAAATCATATTATTTAATTAGTATTGATCACGAATTAATTTGGAATTAATTCAGTGATCAAAAGAGAATAATTAAATTAACGGGAACTGATTAAGTAAATCAATGATACTTATAGTTTGGGCTAATGATCCATGTTGATTATGCGCACTAAATCTTTGTGGAGTCTATGAAGATTTAGTCCAAAGGACTTATCATATGGATTATTGGATTAAAGGCCCAAGGAAGTGGATTAGGGTTTACAGGTTGAAACTCTTGGAATTCTACACTATAAGTGTAACCCCTAAAACCCTAAAATTGGTACTTGTGCATTCTAAGAAGATGCTAGCCGTTTTTGGTGATTAATAGACTCTCTCTCATTTGTCCTCCTCTTGCTCTTGGTGTTTTGTGAACCATTTGAGGCATCACACTTGAGGTGCTAAGCTCTTTAAAGGCCAAATTCTACATGTTACAACTAAGAGGTATTCTTCTAACTAGTTTTTTATGTTTCAAGTATGAAGTTGTATGCGAGTTATAGGCTTCATGCTTTGGATAATTTTTGTTGCATGTATAACTAAAGAAAATTTAGATCCAAAGCATTAGGGTTGTATGTGCACCATAAGGATGTTAGAGTACATAAAACCCAACAGTGGTATCAGAGCCATGGGTAGTTTTCTGTTATATAGATGCATTTGTTAATTTTCAAAGATGAAAAAATTGAAAAACTGCTTTCTGCCAGCATGAACTCGACGAGTCCAGTATGGAACTCGATGAGTTCATGATGAACTCGACGAGTCCATAAGCTGACTTGACGAGTTGGGCAGTCTGTTGGCAGAATTTTCGAGCTTTTGTCCTGTTTTGGATTAGGATCATTACCACAAACTGTTTTGGTTCATAAAATTTGATTTTGTTGATATGGTAATGATTATCCCCATCCAATAACATGATGGCTGCCAAATTTTAAGATAATTACTTGATTTTGTGAAAAACTAATTATTTGTAAAATTTGAATCATTTTGTTATAAGAGGTACATTAGGTCAAACTGGTAACAGATAAAGAATAAATGATTATTTTTACTACTTTTAAATTTGATCTAAATGTTTTAAGAGGTTACAAAACTTGTCATCAAGTTTTGGAACTCAAAAGTTTTCAAGGAGTTACAAAATTAAGTCCATAAATTATGGAATCCAAAGGTTTTCAAGAGTTTCATAACTTGCCCTCAAGTTATGGAATATGAAAAGTCTCATTAATGAAAACATTAACTCTTGTAATTGAAAGGTTTCAAAAGATGCAACTCTTAGGTTCATAACTTAAAAATTAATTAAATAGTTTTTAATTTTGAATTTGTATATTTAGCACCCTGATATTTTGAATAGTTCAAATTACATCCTTATGGATTTCAATAAATTAATTAAATGTTTAATTAAAAGAGAAGATTAATAAATCCATAATAACATGGCTTAAGTTTAATTAAATTAAGAGTATAGTTTAATTAATAGATTAAACCACAAAGTATTTTAAAAGTTTAATATATTATATATGTATAAGTTAAAAAGTTAGTCTTACCGTTAGTAGGCCTCATTCACGAAGCTGGTCTATAAGGGGTGTTTAAGGAAGCGACCCGTAAAATGACCGCCATTCGGTATCCACTCTTACCCACCGCACCCTTGACCAGTGGAGGGTCGTTAACCGAACGGGTTTGATAGGACACTTAAATCCTCATTAAAAGTATAATGAAATACAAAGTAACTAAACACTTTATAAATTCCCAATCTTAGTTACATTAGGATAAATGTGAAAATGATGCTATTCCATGAAATTGCACTTTTCACCTTGCCAAGTCGTTAGTGGAGCGTGTGTGGTTAACCGACACACTAACTTGGACTAGTAAGGGTGGAAAAGGGTAGCTCGATGTTTGTCATAGATCAATGAAGCGTATGTGGTTTACCGGCACATTGATTAGGTGATAAATGACATCGAGTGTACCAATCACATGTGCATGGTTATTCACACCTTGTTTGTGATCCTCGGTATCCCAGTCACAAACTTGAAGGGCATAATCGAGATTAAACGTGCCATTGAAAAGTTCAATGAATCTCAAAAGAATCTAGGAATTTCAATTCATTTAAAACCTAATATTCATTTTTGTTTTTCAAGGTGGAAATTGGTAAATCGTCATTTACCTACCTTCAAATATTTTGCAATTGGATTACGGGATCCCTCTTCCGAATTGCAGAATATTGTGTTGGGTCCTAGCCTTAATAGTTCATTTTGGGTGTTATATTAAGGACTTAAATCGATTAACTTGAATTTCTCCCTTGTAGATGTCTAGTTCTGATGTTGACATAAATCATACCTCACTTCCTCCACTTCCTCTAATTATTCTCCCTGACCCACATGTTCGTCGACTTGAAAAGTTCAAGGTCACTCAAACCCTATTGGCTAGCAAACACAAAGATGGAAAGTCTGTGTGTGCACACGTCTTGGAGACGAAGTTAAACATTGACAAGCTGAGAATGTTAGGTGTCGTTGTCTCGAGGAAGTTGGCTGTTGACTTGGTTCTTCAATCACTTCCTAAGTTATATAGTAAGTTCGTTAAAGATTACTATATGAGAGACCACAACTTGACCCTTATCGATCTTACCTATTTGCTAATTGCTGTTGAATCAGAAATGATTTGGCGCACTGGTAATGAAAATTTGATTGGAAGATCTACTTCCCAAACTTCCATGGACATTGACAATAGTGACATTGGAAGTCCAGAAAAGCTTCTCTTCCCAATGGAAAGGGATTGGCCAAGGTTAAACCGTTTGACCAAATGGTAAAGAGAAAGGTTAAGTCTGTGATTGTCCCGCGTACCATTCTAATAGAGTCTGTTTGTTTCTACTGCCAAGTGAAGGGGCATTGGTTGCGAAGCTGCCTTATTTACCTGAAGGATCTGAAGGATGGTAAAGTCAAAGTGTTTGACTCTGCTTCAGGTAAGTCCAGTATCTAACTCTATTAAGTTCCTATTTGAAGATTCTTAATACATGATGTGATGAAATCACATTTTGATGTTTTGTAGGATCGAAGAAAAGAAAGGAAGCTTAAAGGAAAAGCATGTTGAATCTAATCCTGAAGAGATGGATTTGGATCGCATGATTCGATGATCAGAATTGTAAGCTGCTACTTAGGAGTTATGATAGATTGCTTAGAAATATGCAGTAACATAGTTTTCATTTGTAATTGCATTGTAAGAACAATATTTTCTGCAATTTTAAAAATAAAGAAAATTTTGATTTTATCTTAATTTATATTTCCTTACAATGGCATTTGTGAAAATTTATGTTTGTATGTATCTATTTTTAGCAATATGGATTTGATTCTTTCGTTTATGGTAGCGTCTAAATTTACCAAATAAGGAAAGATTCTCATCACCAAGTTTCAATTGGACAGAAACTTGGAATCATGCAACTTGTATTGTATGATGAATGAGAACCTTCCTCGTTGGGAAATTAAGACTAATTCGTTGTTCACATGTATATGTGAGTCAAGTAAAGGACTAGGGGACCTGGTACACTTGGTTGTGCACACGTCAGGTCCACCACAAAGAACAATTAGACTATTCGTCATGATTTACTAAAAGATTAGTGAATATGATTATGCTTAATAGATTAAGTATAATTCTGAATCATTGAAAAAGTTTCAATGTATAGCAGAATGAATAAGAAGAATCAATTAGGCAGAAAGATAAAAGTTTGTCCAATCTGAAAGGAAAGGAGAGTACTTATGTATCGTGTTTTATGATCATCTTTGATAGGATTAAATCCTTTAAGATCGACAAGATTCAAAAACAGTATCTAAATAAGAACACGACAATGATTCAAATGAATTGAATGATTAATCTTAACAGCCTCAGAAGAGCTCGACAAAGAACTTCTACTGTAGAGGTGTGAGTAGGGTTTACAAAAGATTACTTAAGATCAAAAGAGTTAACAACCTACGGTGCATGCATGCACTATTTATACATAAACCCTAATAAATGAGACAGCTGGACAGGCCCAAAACCGTGTACATGTTGGACTAAATATTGTAAGCCCAATGACGCAACACCTAATGTGACAACCCGAAATTTTTTGCCTTGTAAAGTCAAGCCAATCAACCAAAAGTCAGACTTAAGTTCATTGCCTTCTAGCCTTGTTAAGGGTCATTCTAATGAGTTTTAAGCCTAGTGCATTCAAGGAATGAGTGTTAGGAAGTACCTGCTAGAGTCACTGTACAACATTCAAGCCTTAATCACCACCAAAAGGAGTTCACGGCCATAACACATGAGTTTACGGCCGTAAATTCAAGGTTGGCCGTAAACTACCCCCTTAAGTCTCATTTCCTTCACTTTTCTTTCATTCTTACACTTTCAACTCAAGAAACTTCCATTGTCTCTCAAGTATCATCAAGCATTTCATCCTAGATCTTCAAAAACGTAAGTGTTCTTCCATCTTTGAGTTGTTATTCTTCTTAATCTAGTACACCCCTATGATTTCATCCATAAAATCATCTCTTTTGGTTAGATCTTCAAGATCGTCAACTTTCACCAAGAACACCAAGAACACACACTTGTTCTTGGTGGCCGAAAACTCCTCAAATGCCCTCAAAAGTGTGAGTATTCCATCTATCATCTAGTTAGACAAGTTAAACACTCGATCATACTCTTGAAACAACCACCTTAGCATAAAACATCAAGAGTTTACGGCCATGGAATCTCCCTTGGCCGTAAACCCATGTTTTGGTCACATGTTGGCCACAAACCCTTCTCATATCCAAACATTAGACCTGGAACCCCTAATGGATGATATATAGGACTTTAAAACACCATCTTGTGCATAATGTTCATGATTTTACGGCCGTAAACTCCTTGCTTGGCCGTAAACTCATCAAAACCTTCTAAAAGGTTAGTTTTGCTTATCCTCCTGTTGAGCCATATTCCGACAAGCTTCCCTATCACTCAATCACCCTTTTGTGCACATTTTACCATGAGCTTACGGCCGTAAACTCCATGGCCATAAACCCATGGCCGTAAACACCAATTGTTGGCCATAAACATCCCTTAGATGAATCACATGTGATTCTAACGCTTGGTCCAAGTGTTTCCTAGTCCCTAGAGGTGTTTTCCTTGCATGGGGTTGCTTCTAAACACTATATTCATGCCAATATATATCAATATATGTCATTTAGGACTCGTTTGTATCTCGGGACTTCATTCGTCGAACTTCTCAACCTTACGCGCATATTCGTTTGAATCACCCACATAAGGTGAGTTGATACCCCTATAATGAATCTTTTAAACTGTTTTAAATGCTTTTAAGGCGGGGGGGGGGGGATACAAGTTGAACACAATGTTAATTGTGTAAATTTTTGTTATAAACATCTTCCAAAAGATTACTTATGTCTTTTATAAGTGATCAAAACATTTCAAAAACTCTTTTTAAGTTATGTTGCTTTATAGTTTATAAAACTACGTTTTTAAAGTACAATCATAACTTAGTATATAAATGAGTCTTTTCTATAACAGTTCAAGTAAACATGCTAGTAAACTATAGTAGGTATAGTTTAGGGGTTCAGTTCATTCTAGATGCTAGAATATACTATAAAGAGAAACAGGGAGGTAGATACAATACACGATAACATAGAGAACATACTATAAAGAGAAACAGGGAGGAAGATACAATACATGATAACAGAAGGAAAATGCTAAGATACTATAACAGAACGAACATACTAAATGCTATAGCAGGAGAACACTACAGGATCTAATTATACCAATAATCACTAACTCATTGTTCTAAACAAAAGGTGATAGTTAATTGGGTATACATGATCATATAACTTTAATGTGAATTTACACGGCCTAGCAATTTGTTTGCGGAAGTCGCGTTTGGTCCCCAGAATCTCTTGCAAGGAGAGCGTATAGTATGGGTACTATCCATCACATTATGACCTTAATAAAACAAACATGTTTTAAGGTAATCAGTACGTCAGGATGTCAATTCAAAAGACAACTGTGTACTTACATTTTCCCATTACTTTCATATTGTGACAGTTCCACTTGAAAGTTAATGCAAACTATTTTCGAGTTAAGATAGTTATAAACTAGGGAAAACTTACATCTTTTCAAACTACAAATAGAACAGTCGAGTCTAGTACATTCAGTAGAAAAGGGCCTATAATGCTAACTTTATGATTCCTTAGTTTATACATCAGGGACATATATTAATCGGATCCGACAGGTAGTAGGATGTGTGCTTTCCGCTTCATTTCCTGTTCCTTGTTTGGTTATGGGCTTAGAGCAGATTCACCCAGCCTACTATCTATTCGATCTTAGCTATATATATGTTCCGTATACACCAAGTAATCATAAGGGGTACCAGGTATGGGCCAGGCCATTGGACACTAAATTAATGCACAATTTTCTAGTACAAAACATACTTTTCAAATAGAACATTTGGTATACAAAACTAGAAACTTACCAGTAAAGGGTTTAATCCATGCTATTAAACCAGTATAAACTTAAAGGACCTGAGGTGGTTAATTCTATAATACGTTAGTTTATACATCAGGGTTATATATAATTAATACCCGACAGGTAGTTGGATGTGTGCTTCCGCTTCATTCCCTGTTCCTTGTTTGGTTGTGGGCTTAGGGCAGATTCACACAATTAACTATCTGTTTGATATTAGATTATATATAGCTAGTATAAACTAAGTGATTATAGAAGGAATTACTGTGGTTACCATTTTTACTAAAAGAAATAAGGGTTTTCTTAAAGAATCTTTTCATCAAATATAAATGAACTATTACAGTTAACTCCGTGAGTACCAAGTGAATACACCAGGGTTATATACATCAAAGATCTAACAAACAATGGGATGTGTGCCTTCCGCCTCATTTCCTGTTCCTTGTTTGGTTGTGGGCTTAGGGCAGATACACACAACCGATTGTTTGTTTACTTTGGGTTTTATATAACTTGTATCCAATTAGTACTCATAGAAAGAATTGTAGAGTCATTTTTACTTATCTTTCATCAAAGCAGGAAATATAGGATTTTCTGGAGGAACATGCGAACTTTTCTAAACAGAACTTACAATTTACTACAACTTTTTTTTACAACTTACTTACATCACTAAAATCTTATGAACTCACCAGCTTAAATGTTGATCTACTCTTCCAAAATAACTTGTATTCTCAGGAGACCAGTAGACAGGTACGCGCACTGGGATTCAGAAGATGGAGCAGTATAACTTCATGTCTTATTTTGTTATTTACTTTGTAGTCTATGTTATGTGAACCACATACTTTGTAAACACTTTCTTTCTAATGAAATGGTTGTTTATTACTTTGATTACTATGATGCATGTCTTGTGATACTAAACATGACGTCCTCCACCCCCGAATGTTTCCGCCGTTCTGGTTTTGGGGTGTGACACCTAATACCCAACAAGCTCCCCCTTTGCATCAATTGAGGCGAGAGAAGCTTTACTGCTGAGTCTTCTTAACGGTCTTGAAGAGTTTGGGTATTACAGCAAGAAGACTTCTGCGAAAGGCGATATACCACTGAATCATATCGTTGAAGTTCTTCGTAGCAGTAGCATCATTTAAGCTACACTTGTTAATGATCTCCAAAATGTGTTCTAAGCAGATGGTTGAGAACAAGTGTTTCTCTATACACGTTTTGCTCATGTCACTGGCTTTTCCAATTGGTTTGACAGTAGGCTTTCGTTTCCAAACACCAGCAATTTCAACATCGAGCTTCGCCACTTCATATATATATGAAACCAACATTCGCTTTAGGTGAGCCAGAATGGGTTCATACTTTTGCTCTTCAGTCAGCAGGAGGTTGAGCAACAAAATCCAATCATGAAGATAAAGATTGGGCAAATCAGCAAGTGTGAATTCGTGTAGAACATTTCCTGAGCCTCTTGTTGCCTTGAACTTCGCATTCACAAAGCTTCCTGTAGCGATCGGTCTTATGACTTTGACTGTTGTTAACTTCTGAGCACTCCAGGTCAGATATTGAGGTTTGGCATAAACGAGATAAAAGTCAATTAAGGCTTTATCTACTTTCGCATCAGGAGAAGGAACTGTTGCAATTGAACAAAGCAATGAAAAACGAAGGCTTTACGTGTGATTGGCATGTCGAACTGGGAATCCTTCGGGTTTTCCAATTCAAAAGAAGTAACTGGCTCCAACCAGTGAACACTTGGGAATTCAACAACCTCATGCAACATTTGCTCCAACGTCCACAATGGAAAGAGCGTTTTTCTGCTCTCCAAAACGTCGTGAGCTTCTTTTTCTCTTCTTTCCCTCTCTTCGACTTTTCTCACAATGCAAGCATTTTCGTTTAATTCACAATCACGAGCCTTTCGCTTTAGTTGATTTTCTTCACTGTCTTCATCATCATCAACCATTGGAACTTTTCCCTTTGAACCCGAAGCTACATTATCCTTCGGTTTGTTTCGCTTTGATGATTCCCCTGCCTTTGTAGATTGAACTTTCTCAGCTTCTCCGCCTTGTTTCGAAGGGACAGGTGCCTTAGAAACACCTTCCAGTATGTTAAGAATAGCAAAAGTAGGACGGATTTTATCTGCCAAGTTTCTGCGAACACTGATGGTCAGAATGGAATCATGTGCCTCAAGAAGAATGGAGAGGAGCGAACTGACATCTCCGACGCATTTTTTCTTAATCGTTCGTTCAGACTTGAGCTCCTCGATTTCTTTATTCGCTTGCTTGAGCTTAACGGTTTGAGTGCGAAGTTGAGTGGTGCGGAGAGCAAGTTCGTCCATTACTCTATTTTCAAGATCCAGATCGTCTTGGAGCGAAGTAAGCCTTGAAGACATAGAAGTGTGAAACGTTGTGTTATCAGCAGAGATACCTGCATGAATTTGCTCCAGTTTCACCCTTTAAGTTTGAAGCGAAGTGGTTAATTTGGAAACCTCAGCATTCTCTTTGGAAGCATTCATTTGAGCTGCAGTTTGGAGCTCTGTCGTAAAGGTCTTTGTGTCTGAGATTAGTTTATCAACTTTAATGGTCGCTTGTTGACATGAAGTAGCAGAATCAACAACTGCCTGGTTCGCTTTCTCGAAAGTGGCTGCATGTTCTTTTACAAGAGCATCAAACATACTCTTAATCGCTGCTTCAGAATATGCTTGACTAGAGGAGGCAGTAGAAGATGCAATAAGAGTATCCAACTTGGCGTGTAGATCTTTGAGATGCTTCTGAGTGATAGGAGCATCATCATCACTCTCTCCTTGGACAGAGAATGGACTATAATAGAACGTGTCAAAATCTAGTCCATCAGCACCAAGAAAATCGTCGGAATCATGTTGAGGTTGAGGAGAAAGGGGAGGTGTCGTTGTAGTAGTTGCAAAACATGAAGTCTTTGCCCCCACATCAGATGCGATGACATGAACAGGAGGTTCGCTTGTAGTGGTAGTGGTAGTGGTTTCAGTAAAGATAGGTGATTAATAAGGAATGGAAGTAGGTGGTTGAATGGTAATAGGCGGTGGGCAGGGAGCAATTGTGATAGGAAGAGATGTGGAAGTAGGGGATGGTGGATTAGAGAAATTTACCTCCTAATCATCGTGGTTGACATCATCCTCATGTTCGCCTCGATTAGCATCATCAGATTCACTTGATGAAGATGAGGAAGGGATGCGAGCTTTACGAACTGTCTTCTTGACTCGCTTTCGTTTTGGAGAAGAGGGAGCTAGCTTGGAAGAGTCGCCTTTAGTCTTTCGCCTTTTGGGAGTTGGAGGGTTGGCAGATGGACCCTCTTTCGGTTGCTTGGGTTTTCCCCCTTTCTTGACTTTATCTTCTTCATCAAGAGTAAGCTGCATCTCTGGAGTGATGACCATGGGTCCTGAACCTGGATTCTTCTTGTATTCCCCAATAATTTTGCTCGCCCCAGACACACACCTATACATGGATTCAGGAATTGAACCCATAAAAGAAAACTTGTAAGTATTAGCAATGATTATCTTGATAGTGTGAAAGGTTGCAATCGATGCCATCAGAGAATCTGCCATGACTCGAATGTTGAACTTCTCAATTGCCCGCTGTACCACGATGGTCCAAAATCGACCACATGAAATCTCGGTGTGTCAAGTAGTCGAGTTTGTGCTTTGCACCAGTTGAGCCCATAAAACAGAACCATAATCGAGGTTGATCCCACGGTAGAGGCCATAGAGGATCGTCATGAAGGACTTACTTGCACAGTCCAAACCAGTTACCCGTTCAGAAAATGATTTGAAGAGAGGGGTAAAGAGGCCATTCCATGAGAGAGGAAGGTTAGACTTCTTGAACTTGGTGATGGAGGTGATGAGATCTACGTACCCCATCTGATAGAACATGTCAAAGAGTTGAGCAGTGGAGATCGACTCTGGATTAACCATTAAATTGTTAAAGGCAAGCCCTAGAAGAGAGCAAAACCTAGCCTTCATGATTGAAGTCTTCTTGTCAAGTATCTCAAAGGTTATCCGTTCCTCATCCTTGACATAGGATGGTGAAGAATATGCTTTTGACATCAGCGACATCGGAACACTCTCGAACTTGGTTAGGGAAGTGACCAACGACGAGTACTTCAGACATTCGACGATCGGCAACATGTATGCATCGTATTTGAATGGAGCCAAATCGAGAACCAAGTTTTGATTTTGTTTGATCATGAGAAGAGATCAAATTGTTCTTGAATTGAGGAAGAGTCAGCCATTGTTGCAGGTCGGAGAAGTGGATGAACAGTTGTGAGAAAAATCGCCTTTTAGGGTTCGTAAAATCCTTGAGAGTGGTAAAGATTTTATGGTGAATTGAAAACCCTTTATTTAGTGAAAGAGGAAACCAAACGACGATTGCGTGACGATCCCTGATTTGGCGCCTGGAAAAGTGGGATGTGACAACTGTAGCGGCTGATAGGGTGTCAGGTGACAATAGGCGGCGTGAGGAATGGAACTGCTTAAAATTCCCCGCGCCTTTATTTTGAAAATCTTATCTTCATTTGCAGCGTCAGAAACTTTAATCCTCAACGTTGCAAATTCCTTGATTTCTTTTAAAGATATAATCACCTTTTACTTTTGAGAAACAAACTTCATAAGTGCATGTATTAACGAATATGCGAAACTGAAAAATGCCATAAGTGTCACGAACAAGACTTTTGGAAAATCATAAAGATCTTCGTGCAAGAGTGTGCCAAAGATAAAGAAGTAAAGCAAATTATAACAGTGGGATTTAAGTGATGTCAATAAAGACATGAAACTGTGGATCCCGGGCACGAATATCTTCCTTCTAAGTTAAGAGAGACTAAGAAGTGTCTGTGTGGTTTCCCGTTGAAGTACAATCATTTGTCTGTTAAGAAACAATGAAAGGCATCTTTTGAAGTTAGGCTTGAAAAGGTGGTTTAATCTTCAACCCAAACTACGAAACTTAACATAAGAACGAAAGTTGGATGAAGTACTTGTGTAACCGGTGTAGCCATAACGACAAGTAGGTTTGATATTATTTCAGTGACTGGATGATTTTAGAAATCTCAAAAAAAAAATTTAAACTGGATCTTATGGGTAGAAAAGTCTTGGTTTTAGAACAATTCATAAAGATCACGCAAAAAGAAAAGAGATTTCGTGGTACAATCCATAAATGTGGAGTTACGTCAATTCCATGGTGAGAGTTAGAACTTTTTAATTGTTCACCGTCAATTCATTTATGTGTTTTCGATATTGGGTTTCACTCAGTTCATGGTGAACGAAGCTAAGATCATTAACTCAGATGTTTTTGTAACCATAAACCTCAGTGTTATAATCGAGAGTCTCAAGGGTTACATTTATGAGTGTGAAGGAAAATGTAGAAAAGTGAAGGTGGCTCCAGAGAAGTAAATGTACCTCTGCTATGTGAATAGGACCAAGTAGATAACTCTTAACTCAAGATGAGAAGAGTAAGGTAGCTCGTGACTAATGTGAATTTAACAGCCTATTTTGGAAGAAACGAAGGGTAGATTCGGTTCATTAAGGCTTCACATGGAGTCTGTTGAGGCTTTGGTCAATATGCAACAGCATGCTTTTAGGGATTCTTATCTAGTACAAAAATATGGAAATTATACCTGCGCCATCAATCGTTTTTGCAATTTAACCTGCAATGTTACTCAAAGAAACAAAAGAAATATCAAATAAGAAAAGAAAATATTTTTGGATTTTGATAATTTCTGAAAGAGAAAGAGAACAAACAAGAATAAAATATTTTTGCATTTTAAATTTGGAAGGGAAAAACATAAACAAATTGAATTTTTATGTATTTTTGAAAGCTTTAGGAAAAGGTAAAACGAATCGAGAAAGCCTAATATACAAAATGTACAAAAAAATCAGACCACGAGAGTTCGCTTAAGAAAAATGGGCGCGAGATAGGGCAAACGTTTGTCTCAGTTCGCGTACCGAAAAAAATCGGAAAACGAAATAGAGCAAGCGTTCGTTCTATTTCGCTTGTCAAAAAGATTAAAAGCGAAAGTGAACAGGTAACCAGAAAGCGAAAGGGCTACTTCATAGGCGAAAGTGGTTTTGGAACAGACTCAGCTTCCATCATTCCCAGTCCTTGGAGTATTGTATTAAAGGATGCTTCCGACAAGGCTTTCGTGAATATGTCAGACAATTGGTCTGCGGATCGAATGAAATGAATCTCAACGTTGCCATCTTCTACTTGGTCCTTCATGAAATGATACCTCAGTGCTATGTGTTTCGTCTTTCAGTGTTACACTGGGTTGTGACAAATGCGAATTGCGCTTTCGGAGTCACAATAGAGTGGGATTCACTTCATATTTAGGCCATAGTCTCGTAATTGACTCTGAATACATATGACCTGAGAAGTACAAGATGCAGTAGCAATGTACTCAGCTTCGGCTGTTGACAACGAGATGCATGTTTGCTTTTTGGACCGCCAGCTGACAAGCTTGCCATAAAGAAATTGGCATCCTCTAGTTGTGCTTTTCTATCTAACCCACATCCACCAAGACCATATCTGAAAACGCTTGGATGAAGAAACCTGATTTCGCAGGATACCATATACCAAGTGAAGTGGTTCATTTCAGATATCTAAAGATATTCTTAACTGCCACCATATGAGGTTCGCGTGGATTAGCTTGATACCTAGCACAATAACAAACGGAAAACATAATATCTGGTCTCCTAGCTGTTAGATACGTTAGAGATCCTATCATTTGGCGATAAAGAGTCATATCAATAGTCGGCTTTTCCAGAGATGGTGTTAGTTTCGTTCCAAATGCCATTGGAACCTTCACTTTAGAGTCTCCCGTCATGCCGAACTTAGACAGTAAGGTCTTCGTGTATGCTTCTTGATTTATGAAAATGCCTTCCGGTCCTTGTCTTATATTCAAGCCAAGGAAAAAGTTAATCGGACCCATAGAGCTCATCTCAAATTTAGTTTCCATCAACTTTCTGAATTCAGTCGTTAAGCTAGGATTCGTAGAGCCAAAGATGATGTCATCAACATAAATTGGACGATCATTAAGTGGTCACCCTCTTTCTTGCGAAAAAGGGTTGGGTCGACCAAACCTTGTTTAAATTTGGACATTTTAAGGAAGCGAGTAAGAGTTTCATACCAGGCTCTTGGAGCTTACTTTAGACCATAGAGTAGCTTGTCCAAATATAATAGTGATCGGGGTACTTCTCATTCACAAAACCCGGTGGTTGTTCCACGTATATGGTCTCGTCTAGTTCTCCATTTAAGAAAGCACACTTAACATCCATTTAAAATATTTCAAAGTTCTTGTGCGCTGCATATGCCAAGAAGATGCGTATGGATTCCAACTTTGCAACACGAGCGAAGGTTTCTTCATAGTCGATGCCTTCTTCCTGATAGTATCCCTTAACCACGAGTCTTGCTTTGTTCCTTATGACATTTCCTTCTTTGTCCATTTTGTTGCGAAACACCCATTTCAGACCAACCATAGATGCATCCTTTGGAGTGGGTATCAATCTCCAAACCTTATTTCTTTCGAACTCATTGAGCTCGTCCTGCATTTCCTGAACCCAATCAGAGTGATCAAGAGCAGTATTGCTAGTTTTAGGTTCAATCTTGGAGACGAACAAATTAAACATGCAATATTCCACTTGAGAGAATAGAGCAGTCTATTTTGCTTTTAGTTGAGATCTTGTAAAAATTCCTCCAGATGATTCACCAATCACTTGTGTTTTTGGATTATCTTTGGTCCATTTTCTTAGCGGAGGGTAATTTGGATCATAAGATGGATCTAGTTCAGCATTCACGTCTTTGAATTTAGATTGAAAATCTGAATCGCTATTCGCATCCTTATTCTCCCCCTCGAACAACGAGTGGTCCTCTTCTTCAGGAATTGAAGTATCTCCTATGAGTGGAGGTTCAAGAGACGCTGTGGGAAGAGAGTAGTTCGAATCAATGGGTGAATCTAGAGAAAGAGACGAAGTGTAACCCTCCTCCGGTGATGGAGTGTTCGTTTCTTGTGGAGTAGGTTGCCCCCTGAGGACTTGCATTGGAGTTAGAGTTCCCCCCCACCCTAGAATAAAGTGCTCGTGTCTTGAGGCATGTTCGTTGTTGATGGCTGATCGTGCATGTCTTTTGCAGCATCATCAATTATCTTCTCCAATTCATCAACCTTATTATCAGCTGCCTTTGCTTTAGAAGTGATGGCCTTCTCAGGTTCGTCAAACAAAAGCATGAATTCTTCATAAAGATTGGCCGATGGAATGGTCGCTTGGTTCGTTTGAGGAAAGATCTCTTCAGCTTGACTATCATTCGCGTGTGTCTTCTTTAAGTAATTGTCATCGAACGAAACATAATAGGTTTCTTCAATATTTTTGGATCGTTTGTTTAGAACCCTATATGTTTTCGACGTAAGTGAATATCCCAGAAAAATACCTTCATCAGCCTTTGCATCAAACTTATTCCGTTGTTCCTTTGAATTGAAAATGAAACATCCAGAGCCGAAAACATGGAAGAACTTGACGTTAGGTTTTCGCTTATTGATAATTTCATAGGGAGTGACAGCGAATCTTTTATTGAGAAGAGATCTGTTTTGTGTAAAGCAAGCGGTGGCAACGGCATCAGCCCAGAAGTAAAGAGGCAATGATGCGAACGAAAGCATGGTCCTGGCTGCTTCACACAACGAACAGTTTCGTCTTTCAACGACCCCATTTTGCTGTGGAGTATAGGGAGCAGAAAAATTGTGAGATACTCCCTTATCAGTGAGAAGAGCATCGAACGCTTGGTTCTTAAATTCCAGGCCATTATCGTTTCAAACATTGCGAACCACCTTTCGCAGTTGTAACTCAATCTGCTTGATAAAGTCTTGGAGCTTAGGAGTTGCTTCAAATTTCTGCTTAAGAAAGAACACCCAAGTGAAACGTGAAAAATCATCTACAATAACAAGAATATATTTGTTACTGCCAATACTTTCGATTGCAGATGGGCCACAAAGATCGATGTGAAGCAGTTCGAGTGGCTCAAGAACCTTCATGTTCACTATAGTTGGGTGACTTTTCTTGCTTTGCTTCCCCATTTCGCAGGCAGCGCAGAGATGATCATTGTCATATTTAAAGAGAGGAAGACCTCGCACATGATCACCAAGAACTAGCTTGTTGATATCTTTGAAGTTGAGGTGCGAAAGTCTCCTATTGCACAACCAACTATCGTCTAAAGCAGCTTTAGAGAGTAGACAAATAGAAGGCTTCCCTCATATCGGATTGATATTCAATGGATACATCTCGCCTTCATGTTTTGATTTAAGAAGCACTATTTTAGACTTCTTTTCAATAATTTCATACCTTCATCGTCAAACGAGACCTTTAACCCAGTACCAACCACCAACTGCGAAACACTAATTAAGTTGTGCTGCAGTCCTTCAACATATGCCACTTTCCGAATTGAGAATTCGCCATTCGTTATCATGCCATACCCTTTGATTTCCCCAAGTACATTGTTGCCAAACTTCATGAGACCACCATTCTTCAGTTCCCTGTATTCTCTCAACTCCTCTTTTTCTTCCTGTCATGTGACGCGAACAGCCACTGTCGATATACCATTCAGTGTCAAACTGTTCGTCACGTATAACCTACAAAAATTAAGAAGATTTAGGAACCTAAAGGTGTTTAGGTCCTTATGAGCCTTTTACAACAACAGGATAAGCAATAGAGAGATTAACCATAAAAGTTCGTTTTATTAAGGTGGTTTGGTCTTTCTTCTTTATTGTGAAAACTTTGATACGATTATCTTTCTTGTTCGCTTCTTTCATGTTGGTTTGTTTTTGTTTTTGTTTGTTTCTAATTTGATTTTTAACAAACTTTCACTCTTCTTCCTTAGATCTAAAAGGAGTGTGGGACTCTGAAACTATCTCGCCTTCCCTTTATCGTGTCGCGAGGAGGTGGAAGAGTGCGAAGCTCCAGATTTGGAAACAAAGGTGGTTTTGGGAGATGACTTATGGGTTGAAGGAGAGGATGGTTTGGAGACAGAGGATCGATGATGAATTGTATGTCTTGGATCCTGAGGGCTGTGAGACTTACGAGATGAAAAGCCTTTTGGATTCGCGTTTGAAGAGAATTTTTGGCTTTTAGAATTAGCATATGATTTAATGTTCGTTTGAGGATTGAAACGCTTTTCATGGTGAATATAGTTTGGATTTCTTGACTTCCAAAACTGCTTTCGTTCCAGGAGATTTTTGTTGTATCTCGTGTTTCGTTGACGTTTTTGTGATGCGAACTGTTCAGCAGATTTATGAACATTCGCTTTTTCCCTTGATTTTCGCACAGGAGTGTTTTCTTGAACCGAGGAGTTACTGGTGAGATTATCTTTGGTTCAACTTGAACTTCCCTTTTCATAGGTGGTGTTAACCTTGTTTAAAGGTTCAGCAACATACCTCCCCATAAATCTCTAAGAGGTCTTCTAAGATAGACCTACTTTTTCGTCTGCATTGTCAATCGGGGTGGACCAGAAGTGCTCATCACACCCATCAACATTACCAGTTTCGACTAAGGACGTTAGTTCAACTGTTTGACCATTAGACACTCCATTGACTGCAAAAACTTGGTTAGGTGTCGTTTGGACCTTTGGAAAGACAGTCGCAATTTCCTTTAGAACCTTTGGATTATTTTGATAATGTCGTGCGCACTCAACCGAATTTTATGAAATGAGAGCCTTCGCTTTTTCAGGTTCATTTTTAAGGAACTGCGAGCAGTCAACCTCATCTTCTACAGATATTTCACTCATTTCACTGTCCTCATCGAATTCAGAAATATTTTCAACATTAAATTTATTGTCTGAACTCAATTTCGAACTCAATGAATCAAATTTCTGTACAGTTTCGATTTTGATCTTTAACCTGTCATTTTCATCGAGTAACTGTCTCAGCATGTCCTTGTGATCCTTGGACTGAATATATGATTCAATTTTGTCAAGTCCAATTTTATAAGCCTCTGAGGTTTCGTTCGATGAGACGATGGATTCACATTGATAACAATCAGCATCAATTTCATCTTCCTTTAATTCCAAAAATGGCAAGATCATTTTATGATTTTTCTTACCAATTTTCACAATCCAAATGCAATTGAGTGATATTAAAATAAAGCCTCTTAGCAATCAAACAAAAAGATGTTACGTTGTTTTAAAAGCTTTAAATTGTCTCGCTGTAAATAAATAGACTCGTCCCTAGACCTAGAAAGCTCAGACTCTATCTTCTCTATCCACATCCTTTGTTCCTCACTTTTTGATGACACCATCTGATTTGATCGGTTATGTTAGAGTTTGTTAGGCGAGTTTGTTTTAAAGTTTCACTTATACTCGAAAAGGTGAATTTTAAATCGTTAATTCAATTTCGTAATTAGATATAGGAACATTAAGAGATTCAAGAATGGAATGTACCTTATTAATCAGCTGATCACATTCACTGATTTGTGGAAGAATTGGCTTCGCAGTGAAGGAGCTATCATCCTTTCTACCATTCGCTTATTCTTGTCCTCCATTTGTTGCATACCCTCACATTTGTGACACGTCATTTGTCACCATAAAACACCTTCCGCCCATATGCGAATCCTTTTCATTCGCCATAAAGCTCTTTCCATGAGTAGGCTTCTAACGTCTTCATCCTCTGAATCAGTGGACCATACCTCCACTCCACCGAACTCATCATCATCATTATTACCCTGCACAATCAAAGTAGGCATAGACTTATCAGCTTTCTTTTTCTGCTTGATTTCCTCAAGCTTGCGAAGATAGTAGGCCTCATCATCTTCTCCCTCTTTCTTCTCATTCAATCGCCTCAACATGCACTCTTTAGCCAAATGATTCTTGGCATGAAAATAGTTGCAGTCATAGCCTGAATCACCTGCAAGCAATTTCTCTTTCTTTTCTTCTTCCTTCTGGAAGCTATTCACTTTCTCCTCATTCGCTTTTTCTGAACTGTAGCTTCCCTGCCAGTTTCGGTTTTTGGAGGGAAATTTCTTCTTTGCGAATCTCCTGGGATTCGATACAATTAGATAGAACTCTTCATTTGAGAGCTCAGTATCAGAAAGATTAGTCTCGTCTTCATCCTCAGCAATTTGCTTCCCCTTTGCAACCAGAGCCAATGTACCCATGCTCGACACAACTTTCGCTTATTTAGTCACTTCGCTTTCATGTGACTTCAGAATATCTACCAGTTTTGCTAAGGTGTAATTTCGGAACTGCTCGTGAGCTTTCACTGTTGATACCACCGCCATCCATTCAGACCTTAACCCATTCATAAATGTTACTTGCTGCTCGATGATTTCATGTCCAATGTCATGTTTTGTCATCCTACTCAAAAGATGATTGTATCGATTAAACGTTTGACTAATATTTTCTTCAGCCTTTTGCGCAAAAGCACCAAATTCAGAGAGCAATATCGTTTGAGTAGAATGCTCTAGATCTGCATCTGTTGAGTAAAGCTCTTTAAGCCTATCCCATAAGGCTTTGGCTGTGTTACAAGAACTAACAAGACAGAATGTATCGGCCTACAATGAGAATCTGATGATTATCATTGCTTTGATGTTGCTCTGCAGTTTTTCTTTCTCGTCATGAGGAACTTCCTTGACTTCAAGAAGAAGTCGATTGAGATCATATTGAGTTTTAATCTCCCTTTTTGTTCCAGAGTGAATAAAAGCTCCAACAGTGATAGCTTGCCAGATCAAATAACCATTGTCTTCTAACCCTAGAACATAGTCTTCAAAGTGAAGTGCCCAGACTTCATATTCGCTGGGAAAGAGGATGGGAATCCTTGTTGTTGACCCAATACTGCTGATGGAATTGATCTGAGATTCGTCGTGCGACATTTTGACAAGATCTTGCAACCTGTTTAAGAATCAGACGTGTAAAAAGTTAGGGTAATATTGATATCACAGTGTCAAGAACACAGAGATGACAACTAAGCATGATCCAATATTAACGAAAACCCTAGTATCTTCTTTTAACAGAAGAAATGCGTCTAGATTACACAGTCTCCTGCTCTGATACCAATTGATAGGATTAAATCCTTTAAGATCGACAAGATTCAAAAACAGTATGTAAATAAGAACACGACAATGATTCAAATGAGTTGAATGATTAATCTTCACAGCCTCAGAAGAGCTCGACAAAGAACTTCTATTGTAGAGGCGTGATTAGGGTTTACAAAAGATTACTTAAGATCAAAATTGTTAACAACCTACGGTGCATGCATGCACTATATATACATAAACCGTAATAAATGAGACGGCTGGACAGGCCCAAAACCATGTACATGTTGGACTAAATATTGTAAGCCCAATGACGCAACACCTAATACCCAACAATCTTAGTGCATTTGTATGGCTAAGAAGAGGAATTGTGAATTGTTGAAATAGTTAAACCAAGAAGATGAGTCATACTTCGTTCCAAAATCAAGTCTTAGAGTCATACTCCAAAATTGTTCCTTGAGTGACATATCTTAAGTAGGTTTATAACACATTTAGAATTGGTAGTTGTGATGTCTTTAATACAAAGACCAACTAAGACCAATTATATGATGTGTTTTTCCTTGATAAGAATTCGCACTAACTCTTGAATATTTGGTTGTCAAGGAGTGTTTCTTGACAAGAGAATCTTATATGTCAAGAAGTAAGTAGGAGTCTTACAGATCTTGAAAAGTTTCAGGAACTAATCAAGAATAAACCTATTGTGTATCACTAGCTCACGGCTTGAGGTTTGTAACCTATCGTGTTGACATATTCTTGTTTTTGTGCCCATTGCAGTTAAAAGTTGATTATGCATGTGGGTTCTATGGGTTCTTAGTTATTTGCATAAGGCAATGCACATTGATCAGTGAAAGTTCATTGATCAGTAAGGGTGAGTTGTTAAGTAACTTGGAAAACATGGTAGGCCCTTGTGCTACCAAGTGGCAAGAAATTAAGATTGAACAAGTTCAGTCCATATGAGTTTGAATTTGTCATGGATAGGAACACATACACCATAAAATCTAAGACTCCTACTGAGAAACCTTATGACCTTGTCTTGATAATGGTTGGGAATGACAGATTCACATGGATAGGAACACATACACCATAAAATCTAAGGGTCATAAGGTTTCTCTCCAATTCATTAAAAATGATTGTGAGGAAACACTTTCATTAAGTAGATTTTAAGGAGATAGCAATTGTGTTATTTGAATTCTCAAATATGATTATGATTACGGCATCCCTCTTCATAGTTCAAATTGTGAGAAATAGCAAATAGTTTGAACATTCGGGACTTACAGCCGTAAGTTCTGAAATAGTTTAGACATGCATATGAGCTTTCTGATAAAAGGTGTATGAGCTTATATAAAGGATTATCGAAGCATCTCATATCATAAATCTGAACTTTGGTAAGAAAGTCAATAAAGCATTGATTTTTGAAAGTCCAGTTGATTTCTGGATACATGTCAAAGCTAGTGGGAGCATAAGTGTTATGCTAGTAAGATAGTAATTATTATGCTAGTGGGAGCATAACTATTATGGTAAGTGTTGCGAGTTAGCAATGTTATTTATAGGAAACAAAGTTCTAATTTGCAAAGTTGGAAAGGTTGAAAATTTGTTTCGCTATAGTAAGGGAGAGGATACTTATAATTTATTTCAAATCTAAAAGTTTAGATTGAAGTATTAATCAAACTTAGTCATGGATATATATGAATACCATGTTAAAAATATTTCAACATTGGAAATTCTATATATGGAAATATTATAGAAAAAGACTGGTCAAGTATTATGTCTTTATGTAAGACATTATGAATCATGTCCCATATGCTTCGGATATAGGATCGATTGCATATGTTATAATATTCACGTGTTCAAATTTTCCAAATGCCTAGGGAATTAAGAGGGAAAAAAGACTAGAACCGGATATGACTAAAGTGGTTAAACAACTCCCAAGAACAATCTAAGGTTCGCTAAGGATTGATTGCTTAAGGACAAATGGAAGTATAGTAATGGACCATATTGACATTATTATGAATAGACAGAATTCTATTAATAATGCATTGTCATATGTCAAATATGGAAATGTTTTCATAATGGGAGTTGGATATTAAGAATCTATGTGTAGGTTAGAAACTTTTATGCAAGAAGGATGTTCAAAGGAATGTATTTTGAATTTGAGACTTCTCTTCCTTGGAATCGTTTTGTTATCAAACTCCAGTGGAAAGTTTTGTAATATCGTTGGCAAAGTCTCTGTGACTTTGGTACCTCGACATTACAAAAGATACATTGCATGATAGTTTAGAATCTAACACATTCTTATAGTGGCAAGAATTAGGTATTCTTACACTAAGTAATAAGGATTTGGAACTGTGAAATGAGCATCATTGAAATGCTTTTAATTGACCTATTTCACAAAGTAAGGACCACATATATAAACATAGTGTGCATGCTTGGAGCATGGGATAACTATTGTTTTAATTCAAAATATTAAGTTAATTAATCGAAACATTATACAATGAATAATGTGTAATTAATGTGGTGATTAAATAAAAGGTGTTTTATTTATATTTAAAAGTTTTGAGACCATATTAAATTCGATTATTCTTGTGTTTCATTTTGCATGTTTTACTTCCCGAATAACTAGGTTATTCAAACATCCACAGTCAATCATACTTTGGAAGTAAGTAATGAGGTAAGATTGTCATGAATCCGACTGTAGATTGTCTAAGGTTTTAGACATAGCACAAGTTTGCTACAGTCTTCATGAGTACTCCTTTAATAAGATTTGAGTATTGGATTAAAACCATGCTCATCTGAATCACTTCATGGATTTCATCACGAGTGATTGTGAGACAATAATATCTTTTATTCTTGAAACGGAGACATATACTTGCAGTTTACAAGTCGGTTGCACATTGATTATATGTAAACGCACCAGTAACTTGGTGTTATAAAACATATTATTGTGTGTGATTTGATGAGTAAATAGAGCAAGCATATGAGTCGAAGTTTATCCGTTCCTTTTACACTAAAAGGGATAAAAGAGATATCTGTGGGCCCCTCGATGATTTAGTGATGACACCCCTACGCGCTTGGCCAGGCCTGGACTGATTTGATTTGTTTAATTGGTCAGTCGTCATAAATCAGAAACCAGGAAAAAACACATGGACAGAGAGAATGATTATAATCCATGTCTCACGTCCATACGATATCTAGAATGGAGGAAAATATGATCCCTTATCTAATGGATGCGTCAGAGTTCAACATCGGCTTTTGAGAGCTTCGATTACGAGTCGGTTTTTCAAGTCGTACTTGCAGTTATAGTTATTAGACTTATCCAAGTGGGAGACTGTTGGATTAGGCGTCTAAGCCCATAACTATAATTGGTATGTACTTGACCCGAGAGTAGCATGGTCCATTTTGGGTTGCATTCACCGAAGCAATTTGATAGGAAGGATATTTGAGAAAGATGTTATTTGTGATTTATTAATATATTATAAGTATAATATATTAATTGAGAAATCATATTATTTTATTAGTATTGATCAAGAATTAATTTGGAATTAATTCAGTGATCCAAAGAAACTAATTAAATTAACGGGGATTGATTAAGTAAATCAGTGATGCTTATAGTTTGGGCTAATGATCTATGTTGAATATGTGGACTAAATCTGTGTGGAGTCCATGAAGATTTAGTCCAAAGGGCTTATCATATGGATTATTGGATTAAAGGCTCAAGGAAGTGGATTAGGGTTTACAAGTTGAAACTCTTGGAATTCTACACTATAAGTGTAACCCTTAAAACCCGAAAATTGGCACTTGTGCATTCTAAGAAGATGCTAGCCGTTTTTGGTGGTTAATAGCCTCTCTCTCATTTGTCCTCCTCTTGCTCTTGGTGTTTTGTGGCATCACACTTGAGGTGCTAAGCTCTTGAAAGGCCAAATTCTACATGCTACAACTAAGAGGTATTCTTCTAACTAGTTTTTTATGTTTCAAGTATCATGTTGTATGCTAGTTATAGCTTTCATGCTTTGGATAATTTTTGTTGCATTTATAACTAGATAAAACTTAGATCCAAAGCATTAGGGTTGTATGTGCACCATAGGGATGTTAGAGTACATAAACCCATCAGTATCACCCTGGCAAGGCTAATGTGGTAGCCGACACCATGAGTCATCGAGCAGTGAGTGCTCCGATCCGAGACGTGTGCATGAGGATAAAGGTGATTACTCCAGTCTTAGATACCATCCGAGAGGCCCATGTGGTGGCCATGAGACCATAGAACCGTAAGAGAGAGCGGGTGATTGGGCATATTTCTGAGTTTGAGACCAATAGTCGTGGGCTTATGACCTATCATGGGCGGATCTAGGTGCCGTATACGGGTGGAGCTCGACGTATTTTCATGGAGCAGGCCCATAGGTCGAGATTCTCGATCCATCCGGGAGCCACCAATATGTATTTGGACTTAAAAAGGGATTATTGGTGGCCCTGTATGAAGAGGGATGTAGCATGGGTAGTCGAGAGATGCTTGACCTGTCGTCAGGTCAAGACGGAGCACCAGTGTCCACATGGTCTATTGTAGCCGTTGGAGGTAGGGCAGAGAGTGTTGGGGAGCACTGAGATAGTGCTCAAGACGACAGAGCAGATCCAGCAGTTCAGACAAAGGTTACTGACGGCCCAGAGTCGTTAGAAGAGTTACGCCGACCGGTGCCGTTCAGAGCAGGAGTTTCAGGTCGGAGATCTTGTCCTCCTGAAGGTATCCCCATGGAAAGTGGTGATCCGCTTCAGGAAGCTGGGTAAGCTGGGCCCTAGATACATCGGTCATTTCAGAGTGATCGCTCGAGTAGGTAAGGTAGCCTATCGGTTGGAACTGCCTGCGGAGTTGAGTCAGATTCATAACACCTTCCACGTGTCCCAGCTGAGGAAGTGTGTAGTAGATGAGACGGCGGTGGTCCCCTTAGAGGACATTCAGGTTGATGAGTGCCTGAACTATATTGAGAAGCAGGTAGCGATCTTGGATAGGAAGGTGAAGGTCTTGAGGATCAAAGAGGTGCCTTTGGTTCAAGTTCAGTCGCAACATCGGAAGGGATCCGAGTGGACTTGGGAGCCGGAGTCTGAGATGCGGGAGCAGTACTGTCACACCCCCAAACCGAAACGGCGAAAACGTCCGGGAGTGGATGACGTCATATGTAGTATCACAACAATTGCATCATAGTAATCAAAGTAAACACGACCATTACATTGAATATATAAAATGTATTTACATCTGTTTGATTCATATTCATATACATCAAAAGTATAACAAAATATAAAGACATGACCCTATAAGCTCCGTCTTCTTAAAAGCTGCGGGAGTACATGTCTACTGATTTCCTAAGAATACAAGCGGTTTTGAAAAGACTATCAGCATTAAGCTGGTGAGTTCAAAAGCATGTTTTTGTAATGAAAACCGGTTAATGAATCAGTGAAAATGTTTGTATGTTTCCAAGAAAATCCAATATTTTCTAACGTATGAGTTTGTTACAGTGTTCCATAAAGTACGAAAACCCTGGCTATCACCAGTATGTATAGAATGTTCTGTTGGAAAAACACTGGTTACCACCAGTATGTATAGTAGTTTCATTACTTACAATATAACCATGTATTTTATCCCTTGGAATCCTCCAGTATAATGTATAGTAGTTCTATTAATTAAAATAAAACTAATGAAGAATGAAATCCCATAAACAAAATGTTAGTTTATACTATTGTGAGTCGTATAACCATGCTTGGTATGACCTAGTTACCTTTACGACGTTCTTCAAGTGTCGGATATATGACATTTGTCACCCCGGACATGCTTGCCTAACTGTAGCTAGCAGTTCAGGTGTGGATTGTCAGTCCCGAATAGATCTATTCACAAATCTCACGCTCTCCCTCCAGTAGACTCTGGTTATACTATGATAGGATTTAGGTTCAATACCCCGAAGGGTACAATTTGAAGTAGTGTCTCACAATTTTGTATTAACTAGTTTACGTGTAGTGTTATATTCTCATGTACTTAAATCTGAATGTATGCCTTGTAGAGTATAAATAATTATACTTACATAATTATTTAGTAATGTACTCTTGTTATCCGAAAGATAGTAATGTATATCATAAACTAAGTCTGTCATAGTTTATGTGCATGTAAATGTAAAACTGTGTATTGAAATCCCAAACTATACCTATTATAGTTTGTATGTATGTTATGAATTTGGTTTGTGTATTCAATTGAAAACTATGCAATTGTGCTTCTAAGTTGAAAACGTCCCTTATGCTCAGCATGTAACAAAAGGGATAAAATATCTTAATATTTTATAAAAATGCAGAAACAGTATGGCTGTATCAATTGCATCAGTTTTAAGTGTGTTGAAATCCTTTTGTATAAATTCACAGAATCATTTGTTTTTGGCTATCATTTGTGTTGTCTTGTATTCCCCCCTGAAAACGTTAAAACAGTAAAAGCATAGGGGTATGAACTCACAGTTAGCTGCGTGAATGCCGGACAACGAGACTGGAAACAAATACCCTCGAGTTGATAAACGGATGTTTTGATGCTCCAAAATAAATACATTATTTATAAATACATATATATACACATATTATTAACGAAACCATTATTTATAATGTTAAATATTGATGAAAAACGGATGTTTTGATGCTCCAAAATGGCTTCCAAGATGGATAAAGTTATAGATGAAGAGAAATCTTGTGTTTTCGGGTGATGATTTTTAGAGAGAGAGAGAGAGAGGGTGTTCGCGGCAAGAAAAATGCAAATGAGGGGTAGGAGCACATATATAGGGGGTTTTCATGGTCGGTTGGGGCCAGCCATGAATGGGTTTACGGCGGTGATCGGGTTCACGGCCGTGAACAGCACTCATGCCGGAAACTACTGATTTTTCGAAGGAAACTCGGGTTTTCGTGCGATTTTGGTTCCGACACATATATAAAATTCAATTATATAAATTAAATGATTTTCCAAACCAAAGGAATTTGATGGAACTAAATAAAATTCAAATTTTATTTGACGAAATTGGGCTAACATTAACGGAAAAAGGTTCGGGTTGTCACATCATCCCCCCGATAGAGGGAATTTCGTCCCGAAATTTAAGCATAGGATACAATCATGGACTCGGAAAAAGATGAGGGTACTTCTGTTTCAACTGATCTACACGCTCCCAAGTGAATTCAGGTCCCCGCTTGGCATTCCAGCGGACCTTCACTATCGGTATGCAACTTTGCTTTGTTCTTTTGATTTCCCGGTCCATGATTTCGACTGGTTCTTCCACGAAATTAAGGTTCTCGTTAATCTCGATCACATCAAGAGGGATCACAAGGGTTTCGTCAGATAGACACTTTTTAAGGTTTGACACGTGAAAGACAGGATGAATGTTGCTAAGTTCTTGGGGTAAACGAAGTTTGTATGCTACGGGACCGATCCTAGCGAGGATCTCGAATGGTCCTATGTATCTCGGATTCAGCTTTCCACGCTTTCCAAAGCATATCATGCCTTTCCAGGGTGAGACCTTCAATAGAACACGGTCACCAACCTGGAACTCCAAAGGTTTTCGTCTCTTATCGGCGTAGCTCTTTTGTCTATCTCTTGAAGCTTTTAGTCATTCTCGGATTTGTACGATCTTTTATGTGGTTTCACAGATGATTTTTGGGCCAGTGAGAGAGCTATCGGAAACTTGACCTATAGCTAGCTGCGTGTCACCCACCTCAGCCCAGCACAGAGGGGAATGGCACTTACGACCATAGAGAGCTTCAAACGGTGCAACCTTGATACTAGTGTGATAGCTGTTGTTGTAGGAGAACTCGACCAAAGGCAAATAGGTGACCCACGACTTGCCAAAGTCTATAACACATGACCTTAACATGTCTTCTAATGTCTGAATGGTTCTCTCACTCTTCCCGTCTGTCTGTGGATGGTAAGTTGTGTTCATATCCATATTAGTTCCAAGAGCCTTCTGCAGTGACTGCCAAAATCTCGAGGTGAATCTGCTATCCCAATCGTTGATAATGGACACAGGCACACCATGCAGATGAACTATCTCTTGGATGTAGATTCGTGTTAGTCTCTCCATCTTGAATGTTTCTTTGATTGGCAGGAAGTGGGTGGATTTAGTCAATCGGTCGACAATTACGCAGATGGTATTGTACCTACTCGGAGACTTGGGCAATTTAGTGATGAAATCCATCGTAATCTTTTCCTACTTCCACTCAGGTATTTCTGGCTGCTGAAGTAGACCTGAGGGCTTTTGATATTCCACATTCACCTTGGTGCAAGTCAGGCACTTGCCCACGAAGGTAGCGATCTCTGCTTTCATGTATGGCCACCAATATAGCTTTTTGAGATCCAGATACATCTTATCCGAACCTGGGTGAACGGAGTATCTAGTCCTGTGAGCTTCGCTCATAACAACCTCTCTATAACCGCTGAGCTTTGGGTTCTAGATCTAATTCATGAAATAGTAAAATCCGTCTCCCTTGATCTTTTGGTTCTTTTCCATTCCCCTCAAGGCTTCATCCGACATGTTCTCTGGTTTTAAGGCTTCCAGCTGAGCCTCTCTGATTTGAGCGGACAGATGGGAATGGATGGTTATTGTCAGTGCCTTCACTCTACGACATGAATACTCTTTTCGGCTGAGGGCATCCACTACCACATTGGCCTTGCCGGGATGATATTGTAGTTCGCACTCATAATCACTGAGTAGCTCTACCCATCGTTGTTGCCTCATGTTCAACTCTTTCTGATCGAAGATATGTTGTAGGCTCTTATGGTCGGTGAAGACAGTACACTTGGTTCTGTAGAGATAATGTCTCCAAATCTTTAATGCAAAGACCACTGCTCCCAACTCCAAATCGTGAGTTGTATAATTGACTTCGTGTGCTTTCAGCTGTCTCGAGGCATAGGCAATAACCTTTCCTCGCTGCATGAGCACACAACCTAGGCCCTGATTGGATGAATCGCAGTAGACAACGAAGTCGTCCGTCCCTTCTGGAAGAGACAAGATAGGTGCGCCATAGAGCCTGCTTCAATGTTTGGAACACAATGTGTTGCTTTTCTCCCCAACTAAAGGGTACACCTTGATGGGTTTTGAGCATTCTAACACTTCCTAAGTATACATGCAACCCTAATAACCTTGGATCTATGTTTGTCTAATAATCATGCAAAGTTGAATTCCAAGGTTATATTCCTATCTAGCATACATGGGGAACATTTTTAACTTGAATGAAAGATAGAATAACTTACCTTGTTGTTGATTATGATCCTTGAAACCTTGTGAGCCTAGCACCCCAAGTGTGATGCCTCAAATGCTTCACACAACACCAAATGCAAAGGAGTAAACTTTGAGAGAATCTTACACTTGCAAAATCGGCTCTAGCCTTCTTGTTTCTTATGTGTAGCCTATTTTGGTGGAGAATGGGTTTCTTATACCATGTAGCCTATTTCTTATGTCTAGCCTATGTGTAGCCTATTTCTTATGTCTAGCCTTCTTGTTTCTTATGTGTAGCCTATTTTGGTGGAGAATGGGTTTCTTATATAGTGTTGACACATCTAGGGTTACACCATGTAAACCCTAATGTGTCATGACTCTTCATTTCCATGACCCATGGGTTTGTAACTCCCATGGAGCATCCATGGAGCATCCTATGGGTGGAACCCAACTTGATAATCCATGGAGCCTCTTAGCCCACTATATAAGATATGGAAGATTTACATAATCTACCCATATATTTAATTAGTTATCTTTTGATCACTTAATTAATTCTAAATTAATTCTTGATCAAACTAATTAAATAATATTATTAATATATTAGAACTTATAATATATTAATAAACCATAAGTGTTATTTCTCTCATTTTAGTTTATCCAATTGCATGGTGCCATGCAACCCAAATGGACCATGTCGGGTCGGGTCAAGTACATACTAGAAATAGTTATGGACTTAGACACCTTATCCAACAGTCTCCCACTTGGATAAGTCTAATAACTATAACTGCAATACTTCAGGAACCGATCGGCAATCGTAGCTCTTTCAAGGTCTCTCGGAACTGAGAAGATGATGATACGCCATTTAAGATAAGTGATCATATAATCCTCTGTTCTAGATATCAGCCGGACAAATACATGGAACAATGTCTTACTTATTGTCCATCAGTTTGTTTCCTGATTTCCGATTTGTTTGACAAAGAACTTAATTGAACACATCAACTTAGTTCTGACCGGGCCCGGTACATAGGTCAAAACAAAATCATCGAGGGGCCCAGATATCAGCTTCTAATCCAAGAAGGAATGGATAAACTTCGACTCATATGTTTGTTCTACCACTCATTGAATTATACACAAAAGCACGTTTTATAACATCGAGTTACCAATGCGTTAACGTACAATCAATGCATAACCAACTCATAAGTAAAAAATCATATCTCTAGGTTTGAAGACTTATATGATATTACCGTCTCACGATCACTCGAGATAAATTCCATGAAGTGATTCCAGTGAGCGTGGGTTGTGTCCAATGCTCAGAACTTATGAGCACTCATGAGTGTTGTAGCCATGTCCAACAACTTAGACCTCTGCAACCAATCATGACAGTCTTGATTCATACCTACTTCCGACATATGACCGACTGTGGAGGTTCGAATAATATGATATACCAAACATAATTCTGGAAGTCAAAACATGCAAAAGAAATATAGTAAACGATCGACAAGAGATAGCAACACTTTACTCATAAATAAAACACCTTTTATTCATCATCTAATGTCAATTACACTTTACAAATTTCAAGGTTATCTAACTACTAAATCTAATATCATCCTTCAGCCCTATGCTCCGAGCATGCTGGAGATGCTTAACCCAAGTCAGTCCCTTCGTGAGGGGATCTGCTGGATTCTCATCCGATGATACCCTCTTTGCCACGAGGAGTCCTTCTTCTATTCGATGTCTGATGAAATGGTATTTTCTGTCGATGTGTCTGGATCTCCCGTGATCCCTTGGTTCCTTGGCTAAGGCAACTGCACTTTCACTATCACAGAAAATTTCCATTGGCTCTTTAATAGCTGGTACAACTCCAAGGTCTCCAATGAAGTTCTTCAGCCATATCGCCTCCTTTGCTGCCTCGCTAGCTGCTATATACTCTGATTCACAAGTTGAATCAGCCACTGTCTCTTGCTTGGAACTCTTCCAAGAAATTGCTCCTCCATTTAAGGTAAAGACCCAGCCTGACTGAGAGCGGAAATTATCCCTATCAGTCTGAAAGCTAGCATCATTATACCCTACAACTCTCAAGTCTTCACTCCCACCGAGGGTATTGACCCAGTCCTTAGTCCTCCGTAGGTACTTGAGGATATTCTTTACCGCAGTCCAGTGTGCCTTGCCAGGGTTCCCCTGATACCTGCTAACCATGCTCAAAGCAAAGGCTACATCAGGTCGAGTACACGTCATAGCATACATGATCGATCCTACAGCCGAAGCATAAGTTATTCGACTCATTTATGTTATATCAGCCTCAGTACTAGGGCTTTGTGTCTTACTCAATCTGGCATTACTCTGGATGGGTAACTCTCCTTTCTTGGAGTCCTGCATGCCGAATCTCTTCAACACCTTATCCAAGTAACTACTCTGACTAAGTCCAATTAGTCTTTTACTCCGGTCTCTCAAGATCCTTATCCCTAGAATATAGGCAGCTTCTCCTAGGTCCTTCATAGAGAAACACTTCCCAAGCCAGGACTTAACTTCCTGCAGAGTTGGGATGTCATTTCATATGAGTAGTATGTCGTCCACATACAATACCAAAAAGCTAACTATACTCCCACTAGCCTTGACATATACACAAGTTTCATCTTCACTCCTAGAAAAGCCAAATTCCTTGACTTTCTCATCAAAGCAAAGATTCCATCTGCGAGGTGCTTGCTTTAACCCATAAATGGATTTCTCAAGCTTACACACTCTATTAGGGTACTCTGTGTTGACAAAACCCTCTGGCTGACTCATGTAAACATCCTCAGCCAACTTTCCATTAAGGAAAGCGGTTTTGACATCCATTTGCCATATTTCATAGTCATGAAATGCGGCTATGGCTAACAGAACCCTAATAGACTTAATCTTGGCCACTGGAGAAAAGGTCTCATCATAATCAACTCCCGGAGTTTGTGAGAAGCCCTTTGCAACCAGTCGTGCCTTATAAGTGTGTACATTACCATCCATGTTGGTCTTCGTCTTGAAGATCCATTTGCACCCTACAGTCTTACGACCTGGTACATTCTCAACCAAGTTCCAAACTTGATTGTCATACATGGACTGTATCTCGCTGTCCATTGCCTCTTTCCACTTGGCTGACTCAGGGCCTGCCATGGCTTCCGCGTAACTGTTAGGTTCATCCAGACCTATCAGCATCTCATCACTGATAAGTGTATCACCTTCCACAGTAATATGGAATCCATAGTAATGCTCAGGTGCATTCCTAACCCTTGTGGAACGCCTCAGAGGTACAGACTTGTCAATTGGCTCAACAGAAGTTTCCTCCTCAAGTTGAGTGCTAGGGTTTGAAGTTCCTTCACCACTTGACTCTTGAATTTCTTCAAGGTCAACTTGCCTCCCACTATCTCCTTGGCTTATGAACTCTCTCTCTCTCTCGAAAGAAAGCCCTCCTAGATACAAAGACCACATTCTCACTAGGTCTGTAGAAGAGGTAACCAAAGGATTTCTGTGGGTAGCCGATGAAAATACACCTCTCACTTCGAGGTTCGAGCTTATCATGAGTCTCGCGTCTCACGAAAGCCTCGCAACCCCAAATCTTAATGTGGTCTATTTTGGGTACTTTACCAGTCCACATCTCATGAGGAGTTTTGGCAACTTTCTTTGTGGGAATTAGATTAAGGATATGGGCGGCAGTCTCTAAGGCATGCCCCCAAAATGAGATTGGTAGCGAAGCTCGACTCATCATGGAACGAACCATATCCAACAAGGTTTGATTACGCCTCTCAGCTACACCATTCAACTGCGGTGTCCTGGGAGGTGTCAATTGTGAGACAATCCCACATTCCCTAAGATAGTCGAGGAACTCTGAACTAAGATACTCACCACCTCGATCGGATCGAAGCATCTTAATATTCCTGCCCAATTGATTCTCGACTTCCTGTTTAAACTCTTTAAACCTCTCAAAAGTCTCTGACTTATGCTTGATTAAGTAGACATATTCATATCTACTGTAATCATCAGTAAAAGTCAAATAATAACGATTAGCATCCCTTGTGGCATGTTTGAAGGGCCCACACACATCCGTGTGTATAAGATCCAACAAACCTTCACCCCTCTCATAAGAACCTGTGAAGGGTGACTTTGTCATTTTTCCAAGTAAGCATGATTCGCAACTATCATCTGACTTTAGGTCAAATGACTCCAAGACTCCATCCTTTTGGAGTTGGCCTATGCGTTTCTTGCTTATATGTCCAAGACGACAATGCCATAATGATGCTTTATCCAAGTTATTATTATTAACAGAATCAATACACAATACATTATTTCCTAAGTTATCAACCACAGATACAGTTTCATACACGCCATCACAAGGTAATGCTTTAAAATAAAGAACATTATTAAAGAAAGCATTAATCGAACCAACTTCATTATCAAATGAAAAGGTGAAACCTTGTTTATACAATGCATGAAAGGAAATAATGTTTCTTGCCATTTCTGGCGAATAACAACACTTATTCAAATCTAAACTAAACCCACTACTTAGCAATAAAGTATAAACTCCAATCTTGGTGACAGGTAAAGCTTTCCTATTCCCCATGATTAAGTTTATTCTTCCACGCTCCACATTCTCACTTCTTCTTAGTCCCTGCAAATCAGAACAGATATGAATACCACAACCGGTATCAAGGACCAAAGAGTTAGCATGGGGTGAGTTATTAGATAAGATAGTGTAAATACCTGCATGGTTGGGTTTAACTTTCCCATCCTTCACATCTTGCTGGTATTTTGGGCAGTTCCGCTTCCAATGTGACTTCTCATGGCAATAGAAGCATTCAGCCTCTTTTGGGTCAGAAGAAGGAGTGACGAAACCTTTCTTGGTTCCACTTGAAGAAGAGCCATCAAGGGTCCTAGCCTTGGTACCCTTCGAAGAGCTCTTCCTCTTCTTCCCTCTACCTTTCCCGATTGCCAAAACCGGGGCGGAGTTTGGAGTAGGAGTGTTAACAACCGACTTACCCTTAAGACCTGTTTCTGCGGTCTTGAGGAGTCCCTGAAGTTTGCTGAGTGTGACCTCTTCCTTATTCATGTGATATGTCATGTGGAATTGATCATAGCACGATGGTAAGGAGTGCAAAATGATATCTATTGCAAGCTCCTCAGGGAAGTTCACATTAAGCTTCAGCAACCGATCCACATACCTTTGCATTTTCTGCATGTGGCTCGTGACGGATTCCCCGTCCTTCATCATGGTTGTTATGATAGAGCATATGATTTCATACCTCTCTTGTCGTGCACTTTGATGGTATCTTTCCATCAGATCTTGGTGCATTTCAAAAGGGTAGAAGTCCTCATAGGACTTTTGGAGTTCCGCTGTCATGGTGGCCAACATGATGCATGCCACTTTTGTAGCATCCCTTTCATGTGCCCGGAAGTCAGCGATCTCCTGGGGAGTTGCAGTGGTCTCATCAATCTCCTTAAGCTCCTTGTCAAGGACATATTCTTTGTCCTCGTAGCGGGTAATCATCCTGATGTTTCTGATCCATTCATTGAAGTTGGATCCATCAAAAGTGACTTTCCCACACAAGTTCATAAGGGTAAAGGAGCCATTAGGATTAGAGCCAGAAGCAACATTGTTTGAAGACATCTGAAAGAAGAGAACAAGATTAGTTTAGATATTAAGAGAGTCCTTAATAAAACACTCAAATGTAATATTAAGGCTAGAATCCAATCACAATATATTATAACTTAGAAGAGGTATGCCGTAATCCAAGCTATAACATATTTGAAAGGTAGGTGAATGACGATTCACCAATTTCCACCATGAAAAACGAAATATAGATATTAGGTTTTTAATTGGTTCTTAGAAATTCCTAGATTCTTTTGAGATTCAATGAACTTTTCAAAGGCATGTTTCAATCTCGAGTGTGCCCTCCAAGTTTTGTGACTGGGATACCGAGGATCACAAAACGAGGTATGAAGTAACCATGCAAATCACTTGGTACACTCAATGTTTATTACTCAATCGATGTGCCGGTTAACCACACGAGCTCCACCGACCTATAATAAACTTTAAGTCACCCTTTACCTACCTTGTTAAGTCCAAGTTAGTGTGCCGGTTAACCACACGAGCTCCACTAACGACTTAAACAAAGTGTAAAGTGTAATTTCATGGATTAGCACCTTATTCACATTTTCCTAAAGTAACTAAGATTGGGAATTTAATAAAAGCATTTAGTTACTTTATAATATTCATCATACTTTTAATGAGAATTTATAAGTCCTTGTCCTACCCGTTCGCCTAACGACCCTCCACCGATCAAGGAAGCGGTGGGTGAGAGTGGACACCCATTAAGTTGTCATTTTATAGGCAACAACCTTATACCCCCCTTATAGACCGGCTTCGTGAATGAGGCGTACTAGCGGTAAGACGACTTGACGTTATACATATATATATTAGTAACTTATAATATTATAAAGTATAAGGGTTGAATTTTAACTTTTAAAATTCTAAGGGTTGGAACTAAAGTTTTAATCAAGACTTTACATGTTCCAAAACTTGAGGGCAAGTTTTGTAAACTTCCAAAACTTTTCATTTCTTATAACTTATGAATTAATTGAGTAATAAAAATGAAGACTCTTCATTTTTATAACTCTTGTGTTCTTCTAATGGCTTTAATAAAAGTGAGACTTTTGGTTTTCCACAACTTGAGGACAAGTTATGGACTCCATTAAAACACATTATGATCATGAAGTAAACTACCATGACGGTTACAAACAATTCCTATGATCATCTAATCTTCATAAGTTCAAGAACATGAATATGAACACTTTCAAGAATCAAAAAATTACACTTAAAAAAACTTGTAATTTTAATAATTGCCATTGTAAAGGGATTAGCATAAACATTACACCATCTAAAACAAGCTTTAAAACATCAAAACATTTTAGGGTAATGTTTCTAGTCCATTTCCAGCAACAAATGTGCAAACTTTCATACGAGCAGAAAACAGAAAAACGATTTTTTTTCAAGCTGTTTGCACACAAAAAAAAACAACAAACAAACCTAGGCTCTGATACCACTGATGGGTTTTGAGCATTCTAACACTTCCTAAGTGTACATGCAACCCTAATAACCTTGGATCTATGTTTGTCTAATAATCATGCAAAGTTGAATTCCAAGGTTATATTCCTATCTAGCATACATGGGGAACATTTTTAACTTGAATGAAAGATAGAATAACTTACCTTGTTGTTGATTATGATCCTTGAAACCTTGTGAGCCTAGCACCCCAAGAGTGATGCCTCAAATGCTTCACACAACACCAAATGCAAAGGAGTAAACTTTGAGAGAATCTTACACTTGCAAAATCGGCTCTAGCCCTCTTGTTTCTTATGTGTAGCCTATTTTGGTGGAGAATGGGTTTCTTATATAGTGTTGACACATCTAGGGTTACACCATGTAAACCCTAATGTGTCATGACTCTTCATTTCCATGACCCATGGGTTTGTAACTCCCATGGAGCATCCATGGAGCATCCTATGGGTGGAACCCAACTTGATAATCCATGGAGCCTCTTAGCCCACTATATAAGATATGGAAGATTTACATAATCTACCATATATTTAATTAGTTATCTTTTGATCACTTAATTAATTCTAAATTAATTCTTGATCAAACTAATTAAATAATATTATTAATATATTAGAACTTATAATATATTAATAAACCATAAGTGTTATTTCTCTCATTTTAGTTTATCCAATTACATGGTGCCATGCAACCCAAATGGACCATGCCGGGTCGGGTCAAGTACATACCAGAAATAGTTATGGACTTGGACACCTTATCCAACACACCTTTCTTAGTCAGGGTGGTTAAAGGCTTAGCAATCCTGGAGAAATTCTGGATAAACCCGCGATAGTAGCCAGCGAGACCCAGGAATTGACGGATTTATGTGGGCGTCTTCAGTGCTGACCAATTCTCGATCGCCTTGATTTTGGAAGGGTCCATGTGTATGCCATCCTCGCTAACTACGTGACCGAGGAAAGTTACCTTTCTGATCCAGAATTCGCACTTAGAGAATTTTGCATACAGTTTCTCCGCACTTAGAGTTTCCAGGACTAGCCTCAAGTGCTGTCTGTGATCTTCCTTACTCCGAGAATAGATAAGTATATCATCTATGAACACTATCACAAACTTGTCTAGGAAGGGGCGGCACACCCAATTCATTAGATCAATGAATATTGCGGGTGCATTGGTTAGACCAAAGGGCATTACCACAAACTCGCTGTGACCATACCGAGTCCGAAATGCTATCTTAGGAACATCACCTTCATGGACTCGCAACTTATGGTACCCTGATCTCAGGTTTATCTTTGAGAAATAGCCAGCTCCTTGGAGTTGATCAAAGAGGTCGTCGGTTCTGGGTAGGGGATAACAGTTTTTGATGGTAAGCTTGTTCAGTTCACGATAATCTATGCACATCCGAAAGGACCCATCTTTCTTTTTCACAAACAAGACCAGGGCTCCCTAGGGAGAGGAACTTGGACTGATGAATCCTTTGTTGAGTAGTTCATTGACCTATCTGGATAACTCTTGCATTTCTGCCGGCGCTAGACGGTTAGGGGATTTGGCTACGGGGGTAGCTCCAGGGATTAAGTCGATACGGAACTCGACTTGGCGCTCGGGAGGGATTCCGGGAAGATCTTTGGGGAAAACATCAGGAAACTTGCAGACTTCGGGGATGCTCTCGAGGTCTTTAACTTCCTGCTTCTCATTAATGACATGGGCTAGGAATGCATGGCACTCCTTTCGCAGATACTTCTAGGATTTGATGCATGAAATAATACGAAGGTTTGAGCTGAGTTTATCACCATAGATAATAAGGGATTCGCCAGATGGTAGATTGAGGCATATGGCTTTTTCGTAACAAAGAATATCAGCAAAATTGGGGCTCAATCAATCCATGCCGATGATGACATCGAAGCTTTTTATATAAACTGGCATAAGGTCGATTGGAAATGTATGGTCGTTTAAGGTAAGGGTACAGCCGATGAATACGTCGTTAGTGCTCTCTTTCATCCCGTTAGCCAGCTCGACGGTAAATGTTTCGGTTAAAGGTTCGGATTTATGCTTGAGAAGATGCTTAAATGCATGAGTAACAAAACTCCTCTCCACACCACTATCGAAAAGAATGCATGCATAAGAGTTGTCGAGGAGGAAGGTACCCGTAACAACGGTCGGATCAACAACTGCCTCCTCCTGGCCCATCGCTAGCACTCTACCTGTGTTGCCAGCTGTTGTCGCCTTGGGGCAATTTCTCTTGAAGTGCCCGGTCTCCCCACATTCATAACAGGCTTGACCAACACCCGCTCCCGGAGCCTGATTGGTTGGTTGGGCTGGTGTCTTGCAAAAACGAGTTGTGTGTCCCTTCTTGCCACAGCTGTTGCATTGCAATTCACGGCAGGGTCCGTGATGATGAAATTTGCACTTGTCGCACCTTGGAAGAGTACCAACATATCTACTGGCAGGTGCTGGAGTGGTAGGAACAGCGGCAAGAGTGGTAGCAGCATGAACTGCCACTACTTGTTGTTTCTTGGAGGGCTCCTGCGAAGACAGGCCCTTATGCTTGATCCAAAACTTTTTCTTTCCACCACTCGCCTTTGGTGGTTCGGTAACGGTTGCCACTGTTTCATGATCAACCCTGTGATCTATAAGAGTTTGCGCTAAACACTTGGCGCTGTCGAATGTGAGAGGTTTAGCGGCCAAGACGTTCCCTTGAGTTGGGGGTGTCAATCCCCAAATGTACCTCTCGATTTTCTTGCTTTCCGGGGTGACAATCCCCGGACAGAGAAGAGCCAGATTGCAGAATCTAGTTGTATAAGTAGCAATGTCGGAACCTTTCATATTCAGGTTCCAGAGCTCGTGCTCCAACTTTTGCATCTCGCCCCTTGGGCAGTACTCAGCAAGCATTAGTTCTTTTAAACTCTCCCAACCCATGGCATTGGCTACCGGCAGAGTTAAGGATTTGACCCGGCTATTCCACCAAGTCAATGCTCTATCGGTGAAGGTGCAGGTGGCAAACTTCACCTTGTTTGCCTCGGAACACGCACAAATCTCAAAAATTGATTCGATCTTCACGAACCACCGGGTTAGGGCAATGACTCCTCCATTGCCATCAAAGGATTTGGGTGTCGCGTTCATAAAATATTTATAGGAACACTCCTTCGGGTGTCCCTGGCCACCATCAAGATTACAGGGTTGGATCCACTTCCCGACCTGCCAGAGCCGCCAGGATTCATCTGCGACATTGCAGCAGCCACAGCGGCTGTAACTGCTACCTGGAACATGACAGGATCGAACTGAGGAGGTGGTGGCGGTGGAGGATCGTTGTTCTTCTTGTTGGGTCTCTTCCTGGGAGGCATCTTTCTCTAAAAGATACAAGGGAAAAATGACGACAAGCCTTCTATGTTGATCATGAGTCGGATACTTTCGAACAAGATATATCTTAACCCTACAGCGTTAACAGAGATCCACAATAAAGGTTTACTAACATAAACAATGAGTTGCAGGTCTTTCATTTGTGAGGATTAGTACTATTTTTAATAATTTCGTGCAGTGTTATAAAATACTCCTATACTATTTTAACTATGTGCTTCATTAGTATAGAATTTGGTGAGTTTTAGACTTGTCGCAACACCACAGTCACTCCCAAACACATGTTAGTCATATAGTTGATCAGGTTATATTGGCACCACATATGACTTGATAACTATCCAGGTTTAACCGTAGTGCCCAACTCGCCCTAAATACTTTTATGTAATTCCTACTATGTTATAGCTTCTTGTACGTATGTATACTTTTATACTTCTGTGACAACCTGAAATTTCTATCTTGTAAAGTCAATCAATTCAATCAAAAGTCAGACTTGTTTTTGTTATCTTTTAGCATTGTTAAGGGTCTGTTTGAGAGTTTCTAAGCCTATTACACTCAAGGATTGTGTGTTAGGAAGTGTTAGCTTGAGTTCAATGAGTTACAATCGAGCCAGAAATACCATCAAAAAGGAGTTCACGACCGTGAACCCATTATTGGCCGTGAACATCCTCCATATATATAAGGAAATGGCTCATTTCTTCATTACTTCAGCTCTATCCATGAACACACCTATTCTCTCTCAACTTCCTTCAACCGTGAACACTCCAAAGGCTTCCAATAAGTAAGTATCTCATTCATCTTCTTGTTGTCCATTAGAAACACTTGAATCCCCATGAAACAAACACCTCTTTTGCATGAATCCTCAAGAGTTCACGGTCGTGAACCCTTCATTGGGACGTGAACCCTTCTTAAGTGCAAGGTGTGGCCGTGAACCCTTCATCCATGGCTGTAAACCCTTCATAAGATCAAGGTTGGGTCGTGAACACATCATGCGTTCTATGGCCGTGAACCCTTCTAAGGCCGTGAACACATCCTTGTGTGGCCGTGAACTCCCTTCAATCAATCATATGTGATTCTAACACTTCATTGCAAGTGTTTCCTAGTCCCTAAGGTTGTTTCCCTTACATGTTAGTTGTTATATACACTAATTGTATACATATATGTGTCATTATATGGTTAATAGGATCCGTTTGTGCTCGAGACTTCACTTGGCATACTTAGCATCCATATCGATCTTTCATTCGAATCGCTCACTACAGGTGAGTTCATACCCCTACAACTACACTTTTAAATGCTTTTAGGGGGGTATACAAGTACAACATAATGAAATTATGTTAACCATTTACATGTGAAAACAACATCCAAAAAGATTTCTTATACTCAAAACTTGTTAAAACTCTTTTAAAGCTTTTATAAACTTCTTTTATATCAAATCATATTCGTCTATCTATTTACATATAAGTATGCTTTAACAGACATAGGACTATTGCTAGATACCTTAACTCTTGTTCCTAGTTTTGTTGTGGGCTCGGGGTAGGATCACTAGTCAGAATGTCGGTTAAATCATAGTTATCCTTATTAAATACATATGTGAATATTAAACTCATTTTTAAAGGATTATACTTAACTTAGTACCTTGGTGAGTAAGTGAGTCCTTTCTTTACATCACTAACAGTCAAACAATCATACTAGTAAACTATAATAGGTATAGTTTAGAGGATTACTACTTACTATTTCTAGAAAAGTGAAACTTACATGAGTCAGTTCTTACAGGAGTCAGTTCACACATGAGTCAGTTCAAACATACTATAACTAGAACAGGAAGAAACATACTATAACTAGAACAGAAAGGAGCATACTATAACTAGAACAGAAAGGAACATACATTCTATAACGAGAACAGAAAGGAACATACATACTATAACTAGAACAGGAAGGAACATACATACTATAACAAGAACAAGATAACATTAATGGGAGCCACTACTTCAAGGGATAGCAATATACTGTTGTGTCACGTTTTGTAACCAGAGTCTCCTGGAGGGAGAGCGTGAGTTTGTGTATAAATCTATACGGGATTGACCATTATACACCTTGCTACTAGCTACAGTGAGACCTGCAGGTCTATGGGTGACAAATGTCATACCATTTCGATGTCTTTTGAGCGTCGTGTTTTATACTAGTCAATCAAGCATGGTTATAACCTCATCACATTTTACCTTAATTTAACTTATTGGTTTTAAGGTAGTTAGTACATCTATAGTTACTTTATACCATACTACTGTACATCTTCATTTTTCTCATTTCATTCATATAGTGATATTCTCACATAAAAGGTGATGTAAACTATTTTCTAGTAACGATAGTAATAAACTTGGGAAAACATACATTTTTACAAAAGAACAATCATACAAAACAGTCGGGTCTTGGTAGAAGACTACTTTCCATTTTGGTAGAAAATATAGGATTTTCTAGGAAGTATACAAACATTTACATCAAAACACTTACAAAAATTTACATCAAAACACTTACAAACATTTTCATCAAACTAATGCAAACATTTGACACTAAAATACTTATGAACTCACCAGCTTAAATGTTGATCTACTCTTTCAAAATAACTTGTATTCTCAGGTCACCAGTAGACAGGTACACTGGACCAGGTCTTGTGAAGACGGTGCAGGTTCAAGACTCGTCTTTATTTTGATTACATATTTTTGGTGTCTTTCAAACTTTACACAGAACACACTTGTATAAAATTATATTATTAATGCAATGGATGATGTTGTTGCTTGTTTTAATATTGTGCATTGTTATGATATTGTACATGACATCCTCCGCCCCCGAAAGTTTCTGCCGTTTTTGGTTTGGGGGTGTGACAAATTGGTATCAGTGCTTTGTTTATAGTGAATTGAGTATATCAACCCATAAAAGATATACAACTATAAACACATCGGGATTAAAACAATATGACCAAGAGTTTATACTTTTAAAATAATAAAATATTTTACTAAAGTATACATACATGCATTCATACTAGGATCAGTGTCATACTAGAATAGAACAAAAGTTTGCGGTTGTTGGACAACACAAGTAGGCTTGGGGACATATAATCAGATCTGGGAGTGATATAGTCTGATCAACTATATCTTTCCGAGAAGTGATTAGCATGTTCCTAGGAATAGTTGTGGTGTTGCAGCAAGTGTAAAAACTTACCAACTCTACTACAATGAAAACTTTAGAACATAACATAAACTTAAAATAACATAGGAGTATTTTGTGATACTAAAAGGTCTTTACTAGTATGTCAATACTAGTGAGAACTAAAAGGTCTTTACTAGTATGTCAATAGATGTTGAGTGGATATGCTAAGGTTATATGTGACTAAGGTTTCATAGACTAAGAATCTGTGATCTTTGCTTTGCTTCCTGTTCCTTGTTTGGTTGTGTACTTAGAGTTAGGGTCACTTATTCGAAGGTATATTCTATCTTGGTTACATATGACTGGTATGCACTACACAAATATTGAAGTAACTGGTAAGGATCATCTTATAATTATCTATAGTAGTATGTCTTTTATATGTTTCTTACACCCTTTTCTCGCTTAGATAACATGGTTGGATTTCATCTCCCTGGCGACTCGTACTTTCCCGATCAAGGCCATGGTGGATGGCTTGATGCAGAGCCTGAAGAAGAGAACCCGGTGGTCCCCGCAGAAGAAGACCCCAAGGATAATCCTGATGAAGAGAACGATGATAATTCTGATGAAGAGAACGAGGATGATCATGAAGACTCCGACTCAGACCCCGAGGTCTATAACCCACCCCAAGTTGCTCAAAATCCTAACCCTTGTCCGGCTTTTCAAGACTCGACGCCTCTGTGGGCGGTGAACTTGGGAAGATGGAGTCACGAGCAGGGACAACCACCTCCCTACAATGGCGACCGAAGGTACTACAACCTAAATGATTCCTTCCTGTCTTGGTGCGTCGAGTTGCTCGCAATGCTGAGCAGGGAGGAGCAAACTTCGACCAAGTCATGGAGATCCGTGCAAACTCCAGAGTCAACATAGTTCGTCTTCGTCATCTAACCGATGACCAGAACTTAGAAAGGGCTCGCACTGATGCCCTACAGGTAGATCTTAATGCCTGCCAATCTGAAGTTAGGGATCTTCGTCAAAACCAGGTGGCACTACAAAGGCGTGTATGGGAAACAGAACAACAGTTGATGGAATCCAAGGCCGAATCAAGTACCAACCAGAACAACCCTCCTCGTGAGTAGAGTCTACTCTACTCTGTCTTTTGGATATAAATTAGGTCTATGTATAGACTCTAGTATAAATGTCCTGCTCATGTTAAGACCTTGAACTTTCAGTTTGTTAGGTCTCTGTGCTTTCAAAATTTTCTCATTTCTGGCTTGATGTAAAACCTACTCCAAGGACATTTTCCCGAACTTGTTACATCTTTAATGCCAATGATATTGATAGACATCTAATCTCCTGGGAAATTTTTATCCAAATGCTTTCATCCTTCTATTGTTAGATCTCCATTGCATTCATACTCTCATCTATTCGTTGGGCTATGGTGATTTAGTCCATGGATCACTCTCCTTATTCTCACTATTGAACTCTTACCATTATCTTCATCTTTGTAAACTTACAGTCGAAAGATGCCTCCTCGTAGATCAAACAGACGCACTACTCCAATAACTCCAACTCAACCACCACTACCTCCTCCACAATATGATCCATCAGCTCTTCAAGCTGCAGTGGCTGCGGCTGTTACGGAAGCCCTAGCTCAATTCAACACTACCAGTACTAGCAGGAGTGGATCGGGTGTTAACTCCACTCAAGGTGATGCTCACGGGCTCTCTAGAGAGTGTTCGTATAAGGGCTTCACCAACCGCAAACCCATAACCTTTAACGGGACTAGAGAAATCATTGCTCTGTCGCAATTGTTCGAAAAAACTGAGTCGATCTTTGAGATCTGCTCCTGTCCAGAAGGAAGCAAAGTAAAATTTGCTGCCTGCACCTTCTCGGACAGAGCCCTAACATGGTGGAATAGCCATGTCAAGTCACTTACTCTGATAGTGGCTAATGCAATGGGCTGGGAAGCTCTGAAGTAGCTGATGATTGAGGAATACTACCCGAGGGGCGAGGTTTAGAAACTTGAAGAGGAACTCTGGAGCCTAACCATGAAGGGCTCCGACATAGTAGCCTACACCGCCAGGTTCAGTGATATGGTGGCTCTATGTCCAGGAATGGTCCCTACTGAGGGAAAGAAGATTGAGAGGTATATTTGGGGGCTAGTGACTCCATTTCAGGGGAATGTCTTAACTTCAAACCCCACTACCTTCGACAACGCCAAGCGATTGGCACAGCGGCTCATCATTCACGGAGTCCGCACACCGACAACAACAACCCTTGCTGTCCCAGAACCATCAAAAGCCTCTGACAACAAGCGGAAGTTTTGGGACCAAAAGAAAAGTAAAACAGCACAGAACTCTGCCAAGAAGTAGCAGATCATGGTTGTTCATGCCGCGACAGCACCTGCTGCCACTACGCCGATGAAACAATATGTTGGGAGCTTGCCAAAGTGCAACAAGTGCAGCTTCAAACACAATGTACCCTGCCGGGAAATGCAATGTACGAACTACAACTGGAAAGGGCACACTGCCCGTTTCTGCAAAGCTCCGGCTAGGCCAATCACCCAGGTCCCTAGCGTTGGAGTGGGCCAGGCTTGCTACAGATGTGGCGAGTTTGGTCACTACAAGAGGAACTTCCCGAAGGCAGGGAACGCTGGTGGAGTAGGAAGGTTTTTGGCAATAGGCCACAAGGAAGCAGTGGCAGACCCTACAGTGGTCACTGGTACGGTTCTCCTCGATAACTATTATGCATGCATACTATTTCATAGTGGAGCGGAGAGGAGTTTAGTGAACCAAAAATTTGCACACTTACTTAAACAAAAACCACGAGCACTGAAAGAAACGTTCACCGTAGAAATGGCTAACGGAAAGACTGAGAGCACTAGCTGTATATACATAGGATGTACCCTAACTCTAGATAGCCATTCTTTTCCAATTGACCTCATGCCGGTCTCAATTAAAATTTTCGACGTCATTATCGGCATGGATTGGTTGAGTCTTCGTCGTCCTGACATCATGTGTTATGAGAAAGTCGTTCGTCTTAATCTACCGTCTAACGAAACCCTAGTTATCTATGGCGACAAACCAGGCACGAACCTTAGAATCATCTTAAGTATACAAGCCCAGAAGTACTTACGAAAGGAATGTCATGCATTCCTTGATCATGCAGTCGATATGAGCCAAGAGACAAAAGACATAAAGAACATCCTAGAGGTACACGACTTTCCCGACATCTTTCCAGAAGAACTACTAGGATTACCTCCACAACGTCAAGTCGAGTTCAGAATCGACTTAGTTCCAGGGGCTACCCCAGTAGCCAAATCGCCCTATCGTCTAGCACCAGCCAAGATGCAGGAGCTATACGGACAATTGAACGAACTGCTCAGCAAGGGCTTTATTAGACCAAGCTTCTCACCCTAGGAGAACCGGTCTTGTTCGTGAAGAAGAAAGATGGATTGTTCCGTATGTGCATCGACTACAGAGAACTAAACAAACTGACCGTTAAGAACCGATACCCTGTACCTCATATAGACGACTTGTTCGACCAACTGCAAGGGGCAAACTACTTGTAACACCCTGTTTATTTAAATAAATAAATAAACGAATAAATAAATAATAATGGCCGTAAAATCTCGAGATGTATTTTATATTATTATAATTTAGCTTTAAGGTGATAGTAAGTTGATAGGAGTGGTTGTTATCGGGACTCGAATGTATTAAAATCTGGAAATGGGGATTAAAATGTAACTTCTGGACCAATTATGAATAGAATTCTGATGCTAGGGGCTGTTTGGCAATTTCTTTGGACTTCTGTTGAAAGGAATTTTAGAGTCACGGGGCTGGAGTGTAAACATTGGCCTTGCTTTGAAAGGAAATGTGAAGAGAGGGCCTATTCTTGGCATTATGGAAATTTGTTTTGGGACCGGGTATATATACTATGTGTCGCCGTTATCAAACCCTAAACCTAAAGAATCACCTTCAGCCGCCATCTTCACCACTCTCACTCCATCCGCCGTTGCTCTATCGCCACCATCTTTTCCAGCCGACAACGAATCCGGGAGTCACCAAGTTGAAGACGTTCGTCATTGCTCCGGCGTTGTACGGGTCGAGGCCCCACCTTAGGACGTAGATCAGCCGGGTATCTCACCATCGTGTGGCTGCTGCCGGTTGTAGGCACCACAATGGCCGACGTTCGCTGCCACCTCTCTATCCTTATACCCCCACTTCGTCTCCAGCGCCGTCGCCAAACATCCTCCATTCGTTTTCCGATTAGTTTGCGGCCGCCATGTCAAGCTCTCATCCTCCGGCGGGTATTCCTTCGTCTGTTGCCACTACTACAGCTCGGATCGTCGCTGTGTGGATCGTTTCAATGGCTCTGGTCGTCGGTTGCCACCCCGGGAAGGGGGGGAGGTTATCGTTTTCGAGGGATGCTACTTCAGCCGCTGTAAGCGCTGCGGTTCAACGCTGCTGCCGCCTTCCTAGCTTGCTGTCGTCGTCTCCGCCCACCACAGGTGGGTGTTGGGTTCGTTTTCCGAGCAAGGGTTGCTGTTTGGTGTGTGTGCTTGACTGGAAACCACAATAAATCACCGCCACAACCGTCAGGTGGTGGATGCCATCCCAAGTTCATTGTTGTTGCCGCCGTGAGCTACCAGGTGGGTGGCTGGAGTGTATAGTGAAGTCTGAAGTGTGCGTGTGTGTGTCGTGACTGGTTTTGTTTGGTCGGAAAATTAAGAACAGCCACCGCTAGGGTGGTTGCGTGTGTGTGTGTATGTGTGTTTATATTAGTGTGTGTGTGATATCGGATTTTGCGTTGTAAATTGTAAAAAATGGAATAATGGAAAGAAATTGAAAACCACCACCTTAGGGTGGTGGCTGCCGCCACCGGCCGCTGTTTCGGGCGGCGGTGTGCTTGCCTCGTTGAGTTTGATTCGTTTGCGGTGCTTGAAACCCTAATGGGCCTTGTAAACCCTAATGGACCCAATGAAGCTTATGGGACCTAAAAACCCAAGCATGTGACTAATGGGCTTAACGATATTCCAGTGGGCCTAATAGGCCCAATAAAACCCTAATTGACCTAAAATCCCAACAAATTGATAAATGGGCTAGTATTTGGGTTGGAAACCCTAATTAGGGTTTGGAAAACCCTAATGCTAATAAAACCCTAATTTGGGGAATTAACCGGGACACACGGGAATTATTTAATAACTTGAGATATTAAATGATAATCTTAGGCAAAGATTAATCTAAGCAATAGTGGACTTAATGGATTAAGTCCTTAGAGGATTAAGTCCTTAATGGGTTAAGTAGGAAACTTAACCCTAATCATCATTTTATGGATAACCCTAATTTCACTTGGGCCTTAAGTTGGGCCTTTCTATTGGGCTATGATGATTGGAATATTAATGGGTCATCCAAGATCAAGCAAATGGACTAGAATAATTAATGGGCTTTGAGGTAAGGCCCATATGAGGAGTTGGGCCCAATTTGGAAAATTGGGCCATAGATGGGCCATAGTTTGGGCTTTTATGATTATGTGATATTGGGCCATTAGAATGTTGAATGTTGGACTGGACTAAATGGTTGGGCCTTATGTATGGTAAGACCTTGTAAAGATTTGGGCCTAATTTGGAAAATTGGGCCATATGTTGAGCTTTGACTCATAGTTGACTTTTAGGCCTATGGATTGGGCCTTGGGCTTGAATAAAGCCAAGCATGGGGTAATGTAGTAATGACCCCACGTACGTACTTATGGTTATGTATGGTTATGTAGTGGAACCCAATTATTAATTGGGTGATGTTTTGAGTTTGACAGATCGGGATTCTGTCATCCATCAGCTGGGGTTGTGTCTTCGGGACTTCAGCAGTGTGAGGTGACTTACCTTCTAGTAGGGGTGGGTCTACGGCTACAATGCCGACCCACTAGTAGGAGTTGTTGTTAGATTATTGTCTTTGTGATAATTGTCTATGTTTGCTACTACCTGTTATGTTTATGTGCTGATATGATGTTATGTGATAGTGGTAGTAGGGGGTGAAATAGTCTCCGGTTACCGGTCGATAGGATCGAAGGGGTAGATTAGTACCCAGCTATGCTAGACAGATTATGATATATATGATATGATATTATGTGGTAGTAGTAGGGGGTGAAATAGTCCCCAGTAACCGGTCGGCAGGACCGAAGGGGTATGCCAGCACCCAGATATGCTAGGCAGTATGTTATTTATGTGTTTATGCTATGCTTTTATGTGGTAGTGGTAGGGGTGAAATAGTCCCTGGTTACCGGTTGAAAGATACCGAAGGGGAGGCAAGTTCCCGGTTACCGGTTGAAAGATACCGAATGGGTAGGTCGGGCACCCCGATATGCCTTACAGTGGGATAGGTTGAGCACCCCGGTATGCTCAGCAGGGTAGGTCGGGCACCCAGATATGCCTGGCAATATGTGATTGTATGGTATGTGGTATGATGGGGGAACTCGCTAAGCTTCATGCTTACGGTTTACAGTTTTGGTTTCAGGTACTCGTTTTTAAAGGAAAGGAGCCGGCTTGATCGCAACGCATCACACTATGGTTTCCGCACATGAGATCTTTGGGATTACACTCTGATATTGTTTTATGATAACATGTTTTGATTATTTCTACTTTGGTTTTGACATGACATGATATTATGGATGTTTTATTATACTGTTGGTTTTATAATAATGTATTTAAAAATGAAAATTTTGGCCTGTATTTTTGGGATGTTACAAGTTGGTATCAGACCCTTGGTTTGAGGGATTCGGGCACACTCCTGGGTGTGTCTGAACTCAAACTAAGGACTTGGTAAGAAAATTTTCAAAAGTAGAATCATTTTATAAAAAGAAGTTTGAAAAGAATTTGAAAGAGAAAAGAACTTTGAAAAGAACAAGGTGTGTGATGCGTGCAATCAGCCGAGCTCAGTAAGTTTTCCCCAAGATACCCATACATGTTATTATATGTTATGTTACGATATGATTATGAGAACTGCATGCTAGATTAGGGCTAAGGATCTAGGAGGATGCCTTATATGCCTATTGTATGTGTTTGTTGACTTGCATGCTAGTACTGATCAGTCAATAATAGGATAGTCTGTTTAGGTTATGCCTGATTGTATTAGCCTTTCAATTGCATGTACATAATCCTGATTAGAGGATAGAATGATTTGATTGGAATATGATGGTTAGATTTTCCATTGTCTGAATGCTGCTTGCTTTGTGTTTTGTGGGACTCTTTGTAATGTGAGCTAACTATTAAGTGAATATGCTAAGTCGCATGGAACACAAGCCGAATAATCTCAGAGTGGTAGACTTGACCCTATTACGCAGCTCTTGTCTGAGTCCAACCGTTCTAGGGATGGGTCTTTTACTCGAAGGATTATCTGATCTCTGTTGCATGTGGCTATATTCACGAGGTAGCTAGTTGATATTACTGGGAATCTCTCAGCAGTTGAAGACTGGGTGAGTTGGGAACCTAGGAAAGCCTAGGATAGGTTTCAGTGGGTTAGGAGCGAGGTTTAGTGAGACTTGAGTGTATCAGATTGAGGAAGTGACTTGGTGGATCCGAGAGGATTGCTGAGGAAAGTATGGATAGGTGTGGAAGGTAGTATTGGGCCCGTACTACTGAAAGCACATGATCCATACACGAATCGGTGAGAGTCTTGTAGAATTTGAGAAGCTTCGGGGAGAAGTTTATGACCCGGATTGGGGACAGAGGATGTTCCAGTTGTTGCAGCTTAGCCATTGGCAAGTGAGCTAGTGAGTGTGACAGGGTGTCAGACCCTGAAGGATATGACTTCCAAGAGTTTGTAGATACGAGATCGATTTGGAGCACTTTGAGAAGAGAGGTTCGTACTAGGTTAGTATAGTAGAGGGTCCCGGGAAGAGGCCCATGACTTCTGATCATCGGGAGAAAGGCCAGCAGGGCATGAGTCAGTGCATCACGTACAGGAAAGTGCACAAGAGAGTTTATTGCTCCAAGGGTTTAGGCTACTACAGGGTAGCGGGGTTGGTCATGTCAGCAGAAGGTGATCAGTATTCCTCCAGATGTTGCGGGTATGTCATCTTCTATTGCTACTAGATGGATGTTGGGGATACGTATCACTTTGGGATTGTGAGTGAGTTTGGATAAGTCAGATCTCGGGGCGGTTTTCTGCTAGCGTCTGGGTTATCAAGGATCATATATGCCATCCTGCATGTCGAAACATCCTTGATGAACCCACAGAGGGACGCATCTTGCGCAATGGGTTCAGCGCGTACCGTTATAATTTCGGATCTTTGTCGGGATCTATGCAGGAGTATTATTTAGAGGATACCCGGTCAGGGTTAGAGTGATAGTTCTCCAGTGAAGTCAGCGTTTAGGGGTTCTATCATTGTTCAGGTGTGGTCGACAATTGTCTATGGATAAACTTTCGAGTTCAAGGCAATACCGTTGCTAGGACAGAACTGGTAACATCAAGAGGGTAGTGTTAGTTGCGGGTGTTAGATGCATAAGTGGTTGGTCATCGGATGTTCAAGAGAATTATATTTTCGCATGCGTTGTGTATGGTTAGAGTTCAGTGGTGCTGCGAAATTGGAAGTGGGAACGAGGACTCGTCAGCCAGAGTGAAGATTAGAGCCTCTAGTTGTCAGCATGGGAGGTGGATTGAGGTGTCAGACTGGACGAGATTTCAAGAGTACTCTTCACGATTTCAGAGGATGGACGATCTTAAGGTTTGACTGGTGATTGATCGTTAGCATTGGTAAGCACAAGTTTTCATCATTGGGATATTAGAAAGCGAGAAGGATTGGGAATCCTTCAATTCACGCGTGCCGTGAGGGCTTAGTCGGATCTAAGTGAGGGAGAGACTTTTTATTAAGTTCTCCAAATGTGAGTTCTGGTTGCGCGAGGTGCAATCTCTTGGGCACCTTGTCAACTAGAAGGGTATTCCGTTCGATCCGGCCAAGATAGAGGCAGTGATGCAGTGGGAGATTCCGAGGTCTCCATCTGTGATTCGGAGTTTCCTGGGTCTAGCGGGTTATTACTGGAGGGTTATGCGGGACTTCTCCGAGATTGTGGTTCTTTTGACCCGACTGACCAAGAATTCGGTGGCCTTTCGTTGGGGGCCTGAGCAGCAGACAGCCTTCGAAACTCTCAGACAGCAGGTTTCGGGAACTAGGGTAGAGCTCCAGTTAGGACTCAAGTTCAGTTGTGTGTTAGATCGAGTGCGTGTTTGACCAAATATGGAAAGTGTTGTAAGACTACGGTGGTAACCGTAGCATTCACTATCAGTCAGTTAGCATAGAAGGTGTTGTAAGTCTGCGAGTGTAGCCGTAGCATTCACCGGGTTGGCAGATAGTGTGAGAAGTGTTATAAGTCTGCGGGTGTAGCCGTAGCATTCACTAGCAGCCAAATAGTGATAGGGTGTTGTAAGTCTGCGGGTGTAGCCGTACCATTCACTAGGAGCCAGATAGTGATAGGGTGTTGTAAGTCTGTGGGTGTAGACGTAGCATTCACTAGCAGCCATATAGTGTTAGCGTGTTGTAAGTCTGCGGGTGTAGCCGTAGCATTCACTAGTAGTCAGATAGTATTAGAGTGTTGTAAGTCTGCAGGTGTAGCCGTAGCATTCACTAGCAGGCAGATAGTGATAGAGTGTTGTAATTCTGTGGGTGTAGCCGTAGCATTCACTAGGTTGGTAGGTAGTATGAGTGCGTTGTTAGGACGTGGAAGGAACAGTAGTACCCACCAGTTCGAGTGTAGCAGTAAGGATATGGAAATCCACAGATTGGATTTCGAAATTACCCAGACGGATTAGATCTGGTTGAGCCAGTGATAGGACTGTAGGAACGCCACTACAGTTACGAGATCAAGGAAGCAAGGAATTGCTTAAGGTCATTTGTGATATAAGTCTACCGTTGGTCATGTAGCAATCACTTTTAGCCTCGGATTTGGTGACGTCAGGATTTGATGCATGGAACCGATCATTTAAATCAGACGGTTATTAGAGCCTCAGTGACATGATAACTAGTGGCAACTAGTTCCCGAGAAGGATTCCGTTCAGAATTCGTGTGAGACGACTATGTGGGAGCCCTTTTAACTCGGCGACCGGGCTGGAACCCGGTAAATTCAGATGACTGATGGATGAATTGAGGCCAGTAAGGTCTCGATAGATTTTGGGAAGCAGCTATGTAGCAGCATACTGCTTCAGGCAGTTCAGTGTTCAAGCAGTTTCAGCATTGGGCAGTGTTAGCATTTGTGTTTCAGGTTGTGAGTATGGACGAAATAGCTAGATGATTTGGGGAGTGACAAGTCACTCCCAGCGGGATTAGCTGAGCCTCGACCAAGAATAAGTTATATGCGGGGATAATTAGGTCTGTGAACCTGTTTTATAGTGGAAGCCTCGAGCTATTAAAAGTTGAGTAGTCGGTTGAGGGATAAACGGACTGGATCCAGTGATAGTGATTCAGTATGAGTGGCTTGTCAGGGATTCAAACCATCTCGAGACAGCAGATTTCAGACGGAGTAAATGTGATCTTATTGTGAGGAATTCGTTCACTTGCGGATCTTAGGGCCATGCGAAGATTGGTCACGGCTACCTCAGGGAAGGATAGGGTGTGCCCAGGATGATGACCATGTTACTTGAGTAGTTGGGTGTGTAAGGAAGGATAAGGAATGATTTCGAAGACGAAATCTAATTTAAGTGGGGGAGAGTTGTAACACCCTGTTTATTTAAATAAATAAATAAACGAATAAATAAATAATAATGGCCGTAAAATCTCGAGATGTATTTTATATTATTTTAATTTAGCTCTAAGGTGATAGTAAGGTGATAGGAGTGGTTGTTATCGGGACTCGAATGTATTAAAATCTGGAAATGCGGATTAAAATGTAACTTCTGGACCAATTATGAATAGAATTCTGATGCTAGGGGCTGTTTGGCAATTTCTTTGGACTTGTGTTGAAAGGAATTTTAGAGTCAGGGGGCTAGAGTGTAAATATTGGCCTTGCTTTGAAAGGAAATGTGAAGAGAGGGGCTATTCTTGGCATTATGGAAATTTGTTTTGGGACCGGGTATATATACTATGTGTCACTGTTATCAAACCCTAAACCTAAAGAATCACCTTCAACCGCCATCTTCACCACTCTCACTCCCTCCGCCGCTGCTCTATCGCAACCATCTTTTCTAGCCGACAATGAAGCCTAGAGCCACCAAGTTGAAGACGTCCGTTATTGCTCCGACGTTGTGCGGGTCGAGGACCCACCTTAGGACGTAGATCAGCCGGGTATCTCACCGTCGTGTGGCTGCTGCCGGTTGTAGGCACCACAGTGGCCGACGTTCGCTACCACCTCTCCATCCTTATACCCCCACTTCGTCTCCAGCGTCGTCGCCACCATCCTCCATTCGTTTTCCGATTAATTTGCGGCCGCCATTTCAAGCTCTCATCCACCGGCGGGTATTGTTTCGTCTGTTGCCACTACTACAGCTCGCACCGCTGTTGTGTGGATCGTTTCAGGGGCTCCGGTCGTCGGTTGCCACCCCGGGAAGGGAGGGGAGGTTATCGTGTTCGAGGGATGCTGCTTAAGCCGCCGTAAGCACTGCAGTTCCACCACTGATGCCGCCTTCCTGGGTTGCTACTGTCGTCGCCGCCCACCACAGGTGGGTGTTGGGTTCGTTTTCCGAGCAAGGGTTGCTGGTTGGTGTGTGTGCTTGACTGGAAACCACAAGAAATCACCGCCACCACCGTGAGGTGGTGGCTGCCATCCCAAGTTCATTGTTGTTGCCACCATGAGCCACCAGGTGGGTGGCTGGAGTGTATAGTGAAGTCTGAAGTGCGCGTGTGTGTGTCGTGAGTGGTTTTGTTTGGCCGGAAAATTAAGAAGAGCCACCAGCACCACCGTGATGTGGTGGCTGCCACCATGTGTCACCGCCGGCCACCGCTAGGGTGGCTGCGTATGTGTGTGTGTGTTTATATTAGTGTGTGTGTGATATCGGATTTTGCGTTGTAAATTGTAAAAAATGGAATAATCGAAAGAAATTGAAAATCACCACCTTAGGGTGGTGGCTGTCGCCTCCTGCCGCCACCGGCCGCCGTTTCGGGTGGCGGTGTGCTTGCCTCGTTGAGTTTGATTCGTTTGGGGTGCTTGAAACCATAATAGGCCTTGTAAGCCCTAATGGACCCAATGAAGCTTAATGGACCTAAAAACCCAAGCATGTGACTAATGGGCTTAACGATATTCCAGTGGGTCTAATAGGCCCAATAAAGCCCTAATTGACCTAAAAGCCCAACAAATTGATAAATGGGCTAGTATTTGGGTTGGAAACCCTAATTAGGGTTTGGAAAACCCTAATGCTAATAAAACCCTAATTTGGGGAATTAACCGGGACACACGGGAATTATTTAATAACTTGAGATATTAAATAATAATCATTGGAAAAGATTAATCTAAGCAATAGTGGACTTAATGGATTAAGTCCTTAGAGGATTAAGTCCTTAATGGGTTAAGTAGGAAACTTAACCCTAATCATCATTTTATGGGAAACCCTAATTTCACTTGGGCTTAAGTTGGGCTTTTCTATTGGGCTTTGATGATTGAAATAATAATGGGTCATCCAAGATGAAGCATATTGACTAGAATAATTAATGGGCTTTGAGGTAAGGCCCATATGAGGAGTTGGGCCCAATTTCGAAAATTGGGCCATAGATGGGCCATAGTTTGGGCCTTTATGATTATGTGATATTGGGCCATTAGAATGTTGAATGTTGGACTGGACTAAATGGTTGGGCCTTATGTATGGTAAGACCTTGTAAAGATTTTGGCCGAATTTGGAAAATTGGGCCATATGTTGAGCTTTGACTCATAGTTGACTTTTAGGCCTATGGATTGGGCCTTGGGCTTGAATAAAGCCAAGCATGGGGTAATGTAGTAATGACCCCACGTACGTACTTATGGTTATGTAGTGGAACCCAATTATTAATTGGGTGATGTTTTGATTTTGACGGATCGGGATTCTGTCATCCAGCAGCTGGGGTTGTGTCTTCGGGACTTCAGCAGTGTGAGGTGAGTTACCTTCCAGTAGGGGTGGGTCTACGGCCACAATCTCGGTCCACCAGTAGGAGTTGTTGTTTGATGATTGTTTTTGTGATAATTGTCTATGTTTGCTACTACCTGTTATGTTTATGTGCTGATATGATGTTATGTGATAGTGGTAGTAGGGGGTGAAATAGTCTCCGGTTACCGGTCGATAGTACCGAAGGGGTAGATTTGTAACCAGCTATGCTAGACAGATTATGATATATATGATATGATATTATGTGGTATTAGGAGGGGGTGAAATAGTCCCCAGTTACCGGTCGACAGGACCGAAGGGGTAGGCCAGCACCCAGATATGCTAGATAGTATGTGATTTATGTGTTTATGCTATGCTTTTATGTGGTAGTGGTAGGGGTGAAATAGTCCCCGGTTACCGGTTAAAAGATACCTAAGGGGAGGCAAGCTCCCGGTTACTGGTTGAAAGATACCGAAGGGGTAGGTCGGGCACCCCGATATGCCTGATAGTGGGGTAGGTTGAGCACCCTGGTATGCTCAGCAGGGTAGGTCGGGCACCCAGATATGCCCGACAATATGTGATTGTATGGTATGTGGTATGATGGGGGAACTCACTAAGCTTCGTGCTTACGGTTTAGAGTTTTGGTTTCAGGTAGTCGTTTTTAAAGGAAATGAGCCGACTTGATCGCAGCGCATCACACTATGGTTTCCGCACATGAGATCCTTGGGATTACACTCTGATATTGTTTTATGATAACATGTTTTGATTATTTCTACTTTGGATTTGACATGACATGATATTATGCATGTTTTATTATACTGTTGGTTTTATAATAACGTATTTAAAAATGAAAATTTTGGCTTGTATTTTTGGGATGTTACACTACTTTTCAAAGATTGACCTGAGATTCGGGTATCACCAGTTACGAGTTTTAGAGGAGGATGTTCCTAAAACAGCCTTCCGAACTCGTTATGGACACTACGAGTTTGTAGTGATGCCTTTCGGATTAACTAATGCGCCCGCAGTGTTCATGGAATTAATGAATCGGGTGTGCCATCCTTACTTAGATCAGTTCGTTATTGTATTCATCGACGACATACTTATCTACTATCAAAGTAAGGAGGAGCATAGTCAACATCTACGTCAAGTCTTAAAAACACTACGAGCGGAGAAACTCTACGCGAAGTTCTCTAAGTGCGAATTTTGGATTCGAAGAGTTGAATTCTTGGGTCACGTGGTTAGAGAAGAGCGAATTCACGTGGACCCTTCCAAAATAAAGGCCATTGAGAACTGGTCAGATCCAAAGACGCCTATTCAAATTCGTCAATTTCTAGGCCTCACTGGCTACTATTGCAGGTTTATTCAGAACTTCTCTAGAATCGCGAAACCGCTTACTACATTGACCCAGAAAGGTGTGACCTTTGACTGGGAAGGGAAACAAGAGAAGGCGTTCCAAACGCTGAAACGAGCCTTATGCAGCGCACCGATACTATCCTCCCAGAAGGGATAGAAGACTTCATGGTTTATTGTGATGCATCCAACCAAGGGCTTGGCTGTGTTCTTATGCAACGAGGAAAAGTCATCGCCTATGCCTCAAGACAGCTAAAGACACATGAAGTCAACTACACCACACATGATCTTGAGCTAGGAGTAGTGGTATTTTCTCTGAAGATCTGGAGACACTACCTCTATGGTACGAAAAGCACCATCTTTACAGACCACAAAAGCATTCAACATCTATTCGACCAGAAGGAGCTCAATATGAGACAAACGACGGTGGGTCGAGCTACTCAATGACTACGAATGCGAAATTCGTTATCATCCCGGTAAAGCCAACGTTGTAGCTGACGCCCTAAGTCGGAAAGAATACACTGGTCGTAGAGTCAAATCATTGACTATGACTATCCATTCACATCTTTCCACACAAATTAAGGAGGCTCAGCTAGAAGCCTTGAAACCTGAAAATGTGGCGGGTGAATCCCTTAGAGGAATGGATAAGAACTTAGAAGTCAAGGGTGGCGGAGCCTTGTACCTCATGGATCAGATCCGGACACCGAAACTCAGTGGTTTCAGAGACGTGGGCATGACTGAAGTGCACAATACTCGATATTCCGTCCACCCAGGTTCAGATAAGATGTATTTGAATCTCAAAAAGTTATACTGGTGGCCTAACATGAAAGCAGAGATTGCTACCTTCGTGAGTAAGTGTCCTGCGCCAAGGTTAAGGTCGAATACCAGAAACCCTCAGGTTTACTACAATAACCGGAAATACCTGAGTGGAAGTGGGAGCGTATCACAATCGACTTCATCACCAAATTGCACAAGACAACGGGTGGTCTCGATACCATTTGGGTGATCATAGACAGGTTAACAAAGTCCGCATAGTTCCTGCCTATCAAAGAAACTGACAAGATGGAGAAGCTAACCAGAACTTACATTAGGGAAATTGTACGACTGCATGGTGTTCCCATATCTATTATCTATGATAGAGACAGTAGATTCAGTTCAAGATTCTGGCAGTTGCCACAAAGTTCCCTGGGAACTAGGCTGGATATGAGCACAGCCTACCATCCACAAACCGACGGACAAAGTGAGAGGACTATTCAAACTCTGGAAGATATGTTGTGAGCCTGTGTGATTGACTTTGGAAAGGCATGGGATACTTATTTACCCCTTGTCGAGTTCTTCTACAATAACAGTTATCACACAAGCATAAAGGCAGCTCCATTTGAAGCCCTCTATGGCCGAAAGTGCAGATCCCCTCGGTGTTGGGCTGAAGTGGGTGATACGCAGTTAGCTAAAGGACGAGTTCCTGACAGCACTCTCACAGGTCCAGAAATCATTCGGGAAACGACAGATAAGATTTTTTAGATTCGTGAATGATTGCAAGCCTTTAGAGACCGACAGAAAAGTTACGTTGACAAGAGACGGAAACCTTTGGAATTCCAGGTTGGTGACCGTGTTTTATTGAAGGTCTCACCCTGGAAAGGCTTGATACGCTTCGGAAAACGTGGGAAGCTAAATCCAAGGTACATAGGGCCGTTTGAGATCATCGCTAGGATCGGCCATGTAGCTTACAAACTCAAACTACCTCGAGAACTTAGTAACGTACACCCTACTTTCCACATTTCGAACCTGAAAAAGTGTCTATCCGATGAGACTCTTGTTATCCCACTAGATGAAATCGAGATCAATGAGAGCCTCAACTTCGTGGAAGAACCAGTAGAGATCATGGACCGTGAGGTCAAGCAAACGAAGTAAAGCCGTATCCCGATAGTGAAGGTTCGCTGGAATGCAAAGCGGTGACCTGAATTCACTTGGGAGCGCGAGGATCAAATGAAACTGAAATACCCTCATATTTTCCCTTAGTTTATCTGTATTTGCTTAAACTCTAATTTCGGGACGAAATTCCCTTTAACGGGGGGATGATGTGACAACCCAAAATTTCTATCTTGTAAAGTCAATCAATTCAATCAAAAGTCAGACTTGTTTCTGTTATCTTTTACCATTGTTAAGGGTCTGTTTGAGAGTTTCTAAGCCTAGTACACTCAAGGATTGTGTGTTAGGAAGTGTTAGCTTGAGTTCATTGCGTTACAATCGAGCCGGAAACACCATCAAAAAGGAGTTCACGGCCGTGAACCCATTATTGGCCGTGAACATCCTCCATATATATAAGGAAATGGCTCATTTCTTCATTACTTCAACTCTATCCGTGAACACACCTATTCTCTCTCAACTTCCTTCAACCGTGAACACTCTAAAGGCTTCCAATAAGTAAGTATCTCACTCATCTTCTTGTTGTCCATTAGAAACACTTGAATCCCCATGAAACAAACACCTCTTTTGCATGAATCTTCAAGAGTTCACGGTCGTGAACCCTTCATTGGGCCGTGAACCCTTCTTAGGTGCAAGGTGTGGCCATGAACCCTTCATCCATGGCCATAAACCCTTCATAAGATCACGGTTGGGTCGTAAACACATCATGTGTTGTATGGTCGTGAACCCTTCTAAGGCCGTGAACACTTCCTTGTGTGGTCGTGAACTCCCTTCAATCAATCATATGTGATTCTAACACTTCATTGCAAGTGTTTTCTAGTCCCTAAGGTTGTTTCCCTTACATGTTGGTTGTTATATACACTAATTGTATACATATATGTTTCATTATATGGTTAATAGGATCCGTTTGTGCTCGAGACTTCACTTGGCATACTTAGCGTCCATATCGATCTTTCATTCGAATCACTCACTACAGGTGAGTTCATACCCCTACAACTACACTTTTAAATGTTTTTTAAATGCTTTTAGGGGGGAATACAAGTAGAACACAATGAAATTGTGTTAACCATTTACATGTGAAAACAACATCCAAAAGGATTTATTATACTCAAAACATGTTAAAACTCTTTTAAAGCTTTTATAAACTTCTTTTATATCAAATCATATTCGTCTATCTATTTACGTATAAGTATTCTTTAACAGACTTAGGACTATTGCTAGATACCTTGACTCCTATTCCTTGTTTGGTTGTGGGCTCGGGGTAGGATAACTAGTCCGAATGTCGGTTAAATCATAGTTATACTTATTAAATACATATGTGAATATTAAACTCATTTTTAAAGGATTATACTTAACTTAGTTGCTTGGTGAGTAATTGAGTCTTTTCTATACACCAGTAACAGTCAAACAATCATACTAGTAAACTATAATAGGTATAGTTTAGAGGATTACTACTTACTATTTCTAGAAAAGTGAAACTTACATGAGTCAGTTCTTACAGGAGTCAGTTCATACATGAGTCAGTTCAAACATACTATAACTAGATCAGGAAGGAACATACTATAACTATAGCAGAAAGGAACATACTATAACTAGAATAGAAAGGAACATACATTCTATAACGAGAACAGAAAGGAAGATACATACTATAACTAGAACAGGAAGGAACATACATACTATAACAAGAACAAGATAACATTAATGTGAGCGCTTGTTGTGTCACGTTTTGTAACCAGAGTCTCCTGGAGGGAGAGCGTGAGTTTGTGTATAGATCTATACGGGATTGACCATTATACACCTTGCTACTAGCTACAGTGAGACCTGCAGGTCTATGGGTGACAAATGTCATACCATTTCGATGTCTTTTGAGCGTCGTGTTTTATACTAGTCAATCAAGCATGGTTATAACCTCATCACATTTTACCTTAATTTAACTTATTGGTTTTAAGGTAGTTAGTACATCTATAGTTACTTTATACCATACTACTGTACATCTTCATTTTTCTCATTTCATTCATATAGTGATATTCTCACATAAAAGGTGATGTAAACTATTTTCTAGTAACGATAGTAATAAACTTGGGAAAACATACATTTTTACAAAAGAATAATCATACAAAACAGTCGGGTCTTGGTAGAAGACTACTTTCCATTTTGGTAGAAAATATAGGATTTTCTAGGAAGTATACAAACATTTACATCAAAACACTTACAAAAATTTACATCAAAACACTTACAAACATTTTCATCAAACTAATGCAAACATTTGACACTAAAATACTTATGAACTCACCAGCTTAAATGTTGATCTACTCTTTCAAAATAACTTGTATTCTCAGGTCACCAGTAGACAGTACACTGGACCAGGTCTTGAGAAGACGAAACATGTTCAAGACTCGTCTTTATTTTGATTACATATTTTTGGTGTCTTTCAAACTTTACACAGAACACACTTGTATTAAATTATATTATTAATGCAATGGATGATGTTGTTGCTTGTTTCACTATTGTGCATTGTTATGATACTGTACATGACGTCCTCCGTCCCCGAACGTTTCCACCATTCTGGTTTGGGGGTGTGACACCATCTTGTAAAATAATTATATTTTAAAGTATACTTTTAGTTCAGATCATTTCGGCCCCTTTTGTGTTTATAGTTGTATACCTTGTAAGGTTCAGTATACTTAGTTCACTATAAACAATAGCTCTGATACGAAGCTTTCACACCCTCAAACCGAAACGGCGGAAACGTTCGGGGGTGGATGACGTCATATGTAGTATCACAAGAATTGCATCATAGTAATCAAAGTAAACACGACCATTACATTGAATGTATAGAAGGTATTTACATCTGTTTGATTCATATTCATATACATCAAAAGTATAACAAAATATAAAGACGTGACCCTATAAGCTCCGTCTTCTCAAGAGCTGTGGGAGTACCTGTCTACTGATTTCCTGAGAATACAAGAGGTTTTGAAAAGAGTATCAGCATTAAGCTGGTGAGTTCATAAGCATGTTTTTGTAATGAAAACCGGTTAATGAATCAGTGAAAATGTTTGTATGTTTCCAAGAAAATCCAATATTTTCTAACGTATGAGTTTGTTATAGTGTTCCATAAAGTACAAAAACCCTGGCTATTACCAATATGTATAGAATTTTCTGTTGGAAAAACCCTGGTTACCACCAGTATGTATAGTAGTTTCATTACTTACAATATAACCATGTATTTTATCCCTTAGAATCCTCTAGTATAATGTATTGATGTTCTATTAATTAAAATAAAACTAATGAAGAATGAAATCACGTAAACAAAAGGTTAGTTTATACTATTCTGAGTCATATAACCATGCTTGATATGACCTAGTGACCTTTACGACGTTGTTCAAGTGTCGGATATATGACATTTGTCACCCCAGGCATGCCTGCCTAACTGTAGCTAGCAGTTCAGGTGTGGGATTGTCAGTCCCGAATAGATCTATTCACAAATATCACGTTCTCCCTCCAGGAGACTCTGGTTATACTATGATAGGGTTTAGGTTTAGTACCCCGAAGGGTACAATTTGAAGTAGTGTCTCACAATCCTTTATTAACTAGTTTACGTGTAGTGTTATATTCTCATGTACTTAAATCTGAATGTATGCCTTGTAGAGTATAAATAAATATAGTTACATAATTATTTAGTAATGTACTCTTGTTATCTGAAAGATAGTAATGTATATCATAAACTAAGTCTGTCATAGTTTATGTGCCTGTAAATGTAAAACTGTGTATTGAAATCCCAAACTATACCAATTATAGTTTGTATGTATGTTATGAATTTGGTTTGTGTATTGAATTGAAAACTATGCAATTATGCTTGTAAGTTGAAAACGTCCCTTATGCTCAGCATGTTACAAAAGGGATAAAATATCTAAATATTTATAAAATTGCGGAAACAGTATGGCTGTATCAATTGCATCACTTTTAGGCGTGTTGAAATCCTTTTGTATAAATTCACAGAATCATTTGTGTTTGGCTTGTATTCCCCCCCCCCCCCCTCCCCTTGAAAACGTTAAAATAGTAAAAGAATAGGGGTATGAACTCACAGTTAGCTGCGTGAATGCCTGACAACGAGACTGGAAACAAATACCCTCGAGTTGATATACACGACACTTAAAGAGATCCTAATAATAAATAAATACATATACGCATATTATTAGTGAAACCATTATTTATAGTGTTGGAAGAACACTTGCTTTTGGGTTTAGGAATGTTACTGGGACTCGATTGAATCAGAAAAGCAGGTTTTCAGCCAAGTTCACGACTTGGGGAGGTTTGAGGCCATGAAGGTTTCCAACCGTGAACTGTTCTCGGCCGTGAATTGTTCTCCTCCATGGACGGTTTACTGTCCTTGAAGGGTTTACGGCCTTTGAAGGTTTGAAGGGTTCACTGCCTGTTCTTGGTGAGATATGAAGGTTTGAAGGGTTCACGGCCTGTTCTTGGTGAGATATGAAGGTTTGAAAGGTTCACGTCCGTGAACTCAAGAACAGCAATGTTAGATTTTGATGAAAAATGGATGTTTTGATGCTCCAAAACGGGTTCCAAGACGGATAAAGTGATAGATGAAGAGAAAGAGAGAGGGTGTTCGCGGCCAGAAAATGAAAATGAGGGGTAGGAGCACATATATAGGGGGTTTTCATGGTCGGTGGTGGGGCCAGCCGTGAACGGGTTTACGGCCGTGATCTGGTTCACGGTCGTGAACAGCACTCAGGCCGGAAACTGCTGATTTTTCGAAGGAAACTCGAGTTTTCGTGCGATTTTGGTCCCGACTCATATATAAAATTCAATTATATAAATTAAATGATTTTCCAAACCAAACGAATTTGACGGAACTAAATAAAATTCAAATTTTATTTGACGGAATAGGGCTAGCATTAACGAAAAAAGGTTCGGGTTGTCAGAAGTACCCAGAGTTTTTTTTCCAAAGGATGACTACGAGGGCGAAGTCTGATTCTAGTGGGGAGAATTGTAACATCCCGACTCCCAGGTATAATATTTAATTAAATTTGCATTCGTATTTTAGAGCAACTCGACGAGTTGGATGCCCCAACTCGCCGAGTTGAGGAGTTAATATATGGTCACATGATTTTTAGAGTCTATTCGACGAGTTGGAGGACCCCGACTGGACGAGTAGGTGCTGAGTGAGAAAACCATAATTTTCAGGGTTTGTGTCATATTTAAAGGACCTTAAGCCTCCATTTTTGCTTCCCTTATAACCCTAACACTCTATGAGAAACCCTAATCGAGCTATATCCTTGGGTGAGAGGAAGAGAGGCTAACACTTCATAATTTGGTGCACTTTTGGAAGAAGGTTGAGGAGCAAAAGGCTTGGGACTAGAGGGAGCTTTTGGATCCGGTGTTCATTCATCCGTAGCTGCTATTTGAAGGTAAAAATTCACCACCTTGCTCATTGTTTGGATAGATCCCTTTTCTAGGGAGTTTAGGGCCTTTTTCCATCCTTCTTTGAGTTTTGGAGTTATTTGAGCTTGCCATGGAGTTGAGACTCCAGATCTGGACAATAGGAGGTCCCTTGAGCCCAAAGATCCAAGCTTTATCAAGCTAATGGCAAGCCTTTATGCACTAGACCCCATATAGAGCATGTTTTAGCATTTCGAGCCCTAGATGCCATGCATCGACGTAAAGCTTGCAAATTTACTTGGTATTTCAGCCTTGGGAGGCTAGATATAGAGTTTGGGACATTATTTCTGCTTAGAATCATCAAAATGAGAATTGGTCTAGAGGGACTCGACGAGTGCATGAGCCAACTCGACAAGTCAGCAAGGGTTTCCCCGATAGTGAACGCGCTTCAACTCGGCGAGTTGGGTTGGAGTTTTTGTTGGATTTGGTGTCTAAGCCCATAACTATAACTCGTATGTACTTGACCCGATTGTAGAATGGTCCTTCTGGGTTGCTTTCACCATTGCAATTTGATAGGATGGATTTTGAGAATCAGGTTATTTATGGTTTGTTAATATATTACAAGTATAATATATTAATACAAAACTATTTAATTAGTATTGATTAAGAATTAATTTATTAATTTTGTGATCAAAAGAGATTAATTAAATATATTGGGATTGTTTATGTAAATCAATTCTTCTTGTAGTGTGGGCCAATGATCCATGATTATGTACATGGGCTAAACTGATCCATGGATAGTCCATGGAGGTTAAGCCCATGGAGCATGAGAATGTGGAAAGTCATGGGTTATTAGGGTTTACCAAGTGTAACCCTATCATGTGCAACACTATAAATAGAGCGCTCCATGAGCCAAAATCGGTTGAACCTTCTCATTGAGATAAGTAGCTTATTCTCTTAAATCATCCTCTTGCATATTGGTGTATGTGAGCCATTAGAGGCATCACACTTGAGGTGCTCAAGCTTTCAAAGGTCAAGAACTACAAGTCCTTCAAAAGGTATGTCATCTATCTAGATGTTTTATTCATTTGGCAATTTGTATGCTAGTTAGGACATTGCTTTGGAAAAATTGAAAATATGCATGTATAATAGAGAAAACATAGATCCAAAGCATTTAGGGTTGCATGTGCACCATAGGAATATTATAGTGCTCAAAACCCAACAGTGGTATCAGAGCCTAGGATTGTTTTCTATTATATTTGATGCTTACTAGTTTTTCAAAGCTGAAAAAGTGGAAATTTTGGCCTCTGACTGGTGAACTCGCCGAGTACATGAACAGACTCAACGAGTCCACTCAGTAACAGAGCAACTCGCCGAGTCCAGTTCATGTACTCGACGAGTTGAAGGCTCTGTATGCAGAATTTCGAGTTTCTTGGCCTGGTTTGGATTGGGAACACTACCACTAACTGTTTTGGATCATTGGAAATGTTTTTTTATGATATGGTAGTGCTTGTACTCATCCAACCACAAGATAATTGTCAATGTTTTTAAATAATTGCTGTTTTTATATGATAAACAAAATTGCATTCAAATTGTTGCGTAGAAATTATCTTGATTATGAGTTTAGTTAGATCATAGATTATGTGATAATTTTAGTTGTTAGAAAAAATGATCGAAATGAATTTTAATGACCTCCATAACTTGTCCTCAAGTTATGGAAAAATGAAAGGTCTCATACATTAAAATCCAATTAAACTCATAAGTTATGAATGTGAAGAGTTTTGACAAGTTTCAAAACTTACCCTCAAGTTTTGGAATTTGTAAAGTCACACTAATGAAACATTAATTCCAAACCCTAGAGTTTAAAAGTTAAAATGCAACCCTTATACTTTATCATATTATAAGTTTAATAATATATATATATATATATATATATATATATATATATATATATATATATATATAAGACAAAATCGGTCTTACCGTTAGTAGACCTCATTCACGAAGCCGGTATATATATATATATATATATATATATATATATATATATATATATATATATATATATATATATATATATATATATATATATGTGTGTGTGTGTGTGTGTGTGTGTGTGTGTGTATAAGACAAAGTCGGTCTTACCGTTAGTAGGTCTCATTCACGAAGCCGGTCTATAAGGGGGGTATAAGGTTACTGCCTATAAAATGGTAGTTTAATGGGTGTCCACTCTCACCCACCGCTTCCTTGACTGGTGGAGGGTCGTTAGCCAAACGGGTAGGATAGGACATTAGTTCTCCCTCATTAAAAGTATAATGATTTAAAAATAAAGTAACTAAATTTTTATTAAAATTCCCAATCTTAATTATTTTAGGAAAAATGTGAAATGGTGCTAATCCATTAAATTACACTTTGCACCTTGTTAAGTCGTTAGTGGAGCGTGTCTGGTTAACCGGCACACTAATTTGGAACTGACAATGTGTGGCAAAGGGTAACTTGATGTTAATCATAGGTCAATGGAGCGTGTGTGGTTAACCGGCACATTGATTAGGTGATTTGTAGCATTGGGTGTACCAAGCTACTTTGCATGGCTATTCACTCCTTGTTTGTGATCCCCGGCATCCCAGTCACAAACTTAAAGGGAACAATCGAGATTTAAACATGCCATTGAAAAGATTCAATGAAGCTCAAAGGATCTAGGAATTTCAATCCAATTAAAACTTAATAATCTATTTCGTTTTTCATGGTGGAAATTGGTAAATCGTCATTTACCTACCTTCAAATATTTTACAATTGGATTACGAAATCCCTTTTCGCAATTGTAGAATATTGTGATGGGTCCTAGCCTTAATGTTTCATATTGGGTGTAATATTAAGGATTATCATCTAATCTAAACTTTGTTCTTCTTCTTTTACAGACGTCTATTCGAAACAATGCTTCCAACCCAATCCCTTCAGGCTCTTTCTCCCTCATGAACCTATGTGGGAGGGTCATTTTCGATGGCTCAAACTTCAATGATTGGATTCGAAACATCAGGATGGCTATTCGTTATGAGGACAAAGAATATGTCCTAGATAAAGAGCTCAAAGAGATTGATGTCATCACTGCTACTCCTGAACAAATCGCAGAACACACAACTCATGAGAGGGATGCGACAAAGGTGTCGTGTCTAATGATTGCAACCATGACTGTTGAGATGCAGAAGTCTTATGAGGACTACTACCCCTATGAAATGTATCATGATTTGATGGAAAGATACCATCAAAGTGCTCGGCAGGAGAGGTATGAGATAATTTCCTCCATGATCACCACCAAAATGAAGGATGGTGAACCCATCATGGCCCACTTGCAAAAGATACAGAGACTCGTGGACCGCTTGCTTAAATTAAATGTCAATTTTGATGAAGAGTTGGCCATAGATATTATTCTACACTCTTTACCTTCTTGTTATGATCAGTTTCGTATGACCTATCATATGAACAAGGAGGAGGTCACTCTTAGCAAGCTTCAAGGCCTTCTTAGGACTGCAGAAAGCAACCTGAAAGGCAAGTCGGTTGTGTCTACTCCTACTACTACTACTTCTACCCCTGTTCTGGAAATCGGACATGGGAAGGGAAAGAAGAAGAAGGCTCCCTACAAGAGCCACAAGGGAAAGTCTCTTGATGGATCCTCTTCAAGTGGCACCAAAGTTGGTTCTGTTAATCCCTCTTCCAATCCGAAGGAAGCAGAGTGCTTCCACTGTCATGATAAAGGGCACTGGAAACGAAGATGCCCCAAGTACTTGCAGGACATTAAGGATGGGAAGATCAAACCCTCCTTTGCAGGTATTTACACTATTCAGTCGAATAACTCATCACATGCTAATCCGTGGGTCCTTGATACAGGTTGTGGCATTCATATTTGTTCTGATTTGCAGGGACTAAAAATAAGTAGAGATGTGGAGCACGAGAAGATAAACTTAATCATGGGAAATAGGAAAGTGTCGCCTGTGACCAAGATTGGAGTTTATTCTTAATTGCTTAGTAATGGTTTAAATTTAGATTTGAATAATTGTTGTTACTCGGCCGATATGGGGAGAAATGTTATTTCCTTTCACAATTTGTATAAACAAGGTTTTACCATTTCCTTTAATAATGAAAATGGTGATATTTATGCTTATTGTAATGGTGTATTTTATTTTGAAGCATTACCTTGCAATGGTATATATGAAACTGTGATGGTTGTAGATAACTTAGGAAATAATGTGTTACACATTGATTCTTCCAATGAATTGGATAAGGCATGCTTGTGGCATTGTCGTCTTGGACACGTCAACAAGAAGCTCATAGCCCAACTCCAAAAGGATGGAGTATTGGAGTCATTCAACTTAAAATCGGATGACACTTGCGAATCTTGTTTACTTGGAAACATGACCAAGACACTCTTCACTGGTACTTGTGAAAGGGGTGAAGGTCTGTTGGATCTCATACACACTGATGTGTGTGGACCATTCAGAATCGGCACAAGGGATGCTAACCGCTTCTATGTGACTTTTACTGATGATTATAGTAGATATGGGTATATTTACTTAATCAAGCATAAGTCAGAAACTTTTGAAAAGTTCAAGGAGTTTAAGCAAGAAGAAGAAAATCAATTGGGCAGGAAGATAAAGATGCTATGATCCGATCGTGGAGGAGAGTATCTTAGTATCTAGTTTCTTGACTATCTTAAGGAATGTGGAATTGTTTCACAATTGACACCACCTAGAACACCACAGCCTAATGGTGTTGCTGAGAGGCGCAATAGAACCTTACTAGACATGGTTCGTTCCATGATGAGTCGAGCATCATTACCTATCTCATTATGGGGGTATGCCTTAGAGACTGCCGCCCATATCCTTAATCTAGTCCCTACCAAAAAGGTTTCCAAAACACTTCACGAGATGTGGACAGGGAAATTTCCCACATTAGACCACACCAAAGTTTGGGGTTGCGAGGATTTTGTGAGAAAAGAAACTCACAACAAGCTCGAACCTCGGAGTGAGCGTGTCTTTTCATCGGCTTCCCATAGAAATCCTTTGGATATCTCTTCTACAGACCGAGTGACAATGTTGTCTTCGTTTCAAGGAGATGAGTCTTTCGCGAGAGAGAACTCATAGGCCAAGGAAACAGTGGGAGGCAAATTGACCTTGAAGAGCTTCAAGAGTCAAGCGGTGAAAGAACCTCAAACACTAGCAATCAACGTGAGGAGGAAACTCCGGTTGATCCAATTGACGAGTCCTTTCCTCTGAGGCGTTCCAGTAGAGTTAGAAATACACATGAGTTTTATGGTTTGCATATTACTACTGAAGGTGATACATTTATCGGTGATAGCACACTGGTAAATTTGGATGAACCTAACAACTACAAGGAAGCCATGGCAGGCCTCGAGTCTGCAAAGTGTAAAGAGGCTACGGACAGCGAGATTCAATCCATGTATGACAATCAAGTTTGGAACTTGGTTGACAATGTATCGGGTCGTAAGACAGTCGGGTGCAAATGGATCTTCAAGAAGAAGACCGACATGGATGGGAAAGTACACACATATAAAGCACGACTGGTTGCGAATGGTTTTACTCAAACTCTGAGAGTTGACTATGATGAGACCTTCTCACCAGTAGCGAAGACTAAATGTATAAGGGTTATGCTAGCCATAGCTGAATTTCATGATTATGAAATATGGCAAATGGATGTCCAAACCGCTTTCCTTAATGGAAAGTTGGCTGAAGATGTTTACATGAGTCAGCCATAGGGTTTTGTAAATGCCAAGTACCCTAATAGAGTGTATAAGCTTGAGAAATCCATTTATGGATTTAAGCAAGCATCTCGCAGATGGAAACTTTGTTTTGATGATAAAGTGAAAGAGTTTGGATTTTCGAGAAACGAGGATGAGTCCTGTGTATATGTCAAGGCTAGTGGGAGTATAGTTAGCTTTTTGGTACTGTATGTGGATGACAAACTACTCATAGGAAACGACATCCCAACCTTGCAGGAGGTCAAGTTCTGGCTTGGGAAGTGTTTCGTTATGAAGGACCTCGGGGAAGCTGCCTATATCCTAGGGATAAGGATATTGAGAAACAGAAGTAAAAGACTAATAGGACTTAGTCAAAGTACCTACTTGGACAAGGTGTTGAAACGTTTCAGCATGGAGAACTCCAAGAAAGGTGACGTACCTATCCAAGGCAATGCAAAACTGAGTAAGACTCAGAGTCCGAGTACAGAGGCTGTAATAGCATAAATGAGTCATATACTATATGCTTCCGCAGTTGGTTCGATCATGTATGCTATGAATTGTACTCGCCCTGATGAGGCCTTTGCTTTGAGCATGGTCAGCAGATATCAAGGGAATCCTGGTAAAGCCCATTAAACTGCAATTAAGAACATTCTTAAGTACCTGCGGATCACTAAGGAATGGGTCCTTACCCTCGGTGGGAGTGATGTCTTCAGAGTGAAAGGGTATAGTGACGCCAGCTTCCAAACCGACAGAGATAATTTCCGCTCTCAGTCGGGATGGGTGTTTACCCTGAATAGAGGAGTAGTGACATGGAAAAGTTCCAACCAGGAGACTGTAGCCAATTCAATGTGCGAATCAGAGTACATAGCAGCAAGCGAAGCATCGAAGGAGGCGATATGGTTGAAAAACTTCATCGGAGACCTTGGAGTAATTCCATCCATAAAAGGAGCCTGTGAAGATTTTCTGCGATAATGAAGGGGCGGTTGCCTTAACCAAGGAACCAAGAGATCATGGTAGATCCAGGCATATCGACAGAAAGTACCACTTCATAAGACATCAAGTAGAAGAAGGGAACCTCGTGGTAAAGGGGATATCGTCAGAGGACAACCCAACAGACCCCCTTACAAAGGGACTGACTAGGGTTAAGCACTTGCAGCATGCGAGGGGCATTGGGCTAAAGGACGATATTAGTTTTAGTAATTAGATAAATCGAAACTTGTAATAGCTAATTTGTAATTGACATTTTATGATTGAATAAAAGGAATTTGATTTATAAGTAAAGTTACTGCCTTGTGTCAATTATTTACTATTGTTTCACTTTGCATGTTTTGACTTCCAGAATAATAAAATTATAATTATTATTCAAACTATCCACAGTCGATCATACGTTGGAAGTAAGTATGAAATAAGATTGTCATGAGTTGGCTTGTAGATTGTCTAAGGAGTTAGACATAGCAAAAGTGTGCTACACCATTCATGAGTGCTTTTGAAATAAGATTTGAGTATTGGATTCAACCCACGCTCACTTGAATTACTTCATGGAATTTATCATGAGTAACTGTGAGACGATAATATCATATAATCTTCAAACCAAGATATATGAGTTGTTGACTACGAGTTGGTTGTGCATTGATGGGATGAAAACGCATCAGTAACTTGATGTTATAAAATGTGTCGTTGTGCATGATTTGATGAGTAGTTAGTACAAGAATATAATGCCAAAGTTCATATGTTCCTTTTATCCTAAGAGGATTAAAAGTGATATCTTGGGCCCCTCGGTGATTCTGTTTTGACTTATGTGTCGGGCCCAGTCAAAACTAAATTGATGTGTTCAGTTATGTTCTATGTCACACGAATCAGAAATCGAGAAACAAATTACAGGACAATAACTATGACTATTTTCCATGTGTTTTTCCGCATAGATATCTTGAGAACAGTGGAGTATATGATCACTTATTTGAAGGACGCGTCACTGACTAGGTCAGAGTTCGACAATGGATTTTGAAAGCTTACGATTGCTATCGGATCCTGAAGTGCATTAGCAGTAATAGTTATTAGACGTATCCAAGTAGGAGACTGTTGGATTTGGTGTCTAAGCTCATAACTATAACTGATATGTACTTGACCCGATTGTAGCATGGTCCTTTTGGGTTGCCTTCACCGGTGCAATTTGATACGATGCATTTTGAGAATACGGTTATTTATGGTTTGTTAATATATTACAAGTATAATTTATTAATACGAACCTATTTAATAGTACTAGCCGTTTACCCGCGCCAAGCGCCGGGTGCCAATAGTTTTTTCATAAATTAGTTTGTAGAGGCGGCGATTAGTTCTTTTGCGCAAACAGTTTACTACAGCTAAACAGTTATCAATGAGCGGTGATGGTGGAGGGTTTTCAGAGGAAACAACAATGTATGGTGGTTATAGCGATAACGACAAACGACGGTTAAGGTGGCACATGATGGTGGGTTTGACAGAGAAAACCGATTCCGAAAGATAAATAACTACATTTGAAATTTTTGATCCCTCGGCTCTATTGATTGTCATCGTAAAATGTAATCGAATTGGAAATTGTTTTCTCTTTAGCTTGAATGGAAACATGTCATTTTCAGATGGACATAAACAAATCTTTGGCAAATCCAATACACTTGTAGCAGATGTTAGGGTTGAATAAGAGAGTGTGCGTGTCGCTTGGTCGCAGATCGAAATCCAAAATCTACGATAGATCACGTGTATGTATGTGTGATAGCGGAGTAATAGCGAACATTGGGGTGAAAAAGGTAACGACATTGGCTAGAGATTCTAGAATTTGTTTTCTTAAATAACACATCCTCTATCATTTTTTATATTAAAACTAAGATCATATTGTTATTATTATATTCTTTAAGCTTATGTCAAAAAAAATATTATATTATATGTTTTCTTTATTTGTAAGTTATAACATATCTTTGTTATTTTTGTTTTGGTGCGTGAGATAGCTTGTCAATGAATTTTTTCTTTGTTTATACTAAAAAAGTTTAAGGGAATCAAATAGTTTGTTTTAAATTGAACTTTAAAATTGTTAAAATAAAGAACAATTACTAACAAAATAATTAAATTATGTTAAATACATTAAATTCTGATGAAATAGTCAAACAAAATGCAAAAGAACGAAGGTAAATTGTTTCAAAATAAATGTGTGGAGTTGTTTTTTGGGATAATGACTTAAAAGGGTAATATATTTTTCGATTTGTACACATTTGGTCACTGAGTTTTTTTTTCGTCCACATTTACCCCTTCAACTTGTTAAACTGTATACATTCAGTCCTTATGACCGGCTACTCCAGGTTACCCGGTAAAAAAGTCTTAATAGGGTAATATATTCCTCACTTTGTACACATTTAGTCCTTAATATTCTTGTACACATTTAGTCCTTTTTTTTTTCAAAATAACTCATTTTTTTTGTACTCATTCAGTACTTATGAATGATTTTTTAGTTTTTTCTCACGAAATCTTACGTGGGACATTCATTAATGAGGTGTATGGGGCTTTTGATGCTTATATTCATCGCGATTTCGACTACTTGGTTGCTTAGGTCATGTGTTCGTAACGTCGTAACTTCTTCATATGAACTCAGATTTTAACGATCTTTATATCCATGCGTTCGTATTTTAGTCTACTACAACTTTCATTTAGATTACTCCCATTAAAAAATATATATTTTTACTTACGATTTTTATATCCATACGCGGTGACGGATTTAGTATGGTCCCGGTGTTGCACCGACAACACCTGTTTTTTCTGTTCGCAGTGGAAAATTTTTCGCTTTTTTTTTCGTTTATACCTATTTTCCATGTATCGGCAACACCTATTTCATCTCGACAACACCTACTATGTATTACTGCGTCTTCCCCTGTCCATACGTTTTTTATGAATGCATGTATGTATGTTTTTTTTATAAAATTGTTAGTAAAAATATATTACATTTTAACGGAGTAATCTTAATGAAAGTTGTAGTAGACTCAAAAAATGAACACGTGGATAAAGATCCTTAAAATCTGATATCGTACGAAGAAGTTACGATGTTCAAAATACAAGACCTAAGCCAAACCACAAGACTTACGCAACCAAGCAGTCGAGATCGCATTTGATATAAGCATCAACAACCCCAGACACCTCATAAATGATTGTCTCACGTAATATGTCGTGAAAAAAACCTAAAGAAATCATTCATACTTAATGAGTACAAAAAAGGACTTATTTTGAAACAAAAAAAATGTTAAGGACTAAATATATAGAAAAATATTAAGGACTAAATGTGTACAAAATGAAATATATATTACCCTATCAAGTCATTTTTCCCGACTAACCTGGAGTAACAGGTCATAAGGACTGAATGTGTACAGTTTAACAAGTTTAACGGGTAAATGTGGACGAAAAAAAAACTCAGTGACCAAATGTGTACAAATCGAATAATATGTTACCCTTTTAAGTCATTATCCCTTGTTTTTTTATAGATTTTTTATTTTATTTTATAAAACACTGTTTTTCTAAAAGTAAATATTATTTTTAAATTGTACTTTAGAATTATCTAAGAAAAAGCTATATACGAAAAAAGTAAGCATTTTTTGATTTTTTTTATTTTATTTTATAAAACACTTTTTTTCACTGTTTCACTACAATAATTTATTATTCAATAAAGAAATTCCATCTACTTTGCGCTTTGTTTGGCTATTTCAACAACAGAGAAAAAAACTAAAACAAAAATGACAACACAAGGGCACAAATCAAGCAATTAGCAAGTGAGTGCATCACCAAAACACCAAAACCTATAATTTAAGAATAAAAAATAACACCATTTGTCATTTGACCAACACCAAAGTTACAACAGCAGGTAACAACTTCCAGCAAGATTCGTGACATTATGTTGTGACAAAACTCTATTCTCTAAAGGTAATGTAATTAGAGAGGCAACCCACACAACAACCCGTAAAATTAGGCGCACTTTCAAACCTCAGTCCAAGACTCCAAGTTGGTGTTGGACTTCCAATGTAGTTTTTTTATGTAAGTTCATCCTAATTGTTTGATTGCCTAACCATATTCTCTGGTTACCACCAACCAAAACCTTCAAAAACAACAAAGAAGAATATTATGTCACAATTGTGAAAAAACAATTCTTAAAAGATAAATTTTATGAAAAGACTTCATTAACATAAGACAAATAATAGATCGAACAGATCCAAAAATTGATTTGATTCATCCAGACCTAGACACTTTTTTCATACAAATTTGCAAATGCTGATTTATAAAACCATGTATTTTCTCTATGTCCCTAACTCTCAACCCCATCTTACCTTCTTTTTTTCGCCTTTAATATTCCACATATCTGAAAAAGGTAAATTTTAACATATCAGATATAACTTAATGTAACTACCCATCTCTTTCCTTCATCAAATACTCTGTTTTATGGATTTACATAAATCTTAGTACACAAAATTGGTTATAACCAAAATGATAGATTTTGAAAAAATAAACTTCAAATAATAGAATCTTGCCTGAAATAACATAGTTGTGCTGAATATATGGCTTTCATATGGATCTGCAACCAAAAAACTTAAAGATAAATATATGTGTTATAATTAATAAAACAAAAATCATATGAAAACGTCATACACAAAACATGATGGACATATATGCAGAGAGATATAGATGGTTCATGGTTGTGGTGATGTAGATGGTGACCAAAATTAAAGATATTGAACAAATAAACCCAAAATAACATAATCTTATCAAAATTGCACCTTAGCTACGTTATATCATGGTTTGCGAATGAATTCATGACGATTTAAGGGTTCAAATTCGTTCATTCTTTCCGTACAGTGACTCAGTGAGTGATTGAAGGTTACCGACGGTTACCTGGAGGTGATAAACCAAACAGTCACATAAACCATACAAAATTAGCAATAGTAAAAGAAATTAGACAACCAATCAGCAGATTCGCATCTCAGGATGTCATTAGAACACAAATGATTAAAACTCGACCCTGTTAGAACTTCAAAACACCTCTTAGGAATGGAACCCGTTAGAACATAAATAGAGAAACATGAGGGCTTACAACCATAGATTTCTAGAGAGAGTAAGTGGCGACGGTGTTCGTTGGTGGAGATGGTGGCGTAGTTGTGACAGTGAATACTGATGACGATTGAGGGTGATACGATACGCGGTAACTGGTTATAGGTGATTAGGGTTTTAAAGAGGGAATAAATATGGAGAGCGTGTAAATTGAAAATTGAGGGTGCAGCCTATTAGGGTTTCGATTGTGGCTGATGGCCATGGAACTGGAGAGCATTTGGATGAGGCAGATTTGGTAATTAGCGGTGGGTTGTGGGCATATTAGGGTTTCGAACAAAGAAGACATGAGTAAGCAACCAAAGGGTTTTTGAAGGCTAAACAAAATCAAGACTGATGGTGGGTTTTCTATGGTGATGGTGGCGGTGAAGCAATGGCAGAGGTAGTAGATCATATGTTGGTGTTTGATGTGAAGGTTGCTGGTTCGAGAAGATAGAAGGAGAAGAGAGGTGGTGATTTCCTTTAACTGATGATAAATATTGTTTTGATGGTTGGAACGATGGCTGATGGTGGTGATTAAATACCTAAATCATATGTAGGTAACAAATCCCCGTTCTTCCTTCCGTATTTATTGTTTTTTATTTGAATGAGTCTTGCTAAAAATTAGGGATATATTGGATCCAATATTATTTTTCTTGACTTTTTCAGATGTTGACCCAATTATGATTCATTCGTTTTGTAATGCATAAAATAGTGTACATAATGCAGTAAGGGCTTGTACCTCTTAATTTTCAGTCTTTGACTAAATTTGCATAATAAGTAATAAAGATTGATAAAGAATTAATTTATTAATTTTGTGATCAAAAGAGATTAATTAAATATATTGGGATTGTTTATGTAAATCAATTCTTCTTGTAGTGTGGGCCAATGATCCATGATTATGTACATGGGCTAAACTGATCCATGGATAGTCCATGGAGGTTAAGCCCATGGAGCATGAGAATGTGGAAAGTCATGGGTTATTAGGGTTTACCAAGTGTAACCCTATCATGTGCAACACTATAAATAGAGCCCTTCATGAGCCAAAATCGGTTGAACCTTGTCATTGAGATAAGTAGCTTATTCTCTTAAATCATCTTCTTGCATATTGGTGTATGTGAGCCATTAGAGGCATCACACTTGAGGTGCTCAAGCTTTCAAAGGTCAAGAACTACAAGTCCTTCAAAAGGTATGTCATCTATCTAGATGTTTTATTCATTTGGCAATTTGTATGCTAGTTAGGACATTGCTTTGGAAAAATTGAAAATATGCATGTATAATAGAGAAAACATAGATCCAAAGCATTTAGGGCTGCATGTGCACCATAGGAGTGTTATAGTACTCAAAACCCAATAGTTTTCCCGATTTTCTGAGGATAGGGGGAGCTCGACGAGTCACATAGGTACGCTACTGTGGACTTTGGAGACCATGGAGGGGTAAAATGGTATTTTCAACCTTTTTGAGATCTAGTAGAGGAGTTAGCTTAGCATCTCGAGTGGTTATTACAAATTTCTTATTAGAGATAATTATGTTGTGTAGGCGAAGTCTAGACTGTTCGTGGGGTACTAGATCTACTTGCTTACTTACGAGGTGAGTCTTCTCACTATACTTACCTGAGTGGTAATGTTGTGTGACCGGAGGGTCTTATTTGAGTTATCGACAGGAGGGTCCTATGTGCTTATATTGAGGTATGTGATATTATGTATCTTCTCTTTGTGATATATGGTATATTATTCTGTGCATTACTGAGATAGGACCGGAGGGTCCAAACCGAGTTGTGAGACCGGAGGGTCTTCACTGAGATACAGGACTGGAGGGTCCGACCCGAGCTGTGAGACCGGAGGGTCTTCAGTGACACACATGAATGGAGGGTCCACATTGAGTTGTGAGATCGGAGGGTCCTCACCGAGACGCATGACCGGAGGGTCCATGCCGAGCTATAGCCATGAGAGGCTTATTATTTGTGTTTGTGGTATTTTGGGGAACTCACTAAGCTTTGTGCTTACATTGTTGTGTGATATGTGTTTCAGGTACTTCTCAGGATCGCGGGAAGGCGCCAGCTAGATTGTACACACTTGTTGCAGATTATGTTGTGGATTTAGGGATTATCAGTTGTTTTGTTGACTTGTGTTTAACATTTGATACATTGTGGTTTTTGAGAACATGTGACATTGAGTTTTTATGTGATTTAAAAATGAAAATTTTGTTTAAAAATTTACGGTGTTACAAAACAAATTAAGGCAGTTATCCTAATCAAACGAAGATATCAAAATCGAAAAATCAAGGATCTGGCGAGTCAACTCGTCGAGTCAGGAACTGAACTCGTCGAGTTCCTGGAACAGCCAGCAAAAACGATTTGGTTCTTCTTTAGAAAGTTCACTATTGCATCAAAGTCAATTTAAATAAACATCCTAGGCTCTGATACCACTGATGGGTTATGAGCATATCTAGATTCCTATGTGATCATGCAACCATAATTGCTTTGGATCTAAGTTTTTCACTAATTGAACATGCAAGCTGAATACCAAAGCAATAACCATAGAAACTAGCATACAATTTCAAAATTTATATGAAAGTAGGGTTAGAAGATTACCTCACTTGTTATGTAGCAATAACTAGACAATCTTGAAGATCCTTGACTCTTGAAAGCTTAGTGTCCCAAATGTTACACCTCTAATGGTTCACAAACACCCAATGCAAGAGGATGAGAGGAGAGACAAGGAAATTCGGCTAGGGTTGGTAAAAACTTGCTTGGAGCAAAAATCCTAATGACTTGGGGTGTTTATATAGGGCTAGGTTGCTTAATCTTAAAGTTGGACTTGAATAAGGAAACCCTAGTTCCCATCCAAAACCCTAAGCAACCCATGGACCTCTATTAGAATCTCTTGGACGAAATCTTATGGGGCCACCCTATAAATTTCGTCCACACCTTTCCAAGGAGTCCTTAAGCCTGGTTTCACAACTATCAATGATTTGCAAAACAACCCCTCCACTATTAATCAGTTTCTTTAATCACAAAATTAATCTCAGATTAATTTCTTATTAAATACTAATTAATAATATGATTTCTAATTAATATATTAAACTTTTAATATATTAATAAAATCATTTTGAGTACCAATTTACTATTTCAAATAATAAGTTCTACTCTCTCTCTCCAATAGTCATTCTGTCAAGTTGCATGAGTGAAGGCAACCCAAAAGGACCATGCTACTATCAAATCAAGTACATACCAATTATAATTATGGGCTTAGACACCTAATCCAACAAGAAGGACCAAGATCACATTTTTGTGGTTCTTCATAGCTCCATAATGGATAAAGTTTCCAAATTTATCTATTAGTATGGTCCAAATAACCAAGTTCTAGTCTTTAAGCCTCAAGGGGACCAAAAATGCATCTTTATCAACTTAATCCATTAAGTTTAAGTCTCCAACCTTCATATCTGAATCCGTATGATGTTTAGCTGGATAAAGTTTCTAACTTTATGATAACAAGGTCACAAACTTTCAAGATCTAAACTTTATGCACTAAAGTGACCAAAAAGAGACAAATATGAAAATTAAGAAGATCTATGAAACTAATGAGCAAGTTTGAAGCTTTTTACTCACAAAGGTCAAGAAATGATGTGATCTTGATGTATCTATGCTTGAATCCATCTTCCATACACATTGCCACCACATTGTTCTTCAAGATCCCACCTTCTAGTTGAGAAATAAGCTCATAAATGGTGCCAAAGCTCAAAATAAGTGGGATGAGGATAGGGTTTCGAATTAGAGGATCAAGGAGGTGGAGACTAATGATAGGAAGGACCTCAAGGGGTTAGAGACCTTAAATAGGGCTCAAAACCATGAAAATAGGGTTTTTACTCTACGGAGGTATGCCCAACTTACCTAAAGTTACACCCATCCTAATGCCCTAAAAATGAGTTCCTTCAGCCTAGTACACCTCGCGTACTGCCAGGCTCCCTTTTTCTTGCTTAACTTCAAACAGCCATAAATCGTTTCAACTCCGTTTTCAATGATATTTATATCCACAGAAAGGTATCGACGAGCTCTACAATTCTATCTTGATACCTATGACTATAAACATCTCGAACTAAAATCCTTAATTTATACAAGAAGCATACAACATAACCTTTCCCATTTTATCCCTCAGCTTCCATCGAACAATCCAAGGTTTAAATCATTTGTCCAATATCATATACCTCCAGTAGAGTCTAAATTCCATTCCATTGAAGCCCAAGGCCTCCATTTGATCCATTTATTATCCATAACCCTGAAATAAGAACTCTTGAAACAGGATGTTACATCTACCCTCTGAATGTGTTAATTTTCTCCATTATTATCCTTATTTTATATCGAACTGAATCATTCTTGTTTGATTTTAAGATACCACTACTTACCGCAGTTGTTACCATGATTAAAGTTTGGTTTGGAATTAAAAGCCAAATCGAGCGGATAATACTGCACTTGCTCAGGTTTGTGACTAGGTTTGTGACTATATAGATGTGCTTCATTGTTCTTTTATATCAGTTTCATTTATGCTCTTGATTTTTTTAATGAATTTATTGGTTTTTATATGTCCACCAAATGTTCCTGTTTGATGAAGTTTGTACTCATCTAAAGAGGTTAGACTTTTAACATTCCAGTGTGATCAAGTTCTTAGATTTGAGTAAGATTAATATATAATCACTTTGAAAATTTTAATGATAATTAATTAGTTGTTCAGTTAATTAAATTAACCACAACCAACCCAAATTAGCTTCATATATATTTGGATTGTGGTATTATAAAGTTTTAAATGAATTAAATCTGATTTATGTATGAAATATGTTGTAGATGTTGAATCCTACAAATGGAATTTGACTATTCAGTAACAACTATTCTCATATCACTCAGTTAGTGAATCATGGTAATTGGTACATTGGATTTGATCACCATATCTTATGTTGCTGCATGTCCATCATGACCTAGTCAATGTCAGCAAGTCAAGCAGTAAATATACTCTTATATTTTGGAAAAATGCTAGAAATGATAATAAAGAAATATTGGACAAATAAAAGAAAATATTGACATATGCTAGATGTCACACCCCAAAACCAGAATGGCGGAAACGTTCTGGGGTGGAGGACGTCATGTGTAGCATCACGACCAATGAATAATAGCAATCATAGCAACACAACCATTACAGTGAATACTTAAATAAAAATGTTTACATCAGTTTGAAACTTTGTCTGAAACTTTGTTTGAATTACATACAATAGCTTTGTATAGTATAAACATAAAACTCTTATTGCTCCAGTTCCTCAAAAATCCAGCAAGTACCTGTGTACTGATTTCCTGAGAATACAAGCAGTTTGAAAGAGTATCAGCATAAAGCTGGTGAGTTCATAAGCGGTGGTTTGTAATGAAAATCGTTGATGAGTTCGTGAAAGTGTTTTTGTATAGCTTCAAGAAAATCCGATATTTTCTTTAATGAAAATGTAGTGTTCTCAATTCTGTATGAAATCGTGAATGTTTGTTACTAAAAACTGTAGTGATGCGCGAAAGTAATACTTCATGTGACTAGCAAATGCTAATCATGATGTATAAGTATTTCGTACGTGAAACCATTGTATGTTCAATTCTGTTTGTAAACTCTGAAAGTTTTCCAGTCGTAGTGTGTATTAGTTCTATTTAGTATAAATAAAACTGTTGAAGAGTGTCAAGTTGTAAACTAAAGGTGATTTATACATAATGTGAGTCGTATAACCATGCTTGATATGACTAGAGACCTTTCCAACGTTCTTCAGGCGTCGAGTTAAATGACATTTGTACATCCCAGGCGTGCCCGCCTAACTGTAGCTAGCAGTTCAGATGTGGGATTGTCAGTCCCGAATAGATCTATTCACAAATCTCACGCTCTCCCTCCAGGAGACTTTGGTTATACTATGATAGGATTTATCCCTGTACACCTAAGGGTACAGTATTGAAGTAGCTTCTCACAGTATCGTACAATCTTGTTTACATGTAGTTTAGTAGCGTTCTACCGTAGTGAAAATTCGTATGTATACCGTATGTAGTGATAATTATAGTTATGAATACCATGATAAAGTGGTGATGTAAACTGTAAACTGTTTCTGTCTTAGTGCATATGTTCAGTAGTGAAAGTTTTGTACTTGTTATGTTTAGAAAATCCCAAACTATACCGATTATAGTTTGCATGTATAATGTAGTGAATAGCGTGTCCGAAAAACTATGCAATTTTAGTGAAAACGTCCCTTATGCTCAACACAGTACAAAAGGGTTAAAGTATGAGATTTGCATAAGTTTTGAAAACATTTATGTTTAGCTTGTATTCCCCCCCTGAAAACATTAAAAATATAGAAAATGTAGGGGTATGAACTCACAGTTGTTGCGTGAAAGCGCTGACTGAAATGAAGATCCTCGAGTTGTTGCACGTGACACTTAACGGAATCCTATTATCAAATAAATACATATATGTATCTAAATTAGCGATTTCGTTAGATAAAGTGTTAGAAGAACACTTGTGTTCGGTTGAGGAATGTTACCGGGACTTGATCGAATCGATGAAAGTGGGTTTTCAGCCAAAAGCACCACTTAAAAGGTGTTTACGGCCGTGAACAAGGGTTTACGGTCGACAGACAGTTTACGACCGTGAACAGGGTTTACAGCCGTGAACTGGGGTTTACGGTTTTTGAAGGCTTGGTGAGTTTACGGTCGTAAACTCAAGAACAGGGTTTACGGTCTTTGAAGGCTTGGACCGTAAACTCACGAACATGGTTTACGGTCTTTGAAGATGGACCGTAAACTCAAGAACAATGGTGCTGGTTTCGAAGAGATAAGTGCTCCAGACGTCCCGAAGTGACTCCAAACGGTGTTTCTCGATGTTTTCCCGAAGTTTGAAGGTGTTTTTAGGTGTTTACGGTCAAGGTTTTTAGAGAGAGAAGGAGAGAGTTTTCAACCAGAAGTGTTCAAATGAGGGTGGGGGTCTCATATTTATAGAGGTTTTGTGGTCGGTGGTGGGGGGTCCACCCTTTGCTGGCCGTAAACGGGTTTACGGCCGTAAACTCACTTAGGCCGGAATTGTTTGATTTTTTGAGATATTCGGGTTTCCGCGCGATTTTTGGTTCCGACTCGTAAATAATTTAATTATATATAACTAGATTATTTTCTAAACCAAGAAGTTTGACGGAAAAGTTAATGAATTCGAAATTTTATTAACGGAAATCGCGTAACGGAAACGGACAAAATTTGAGGTTGTCACACTATATATAAAACTTTTTTTTATTAATATATTCTAAACTTAGGCACACTTTAATCAAGCAACATTTCACAATAAATATGTGTGACGACCAGTGCCCAAGTTTTATTAATTTAGTTGTTTTATTTTGTGAATTTTATAAAAATTGCATGAATTTTTACTTCTTAGTTACTTTATGGGATAAGCACCTCCGATTTGTTATCTTTCTCAGGTTAGATACAATAAATGATGATCTGCAAATTTAACCAGCCCCTTCTACTAGCTTTTGGTGACGATAATTCAACTCTCAATACCAGGTTTGACCATTCTTTTTCGTTAAAAATTAATAATATATTCCTATTTTTAACAAAAAAAAAATTGAAGTATTTCTTTTTCATGAGCTTCATATAATATGCAATTTTGGTGGCAGGTTGCTTTTTAGGTGTTGGTAACCATATTATGTTTTACCCCTCCTTGGGTTAATAACTCCACAAGTCTTTTTCCATGTAACTTCTATGATTTTATAATAGTTAATCTACAATTTTAAAATATAAACTTCATTTACCTGATTAAAAAACTAATGATTGTCGTTTCTTGCTATTGTTCAAGTATTTTCTCAAAGATCCAATGAAAGATGATGTCAAATATCAAGTATGTCCTCTATAATGATATTGTTATAACTGGTACGCTTTTCAAAGTATGATGCTATAATAGAAAAAATTGAATTTAGGATGCTATGATAATCATATCAATTAAAGTGCATGGCATAAATGGTCCTGTGCAAGAAAGCTACATACATGAACCTTGTATAAAAAAGCTACAGAAACGGTCCCTATATGTGAGACAAGTTCACAAAAATGCTCTCTAAGAAAAAAAAAATGTAATTTTAATTTCAAATTCAAACACATTACTTTCTATATGAATAATATTTCTTTAATTAGATATATTTCTCAAACTACGATGATATAATACGAAAAAGATTGAAAGTAGGATGTTATAGTAAACAAATCAATTAAAGTACATTACAGAAATGGCCCTTGTGAAAGTGTGTAATTTTATTTTCGATTTTAGAAAAATGGCAGCCCCACCAAACTTTCAAATTATTGATTTTTGTTGCATTTTTTTTCTCTTAGTGGGTTGTCTTCTGTCTTTGTATTTTCAGATTCATTGGCCTTCCAGTGTTTGAGAAGAGTAAAAATTTTTAATACAAAATAGTTGTTATTACAATAACAGAAAAATGGGAAACTTTTGATGTTCAGAATTGGTGTTTGCTTACATGAGGTTTGAATTTGATTCCATGATTACGGAATGATTGTATGAACATTGTAAAGGTATAATATTGGACCAAACTTATAGTACTTTTGCATGTCACTAGTACACAGTGTCGTATTTTCCTTCAACCTTTAGAAGGTTGAGAGAGGTGGTGGTAAGGGTTGATGTGTCTAAGACACGCACCCATTTCAGAGGATGGATCAAAACTGCCAAATGGACAAAGTTTTGTGGCCAATGTCTGAAACACAAGAACTTAACTATTCATAAGGGCATGATTGTTTTTTTTTACAAAAAACCAAAGTAGATTGCTATTTGTTGCATTTTTTCATATTTAAATAATAAAGTCCTTTGAATTTACACTTTTTTCTTTTGTTTTTTGCAATTTAAAATTGTTGGGTATAGATGCTTGCGTCATTAGGCTTTTTGTTTTGGTCCATTATGTATACGGTTTTGGGCCTGTCCAACCGTCATTTATTAGGGTTATAGGATCTATATATAGTGCATGCATGCACCGTGTATTGGCTAGTTGTTGATTTAATTATCATAACCCTGCCACATCTCTACAGTAGCAATTCTTAATAGAGTTCTTCTAAGGTTGTGGCTATTGGATAAAGTGTCTAAGTCCATAACTTTATTTGGTATATACTTGACCCGACCCGACATGGTCCATTTGGGTTGCACTTCACCCGAACTATTTATATGGTTAAACCTTTGAGAATTGTATGTTTATGATTTGTTAATATATTATAAGTTATAATATATTAATATGAAATCATTTTATTTAATTAGTATTGATCATAAATTAATTTAGATTAATTTGGTTATCAAAAAGGTGACTAATTAAATATAGGCTCTTGTATTTATATAAGTGTGGGCTAATACTCATTTGGAATGGGCTTGGCATGCATGGGAGTCCATGGATAGTCCATGGAGCTTTTAACCCATGGATCCTTGGAAAGGAAGAGTCATGGGTATTAGGGTTTACATGGATGTAACCCTAATTCCCCACACTATATAAAGGAGCTTATGATGCTTGAAATGACACTAGTTGTGTGTGTGCAAAGAGGTGGCGATTTCTATAAGCAAACATACACTCTCATAAGGTTTTTCCAAGTTTGTGGTGATTTGTGATTTCCATTTGAGGCATCCACATTATTGGTGCTAGGCTCTCAAACTCCAAGGAATCAACTCACAAATTGAAAGGTATGTAATTCTTCTAGCCATTATGTTTAATGTTCCCCATGCTATGCTAGATAGGTTATGAACCTTGGAAAAACAAAATTACATGTATTCATAGTAAAACATAGATCCAAGGTTTTAGGGTTGCATGAACACCTTAGGAGCGTTAGATTGCTCAAAACCCAACAGTGGCTTATTAATCATTCGACATCAGTTTGATTCATCTTCTATTCTTATTTGCTTTGTGTTCTTGTGTTGCATGTTAAGAATCTTATCGATCTTAAAGAGTTTTAGTCTCATCAATTATCATTTTTTTACCAAACACCAAAATACAATGCTATTTGTTGCCTTTTTCATATTTAAGGGGCAAACAAACTAAATAGCAATGTACTTTCCATTTACACGTTTTTGCTTTTGTTTTTTTTTTACAATTTGTTTTAATTTTTTTACCAAAAAACAAGGTACATTGTCATTTGGTGCAATTCCCATACTTAGGTGGTAAATGCAGTAAATAGCAATGTACTTTGAATTTACATTTTTTTGTTTTGTTTTTTTTTTTTTTTGTTTTGATTTCTTTACCAAAAACCTAAGAACATTGACATTTGGTGCATTTTTCATATTTAGGTGGTAAATGCAATAAATAGCAATGTACTCTGGATTTACACCATTTTTTCTGTTTTTTTGCAAATTGTTTTGATTATTTACCAAAAACCAACACTAAATAGCAATGTACTTAGAATTCACACCTTCTTGGTTTTGTTGTTTTGCAATTTATTTCATTTTTTTTACCAAAAACCAAAGTACATTGCTATTTGTTGCATTTTTTCATCTTTCGAACGTAAATAAAGTAGAAAACACTATAGTTTCAATTTACACTGTTTTTGTTTCTATTTTTTGAGTTTCTTTTGATTTGTTTACAAAAAACCAAATTACATTCCATTTGGTCTATTTTCCATATTTAGGCGTTAAATGCACTAAATAGCAACCTACTTTTAATTTACACCTTTTTGTTTCTGTTTTTTTTTCATTTTTTTACCAAAAACCAATAAATAGCAATGTATTTTGAATTTACATATTTTTCCTTTGTTTTTTTTTTTTTTTGCAATTTGTTTTGACTTTTTTTTACCAAAACCAAAGTTCATTGCCATTAGGTGTCTGACCCGGGGCGGAGCCCGAGATTCTTTTCTAGTTACAATTAGTAAAGCTAGAGACAAAAATTTCTGAAGTATGTTATTATTTTGTGTGGATGATCATAAATAACCTGTCAATCCATTCACATTGTGGTTTATCCCACATACACACATATTGTCTTATTGATGAATGTTTATTTAGCACCGCGATTTTTGTGTATGGAAAATCATTATGATTAACAATATAAAGACATTAATGAAGTTTCCCAAAAAGTTGAATCATTATTGGTTGATACGTCAATCATGATTCATTACCAGACATCAAAGTTGAAGCATGATAAATAAAATGCCTTAACATTAACAAGATATCAACTTATTTTGTTTACTGCTCCATTGTGTGGCTACACAACTAGTAAAATTCAAGAAGCATTGAAACAAATCAGTATTACGAACTAAAAAATACTTACATTAATTACACATACAAACAAATCAAACTTAATGATCTTTATAATTATAATATCTGTAAATTAATGTAATTTGATATCATGGACTGTTACAGTAATCTTACAATTAATGCAATTTAATATTGAGCATTAAACACTAAAACACAAATATAATTTAAGAGAACTTGTATGCATGAAAGATGAACAAACTCTTAAGAAACATGAGGTCTTCTATAATACTTAACTTGATTATTTTTGCTATCTCATCATTCTCCATTACTTTGATAGCTCATGCATGTATTACTCCACATTGGCATGTTTATGTTAAAAATACTATTTCTGATGATATTGTTGCTCATATCAAATCCGGAGATGATGATCTTGGGAATCATACCATTCATTTCAATGGAACTTACAGTTGGTCTTTTTGTGAAAGAATTACTGGGACCACTCTTTTTTACGCCTACTTCTGGTGGGGTTCAAGGTTTCAAACCTTAGATTTGTTTGATTCAGATATTGTAAATAATTATTGCTATTCATCCGAGGAAAATTGTTATTGGTTCGTAAAACGAAATGGATTTTATGTAGCTGAATATCAAAATTCAAGTGGAGATGAGGTGCACTTTATAAAACATTGGAATTAAATGATATATGTCATTTTTTTTCTATTGTAGATTTGTAGCTTATATAATTTATAATAAAACTTTAATGACTGTGTTTATTTCTCTTGTCAACAAATGCTTACAAGGGTGTTTTTATTGGTTAAATTCACCAAGTTTACAAGTTCTAGTAACAAATATTTGAATAGTTAAAAAATTCTAAAAAATAAAAATATAAAAAATATCTCAAATGCATATTCTCTGCTGGTCTCTCCCGTGTAATTCCTAAAAAAACAATGAGATAAACTAGACAACCTGTCCAGAAGATGATACTTAAAAAAAGGTGAAGTTACGACGACCTCTCAATCGATGAGGTAAAAAAAGAGGAATTTTTAAGTTTCATAAAATAGAAAGGTGTAGTTGTAGTCATGTAGAAAGTTGGAAAATGGATGAGAAAGCTAATCAATTTATTATATGTTTTTATATGCAAATCAATTTATTAGATATAAAGAAATCGTATAATGTATATATGCTTTTTTACGAATGATTTATACATATTTGTGTTAGGTTTTTTTTTTAACGTGTAACACCATTTGTCCATCACTCGATTTGAACCCTCAACCTTTTTAAGGGAATGACACATTTTCATCACCTCGACTGATAGGTTAAATGTCTTCTAGTTGTATTAGCTATTTGGTTTAACTAGAATACTCAAGTCCATCTTATATTTTTTTACAAAAAAAGTGAAAGGTAATTATTTATTATACTTGATTTATACTATGTCTTGGCATGTGGTAGGTAGTTTTTATTTCATTGTAAAACATTTCATCACACACAAATATATATATATATATATATATATATATATATATATATATATATATATATATATATATATATATATATATATATATATATACAATGCAACAATGTAAGAGAAAGTTTTAAGAAATGGTCCATGTACAACAATTTCATAAAAAAAAGTATTTTAAAAAATAAGATATTTGACAGGAATAAAAAAGATTAACAACCAAGTGATGTCATTTATAGCATTGTACATAGAAAATACATTGTTATAATTGGGACTAATCAAGGAACCTGATGCATTTTAATGTCGAAAAAGTTAGCTGATTCTATAAAGCAATCAAGGAAGCCGATGCATGAAATGGTTAATAGGAAGTTGATAGGTTAAGTTATATTAACCTTGGTAGCCAAAATTTTCTTTTGAATTTTCAATTAAATGAGCATATACAAATGGTTAACAAAAAGCACAACCATGTCATAAGACTTAATTGTAATGAAATATGTCAAAGGAATTCTAATATGAGGGAAATGAATAACAACTTTACAAGATATGAATTAACGACAAAATAAAGTGGTTCTTTTTATTCTTGAAGATATCAGGCTTAAACTTATCGAGTTTAAAAATGGTTAAATGGGAAATAAAAGTAGAGGAGGGCAGTATGGTCTTTTTGTGGTTATTAGTGCTAATAGGAACTTCTATTGTAATGATACTTGTTCGTGATGAGTAAAATGGAAATTAAAAAGCGCAGAGCCTAGAAAGTGGATATTTTTTGAAGGGCATAATGGTCTTTTATCAACAGGTAACTTTTAGTGTGTTTCCTACGATAAACAAAATTATGATAAAATAATGCATACTTTAAATAATAATAAAAAACCCCCCTTAACAATTGACTAAAAGAGCTTAGCAAATCTATAACAAGCAAACACATTCATACAGATTTTATGCTAAGAACTATAACATATACCAAATAGAAGGGAAGATCTTACATTTTGTCGGAGTGAATCATCTGCACTACAAGAATAATAGGCAATAGCGGCGACACCTTTAACAGCGACGGACACTTTTAGGGGCCACAACAAACAAATGTGTTTTTGTCGCCGCTAAAAGTGTCCGTCGCCACTAAAGGCGTCGTCGCTAAAGGCTTATGTTGGCAATCCGCGTCATTTCAACCCTAACCGTCTATTTAAGCGATGATCCAACGGCTAGGAGGACATTGAAAATCCCATGTTGTTTTCCCTCCGGTGTGTCGTCGCTAAAGGTTGTCTGTCGCCGCTAAAGGCGTCGCCGCTAAAGGCGTCGCCGCTATTGCCTGTTCCGGCGATCCGCGTCATTTCAACCCCATCCGTTGATTTAAGCGATGATCCAATGACGTAGGAAACCTCGGATTTTTTCCCTCCGATGTGTTGCCGCTGAAGGCTGCCCGTCGCTGCTAAAGAGCGTCGACAATAAAATCCTCTTCGTCCTCACTTTCTTTCCCAATCTTCTGTATTTTCCCTTTTCTCTCTGCTCACCACCGCCGACCTCATCGGAATTTCACCGAAAGCTTCGATATTTCACCCATCTTCCTCTCCATTTTTTCTCCTTTTCTTTTCCTTTTCTCTTCTCCCTACTAAATTTGTGTTGGTTGTTGGAATTTTGAGATCTCCCACCGTTCTCGCCGGAGTATACCGCCACCACCACTATTCATGACGAAATTTTGATAATTTTGATTTATTAGATGTGTATTTTGTGTTTGTAGATGTGGATATATATTTGTATTTGCATTTGTATGTATATGTGTATCTTGGGTGTATTTTATGTATGTATATGTGTTTCTGTATGTTCATTTGTATGTATATGTGTATTTTGTATGTGAATTATGTATGTGTATGTATTTTTGTATGTATATGTGTATTTTGTATGTGTATTATGTATGTATGTGTATTTGTATGTATAAAAATACATATAAATAGCACCGACACCTTTAGTGGCGACAAATATTATTAGCGGCGACGCACCTTTAACGGCGACGGAAGGCAATAACGGCGACCAGTGGAGCATTAGCGACAAACCAACAGCAGCGACCCTTTAACGGCGACATTTTCAATCTTTAGCGTAATACTCTAATTTCTTGTAGTGCTGAAAAGCTTTTTTGATGTTAATTCATTACATTCTTTATCTTCACTTTGAAAAAAAGTTACGGTGAACAGATTATTTGAAACAATAAACAACAAAATTCAAATGCAAGAAAAATGGACATAACAAAAAACCTAATTCTAAATTAACAAAACTGAAAATAACAACAATGAAGTGACTAACCGATTTTGTATGATCTAGTATAACAGTTCGCGAGATCATGAAAAAGAAAATCATCCATCGAACAAAAAACAATAGTATGGCGTTGGTCAGAGGTGTATTCGTATAAGAATCCCAAATTTGTACAATATTATAAATATCTTACAGATATAAAATGGTTGGGATTTAAACTGCCCTTAAGAATCCTCAATCTATTTTTCCCGATCATTTTTTCAATGTCAATTACCTAAACTGCCCTTATGAATCTTTTTTTTTTTTTTGAATCGACAAATCTAACCTACTCCTAAACTACACCTTAAATCCACCTATGTCCACGACGGGACTTGAACCCTCAACCTCAAGGAGGGAGGGCAACACCGGATACCGCTAGGCTAGAAGCCCTTAAATCTTATGAATCTTATAACCTGCACTTTTCCTTGCGCATGGCTATGTTTAAATCCCCAATATACCCCTCGCCATCTAACATAAATAAATCCCTTTAATACGTAATCTTGTCCAAATTTGAAATCTATTCCCTTTAGTTCGATTTAAATGCGTGGTTATTTGGTCCCATGAAATTAATAAAGAAAAACGGGTTTTTGAAGGTATGACTGTGAAAGTCGGAAGGTCGTGTTCAAAATTAAAACTATGAAATTGCAGGTATTTACCAAGATTTTTAATAGTTTTATTTTGAATGTTTGTTAATAGATTTATTACAAGCCTATGGAAGTTTGACTTTTTGGTTTTTTGCTATTTGAACTTCTAAAGTTAGAATTAATGGAAATCAAGAAGAGTCTTTAGAGATGCTCATCATCTTGATCTGATAAAATTTCCAACAAAGCAATAAGAATGAATCGTTATGAAGAGGTAAGTAATGAAACTACTTTCTTAATACAATATTTTCTTTTGTTTCTTCCTTTTGAGATTGAAACTAAGAATGTTAGTCATCTTACTTCCTAATGAATAATGTTAATTAATTAGGCAGCAAATATTGCTCGAGAGCTCATAATATAATAACTATTTTAATTTTTGTGTTTTTGAATGTGTTGGTTATGTTTTGCTCCAACAGAAATTGATACCATTTTCTAAGTCTTAAATGAGTAGGCTTAATTGATTATTCCTTGCTGCCAATTGTTTATTATTATTCCTTCTTTTGTTTTGCCTGTTATTCTAGAATTGTTGGATTTTGTTGGAAGTTAATGATCTTTATTATAAAAATCTCAAACACACCATAGTTTTGTTGTGGACATATAATTCGCACTTTTTAATTTTTATACCAATTATAAAAACTGTTATATACATTGACTATGGTGATGTTTGTTTTCTGCCAATTAACGGATCTTCTTGGGGTCTTCTGCCTATGCCTACGTCACGCAGACATTATCCTTCGCATATTGTTTATTTTTTGAAGACTACATACTTAAAAAGGTCTGTATTTGTACTTTCTGCACGTCTCTTCCTGGTGCAGATGTGGACCAAAGTCTTCTAACATCTTATAGCCTTAAAAAAACACACTACAAAAAAATGTCAATTAGTGACGAAAGCGAAATCGTCACTAACAATAGAAGAAGTCGTCACTAAATGATTTAGTGACCAAATATCTGGTCGTCACTTTTCGCCACTATAGGTCCGTCACTAAACTGATTTAGTCACTAAATATATAAATGGTCACTAAATAGTGACTAAAATATATTGGTCACTAAACCTGTCACGACCCATTTCGTCACTAAATGTTGTCACTAATTAATGAAAGTCATCACTATTTTATGCAATTAGTGACCATAAAAGGTCGTCGCTGTTTTACACATCTAGTGACAGTAAAAAGTCGTCACTATTTATCCATTTTAATGACCATAAATAGTCGTCACTGGGTGCAACTGTAATCATAGAGTAAACAAATCAATAGAAGTATGTACCTATTTTCTGCATCCTGAAACCTAAAGCTATCTACAATGGGGTCCGTTTACATTTTTCACTCTTGAAAGTGCAAAAAAAAAAAAAAACAAAAACAAAAACAAAAACAAAAACAAAAACAAAAAACAAGAACAAAAAACAAAAAATATAATTCGTAAGTTAAATGATGAGTCCCTTGATTTAGCTATTAATTAATTATACCAGTCAAGAAAAAGAATAGTAAAAATAAAAACAAAAATGAAAAGTAAGATCAAAATTCTGCTATTGTTGTTCCTCTGTATGGGCTTGAGTTTGTTCCTTATTACCCATCTCAACATTCTTTGTTGCTTCAACCGCCTATAATAATAAACAAACAAGCAAACAAATAAATAAAACCACTCAATAAAATACTACTAGATATAACATTCTACTTTATTCATCACATAATGCTATTAATTATAGGTAAATAAATGTTTGTTATTATGGTAAATAAGTGAAAAAACAAAACAGAGTATATTGCCTACATTTGTACAAAGAGTCAAGTATGTTGCTATTTCTGACCCGATCATACAAACACTCAATTTGTTGAGCATGTTGCAAGACATGTGTTGACATTAGATGATTCAATGCTGACATCTTTACCATCTTTGTTTGAGTGTCACATGTAGCATCAAGAAGACCCGATAACTCCACCTATAAGGGTAGTATGGTCATTTTGCATAGTTTAACGAAATACACAAATACGATGACAAAAAAAGGATTAAAAAGTTCTCAAGGTAGGGACCAAATCCATAATTTTGATAAGAATAAGGACTAAATATGTATTTTGCAAATACCTAAAGAGCACGAGTTTCATCATCTAAAACTTGTTGGCTTAGTTTTTTCAGGTGGGGCCTATTTTTGTTTGGTTTTTTTTCTAGGCATAGCCCTATTAATAACGTGATGGAACTAAACGGAAAATTTCACCTAAAATTAAAACATGAAATTAAAAAAAGTAAATAAAATAAAAATAAATATAAAACAAAATCATTATAATCAATAGAAATTATGCACACCACTCCATGTTTGTGTGCGCTGGTATCCTCATTAGCATTATCACCCACCTCTAATTCCAAGCCATCTTTTTTCATTTGCTTCTTCATCAGTTATGTTGGTTTTTATCTAAAAAATATGGAACCCTATTACATATTTCATTTTCTTTATAAATAAATCAAAGAAAAAAATATATTAAAACCTTGCATCTTGGGAGACATCTTGTGCAACAAGCATGGTTGCATAAGGAGAAGATTCATCCCTGTCAGCCTTCACCTTCATTCCACCTGGAATGCAAAAAAAGAAAAATAAATCATTATTAAGAAAGTATTTGGCTTAATGGTGAGCTCAAAAGGCAACCAAATTCCACAATTTATTAATGAATATCAAAAAGTTGAAATTTTTAGTGTTTTTGACGATGACACCTGTAATGCGAACCATGTTTTCTCTTCCAAAGATATCAGTCACATGCTGTAGATACACGTTGTAGATACACATTAATGAATTAGTTTCAATAACAAAGAAAAGCATAAAGGACTTCAGATTATTTGCATGCAGGTGTATTTGAGATAGTTGATAAGAGTTTAAAAGGAACTTAAGATGAAGAGAGTATGATAAAAACAGCTACAATCACTTCCATGTCTATTGATAGTCATAGAGACGCATCACAAAAACCAAATATTTCTGAAGTACTTGTTGAACTTAAAGAAAACTAGAACATCCAACTGTCTTATCTTGCAACTATTAGACTTCCTTGCGAGACGTAATAATAATTACATTAGATGTTTATTATTTATAGGAAATATTTAAACTTTTTAAGCATATTATAGAAGAAAAATATAGTATAAGTAGTTAAACTGCAATAGTGCCGAAAATATAATGGTTTTTTCAGTAAATTTCCTGAAAAAAAAAGACAGGATGATTTGAGCAAGGGGTAGGTGATAGGTTCTTACAATAAATGTAGCAACAGTGGCAATGGCAAATACATGGCCATCTCTCAGTAAGAAGCTAATTGCAAGATGAGATTCATAATAGAAATGGAGGCATCAGATAACCAAAATTAAATAGATTATCATGCCTTTATTTGAATGAAATAACAGATAATCTATAGGTGTTTGATAAAGGGTAGAGATTAAGGTCTCACAAGGGCATTTGGTAACGATAACATAGCGAGGGCAGACTGTTGTGCGGCCCGGGTGAAAATGAAGGTAAATATGAGGTTGGTGTGAGTATTGTGAAGAATTGGTGTTGTTTTGTAGGGTATGTGTATAAGTTTCTAGGGTGTGAAGGGAGGTGAGATTTTGGAGACCATCTTCTGCTTCCATGGTTCTTTTCTGTGTCTAAGATGTATTGGTCTAGCCCCTCGGGTAGCTCTACTGATCCAGATGAACCTATAAATAGTTTTATAGAAAAATATGAACAAAACACTGAGGATAAAAAAAATCACAAAAATGTCTAGCATTCCTCAGAGACACACACAAATTGATCATAAAACTTCAAAACTAATCGGTGGGGAACAAACACCACCACCATAGCCCTCAATCGGAAACGTACAATAAACTTGAGCTAAAAATGAAGGAAAATCGACTCCTTTCATAAGTAATTGCGTATTTCTATGTGTTTTCGACTATGTGTGTTCATACGTGCTTGTGTAAGTGTGTGATTGTGAACAAGCATCAGAATGGAGTCGAGAATCAGAAAAGTAGGTAGAGGACAATGTCGTCCCAGAGCAATCAATGACGAAGAAGAGAAGAGAGATTGAGGAAAGGATAACATTACCTTCGACATTTAGTAATGATGAACACGGCATCAAATGCAAGGTATTAACTCCAATTGGATATTTCGAGCCATAATCACACCTTAATCAAAGTTTTCAGGGCATGATTCAATCTCTGGTAAAATCACACGACAAGGAGAGGGTAATTCGAACCCTAGAATGTAGAATGCATTTAACAAGAGAGATGGAGGGCACATTGCTTCTATTCGTTCACAGGAGTGGCGCAGACGAGAGGCAATAAGAGGAGGTGAATCGTGACTTTGAATCTTACGTGTCTGCCTAATGCTTCGTTAAGTATCAATGTTGATTACTAGGGTTCCAATGAAATAAGAGAAGAACACGACGAGAGGAAACCAAAAAGTTTTCTGTTGATGTTTCTGGCGAGAGAAGATAGGAACGAGAGGCTAGGGTTCGGGTTCGATTTCTTGTGTGGTTTCGGGTGATTAGATACGAGATCTCAGTCGTCGATGATAGTGAGTAAAAAAATAGAATAATAAATGGAGAATTTCATATATATATATATATATGCCCTTATTAAACGTCAAAATATCATATTTGTTCGGCCTAACATCTAAATATCATATTTGTCCTTCTTAATCTTTTAGAATTTCATATATGCCCTTATTAAACGTCAAAATATCATATTTGTCCGGCCTAACATCTAAATATCATATTTGTCTTTCTTAATCTTTTAAAATATCATATATCCCCAAATTTTTTTTAATAGTTTATAATCCCTTTTTATATTTTCAAATCATTAAAATTGAAAAAGAAAATAAATGGACCATATTGTCCTTACCTTATAGTTACCTTCTAAATGACATACGATCAAAAGAATTTATCTCTTGCCGTCGCCAGTGTGTTAACATGTCAACGTCATCCTTCTTGCCTTTCCCGTATTCCATCAGTTCTAAAGAAGTCAAAGAGATACAGTTGAACTCGTAATGCTTGAAGTTCATGTTCCATGTCTATAACCTGCATAAACACTTTTTATCTAAAACTAAAAACACTGGCACAATTATTTCCAAAATTTCGGTCTTTTTAATAATTAGTAAACTGTTTTTTTCTCAACATCAGGTAATCTAACCCATAACAAATAATACCTGGATAGTATATTAATACATCTTTTCTTTATAAGTGACAATAAAACAAGACCACCAAATTAATAACAGAGGCTACAGATGCAAAACAAGGATTTGTTCGTTTATTAACTACTAACTAGGTGTTGATTTGGATATTGATTGGCTAATTTTAACTATGACACTCCAGTAACTTAAAAAGACAAGGTATTACAAACTTTCAAGACCGGATCCATTTGATCTCTTCTATAATCTTATATCTTTTTGTTATTGTGGTGCATACCAAAAATCTTTTTTAATAACCCTAGAAACTATCGTTTCTCATGAAAAAAATTAATCCTCCAACCAATTAACTTTCTCCGGCTCCAAGACTCCATTTTCACCTGTAATTGTCCCCATTTTTTTCCTGTATTTCTTTGAGTTCATTAAAACATAAAGAACCTGCAACAACTCTTAAGGGATTTCTTTTGAATTGATGGAATCTGGGAGAAGGCAAGAAGGAGGACGGTGACAGGTTAACACTAGTGACGACAAGAGGTAAATTCTTTTGACCGTATGCCATTTTGAAAGTACTTAAAAGGCAATGGCAATATGGTCCATTTATTTACTTTTTCAATTTTAATGGTTTAAAAATATAAAAAGGGATTATAAACTATTAAAAAAATAAATTTGGTTAAATTTAAATGTTAAAGATTTCAATTTCAATTTCAATTTTAAAGATTAAGAAGGGCAAATACGATATTTAAATGTTAGGCCGGGTAAATATGATATTTTGACATTTAATAAGGGCATATACGAAATTCTCCCAATAATAAAAGAAGGAGGGATAGTTTTCTTTAGGTAAAAAAAAAAAGAACTGTCCAAGTATGAAAGATAGTATGTTAAATATCATGTAGAAAAATCAATACTGTGACCACTATTTTCTGGTCATTAGTTTTTTTCCATGCAGTCACCACCATTACGTTATTATGTCGTCACTATGTGTGGGTTTGAAAAACGAATATCAATTAGTGACCACTATTTTTGGTCACTAAGTTTTCAATGCAGTGGCAACTATTTTTGGTCATTAAACGTCAAATCAATGACCACTAATTTTAGTCCCTAATACTTGTTATGAAATTAAATAATAATAATAACTTTTAGTGACCACTTAGTGACAACCCGAAATTTTTTTCCTTGCAAGTCCAGCCATTCAATTCAACCGAGAGTTACACTCGTTTTTGCTATCTTTTAGCATCGTTTAGAGTCTGTTTGAGGGTTGTAAGCTCAGTACAATCAAGCTATGGGTTTAGGGATGTGTCAATTAAAGTTCTTCGCATTGCAATCGAGCCGAACACTCCATCCAAGGGAGTGTACGACCGTACACCCATCATGGACGTACACCTCCCTCATATATAGATGATATCCTTCATTTTTCTTCATTTCTTCCATTTCCAAATCAAGAAACCAGTTTCTCTCTCAACTATCATCAAGCCTTTCATCTTGATCTTCAAAAGTGGTAAGTGATTCTTCCATCCTTCTTGATATCCTTCCTAGTCTTGTATTCATATCATGATTCAGCCATGAAAACATCTATTTTATGATAGATCTTCAAATCTTCATCCATTTCACCAAGAACACCAAGAACACACACTTGTTCTTGATGGCCGTGAACCCTCTTTGAGCCTCCAAAACATAAGTATCCTTTCCTTATGCTTAGTATACGTTAGGAACTCTTGTTTAACACCCTAGAAACGACCATTTTACAAGAACAAAAGGAGTGTACGGCCGTACACCCTTGCATGGCCGTACACACCTCAAAACACTCCAAAGGGCCTCAAAAGTGAGAATCTAGTTCATATTCTTGATGAGCAATCGACCCACTAGCTTTCCCATTGTTCAAAGACCCTCTTATGCATGTTTGACCATGAGTGTACGACCATACACTCCATGGCCGTACACACCAAGTTGTGGTCGTATACACCCCTTTGATGAATCACATGTGATTCTAACACTTAGTCCAAGTGTTTCCTAGTCCCTATGGGTGTTTCCTTGCATGTTAGTTGCTTTTAAACACTAATTACATGTCTATATGCCATTATATGTCATTTAGGACTAAATTGTGTCTCGGGAATACATTCGTGGAACTTCTCATCCTTACACGAATCTGTAGTTGAATCACCCACACAAGGTGAGTTCATACCCCTATAATCAATCTTTTAACTGATTTAAATGCTTTTAAGGGGGGGGGGGAATATAAGTTGAATGTGTAAATGTTATTTGTGATAACCATCACATTAAAAGAATTCTTACGCTTTTATAAGTTATCAAATCATTTCAAAAACTCTTTTAAAGTTATGATTACCTTGTTGTTTATAAAACTCTATTTTTTGAAATACAATCATAACTCAGTAGATAAAACGAGTCTTTTCTATAAGTCAGTAACAGTTCATGTAAACATGCTATTAAACTATAATAGGTATAGTTTAGGGGTTCAGTTCATACTATAACTAGTATAGAGAGGAGCATACTATAACTAGTACAGAGAAGAACATACTATAACTAGAACAGGGAGGATCATACTATAACTAGTTCAGGGAGGAACATACTATAACAATAACAGTAGAACAAATCATGAATTACACACTTATACGATATTCCTAGTATTCTAGGAAGACATCGTAACCTTAACTCATTGTTTATAACAAATTAAGGTAATAACATATCTTACTGGGTTTGTACTAACAAAGGAACGATTACAACGTACTAGGGTTAGCAAGCACGAGGTGATAAAACATAATAACATATCTTACCAGGTTTGCACTAACAAAGGTACGATTACAACGTACCAGGGTTAGCAAGCATGAGGTGATAAAACATAATAACATATCTTACCGGGTTTGCATTAACAAAGGTACAAATGCAACGTACCAGGGTTAGCAAGCACGAGGTGATAAAACATAATAACATATCTTACCGGGTTTGCATTAACAAAGGTACAAATACAACGTACCAGGGTTAGCAAGCACGAGGTGATAGAACATAATAACATATCTTACCGGGTTTGCACTAACAAAGGTACGATTACAACGCATCAGGGTTTGCAAGCACGAGGTGATATCACATAATAGCATATCTTACCGGGTTTGCATTAACAAAGGTACAAATACAACGTGCCAGGGTTAGCAAACACGAGGTGGTAACAATATATCAAGATGGAATTATTTATAAAGAGTACATTGGTAAAGTACCGGACAATAATAACTAAAAAATACAAATATATACAAAACTCGCAACAGTATCGACTGAGGCGTTAAGAGTACAGGATGTCATTACTCCTAGTAGTCGTCCAAACAATAGAGCATTGAGTAATCTAAACTAGAAATTTATTAGTAAAAGGTTTAATCCATTTAATTAAACCAGTATAACGTAAAGGACCTTAAGTGGTTAATTCTATAATACCATAGTTTATACAAAAGGGTTATATATATCATTAGTGTCCGATAGGTAGTTGGATGTGTGATTTCTTCCTTACTCGCTGTTCTTTGTTTGGTTGTGGGCTTAGGGCATATTCACACAATTAATATCCGTTCGATATTAAATTATATATAATGAGTGTAACCTAAGTGATTATAGAAGGAACTATTGTGGTTACCATTTTTACTAAAAGAAATAAGATTTATTCTTAAAGAATGTTTTCTTCAAATATAAAGGAACTATTACAGTTAACTCCGTGAGTACCAAATGAATACGTCAGGGATATATATAACGGAGATCTAACAAACAATGGGATGTGTGACTTCCGCCTTACTTCCCGTTCCTTGTTTGGTTGTGGGCTTAGGGCAGATTCACACAACTGATTATTTGTTTACTCTGGGTTTTATATAACTTGTATCTATTTAGCACTCATAGAAAGGATTGTAGAGCTATTTTTACTTAACTTTCATCACATCAGAAGATACAGGATCTTCTGGAGGAACAAGCGAACTCTTCTAAAAAGAACTACCATCTTACTTTACATTATTAAAATACTTATGAGCTCACTAGCTTAAATGCTGATCTACTCTTTCAAAATAACTTGTATTCTCAGGAAACTAGCAGACAGGTACGCGCGTTGGGATTCGGAAGATGAAGTATAGTAGCTTCATGTCTTATTTTGTTATTTACTTTTGGATTCAATCTTTTGTGAATCATTACTTGTAAACACTTTAATATTAATATAATGGTTGTTTGTTACTATGATTACTATGATACATGTGTTGTGATACTAAACATGACGTCCTCCGCCCCAAACGTTTCCGCCGTTCCGGTTTGGGGGTGTGACAGATTGGTATCAGAGCATTGTTTATAGTGAACTAAGTATATCAACTGATAAAAGATATACAACTATAAATACAATGAGGCCTAAGTGCTCTGAATAATAATATATTTTAAGAATATAACGATACTTTATAAAAGTATACATACATGCTTATACATATATACATACTAGAACAAGTATCACAAGAAGAACATAACATAAGTATTTAAAGGTTGAACACTGCGGTCAAACCTGGACAGTTATGTAATCATATCTGGGATCAATATAGCCTGATCAACTATATTCATTTAAGATATGACCGACATGTGTTTGGGAGTGATGTGGTGTTGCAATAGTCTTAAAACTTACCAAACTCTATTCAAGGGATTTCTAGATCAGAACAAAAAGTTAGAATACTATGGGAGTATTTTATGATACTATAAAACAAACAACAAGTTTAAAACATACCAAGTTCATTATATTAAAATACGATAGGAGTATTTTACGCACTACAGATAACCTATGTGAGAACTTAAAAGACCCTTCTGGTAGGTCTATGAGTCCGAAGTGTATACTTCCAAGGTTTATATAATTGATATTTTATAGACTTAGAATTTGTGATCTATGCTTCAGTACCTGTTCCTTGTTTGGTTGTGGTTTTGGAGTAGGATCACTTATTCGAAGGTCTATTTAATCTTAAATTATATACAACCTGTATACATTGCGCAATTATAGGAGGACCCAGTAAGGATCACCCCCATAATGTTACCCTTAATCTCATAGATTCTTTAGACACTTCCATTCTCGCACGACAAACCCAGATAGGTGTAACTACTCCATCATAACAGTCAGTAGAAGAGACAAGGAGAAACAAGGAGAGAATTCCAAGAAGTGATCATCCAGAGAAACTAAAACGTCTTACGTGTCACACTAATGAATAAATAATTACCTTACTTGACTTCGTGAGCTAGTGATTACACTACTCACACTATGTGTTAAAATTATTTCTTTTCATTCAGCCAGTATCAGTTATTCAGTTCACAAAAATTCATTCGAGGATACCCACTTTCGATTCATACAGTTTATTTTAGATAGACTCCCTTTATGAATTGTTTCTAGAACCCTATGAAAGTCAGAACCAGAATACACTCAGATGAGGGATAACTTATTTTAAATATCACATGTACAAGACCTCGTCTATCCACTACCATGGGCATATCTCGGGAATGTTGTCGGAAACATTGAGAATAGTCCAGAAAAGCGTGAAAATAGTTAGTATATTTAAAGTGTTGGAATACTACTAACGATGACCATCATTACTCACGAGATCATTCTTCGCCATGCAACAGAATCATGTATTCAAAAGGAGGAAACCAACCAACAGGCGAGGCACCAATTCTGCAGATAAACTCTGCTACTTTTCAGGCTGCGGTCACAGCTGATGTTTCAGCCTTCACGACACAGCTCAATGCTAATAACGCCAGCGGAAGCAGAAGCGGTGCCGGTGATGCTAATCACAATAACAATCAAGGGAACCCGCTAGTGTCTAGTGACAAGGACACCCCCGATCACAAACCTAAGAACAAGAAACGGGAGTTCTGGGACAAAAAGGGGAAAAAGTCGGCTCAAGGTTCTACCAAGAGACGACAGCCCGTGACTACCCCCATGGTCACAACAGCAGTCACAACATCTGGCACTTCACCTGCCACTATAACTCCCATCAAGCGATATGCTGGAAATCTTCCAAGGTGCGACAGATGCACTTACCACCACAATTGAGCTTGCTGAGTGTTGTAGTGTACCAATTGCAGCAGAAAGGGGCACACTGCCCGTTTTAACGCAGGGCGCCAACACGGCCAATCCCCCAAGTAAACCTGGCTTGTTTCAAGTGCGGCAAATCTGGACACTTTAAGAGGAATTGTCCAACAGAGAGGGAATACGCGGAAGCTCGTTTCTGTGAAACTCCGACTCAGCACATCACTTCAACTACCGATGTGGGTATAGTTCAGGTATGCCATGCATGTGATGAAATTTGACAGGCCAAGAGAGACTGCCCAACAGAGAGAGGTGACGGAGGAGAAGGAGGAAATTAACAACAAGCCATAAAGGAAAAGCGAGGAATCTCACTTTTGAGATTTTGGTACGTCTTCGAATTAAGTATTGATTTAAGACTTAATTTATAATTATATAAGATTAAAACTTGGGGAAAACACTTAAAAGTAATTGTAATAACTCACTAATTTGAGCAAGTCACAACATTCACATGAAAACCAAAGATCCGCTCAAGGGAGCTATGGTGGCTTAGTATGTACATCAGGGTTGTGCATAGCTAAGATTTTGCGGACCTAGAGTGAGTGATTCCGCCTTAACTCCTGTTCCTCGTTTGGTTCTGGAATTGGGGAAGAGTCACTCAGTCGACTGTCTTATTTATCTTAATTATACATAACTTGTATATGCAGGGCAATGATAGTGGTACCGAGGAGGATTATAACATAAAGTATCAGCACTAGTTATCAAAACACTACACTATTAGTACTCGCTCATCGCAGTACGATTTGTGGCAAATATAGCATTAGGGTGAAAACAGAAAGCACTAGAACATTTACACCGAGTACATTGTCGAGCACACCCGGGATACACCATCGTATAGTAAACGTTTCGTTCAAATCGGCCTAACCTTTGTTTCGGTAAAAGAGCCTGTTATCATCATTCGTTATGAGTTGGCATGATCCTCACCATACTAAGTTCATATGTTTCCATTTCCTTGACCGTCAAGTTCACGAATCCCTCGTCATTCGTAACGTCAACCCGACTTAGACCTCAAAATCATCTCGCTTATATTCCAAACCCCGAAGTACTCATGCGAGGAGTACCTTGCCCTCCGAAACCTTACCACCGTATATTCAACAGACCTTCCAGGACTACCATTCGTCCATCGGGTCAAGTTTAATGCACCGAGGCTAAGAACGAATACAGCGCACCTATCACTAATAAGTTTATGCGCGAGGGTGGTATATAATTAAGACTATGCGGATTTAGTATGTGTGTCTTCTGCCCTATCTCATGTTCCTTGTTTGGTTATGGACCTGGGGCAGAGTCGCACATCCGACCGTCTTACTAATCTTAATTATATACGACTTGTATACACGAAGTAATGATAGATGGGCTAGGTATGAATCCTATCATGGACATTAGGGCAAAGTTGCCAGGTCTACGGGTGGGTATTCTGCCAACCAGAGGCAGCAGATTGCGTTTGGCCTCATAGTCAAGCTTCCCAAGGCAACAAGCGGACACAATATCATTTTTGAGTGACCGTTGACGGATTAAATCCGCACGCTTCTTGCAAATTGAAGAAAACGGACACAATAGAAAAGCTGATGGAACGCGTGTCCACGGGATTAGTTAGACTGCTCAGTGTTGAAATGTCTGTTATCTCTATTCGAGATAATAGAATCACCTTCCGAATTTGGCAGTCACTTCAGAAAATCCCTGAGGGCTAGGCTAGTCATGGGCATAGCCTACCATCCATGAAACGACAGACGGAATAATAAGACGATTCAACCATTAGGGATTGTGTAGAAAATGCATTTGATTGACCTTGGTAAGCTTGGGATACCCAATTGCCAATTAGTCAAGTCCTTTACCATACTGGCATTTGGATTTTCTCCGTTCGAAAACCTTCATTGGTCGCAAGCGCAGAACCTCTCTGCACTGGACTAAGGTAGGTGCCACGCAACTAGTTAGTTGCCAAATGTCAGACAACATATTCACCGATCCAGAAACCATTCGAGGAAACTACCAAGCAGAATGTACGAATCCAAAAACGACCTAGAACTTCTAGAACCAACCAGGACAGCTACGCCTTCCATAAGAGAAAAACCTTTGGAACTCCAGGACGATGATCACGTCAAATGGGGATCTCACCCTAGAAGGGCATCATGTGTTTCAGATGCATGGGATGCTAAATCGAAGATACTTAGGACCATGTGAGATTCTCAATAGAATTAGCCCAACATCTTACAGGTCCCGTCTATTTAGGGTATTCGATACATTTCACCCTATCCTTCCACGTCTATAGAGATTTGAAAAAGAGGTTGCCCGTCGGAACTCTTATTATTCCACTCGATTAGATCGATGTAGGAAAAAGCCTCGTCTTGGTAAAAGAATCTGTAGAAATCCAGTTCAGTGAAGGAAACCTTTGGGAACCCTAGTCAGTGGAGTCCAGTGAACGAAAACGAAACCGTACCTTGTGGCGAAAGCCTTCTAACGCGTATTCTAAGGACCTGATTCCCCTAGAGATCGGGTGAACCAGATGAATCATGAGTATCCGTACCTTCCACCTCATCCAGGTATATTGTTTAAACTCTAATTTTGGGACGAAATTCCATCTAACGGGGGGATGATGTGACAACCCGAAATTTTTTGCCTTGCAAGTCCAGCCATTCAATTCAAACGAGAATCAGACTCGTTTCTGCTATCTTTTAGCATCGTTTAGAGTCCGTTTGAGGGTTCTAAGCTCAGTACAATCAAGCTATGGGTTTAGGGATGTGTCAACTAAAGTTCTTCGCATTGCAATCGAGCCGAACACTCCATCGAAGGGAGTGTACGACCGTACACATGGATGTACGCCCGTACACCCATCATGGCCGTACACCTCCCTCATATATAGATGATATCCTTCATTTTTCTTCATTTCTTCCATTTCCAAGTCAAGAAACCAGTTTCTCTCTCAACTATCATCAAGCCTTTCATCTTGATCTTCAAAAGTGGTAAGTGATTCTTCCATCCTTCTTGATATCCTTCCTAGTCTTGTATTCCTCTCATGATTCAGCCATGAAAACATCTCTTTTATGATAGATCTTCAAATCTTCATCCATTTCACCAAGAATACCAAGAACACACACTTGTTCTTGGTGGCCGTGAACCCTCTTTGAGCCTCCAAAACGTAAGTGTCCTTTCCTTATGCTTAGTATACGTTAGGAACTCTTGTTTAACACCCTAGAAAGGACCATTTTACAAGAACAAAAGGAGTGTACATCCGTACACCCTTGCATGGCCGTACACACCTCAAAACACTCCAAAAGGGCCTCCAAAGTGAGTATCTAGTTCATATTCTTGATGAGCAATCGACCCACTAGCTTTCCCATTGTTCAAAGACCCTCTTATGCATGTTTGACCATGAGTGTACGGCCATACACTCCATGGCCGTACACCCATGGCCGTACACACCAAGGTGTGGCCGTATACACCCCTTTGATGAATCACATGTGATTCTAACACTTAGTCCAAGTGTTTCCTAGTCCCTATGGGTGTTTCCTTGCATGTTAGTTGCTTTTGAACACTAATTACATGTCTATATGCCATTATATGTCATTTAGGACTAAATTGTGTCTCGGGAATACATTCGTGGAACTTCTCATCCTTACATGAATCTATAGTTGAATCACACACATAAGGTGAGTTCATACCCCTATAATCAATCTTTTAACTGTTTTAAATGCTTTTAAGGGGGGGGGGGAATACAAGTTGAATGTGTAAATGTTATTTGTGATAACCATCACATTAAAAGAATTCTTACGCTTTTATAAGTTATCAAATCATTTCAAAAATTCTTTTAAAGTTGTGATTACCTTATTGTTTATAAAACTCTGTTTTTGAAATACAATCATAACTCAGTAGATAAACGAGTCTTTTCTATAAGTCAGTAACAGTTCATGTAAAAATGCTAGTAAACTATAATAGGTATAGTTTAGGGGTTCAGTTCATACTATAACTAGTACAAAGAAGAACATACTATAACTAGTACAGAGAGGAGCATACTATAACTAGTTCAGGGAGGAACATACTATAACAATAACAGTAGAACAAATCATGAATTACACACTTATACGATATTCCTAGTATTCTAGGAAGACATCGTAACCTTAACTCATTGTTTATAACAAATTAAGGTAATAACATATCTTACTGGGTTTGTACTAACAAAGGAACGATTACAACGTACTAGGGTTAGCAAGCACGAGGTGATAAAACATAATAACATATCTTACCAGGTTTGCACTAACAAAGGTACGATTACAACGTACCAGGGTTAGCAAGCATGAGGTGATAAAACATAATAACATATCTTACCGGGTTTGCATTAACAAAGGTACAAATGCAACGTACCAGGGTTAGCAAGCACGAGGTGATAAAACATAATAACATATCTTACCGGGTTTGCATTAACAAAGGTACAAATACAACGTACCAGGGTTAGCAAGCACGAGGTGATAGAACATAATAACATATCTTACCGGGTTTGCACTAACAAAGGTACGATTACAACGCATCAGGGTTTGCAAGCACGAGGTGATATCACATAATAGCATATCTTACCGGGTTTGCATTAACAAAGGTACAAATACAACGTGCCAGGGTTAGCAAACACGAGGTGGTAACAATATATCAAGATGGAATTATTTATAAAGAGTACATTGGTAAAGTACCGGACAATAATAACTAAAAAATACAAATATATACAAAACTCGCAACAGTATCGACTGAGGCGTTAAGAGTACAGGATGTCATTACTCCTAGTAGTCGTCCAAACAATAGAGCATTGAGTAATCTAAACTAGAAATTTATTAGTAAAAGGTTTAATCCATTTAATTAAACCAGTATAACGTAAAGGACCTTAAGTGGTTAATTCTATAATACCATAGTTTATACAAAAGGGTTATATATATCATTAGTGTCCGATAGGTAGTTGGATGTGTGATTTCTTCCTTACTCGCTGTTCTTTGTTTGGTTGTGGGCTTAGGGCATATTCACACAATTAATATCCGTTCGATATTAAATTATATATAATTAGTGTAACCTAAGTGATTATAGAAGGAACTATTGTGGTTACCATTTTTACTAAAAGAAATAAGATTTATTCTTAAAGAATGTTTTCTTCAAATATAAAGGAACTATTACAGTTAACTCCGTGAGTACCAAATGAATACGTCAGGGATATATATAACGGAGATCTAACAAACAATGGGATGTGTGACTTCCGCCTTACTTCCCGTTCCTTGTTTGGTTGTGGGCTTAGGGCAGATTCACACAACTGATTATTTGTTTACTCTGGGTTTTATATAACTTGTATCTATTTAGCACTCATAGAAAGGATTGTAGAGCTATTTTTACTTAACTTTCATCACATCAGAAGATACAGGATCTTCTGGAGGAACAAGCGAACTCTTCTAAAAAGAACTACCATCTTACTTTACATCATTAAAATACTTATGAGCTCACTAGCTTAAATGCTGATCTACTCTTTCAAAATAACTTGTATTCTCAGGAAACTAGCAGACAGGTACGCGCGTTGGGATTCGGAAGATGAAGTATAGTAGCTTCATGTCTTATTTTGTTATTTACTTTTGGATTCAATCTTTTGTGAATCATTACTTGTAAACACTTTAATATTAATATAATGGTTGTTTGTTACTATGATTACTATGATACATGTGTTGTGATACTAAACATGACGTCCTCCGCCCCAAACGTTTCCGCCGTTCCGGTTTGGGGGTGTGACAGATTGGTATCAGAGCATTGTTTATAGTGAACTAAGTATATCAACTGATAAAAGATATACAACTATAAATACAATGAGGCCTAAGTGCTCTGAATAATAATATATTTTAAGAATATAACGATACTTTATAAAAGTATACATACATGCTTATACATATATACATACTAGAACAAGTATCACAAGAAGAACATAACATAAGTATTTAAAGGTTGAACACTGCGGTCAAACCTGGACAGTTATGTAATCATATCTGGGATCAATATAGCCTGATCAACTATATTCATTTAAGATATGACCGACATGTGTTTGGGAGTGATGTGGTGTTGCAATAGTCTTAAAACTTACCAAACTCTATTCAAGGGATTTCTAGATCAGAACAAAAAGTTAGAATACTATGGGAGTATTTTATGATACTATAAAACAAACAACAAGTTTAAAACATACCAAGTTCATTATATTAAAATACGATAGGAGTATTTTACGCACTACAGATAACCTATGTGAGAACTTAAAAGACCCTTCTGGTAGGTCTATGAGTCCGAAGTGTATACTTCCAAGGTTTATATAATTGATATTTTATAGACTTAGAATTTGTGATCTATGCTTCAGTACCTGTTCCTTGTTTGGTTGTGGTTTTGGAGTAGGATCACTTATTCGAAGGTCTATTTAATCTTAAATTATATACAACCTGTATACATTGCGCAATTATAGGAGGACCCAGTAAGGATCACCCCCATAATGTTACCCTTAATCTCATAGATTCTTTAGACACTTCCATTCTCGCACGACAAACCCAGATAGGTGTAACTACTCCATCATAACAGTCAGTAGAAGAGACAAGGAGAAACAAGGAGAGAATTCCAAGAAGTGATCATCCAGAGAAACTAAAACGTCTTACGTGTCACACTAATGAATAAATAATTACCTTACTTGACTTCGTGAGCTAGTGATTACACTACTCACACTATGTGTTAAAATTATTTCTTTTCATTCAGCCAGTATCAGTTATTCAGTTCACAAAAATTCATTCGAGGATACCCACTTTCGATTCATACAGTTTATTTTAGATAGACTCCCTTTATGAATTGTTTCTAGAACCCTATGAAAGTCAGAACCAGAATACACTCAGATGAGGGATAACTTATTTTAAATATCACATGTACAAGACCTCGTCTATCCACTACCATGGGCATATCTCGGGAATGTTGTCGGAAACATTGAGAATAGTCCAGAAAAGCGTGAAAATAGTTAGTATATTTAAAGTGTTGGAATACTACTAACGATGACCATCATTACTCACGAGATCATTCTTCGCCATGCAACAGAATCATGTATTCAAAAGGAGGAAACCAACCAACAGGCGAGGCACCAATTCTGCAGATAAACTCTGCTACTTTTCAGGCTGCGGTCACAGCTGATGTTTCAGCCTTCACGACACAGCTCAATGCTAATAACGCCAGCGGAAGCAGAAGCGGTGCCGGTGATGCTAATCACAATAACAATCAAGGGAACCCGCTAGTGTCTAGTGACAAGGACACCCCCGATCACAAACCTAAGAACAAGAAACGGGAGTTCTGGGACAAAAAGGGGAAAAAGTCGGCTCAAGGTTCTACCAAGAGACGACAGCCCGTGACTACCCCCATGGTCACAACAGCAGTCACAACATCTGGCACTTCACCTGCCACTATAACTCCCATCAAGCGATATGCTGGAAATCTTCCAAGGTGCGACAGATGCACTTACCACCACAATTGAGCTTGCTGAGTGTTGTAGTGTACCAATTGCAGCAGAAAGGGGCACACTGCCCGTTTTAACGCAGGGCGCCAACACGGCCAATCCCCCAAGTAAACCTGGCTTGTTTCAAGTGCGGCAAATCTGGACACTTTAAGAGGAATTGTCCAACAGAGAGGGAATACGCGGAAGCTCGTTTCTGTGAAACTCCGACTCAGCACATCACTTCAACTACCGATGTGGGTATAGTTCAGGTATGCCATGCATGTGATGAAATTTGACAGGCCAAGAGAGACTGCCCAACAGAGAGAGGTGACGGAGGAGAAGGAGGAAACTAACAACAAGCCATAAAGGAAAAGCGAGGAATCTCACTTTTGAGATTTTGGTACGTCTTCGAATTAAGTATTGATTTAAGACTTAATTTATAATTATATAAGATTAAAACTTGGGGAAAACACTTAAAAGTAATTGTAATAACTCACTAATTTGAGCAAGTCACAACATTCACATGAAAACCAAAGATCCGCTCAAGGGAGCTATGGTGGCTTAGTATGTACATCAGGGTTGTGCATAGCTAAGATTTTGCGGACCTAGAGTGAGTGATTCCGCCTTAACTCCTGTTCCTCGTTTGGTTCTGGAATTGGGGAAGAGTCACTCAGTCGACTGTCTTATTTATCTTAATTATACATAACTTGTATATGCAGGGCAATGATAGTGGTACCGAGGAGGATTATAACATAAAGTATCAGCACTAGTTATCAAAACACTACACTATTAGTACTCGCTCATCGCAGTACGATTTGTGGCAAATATAGCATTAGGGTGAAAACAGAAAGCACTAGAACATTTACACCGAGTACATTGTCGAGCACACCCGGGATACACCATCGTATAGTAAACGTTTCGTTCAAATCGGCCTAACCTTTGTTTCGGTAAAAGAGCCTGTTATCATCATTCGTTATGAGTTGGCATGATCCTCACCATACTAAGTTCATATGTTTCCATTTCCTTGACCGTCAAGTTCACGAATCCCTCGTCATTCGTAACGTCAACCCGACTTAGACCTCAAAATCATCTCGCTTATATTCCAAACCCCGAAGTACTCATGCGAGGAGTACCTTGCCCTCCGAAACCTTACCACCGTATATTCAACAGACCTTCCAGGACTACCATTCGTCCATCGGGTCAAGTTTAATGCACCGAGGCTAAGAACGAATACAGCGCACCTATCACTAATAAGTTTATGCGCGAGGGTGGTATATAATTAAGACTATGCGGATTTAGTATGTGTGTCTTCTGCCCTATCTCATGTTCCTTGTTTGGTTATGGACCTGGGGCAGAGTCGCACATCCGACCGTCTTACTAATCTTAATTATATACGACTTGTATACACGAAGTAATGATAGATGGGCTAGGTATGAATCCTATCATGGACATTAGGGCAAAGTTGCCAGGTCTACGGGTGGGTATTCTGCCAACCAGAGGCAGCAGATTGCATTTGGCCTCATAGTCAAGCTTCCCAAGGCAACAAGCGGACACAATATCATTTTTGAGTGACCGTTGACGGATTAAATCCGCACGCTTCTTGCAAATTGAAGAAAACGGACACAATAGAAAAGCTGATGGAACGCGTGTCCACGGGATTAGTTAGACTGCTCAGTGTTGAAATGTCTGTTATCTCTATTCGAGATAATAGAATCACCTTCCGAATTTGGCAGTCACTTCAGAAAATCCCTGAGGGCTAGGCTAGTCATGGGCATAGCCTACCATCCATGAAACGACAGACGGAATAATAAGACGATTCAACCATTAGGGATTGTGTAGAAAATGCATTTGATTGACCTTGGTAAGCTTGGGATACCCAATTGCCAATTAGTCAAGTCCTTTACCATACTGGCATTTGGATTTTCTCCGTTCGAAAACCTTCATTGGTCGCAAGCGCAGAACCTCTCTGCACTGGACTAAGGTAGGTGCCACGCAACTAGTTAGTTGCCAAATGTCAGACAACATATTCACCGATCCAGAAACCATTCGAGGAAACTACCAAGCAGAATGTACGAATCCAAAAACGACCTAGAACTTCTAGAACCAACCAGGACAGCTACGCCTTCCATAAGAGAAAAACCTTTGGAACTCCAGGACGATGATCACGTCAAATGGGGATCTCACCCTAGAAGGGCATCATGTGTTTCAGATGCATGGGATGCTAAATCGAAGATACTTAGGACCATGTGAGATTCTCAATAGAATTAGCCCAACATCTTACAGGTCCCGTCTATTTAGGGTATTCGATACATTTCACCCTATCCTTCCACGTCTATAGAGATTTGAAAAAGAGGTTGCCCGTCGGAACTCTTATTATTCCACTCGATTAGATCGATGTAGGAAAAAGCCTCGTCTTGGTAAAAGAATCTGTAGAAATCCAGTTCAGTGAAGGAAACCTTTGGGAACCCTAGTCAGTGGAGTCCAGTGAACGAAAACGAAACCGTACCTTGTGGCGAAAGCCTTCTAACGCGTATTCTAAGGACCTGATTCCCCTAGAGATCGGGTGAACCAGATGAATCATGAGTATCCGTACCTTCCACCTCATCCAGGTATATTGTTTAAACTCTAATTTTGGGACGAAATTCCATCTAACGGGGGGATGATGTGACAACCCGAAATTTTTTGCCTTGCAAGTCCAGCCATTCAATTCAAACGAGAATCAGACTCGTTTCTGCTATCTTTTAGCATCGTTTAGAGTCCGTTTGAGGGTTCTAAGCTCAGTACAATCAAGCTATGGGTTTAGGGATGTGTCAACTAAAGTTCTTCACATTGCAATCGAGCCGAACACTCCATCGAAGGGAGTGTACGACCGTACACATGGATGTACGCCCGTACACCCATCATGGTCGTACACCTCCCTCATATATAGATGATATCCTTCATTTTTCTTCATTTCTTCCATTTCCAAGTCAAGAAACCAGTTTCTCTCTCAACTATCATCAAGCCTTTCATCTTGATCTTCAAAAGTGGTAAGTGATTCTTCCATCCTTCTTGATATCCTTCCTAGTCTTGTATTCCTCTCATGATTCAGCCATGAAAACATCTCTTTTATGATAGATCTTCAAATCTTCATCCATTTCACCAAGAATACCAAGAACACACACTTGTTCTTGGTGGCCGTGAACCCTCTTTGAGCCTCCAAAACGTAAGTGTCCTTTCCTTATGCTTAGTATACGTTAGGAACTCTTGTTTAACACCCTAGAAAGGACCATTTTACAAGAACAAAAGGAGTGTACATCCGTACACCCTTGCATGGCCGTACACACCTCAAAACACTCCAAAAGGGCCTCCAAAGTGAGTATCTAGTTCATATTCTTGATGAGCAATCGACCCACTAGCTTTCCCATTGTTCAAAGACCCTCTTATGCATGTTTGACCATGAGTGTACGGCCATACACTCCATGGCCGTACACCCATGGCCGTACACACCAAGGTGTGGCCGTATACACCCCTTTGATGAATCACATGTGATTCTAACACTTAGTCCAAGTGTTTCCTAGTCCCTATGGGTGTTTCCTTGCATGTTAGTTGCTTTTGAACACTAATTACATGTCTATATGCCATTATATGTCATTTAGGACTAAATTGTGTCTCGGGAATACATTCGTGGAACTTCTCATCCTTACATGAATCTATAGTTGAATCACACACATAAGGTGAGTTCATACCCCTATAATCAATCTTTTAACTGTTTTAAATGCTTTTAAGGGGGGGGGGGGGAATACAAGTTGAATGTGTAAATGTTATTTGTGATAACCATCACATTAAAAGAATTCTTACGCTTTTATAAGTTATCAAATCATTTCAAAAATTCTTTTAAAGTTGTGATTACCTTATTGTTTATAAAACTCTGTTTTTGAAATACAATCATAACTCAGTAGATAAACGAGTCTTTTCTATAAGTCAGTAACAGTTCATGTAAAAATGCTAGTAAACTATAATAGGTATAGTTTAGGGGTTCAGTTCATACTATAACTAGTACAAAGAAGAACATACTATAACTAGTACAGAGAGGAGCATACTATAACTGGTACAGAGAAGATAATACTATAACTAGTACAGGGAGGATCATTCTATAACTAGTTCAGGGAGGAACATACTATAACAATAACAGTATAACAAATCATGAATTACATACTTATACGATATTCCTAGTATTCTAGGAAGACAGCGTAACCTTAACTCATTGTTTATAACAAATTAAGGTAATAACATATCTTACCAGGTTTGCACTAACAAAGGTACGATTACAACGTACCAGGGTTAGCAAGCACGGGGTGATAAAACATAATAACATATCTTACCGGGTTTGCACTAACAAAGGTACGATTACAACGTACCAGGGTTAGCAAGCACGAGGTGATAAAACATAATAACATATCTTACCGGGTTTGCATTAACAAAGGTACAAATACAACGTACCAGGGTTAGCAAGCCCGAGGTGATAGAACATAATAACATATCTTACCGGGTTTGCACTAACAAATGTACGATTACAACGCACTAGGGTTAGCAAGCACGAGGTGATATCACATAATAACATATCTTACCGGGTTTGCATTAACAAAGGTACAAATACAACGTGCCAGGGTTAGGAAACACGAGGTGATAACAATATATCAAGCTGGAATTATTTATAAAGAGTACATTGGTAAAGTACCGGACAATAATAACTAAAACACACAAAATATATACAAAACTCGCAACAGTATCGACTGAGGCGTTAAGAGTACAGGATGTCATTACTCCTAGTAGTCGTCCAAACAATAGAGCATTGAGTAAACTAAACTAGAAATTTATCAGTAAAAGGTTTAATCCATTTAATTAAACTAGTATAACGTAAAGGACCTTAAGTGGTTAATTCTATAATACCATAGTTTATAAGTAAGGGTTATATATATCATTAATATCCGATAGGTAGGTGGATGTGTGATTTCCGCCTTACTCCCTGTTCCTTGTTTGGTTGTGGGCTTAGGGCAGATTAACACAACTGATTATTTGTTTATTCTAGGTTTTGTATAACTTGTATCCATTTATCACTCATAGAAAGGATTGTAGAGCTATTTTTACTTAACTTTCATCACATCAGAAGATACAAGATCTTCTGGAGGAACATGCGAACTCTTCTAAAAAGAACTTTCATCTTACTTTACATCATTAAAATACTTATGAGCTCACCAGCTTAAATGTTGATCTACTCTTTCAAAATAACTTGTATTCTCAGGAAACTAGCAGACAGGTACGCGTGCTGGGATTCGGAAGATGAAGTATAGTAGCTTCATGTCTTATTTTGTTATTTACTTTTGGATTCAATCTTTTGTGAATCACTACTTGTAAACACTTTAATATTAATATAATGGTTGTTTGTTACTATGATTACTATGATACATGTGTTGTGATACTAAACATGACGTCCTCCGCCCCCGAATGTTTCCGTCGTTCCGGTTTGGGGGTGTGACACAACCATCTCCGATTCGGTCACTAAGTGTGTACAACTACCAAAATTCAGTGACCACTTAATATATGGCGACTAAATAATGCTCTTAGTGACCAGATTTCCAGTCGTCATTAAAAAATTGGTTACTAGTTTTTTATTTCTTGTAGTGACATATATATCTTTGTTTTTGTTTTTTTTAACTTAGAATTATTTAACTTTTATCTATGATAAACAATTTTGAAAATAAAAAAAAAAACTACAACATTTTAAGAAAAAAAGTTTGACGATACAAACATGACCTTCGTGACAATTTTGTAAATAAAAATTTAGTTACAATAATGGTTGTTGGAGCTGTTTATTTAGATTTAAAAAAATCCTAATAATATCTTATATTTTTTGTGCTAAATTTTATAAAATATTATTTAATGCTGGATCATCCATTTTTTGGGAAAAATATTTATAGTAAGTTTTTAATTGTTTTAATTGAAAAAGTAAAATGAAAATTTTCATTTTAAAATCAAAGTTTATTTCCATCCATTTTATGTGTCAAATTCTTTGATCCTTAATTACAATGTTTATGTATAACTTTACAACCAAAACTTGTTGGCTTTTATCAAATATATGCATTAATTCGTACAATTTTAGCTTCACTTTTTATATAGTAATACATAGAAGTTGATCTAGATTTGTTAATCGTGTATAACAAAATCATAAAACTTTTGAAAAATATTTTAAGTTTGGAAAAATCAGTTTATTTAGACTGTAGACGTTTGGTCCACCTCGTCTAGTGTAGAGCTCTGCACTGTGTATTATGTTCATTAGTTAATTTTTTTTGCTAGTGGTGTGTAGGTGTGAGAATTATTTGGTCCGGAACCAAAAAACTTGAAACTAAATCGAATCGAAATCGATTTCCGACCAAACTATATTCAAATTCTGTTTTTGGTTTGGTCCGAGACCAAACCAAATTATGAATTTGGTTTTTGGTTTGAGTTTCGATCTCATGAAGCTTAAACCAAACCGAACCGAAAAAAAACAAATTTCATAAATTAATTAATTAAAAAATATATAATATACTTTATAGTTTCATTCATGATTCTAATTCTTATTTCGCATGTCATTTCGATTTGGGATCATCAATATTTTATATATTAAATAAAAATATTAATTAGAAAATAAAAATTATTTTATCTAGTACTAGTGTCATATTATCATTTTATGTATGAAACTTTGGATCTTTTTGTATAAAACTTTAGATATTTGTATTTGCAACTTTAGGTTCCTATGTTAAAAACATTGTAATTTATTTTTGGAAAATTGGAACACTAAATTTTTTGAAGTTAATATTTGGTTTCCTTGGTTTTCAAACCGAAATAACCGAATTAGAATTCAGTTTTCAGTTGGGTCTAGAGAATTTGAATTCGATTTGGTTTGGTTTTTGAATTGGACTAAAAAAATTTCAAACCGAGGAAACCGATTCGAAGAAACCGAAGAACCTTTAAACCGAACCGATTCGCATCCTTAGTGGTGTGTTGGCAGGTTAATTGATAACCTTTATTCAAATACTCTTTTGCAATATGAAAATAGCTTCTAGATAGATTTTGATAGACGACAACAACATATGCACAATTAAACTTCATGATTTATGATTGAAGGAACTACTCGAACCAACATGGAATCTCTAGAAAAATACACTGATAAACAAATTTGGGAGGTAGAAAAAATATAAATATTATATTTATGCTAAATGAACTACTGAATTCATTCATTTTGCTGCTACTATTAACTATGCTTATTAATTCTCAAAATATAAAGCTCTATCTTTTATTCTAAAATGGGCTAATTTTTTTTTTTGGGTAATATTCTATGCGTTCTTTGTTGGGTAATATTCTATGGGCATTTGTCTATATAATTTGCAATCACCAAAATTAAATCGAAGATGTTATTATAGAGATAAGTACACTATGCTTAAAAACATTGGTACCTATTTTTAGATTTTTTTATATCATTTTCTATTTAATTTTAGTAAATCACATTTCATTCATCATTTTAATTTGTAATTTATTGTGTTGTCCTTATGTATGTTTATTACATTACCGTCATTCTTGATTTCTAATATAACAATGTCATTTTCTAATTTTTATGATTTATTGTGTTTTTTTTACTCTATTCATATTTATATTGCATGGTACAAAATCATGATTTTTTCAAATATCTACATATAAAGAGTCTAGATCGGATATTCATAACAATGTATAAATTAATTTTAACAAATCATTATAAACTTACATACTAAACTTTTATCTTTCTAAATTAATAAATTGTTTGTAATTATCAATAGTTTGGAATTATCATAGTTTTTTTTCGTTTTCAACCGTAGTTCTATGGTTTTAAACCTAGTATTCATATATTACACGGGATCATGTCTATCATTTTACCGTAAAAAGGTTATTAGTTGCCATATTTGGTTGCAAATATATAGGAATGCTGAATGCATATAGAATAGAAGGGAAAAAAGTAATTTGAGTTACTAGTTTATAACCCGTGAGAACCACGATTATAAAGTTAATTAAACTTTCGTAGTAAAAAACTTAAAATTATTAACCAATTATTTCAAATAAATTATTAATTAAGAGGTATTTTTTAGTTATATAAAATTATAATCGATGATTTAAATAAATACATGAAATTATATCACCTTATATTATATATATATATATATATATATATATATTAATTTTATTTTATTTTTTATTCTAATGTTATTAATTTAATGTAACTAAAGTGTGAAATTTCAAATTTAAATTTGAAATAAGAAATCAATTTTAATTTACTATAATTAGAGTGAGAAATTTAAAATTTAAAATTTGAAATAGAGAATTAATAGGTTGACATGTGGCATGATAGATGATATATAATATTAATGAGGATTTTTAATATTGTGACACATGTCAATAGGAAAATAAACTTATTTATTTATTAGAATATGGATTGAGATTAAAAATTATAGATGTTGTGTTTATCTTATTTTAGATTGATAATTACTATTATATTAGGTACTATCAATATACCATATTGTTTCTTGCTCCGACGCACAAAGTGCCTGCAAAATTAGTGTGTGGTGGAGCTTTTTGGCTCCGAGTTAGATTTAGGGACATAGGCACGGGCTTTGTACATTGATTGTGACTTCAGAACAACTTTGTGTTTCCTGGGAATGTTTTTTGAGTTCTTAAGAAACAAACAAAAGGTTAATGTCTTTTCATCTATCCAGTAGTCATATTCGATGACTTGAGGGTTCGGAATGGCTTTCTTCGGACATGATGTTTCCGGAGCAATGAAAGTCACTGTTTTGACAACCCGAACCTTTTTCCATTTCCATTATCCAAATTTCGTTAATAAAATTTGAATTTGTATTGAGTCTCGTCGAATTCCTTTGTCTTGGAAAGTCATTTTGTTATATAATCGAGCTTCATACATGAGTCGGGATCAAAACTACGCGAAATTTCGAGTTTTCCTTCATCCAAAACACCATTCACGGCCGGACTTGGGTTTACGGCCGTACACCCGTGTACGGACGTACACTCGTTTACGGCCAAAGTTGGGTGGACCCCACCACCGACCACAAAAACCCCTATAACTACGAGGATCTACCCCTCATTTACACTTTTCTGACTGAACACCCTCTACTTCTCTCTCTAGACTCTCGACCATACACCCCTAAAGAACCTTTATTCTTCCGTAAAACATCGAAAAACACCATTGGGGGTTCATTTCGGAGCATCTAGGACACGTATTCATCGAATCCAACACTCTTGTTATTGAGTGTACGGACGTATACCTTCAAGCTCGTTGACCGTACACTCATCCACGGCCGTACACCTTCAAAAGCCGTACACGCTTCAAGGAAGTCTACGACCGTACACAGTTCACGACCGTACACTCCCTTTCACGGCCGTACACACTCCTAAAGTGGTACATCAGGCTGAAAACCCGCTTTCCTCGATTCAATCAAGTCCCGGTAACATTCCTTAACCGAAAGCAAGTGTTTTTCCAACACTTTATTTAATGAAATCGCTAATTTAGATACATATATGTATTTAATTGTTATTAGGATTCCGTTAAATGCCACATACAACAACTCGAGGGTCTTCGTTTCCAGTTCATTGATTCGACGCCTGCACACAAATTAACGGTGAGTTCATACCCCTACATTTTCCTAGTTTTTAATGTTTTCAGGGGGAGAATACAAGTAAAAGCACAAGAAATATTGTGTTTAAAAATATAATTTGGTTTATTATATTTTCCTATCATTAGTATACATCGAACACAGAACATACTAAACATGGTAAACATCGTTAATACTAGACTTGAAATCAGTTTACAAAACATGTTAAGATATAAACATTGCAAAAACAGTTTTCAGAACAAAGGAAGCAAACTTATGAATTATAAAATAAAAGGTATTATTTTATAAGATTTCATGTTAATAACAAAATGGATTTTCATAATATTATTAGTGAATTCGTTGAGAGGACCACAGTGTGAGACGCCTTGTAACCAGAGTCTCCTGAGAGGGAGAGCGTGAGTTTGTGTATAGATCTATACGGGAGTGACAATCCCACACCCTGAATATTAGCTACAGTCAACCTAGGGTGACAAACGTCATTTTTCACGACGTACGTCCGAGTACGTCGTAATGTTGATCGTCCATAGTATGGTTATAAGAATCCGCAGGTAAAAACAACGACTCGATCACGTAATAATACACCTAACAAACAATCACTAGGGTTAGTAACTATGTGATAACTTAGTATATACACTAGGGTAATATGAAATTAACATCCAACTTGCAGTGGGATGTGTGATCTCCGCCTCATTCCTGTTCCTTGTTTGGTTGTGGGCTTAGGGCGGAATTACCCAATCGACTGTCTGTTCGATCTAGATTTCTATAACTCGTATGTACTAAGTGATCACAGGAGAGTATTCACACGATGGTATTCATAAAAAGGTTTTCATACAAGGGTATTCACACTACGGTATTCATACAAAAGGTTTTCATACAAGGGTATTCACACTATGGTATTCACACAAAGGTTTTCATACAAGGGTATTCACACTACGGTATTCATATAAAGGTTTTCATACAAGGGTATTCACACTACGGTATTCATACAAAGGTTTGTTGTATTAGGTGTCTAAGTTCATTACTATTTCTGGAATGTACTTGACCCGATTAGCATGGTCCATTTGGGTTGCATGGCATCATGCATTTGGATAGACTAAAATGAGAGAAATAACACTTAAGGTTTATTAATATATTATAATTTCTAATATATTAATAATATTATTTAATTAGTATTGATCAAAGAATTAATTGGAAATTAATTAAGTGATCAAAAAGAGACTAATTAAATATATGGGTTGATTGTGTAAATCACCCATACTTATATAGTGGGCTAATGCTCCATGGATTATCAAGTTGAGCTAAAACCCATAGGATGCTCCATGGATGCTCCATGGTATTTTTGAACCCATGGATCATGGAAATGAAGAGTCATGTCAAGTTAGGGTTTAGATAGTGTAACCCTATTTATGACACACTATAAAAGGAATATGTGAGCAACCAAAATCGGTGACTAAGTGAGAACAAGAGGGCATAGCCGATTTTAGAAGTGTTCTATTTCTCTCAAGGTTATTCCAAGTGTATTTGGTGTTGTGTGAGACATTTGAGGCATCACACTTGAGGTGCTAGGCTCACAAGGTTCTCTAGGAATCCAGGCAACTAAAGGTTTGTATTTCTTACTAGTTTTTATGTTTAAAAGTTCCCCATGTATGCTAGATAGGTTATGAACCTTGGAAAATCAATTTTTCATGTATCATAGTAAAACATAGATCCAAGGTTTCTAGGGTTGCATGTACACCTTAGGAGTGTTAGAGTGTTCAAAACCCAATAGTGGTATCAAAGCCTAGGCTTGTTTTCTTGATATTTGATGCAAACTTGCTGAAAAACTCAAAAAATTGGCTGTCTGGACAGTGGACTCGCCGAGTCCATGGGGGGAATCAACGAGTCCATGCCTATATTCAACCTACTAGATGAGTCAGTTCATGCACTCGACGAGTGGGCTTGTGAGAATGCAGTTTTTCGACTTTTGCTGCTGGAAATGGACTAGAAACATTACCCTAAACTGTTTTGGTCTTATAAAACTTGTTTTAGATGGTGTAATTGTTATGCTAATCCATTTTCAATAGCTATTATCAAAATTTCAAGTTTTATATGGTTAATTTTATGATTCTTGAAATTGTTGATATGCATGTTCATGAACTTATGAGTTTAGAAGATCATAGGAATTATTTGTAACTTGCTTGTTAGTTTAATTCTTGATCATTATGTGTTTTAATGGAATCTATAATTTGTCCTCAAGTTATGGATTACCAAAAGTCATTCTTTTAAAGTCCATTAAAGAAACACATAGGTTACATAAAATGAAAAGTCCCTCATTTTAATAAACCATTTAAATCATAAGTTATGAAAGATGAAAAGTTTTGAAAGTTACAAAACTTGCCCTTAAGTTTTGGAACATGTAAAGTCACTGAAAAACTTTAGTTCCAACCCCTAGAATTTTAAAAGTTAAAATTCAACCCTTATACTTTATAATATTATAAGTTTAATAATAATTATATATGTATAAGAAAAAGTCATTTTACCGTTAGTAGGCCTCATTCACGAAGCCGATCTATAAGGGGGTATAAGGTTGCTGCCTATAAATGGCAGCTTAATGGGTTCCACTCTCACCCACCGCTTCCTTGATCGATGGAAGGACGTTAGCCGAACGGGTAGGACACGGACTAGAATTCTCCCTTCATTAAAAGTATTAATGATGAATTCTCCCTTTAGGAAAATGTGAATAAGGTGCTAACCCATGAAATTACACTTTGCACTTTGCTTAAGTCGGTTAGTGGAGCGCGTGTGGTTAACCGACACACTAGATGGACTTAACAAGGTAGGCAAAGGGTAACTTAATGTTTACCATAGTATCAATGGAGTGCATGTGGTTAACCGGAACATCGATTGAGGGATAATACATTAAGGGTACCAAGTAATTTGCATGGTTACTTTACACCTTGTTTTGTGATCCTCGACATCCCAGTCACAAAACGTAAAGGGCACACTCGAGATTGAAACATGCCATTGAAGAATTCAATGAATCTCAAAAGATCTAGGAGTTTCAAATCCAATTAAAACCTAATAAATTATTTTGTTTTTTCATGGTGGAAATTGGTGAATCGTCATTCACCTACCTTCAAATATTTTATAGCTAGGATTACGGCATCCCTCTTCCAAGTTATAAAATATTGTGTTGGGTCCTAGCCTTAATATTTCATATTGGGTGTTATATTAAGGACTTTAAATCAACTATCTTGAATATCTCCCAAAAGATGTCTGGTTCAGACAATTATGATCTTCCCAAAACTCTTGGAACAAGCCTTCCTAATGAAGATGATGTATCGTGACTAGATCATGGAAATCATACTTCAATTCCTCCACCTCCTCCAATTATCCTCCCTATCCCACAAGTTCAAGGTCACTCAAGTCCTATTGGCAAGCAAGGTCTATGTGTGATCACATCTTGGAGATGAAGTCACATATTGACAAGCCGGGAGAGTTGGGTGTCAAAGTCTTGAGAAAGTTGGTTGTTCAATCACTTTCTAAGTCACATAGTGAGTTTATTTATGGACTACTATGTAAAATACTATGACATGACCCTTAATGATCTTATCTATTTGCATTGTGCTGCTGAATTAGCAATGATTTGGAGCTCTGGTAAAGAAAATTTGATTAGAAGATCAACTTCCCAAACTTCAATGGACATTGAAAATTGGTAACATTGGATATCCAGAAAAGCTTTCTCTTCCCAATGGAAAGGGATTGACCATAGTCAACTGGGTTGACCAGATGGTAAAGAGAAAAGCTAAGTCTGTGATAGTCCTGTGTACCATTCCCAAAGGGTCCATATGATTCTATTGCCAAAAAGGAAGGGGCGTTGGTTGCAAAGCTTCCCTAACTACCTGAAAGATCTGGGAGAAGGTCTAGTCAGAAAGTTTGATTCTGCTTCAGAATCAAGCAAAGGGAAGGACACTTAAAGAAAGAGTATGCTGAATCTGATTGCGAAGATGGATTTCAATCGCACGGTTCGAAGATCGGATTCTTGAGCTACTACTTAGGAGTTATGATAGATTGCTAGGAAATATGTAACAACATAGTTTTCATTTAAAGTTGCATTGTAAGGAAAAAGCTTTTTCCGCATTTTATAAATAAATAAAAATTTGATTTTATTTTAGTTTATATCTCCTTGCAATGGCTTTTATGGAAAATTGATGTTTATATGTTTCTAGCAATAATGGAAATGTGGATTTGATTCTTTCATTTGTGGTAGTGTCTAAATTTATCAAATAAGGAAAGATTCTCATCACCCAAGGTTTCAATTGGACCGAAACTTGGAATCATGCAAGTTGTATAGTATGATGAATGAGAACTTTCAGCTTTGGAAAATTAAGACTAATTCCTTGTTCACATGTATATGTGAGTCAAAGTGAAGGACTAAGGGATCGAGCACACATTCTTGTGCACTGGTCAAGTCCACCACAAAAGATCGATAAGATTATTCGTCATGATTTACTAAAGTTTAGTAAATGTAGTTATACTTACCAGTTTAAGTATAATTCTGAAACATTGGAAAGTTTCGATGTATTGCAGGACGAATGAGAAGAATCAAATTAGGCAGAAAGATAAAAGTTTCTCAAATCTGAAAAGATGGGAGAGTACTTTAGTATCATGTTTTGTGATCATCTTAATGATTAAGAAACCATATCACAATTAGTCCTCTAAGGACATCTTAGTGCATTCTTATGGCTAAGAAGAGGAATCATGAATTGTTGAAGTGGTTAGATCAAGAAGATGAGTCATACTTCGTTCCAAAAACAAATCTTAGAGTCATACTCCAAGATTGTAACTTGAGTGACATATCTTAAAGAAAGGTTTATAACACTTGTCAAATGTAAAGAGTAAAATGTGTCCTACTCTTGTACATTTGAAATTGGTAAGTTGTGATGTTTTGGATAAAAAAAAGACCAACTAAGGCCAATTGTGTGAAGTGTTTGTCTTGATAAAGAATCCGCACTATCTCTTGAATGTTTGGAATGTGAGTCTTATATGTCAAGAGCACAGTGGGAGTCTTAAAGATCTTGAAAAAGCTTCTAGATCTAGTCAAGAAGAAAAACCTATAGTTTATCACTAGCACACGACTTGAGGTTTATAACCTATCGTGTTGACATATTCCTATTTCTGTGCCCATTCCAGTTAAAGTTGGATTTGCATATGAGTTCTAAGAGTTCTCAATTGGTTGCATAACAACTTGGAAGCAATGACAGGCCCTTGTGCTGCCAGGTGGCAAGAAGTTAAGACTGCACAAGTTCAATCCATAAGAGTTTGGATTTGTCACTAACCTTGTCTTGTGATTATGGTTTTGACAAATTCACATGGATAGGAAAACATACAACATAAAATCTAAGTGTCATAAGGTTTCTCTCCGATTCATGAAAATGATGGTGAGGAAACGCTTTCACTAAGTAGATTTTAAGTAGATAGCAATTGTAATATTTGCATTCTCAAAGTCGTTAGTGGAGCGTGTGTGGTTAACCGACACACTAACATGGACTTGTGAGAAATGGCAAAGGTCTAAACAATTGAGACTATGATTACGACATCCCTTTTCATAGTTCTGAAATTGTTTAGACACACATGTGTGCTATCTAAGGAAATGTGTATGATTTTGATAAAGTTTTATCAAAGCATCTCGTATCAGAAATATGAACTTTGGTAAGAAGGTCAATAAAATATTGATTTCTAAAAGTCCAGCAGATTTCTGAGTACATGTCAAAGCTAGTGGGAGCATAAGCTTCATGCTAATAATCATCATGCAAGTGGGAGCATGATAATTATAATAAGTGTTGCAAGTTAGCAATGTTAATTATAGAAAACAAAAGGTTTCAATTAAGAAAAAATTGTTTTGCTATAATTAAGGGAGAGGAAATTCTACTTCACTTCAATTCTAAAAGCTTAGATTGAGGTTTTAATCATATTTAGTCAAGGAGATATATATATATATATATATATATATATATATATATATATATATATATATATATATATATATATATATATATATATATATATATATATATATATATATATATATATATATATATATATATATATGAATTTTATGTTGGAATGGCCCAACATAAGGAAATTCTTTATATGGGTCCATTACTTGCGTTCTAAAATTCGATTATGATTACGGCATCCCTCTTCATAATCTGAATTGTGAGAACTTGGCAAATAGAAATGGAAATATTATAGCAAAAGACTGGTCTAGTATCATGTCTTTATGAATTGTGTCCCATATGCTTCGGATATATGATCGATTGCATGGGCTATAATATTCATATGTTCTAAATTTTTCCAAAATGCCTAGAGCATTAAGAGGGGAAAGTAGTAGAACTGGATATGACTAATTTGATTAAGCAATTGTCGAGGACAATCTAAGGTTTACCAAATATTGGTTGCTCAGGGACAGTTGAAAGTATAGTGTTAATTTTGGAAGGACCATACTAACATATTCTGAAAAGAGGCAACTCTTGTTCAGGAGTAATAGTCAAAAGGGGAATATGGAAATGTTCCCAAAGGTGGAAGTTATTCATTAAATCTGTATAAGATTAGGAAACTTAATGCAAGAAGAATGTTTAAAGGCAATGAACTTTGAATATGAGATTTCGTTCCATGGAGTTGATCTCCTTTGGAATACTCTGTAATGTCTGTTGACAAGTCTTTGTGACTTTGTGCATAATCATTACAAGAGGATCAATGCATATACGTTTAGAATCTAACAGATTTAGGTAAATGGCAGGAATTTGGAATTCTTGCATTTGCGGTAAGGATTTGGGATTGTGAAATGAGTTTCATTGGAATTATGTTCAATCGATCTATTTCACAAAGTAAAGATCATAGACAAACTTAGTATGCATACTTGGTGTATGGCATAACTAATGTTTAGACAAACATAGTGTGCATACTTGGTGTATGGCATGACTAGTGTTTAGAAAACGTAGTGTACATGCTCGGAGCATGGGACAACTATTGTTTTAATTCAAGTATAAAGTTAATAGTTTGAAACAATATACAATGAATAATGTGTAATCAATATGGTGATAAATAAAAGTTGTTTTATTTATATTGATAAGTTTTGAGACCATATTGGATTCGATTATTCTTGTGTTTCACTTTGCATGTTTTGACTTCCAGAATAACTAGGTCATTCTTCCCGAATAACTAGGTTATTCAAACCATCCACAGTCGGTCATATGTTTGAAGTAGATTTGAATCAAGACTGTCATGAAGCTGGATTGTAGATGTCCACGGTATGGGACATAGCACGAGTTGCTGCAACATTCATGAGTGCTCATAAGTTCTGAGTATTGGATTCAACCCACGCTCACTGATATTACTTCATGGAATTTATCTTAAGTGATCGTGAGACGATAATATCATATAATTCTTCAAACCTAGAGATATGACTTGTTGCCTATGAGTTTGTTATACATTGATTGTACAAAAATGCATTGGTAACTCGATGTTATAAAACGTGCCTTTGTGTATGATTCAACAAGTAGTAGAACAAGCATATGAGTCGAAATTTATCTGTTCCTTCTTGGATTAGAAGCGATATCTGGGCCCCTCGATGATTTTGTGTTGACCCATGTACCGGGCCCGGTCAGAACTATGTTGATTTGTTCAATTAAGTTCTATGTCAAACAAATTAGAAATCGGGAAACAAACTGATGGACAATAAGTAAAACATTGTTCCATGTATTTGTCCGGCTGATATCTAGAACAAAGGAGTATATGATCACTTATCTTAAATGGCGTATCATCATTATCTCAGTTCCGCGAGACCTTGAAAGAGCTACGATTGCTGATTGTTTCCTGAAGTCATTCTTGCAGTTATAGTTATTAGACTTATCCAAGTGGGAGACTGTTGGATTAGGTGTCTAAGTTCATAACTATTTCTGGAATGTACTTGACCTGATTAGCATGGTCCATTTGGGTTGCATGGCATCATGCATTTGGATAGACTAAAATGAGAGAAATAACACTTAAGGTTTATTAATATATTATAAGTTCTAATATATTAATAATATTATTTAATTAGTATTGATCAAAGAATTAATTTGAAATTAATTAAGTGATCAAAAAGAGACTAATTAAATATATGGGTTGATTGTGTAAATCACCCATACCTATATAGTGGGCTAATGCTCAATGGATTATCAATTTGGGCTAAAACCCATAGGATGCTCCATGGTGTTTTTGAACCCATGGATCATGGAAATGAAGAGCTATGTCAAGTTAGGGTTTACATGGTGTAACCCTATTTATGACACACTATAAAAGGAATATGTAAGCAACCAAAATCGGCGACTAAGTGAGAACAAGAGGGCATAGCCGATTTTAGAAGTGTTCTATTTCTCTCAAGGTTATTCCAAGTGTATTTGGTGTTGTGTGAGACATTTGAGGCATCACACTTGAGGTGCTAGGCTCTCAAGGTTCTCAAGGAATCCAAGCAACTAAAGGTATGTATTTCTTACTAGTTTTTATGTTTAAAAGTTCCCCATGTATGCTAGATAGGTTATGAACCTTGGAAAATCAATTTTACATGTATCATAGTAAAACATAGATCCAAGGTTTCTAGGGTTGCATGTACACCTTAGGAGTGTTAGAGTGCTCAAAACCCAACAAGGTTTTCATACAAGGGTATTCACACTACAGTATTCATATTGGTTTTCAAACAGAACAATGCTTAACAACATAAGTATGGTAGATGCTTATACTATTTGGTTTGGAACAGATAATTAAATAGCTTACACTTAGGGAAAAAAATAGGATTTTACAGGGTAAATATTAGTACTCTACAACAAACAGTTATTCATTTCACTAATGAACATTCATTAATAATTCTGTAATTCCTTAGTTTATGCATCCAGGCTATGCGTGAAGAATATTCGACATACCATGGAATGTGTGGTTTCCGCCTCATCTCCTGTTCCTTGTTTGGTTGTGGACTTAGGGCAGATCCACACAATCAATCGTCTGTTCGATATTGGTTTATACATAGCTAGTATGAGCTAAGTAATTATAAAAAGAATTGGTTAATCATGCATTCAATAAGAAAATAATGGATTTTCTTGAGGAACACTTTCAACAGATATCAAAGGACCATAATGGTTAACCTTGTAAGTATCTAGTGAATACTTCAGGATTATGTACATGAGGATCCGACTACCAGTGGAATGTGTGGTCTCCGCCTCTTTTCCTGTTCCTTGTTTCGTTGTGGGCTTGGGGCAGAACCACACAATCGATTGTTCGTTCGATCTGGATTGTATATGATTTGTATACACTTAGTACTCGCAGGAGGAACTAGTAAGAATCATTTTTACTTAACATTCATTACTTTAGAAAATGTAAGGTTTTCTGGAGAAAAATAACGTACTTTTCGAAAGAACAAAGAACAGTTTTCTAAAACAAAATGCTTATGAACTCACCAGCTTTATGCTGATACTCTTTCAAACCTACTTGTATTCTCAGGACATTAGTAGACAGGTACACACACCAGGTTAAAGAAGATGGAGCATAGTAGCTTCGAGTCTTTACTTGTTATTTACTTTTGGAGTCAATCGTGTATGATTCAAATGTAATGTAAACATTATACTATTAATACAATGGTTGTTGTTACTTTCATTACTATTATTCAATTGTTGTGATAATGTACATGACGTCCTTCGCCCCAGAACGTTTCCGCCGTTTCGGTTTGGGGGTGTGACAGATTGGTACCAGAGCATTGTTTATAGTGAACTTAGTATATCAACCAGTAAAAGATATACAACTATCAATACAATGGGGCCGGAGTGCTCTGACTAAAAGTATACTTTTAAAATATAAGTATTTTACGAGAAGTATACTAATAAGCATACATACTAAGAACAAGTATCGCAATAAGAACAAGTAAGAACAAAACAAACAAAAGTATTTAGATGTTGGACACTACAGTCAAACCTAAGCAGTTATGTAATCATATCTGGAATAAATATAACCTGATCAACTATATTTATTTGAGATATGACCAACATGTGTTTAGGAGTGATGGTGGTGTTGCAACGAGTATAAAAATTACCTAACTCCATATACAAAAGTATGCTTAGAACAAAACATAAAAGATAAAATACTATATGAGTATTTTAGGCACTATAACAAACTTGAATGAGAACTAAAAGACCTTTACTGGCAGGTCTATAGTTGCGAAGTGCATGCTTCCAGGGTTATATATAATTAGGATCTTATAGACTTAGAATTAGTGATCTTCGCTCTACTACTTGTTCCTTGTTTGGTTGTGATTTTAGAGTAGGATCACCTATTCGAAGGTCTATTTGATCTTGGTTATATACAACTTGCATGCACTGCTTGACTATAGGAGGACCCAGTTTGGATCATCAATAACTATAAGAAGAAATGTTCTACTTAATCTCATAGGATTCTTTAGACATCCCTATTCTCGCGCAAACAACCTAGATAGAGACAGCCACTCCACTACAATCACCAACAGAGGAATCAAGGAGGAACCAGAGAGGATTCATAAAGAGGGTTCCTAGAAGGAACCATACGAGGATGCAAATCTTCCATCAGGAAGTGATAGAGATCTGTGGTAAAACCTGAAGCATGGTCTACAGTGAATACGAAAACCATAAGAAAGCCCAAAAACAACAAACCCTCCCAGCTAAATTCAGGACCATCATAACTAGAACAGAAACCCCTCCTGAGGCGCGCAAGGTGGTAGAGCACAATATACTTCATACTAATAATTAACTAAGTAATATGATCTAGTGAGTTAGTGATTACACTGCTCACACTATGTGTCAGGATTATTTCCTTTATCATATCAGCTAAGTAACAGTAAACCAGATTCCATAACTTCATTAAGAGGGTAGTCACTATCAAATTCATAAGTCTATGTTGCATATACCTCTGTTATGAATTACTTCCAACGTCAGAACATGAAACACTCAGAACTAAGATAACTTCGATTCAGAATACACTCGATTCGTAACATCTATGGACTTACCCTCGTTTCGTCTTTTAAACCTTTTGGTAGCAATATGCCACCGAAGAAGTCGAACAAAAACAAAAACAACGCACCACCGCCGCCACCTCCTCAGTATGACCCGATTGTCTTTCAGGAGGCAGTAACAACCGCAGTGATAGCTGTCATGACTCAAATCAATGCAAGTGGTACCAGTGGATCGGATAGTGGTACCAACAGCTTTAACCACGGACACACAAGGGAGTGCTCATACAAAGACTTCATGACTTGTGGACCCAAATCCTTCGATGTAAGTGGAGGAGTCATCGCCCTAATGCGATGGTTCGAGAAGACATAATCGATTTTTGAGTTATGCGCGTGCCCAGAAGGGAGCAAAGTGAAATTTGCTGCCTGCACCTTCTCTGACAGAGCCCTTACATGGTGGAACAGCCATGTCAAGTCATTGACTCTTCCTATAGAAAACGCAATGGGCTGGGAAAATCTAAAGGAAATGATGCTGGAAGAATACTGCCCGAGGGGCGAAGTACAGAAACTAGAGCATGAGCTGTGGAATCTTACCATGGCAGGCTCAGACATAGAAGCTTACACCGACAGATTCAGCGACTAAGCTGCATTATGTCTGGGAATGGTTACCCCGGAGAACAGGAAGGTAGAGAGATACATTTGGGGACTGCCTTCTCCAATCCAAGGAAACGTATTGGCAGCGAAACCTCTTACATTCGACAATGCCAAACACCTGGCCCGAACATTGGTGGACTATGGGATCCGCCATGGCATAATGGACCCGGTTCAGGAGTCAACAAAAGGAAATGATGATAAACAAAGGTACGAGAGTGGAAAGAAGAGACAATCAACACAAGAACCCTCCGAGGGACAACAGACGGGTGCAACCTATGCTGCTACGACACCAACCACATCAACACCAGGTAGTCATTATGCTGGGACCCTCCCTAAATGTAATAAGTGCAACTTCCATCATATCGGAAGGTGTAGGAAGTTGTATTGCAAGAACTGCCTCAGAAGGGGACATACCATCTGCTTTTGTAGGGCACCGGCGCGACCAATCTCTCAGGTCCCATTTGAGGAAGTAAGTCAAACCTACCACGGATGTGGTGAAACGGGACACTATAGGAGAGATTTTCCATTCGTCAAGAACCCTGGTGACGAAGGAAGAGTGCTAATGATCACTGCAGGAAAGTCTAGCCCGGAAACCCCCAAGAACAGCGGTACGTTTTCCAAACTCGAACCTTTTCTCAAACCTACATTTTCAAGGAAACCGTCTCACAACTAAATTCTAACTATAATATTCTCTTCCTCGTTTAAACAAAGCACATAGTTTATGTAGAAACTAAATACTCCTTTCCGGTAGGCTATAATGACTTGGTGTAAACAGTAGGGCCATATATAATTAAGGATCAATAGACTTAGAGTGTGTGATTCCGCCTTATTTCCTGTTCCTTGTCTGGTTGTGGATTTAGGGCAGATTCACTCAGTCGACCGTCTTAATCATCTTAATTATATGTGACTGGTAGACACCAAGCGATTATAGAAAGACCGGATAGGAATCATAATATCAAGTATCATTCACTAGAACAATTTCTCAGTTAGTACAATTAATACAGTACAAAACATTCGCAATAGTAATAACAAGGTCAACACAGAAAACACTAGAAACGTTTACACACAGATACACTGACGCCATAACGAAACACTCCTTCCGAACTAACTTAACACGTCATCCTACAATGTCATCCCGCTTAGTCTAACTAAGTCCGCGTTATACCAAACCCACGTGTCACCGAAGAGGCCCTTTGCCTTAAACCGACCGAATAACAAAACTCTCGTCACTCATAACGACAAACTAGATGCGAACCTCAAAATTTCATCTCGCTTCAAACCCCCGAAAATACTCATGTGAGGAGTATGGTATCCACCCGTAACCTTCCTTAAGCACCCTCAGCAGACCATTTTGGAAACATCACTCCCACAGCAAGTCAAGTTCAAGCACAGAGGCTAGGGATAGATACGGTTAGCCTATCGATGTTAAATGTACATGCGAGGGTGGTATATAATTAAGATTCTACGGACTTAGGATGTGTGTTTCCGCCCTATCTCCTGTTCCTTGTCTGGTTGTGGACCTGGGCCAGAGTCACCCATCTGACCATCTTATCAATCTTAATTATATACGACTTGTGTACATGAGACAATGGTAGATGGACCAGGTATGAGTCCTACCATGAACTTTAGGACAAAGGCTGCTCAGAACTACGAAAGGACATTCTACCAGTTTGATGAACATAGTTGAGCAAGTTAAACCTACATGCCTGTCACACCCTAAAACCAAAATGGCGGAACGTTCGGGGGTGGAGGACGTCATGTGTAGTATCACAACAATGCATAATAGTAAACAAGAAACAACATCATCAATTGCATTAATAGTAATAATTTTAATACAAGTGTGTTCTGTAGTTTATATGACACAATTAATGAATGAATCAAAATGAAAGATGAGTCTTGAATGTGCTCCATCTTCTCAAAAACCTGATCACCGGTACCTGTCTACTGACGACCTGCGAATACAAGTTATTTTGAAAGCGTAGATCAGCATTTAAGCTGGTGAGTTCATAAGTATTTTAGTGTCATTGTTTGTATAAGTTGAAGAAAGTATTTGTAAATGTTTGATGTAAGAGTTTGTTGAAAATGTTTGTAACTTCCTAGAAAATCCTATATTTTCTACTAAAGTGGTCTTCTACCAAGACCCAACTGTTTTCTATGTTTGTTCTTTTGTAAAAGTGTGAGCTTTCCCAAAGTATGACTATCATTACCAAAAATATAGTTTTCCATTACCGTTTATGTGAGAAGATCACAATATGAATGAAAATGGGAAATAAAGATGTACTAGTAGTTTTATCTAGGTACTACTAATTGTACTAACTACCCTTAAACTGGTTAGTTTAATTAAGGTAAAATGTGATATGATTGTATCCATACTCGATCAACCGTATAACACGACGTTCGAGACGTCGAAAAGATATGACATTCGTCACCCGTAGACCTGCAGGTCCCACTGTAGCTAGCAGCAAGGTGTAGGATGGTCAATCCCGTATAGATCTATACACAAATTCACGCTCTCCCTCCAGGAGACTCTGGGTACAAAACGTGTCACCGCAGTATATGCCGCACCACGAAGTAGTATCTCACATTAATTTTATAGTATTCTAGTATTATAGTATGTTCTAGTATAGTATCCTCTCTGTCTAGTATGTAGTATGTTCTCTAGTGTGTAGTATGTTCTCTAGTATGTAGTATGTTCTCTAGTATGTGTTGATTCTCGTTATAGTATTCTCTATCTGTTTCTCTTTATAGTAGGTGTTGTTTCTCGTTATAGTATGTACTGACTCATGTATGAACTTACTCTTAGTATGTTTCATTGTTCTAGTAATAGTATTAGTGACTCCCTAAACTATACCTATTATATTTTACTAGCAATGTTGTTGGTATGAATGAACATGATTGAACACCTTTGCTACCGAAAGGATCTGAACTGAATAAAGACTTTTATATCTTATATACATATACATAATATATAACTAAGATTCAAACGACCTTCGGACAAACAACTGATGCCCTAAGTCCACAACCAGACAAGGAACAAGAAGTAAGGCGAGTTGTCAGTCCTAAGTCTTTTCAATCCTACTTATATAACTATATCTATATAGATATGTTTTAGACAAAGTATAATGTTTAAAAGAGTTTTTCATATAAATAAGTTTGTTAAAGAGTTTGCATATAAATAATTTTGTAAAACGATTTGTAGTAGTTTGTTTGAAAACACAATTTGAAGTATAAGAAATCCATTGTTTGATAGCTATTAACCACATACGAATGATATAATAAATATAATGTTTCTACTTGTATTCCCCCCCCCCCCATAAAAGCATTTGAAATCATTTAAAAGGTAAGTTAAAGGGGTATGAACTCACCTGCAGTGAGTGGTATGAATGAAAGATCGGTTTGTAGGATTGCTAAGTGCCAAGTGTGGACTTGAGCACAACGGATCCTAATAAGCATATATCGACACATATATGTATATAATTAGTCTTTATACAACTAATAATGAAAGGAAAACACCATACGGCCTAGAAAACACTTAGATTTAAGTGTTAGAAGCATCAAAAGTCAACTGAAATGGGTGTACGGCCGTACAGGGGCGTGTGCGGCCACCTGGTGTGCTGCCCATTGTGTGTGCGGCCAGGTGTGTGCCGCCATGGAGTGTGCGGCCGCACACTCCTAGGAAAAGTGGTCAAAAACGTATTTCCAAAGTCATATCTTGTATCCCCTAAGTGTCTTTGATCGTGTGCTAGCATACAAGTTGAGTTTGAGGCCCTTAAGCACCAAAATAAGGGGTGTACGGCCACATGAGTGTGTGCGACCGCACACTCCTTGCAGATCAAGTTTTGGACATTTTCTATGGCTCAAATCTAGCAACTAACATGTAGGAGTAGGATACTTATAATGTAGAAGCGTATAGGGGTGTTTGGAGCCCAAGAACTTAGTAGCTGTTCTTGGTGAAACTGAAGAACACTTGAAGGTCTACTAAAATGGAGTGATTTCATGGATGAAATCAGTGATTTACACTAGATGAAGTAAGGAATCAACAAATCAAAGGATATAAACACTTACCACTTGAAGATCTAGTTGAAAAATCGGGAGTTACTTGAGAAAAAACGAGTTCTTGACTAGGAGGGTGAAAAGGATTGAATGAAGGCCAAGCCTCTATCATATAGGCATGAGTGTGCTGCCGGAGGAGGGGTGTGCGGCCGCACACCCAAGTGTACGGCCGTACACTCCTTAAGTTGGAGTGTTTGGCCAATTTTTGGGTCGGGTGAACTTGTGGGACTCAAATCCAAACTTCTAACTTGAAGCTACTAGGTTTAGAACACTCAAATGACTCAAAACAAAGCTAGAAAGTGACAGAAACGTGTCTCATTTTGACTGATTTGGATAATAATACAAGATAGAAATTTCGGGTTGTCACAACGCCCATCACATATCAGAACAATTCACCCATCAATGATGATCCGCTGAGGCAACCAGCGAGGATCTGAATTCTTTGAAAGAACGCAAGGATTGAATGGAACCAAAGTAACCATCTCTTTTTCTTATCCTTAATCATCCACTCGGAATCCGAATTTCGGGACGAAATTCCCTCTAACGGGGGGATGATGTGACAACCGAACCTTTTTCCATTTCCATTATCCAAATTCCATTAAGAAAATTTGAATTTATATTGAGTCTCGTCGAATTCCTTTGGCTTGGAAAGTCATTTTGTTATATAATCGAGCATCATACATGAGTCGGGATCAAAACTACGCGAAATTTCAAGTTTTCCTTCATCCAAAACACCATTCACGGCCGGACTTGGGTTCACGGCCGTACACCCGTGTATGGCCATACACTCGTTTACGTCCAAAGTTGGGTGGACCCCACCACCGACCACAAAAACCCCTATAAATACGAGGCTCTACCCCTCATTTACACTTTTCTGACCGAACACCCTCTACTTCTCTCTCTAGACTCTCGACCGTACACCCCTAAAGAACCTTTATTCTTCCGTAAAACATCAAAAAACACCATTGGGGGTTCATTTCGGAGCATCTAGGACACGTATTCATCGAATCCAACACTCTTGTTATTGAGTGTACGGACGTATACATTCATGCTCGTTGACCGTACACTCATCCACGACCGTACACCTTCAAAGGCTGTACACCCTTCAAGGCAGTCTACAGCCGTACACAGTTCACGGCCGTACACTCCCTTTCACTACCGTACAGACTCCTTAAGTGGTACATCAGGCTGAAAACCCGCTTTCCTCGATTCAATCAAGTCCCGATAACATTCATTAACCGAAAACAAGTGTTTTTCCAACACTTTATATAATGAAATCCCTAATTTAGATGCATATATGTATTTAATTGTTATTAGGATTCCGTTAAGTGCCACGTACAACAACTCGAGGGTCATCGTTTCCAGTTCCTTGATTCGACGCCTGCACACAAATTAACGATGAGTTCATACCCCTACGTTTTCCTAGTTTTTAATGTTTTCAGGGGGAGAATACAAGTAAAAGCACTAGAAATCTTGCGTTTAAAAATATAATTTGGTTTATTATATTTTCCTATCATTAGTATACATCGAACATAGAACTTACTAAACATGGTAAACACCGTTAATACTAGACTTGAAATCAGTTTACAAAACATGTTAAGATATAAACATTTCAAAAACAGTTTTTAGAACAAATGAAGCAAACTTATGAATTATAAAATAAAAGATATTATTTTATAAGATTTCATGTTAATAACAAAATGGATTTTCATAGTATTATTAGTGAATTCGTTGAGAGGACCACAGTGTGAGACGCCTTGTAACTAGAGTCTCCTGAGAGGGAGAGCGTGAGTTTGTGTATAGATCTATACGGGAGTGACAATCCCGCACCTTGACTATTAGCTACAGTCAACCTAGGGTGACAAACGTCATTTTTCATGACGTACGTCCGAGTACGTCGTAATGTTGATCGTCCATAGTATGGTTATAAGAATCTACATGTAAAAACAACGACTCGATCACGTAATAATACACCTAACAAACAGTCACTAGGGTTAGTAACTATGTGATAACTTAGTATATACACTAGGGTAATATGAAATTAACATCCAACTTGCAGTGGGATGTGTGATCTCCACCTCATTTCATGTTCCTTGTTTGGTTGTGGGCTTAGGGAAGAATCACCCAATCGACTGTCTGTTCGATCCAGATTTCTATAACTCGTATATACTAAGTGATCACAGGAGATTATTCACACTACGGTATTCATACAAAGGTTTTCATACAAGGGTATTCACACTACGGTATTTGTAACACCCCAAACCAAGGATGGCGGAAACGTCCAGGGGTGGAGGACTTCATGTAAAGTATCACAACAACGAGTATAATAGTGCTCAAAGTAAATACAACCATCATAAATATAATTGAAAAGGTTACACCATAGTATATGTCTACATGTTTCAAAATCAATTACATTATGATGACAAAATAAACTGTTTGACGATTTAACGTCCCATCCTCAAAGTGCTGATGTTTTCCTGTTTCACTGATTTCCTGAGAATACAAGTAGTTTTGAAAAGTGTCAACAATTAAGTTGGTGAGTTCATAAGAGTTTTGTTTGAGGAAGAAACCGTTTTCCTTGTAAAAGCGATAGAGTATGATTTCCAGAAAATCCAATATTTTCTTAGTTAAGTGTGAAATGAATGCTCCTATGTTATGCGATAATGAACCCTAGAAAGAACCATAAATTCCTTCTATAATCACTCAGCGTATATAAGTTATATAAAATTCGAGTTAAATAAACCGTTGAATATAATGGGTCTGCCCTAGGTCCACAACCAAACAAGGAACATGAGATAAGGCGGGCCCACCAATTCTAAGTCGATTTCAATTCAATTTTATATAACTCTAACATGTACACTTAGCAATTATAGCTGAAAACTAACAATTCTAACGATATGTAGTTTTAATATCATAAAAACCATTTTTGTGTAGACCTGGTACTTTGTATTTGTACCCCTTTTTGTATAAATCCGGTACTTTGTATTTGTACCCTTTTTGTATGAACCCGATACTTTGTATTTGTACCCCTTTTTGTATGAACCCGGTACTTCGTATTTGTACCCCTTTTTGTATGAACCCGATACTTTGTATTTGTACCCTTTTTTGCATGAATCCGGTACTTTGTATTTATACCCCTTTTTGTATGAAAACCATGTACTTTGTATTTGTACCCCTTTTTGTATAAAAACCTTTTGTAATGTAAATGAACATAAACTATACCTATTATAATTTATCAAAATGTTTTTAATGTATATGCAACCTAACTATACCTATTATAGTTTAGCATGTTTGTTTGTGGTGTATAAGAACCCTTTTCTATGTAAGTCGAATGTATAGCAAAAATTATAACTATGTTTATCATGCCTTGTTTTGTACTAATGGTAATGGTGGAGGATTATTACAATTCAATGAGTATTTTCTAATATATATAATTATACCACAACAAGAAACACATGTAAAATATGAAATCCTCAAAGATTAACACTTTGCTCAACAAGTTACAAAGTGTGATGAAAGTTATAAGCTGTTATCTAGATTTTTGACCTTTCTACACTGTTTTAGAAAAATCATAGAAAAATCATACGAAGTCGAAAACTGAATCCGTAAATTCTGAGAGTTCACAAAATGTGTCTAGTTTATTCATAATTTTTATTATGATTTTTAGAAGTCTTTAACTTGTGTTAAAATGTTCATATTCACAGACTGGTCCGAATTCGTTTCTGAAATGATAGATAGTTTTGTAAAAATCACCATAAATCGTAGGAAAATCGTATGGAGATGTGCAAGTAGTCATTTTAAAGGTATGAACCTGAACTATTTGCACATTAAACAGTTTTGAAAGATATTAAGTTTAAGATAGTCAAAACAGTCTGTGAATAAGACTCAACTTTTCTGATGAAAGCTGTTGTTTGAGTTTAGTTAAGTTTTTGGTGTTTTAACTTGTATTCCCCCCCCCCCCCCCGCCCCCTAAAACTTGAAGAAAACATGAAAATGTAGGGGTATGAACTCACCTTGAGTGATTTCACTAGATGGATGATGAAGAAATGAAGTGTTCAACTCAAGAACACTTAGAAGATTGCTTGAAGATTCGAAGTTCTAACACAAATATGATGAAGTTTGTGTAAGAAACCTATGATTTGAGTAGAAAGGAGTGAAATAATCATATGGAGGATGATAATACTTACCAAAAGTAGGAGAAAAGCTTGGAGAATAGCCTTGAATCTCGAAATTTAGAGAGAGAAAGTGAGAGAGAATGAAGTTTGTTGTTTGGTGGAAAATGAGAGAAATGTGAGGAGAGATGGGAGTTTTCCAGCCTTTGATCAAGGATGTGGCTGGAAAAATGATGGAAAGAGTACAATGAAAAGAATAGGTATGGTGGAAGGATAAGGGCTGGTCATTGAGTGGGTATGGGGTGGTTGCTTGTGTCATACACTAAGGCAAAGTCAACACTCCACCAATAATATCCCACCTACTCTTCTTGGATAAGGATTATACGCCAAAAACGTGATTAATTATGAAGTATGGGGTTCTATATGTTAAAATATGATTTTGGATGAAAATCCCGCGTTAAAATCATGTAAAACGGGCCTAAAATGAAGTCGTAGTCGAAAACCGGGTGAAAATTGCCAAATTCCGAAATTCAGGGCCGAAGGTGCGAAGGTTCGGCTCCTTAGGAGCATAGAACTGAAGGTTGATGAGGGAACCGAGAGTAGGGTTCGGCTCCTTAGGCTGTGCATCTCGGACCGAAGGTGAAGGCTTTGACCGAAGGTAGTCCTCTCGGACCGAAGGTGGCCTCTCGGACGGAAGGTTACTTTCGGTTCCTTAGTAGTCTCGGTTTTCAGGAGGTTCGGTTCCTAAGAAGGTTCGGCTCCTTAAGGCTGTTTTTCGCGTAGACTTCCGTTTTCGAGCTGTTTTCGTCTAATTCGAGGGTCGGGATGCCCCGAGTGATTATAAGAAGTTGAGAGAGATTTGGGAGAGATTTGACATACTTGGAGAGATTTGACATATAGAGAGAGATTTGGGAGAGATTTCACATACTTGGAGAGATTTGGGAGAGATTTCACATACTTAGAGACATTTCTCATTCAGAGAGAGATTTCACATACTTGGAGAGATTTCTCATTCAGAGAGAGATTTGGGAGAGATTTCACATACTTGGAGAGATTTCTCATTCAGAGAGAGATTTGGGAGAGATTTCACATACTTGGAGAGATTTGGGAGAGATTTCACATACTTAGAGAGATTTGGGAGAGATTTAAGGTAGAGAGAGATAGAGTGAAAGAGATTGGGAGAGACTTCTTTTGTGACCTTTTTGAGTGTTTGGCTTCGTAATGCAAGGTTTGTAAACCTCGTTAAGTCTCGTTATGATTGTTATATGCCCCCGAGGGTTAAGGAATAATGTTTTATCGAGTAGTTTCATCACTTGCCCTGATTAGGGTTTAGAATTTCCGAACACGTGAAAACTCTAAGTGATACTTTGTATTAAGATTGCGTGTTGTTCAATAAGAAACATAATGGAAACCCTAATATACAAGGGTTAGATGAGTTGACCGGTTTGACTCGTTGACTTTAGTTGACTTTTACTTGGCCAAAATTGACGGTTGTCACATCATCCCTCCGTTAGAAAGAATTTCGTCCCGAAATTAGTGTTTCGACTGGGACTTCAAGAATTTGGAGGAAAGATGGGGGAACTTTTTGTAGTACAAGAAATTGATTATGGTGGGGAACAACCCGCCTGATGTTAAATGACGACCTTGGAATTTCTTATTGTAACTTGAGCTGAGTCGATTTAAAAGGAGTTATTGTTTTGGAATGATAGTGTATTCTACGTGTGCCTTTATGCTCTCCGCTTTATACTTTGTATTACCATTATAAATATTTTATAATGTAATTTGTGAGTACTAGTATTACGAGTGCTTCAACAATTTGTGATGAAATTTGCAATATAAGTCCTACCATATATTTTATAATTGCTTGGTGTAAACTAGTCGTATATCCTTAAGATTACAAGGGCAGTCGAATGAGTAGCTCCGCCTTAAGCCCACAACCAAACAAGGAACAGGAAATGAGGCGGAATCACACATTCTAAGTCCATAGAATCTTAATGATATATGACCATAATGTTTACACTAGCCATCATAGATTCACTAGTAAAAACCCTGTATTTTTATATAGAAGATAAGACTTATTCGGGTTTTTGCCGTGTTCTCGAGATTTATGGTTGATATACTTTAATCGATGCTAGTTTTAGTAATAAAAAGAAATTTAAACTTTAAACGTCGATGTTAGAAACACGTATTGATATTTACGGGCGGTTCCGGGGTGGTCTCTCCTGCGGTGATCGCAAGCACCCTTCCACCATCACCGACATCTCTTGCTCTTGGGCAGTCCCTTTTAAAGTGTCCCGTTTCGCCGCACTTGTAACAGGCTGGGCTTACTCCCATGCCAGGGACCTGGTTGATGGGTTGTGCTGGTACCTTATAGAAACGGACAGTGTGCCCCTCTCTGTTGTAATTTTTGCAATGCATCTTTCGGCAAGCCCCAGTGTGATGGAAGTTACACTTGTTGCATTTCGGAAGGGTTCCAGCGTATTGTTTTATGGGTGCTGGCGTGGCGAGGGTTGTGGCAGCATGAACAGCAACGATCTGTTGTTTCTTAGTGAAGTCTTTGGCTGGTTGGTCCTTCTTGTTGTCCCAGAACTTTCTTTTGTTGTTCCCTCCTCTTGCTTGATTAGGGGTGGTTGTCGTAGTGTCATGGCTGGCACGATGGTCGATGAGTTGTTGTGCCAACTCCTTGGCACTGTCGAAGGTAGTTGGTCTTGAGGCTAACACGCTATCTTGAATTTGGGGAGACAATCCCCAGACATATCGTTCCAGCTTTTTGTCTTCCGGGGTGACCATAGCGGGACAGAGGAGTGCTAGATCACAGAATCGGGAGGTATAAGTTGAGTGCAGTTTAAACTAAGTTATCTTAGTTCTGACATAAGTTTGTAAAGATGAACAGACGGTAAGTTTCCAATAGCAGTGACAAGTCGGTTGTTATTGAACTAGATTTTTCTGTATTATGTTCGACTTAAAAGAATCTTGCATGCAATTTATAACGAAATTCCATATGAATGAATTTATGAGTTTAGTAGTGACCCAAATGTAATCTTGTGATTTGTTCCATGCCTGATCTCCTCCTAAGATCACTCGACATATACCAGTCGTGTGTAATTAAGGTTTGATAGGCCGTTGAACTTAATGAGTCTGCCCTGAACCCACAACCAAACAAGGAACAGGAACCAATGCGGACTCACCATTTCTAAGTCGATCGCCTCTTAATTACACATAACCTTGAGGTATACATTAAGTACTTTTAGAGTCATCATAAGCAAATCGTTTCTAATACCATGTTATGAAATATGTGGTAAACTCCCAATGAAATAAAATGCATGCCAATTTTTATTGATATACTCTAGTTCATAGAGTTCAGGAAAGTTTGACCTTATAATAGGTCTACGTTTTTGTTAATGTAAGGAAAAACTTTGACGGTGATCTTGGTGGTAGTGCCAACCTCCATGATTTCGGTTGACCGATGCTCGTGTTTGTATGCTCAAGTGAATGACGCAACGTATTATGACGAGGAGGGCCCTGTCTACTAATCCTCCTTGATTGAGGTTGTAGAAGCCTCATCCATGTCATGGGGAGGGTGTCAATCTTGTTCCTAACTCCATCTCTGTAGATCTACAGCTTATCGAGGTGTCAGATCATGGAGGCCTCGTCGGGGTGTGGCGATTGGATGGTGTATTGTAGACCTCGGGCTCTTCGTCAGAGTCTTCTCCTATTTCTTCTTTGTCTTTGCCTTCTTTTTGGTTTCGCTTCCTCCGGATCTTCATCTGAATTGTCTTTGGATCTTACTATATTATTTCCTCAGGGTCCTCTCTGGGGCTTTCTTCGTTCTAACCACCATCTTCCTGGTTAGGAGAATAGGGGTCTCCTGGTAGTTGAGCTCTTGCCATGTTGCTTGTGCGAGAATAGGGGTAGAAGAGATAATTAATAGGCATCTAATCCTATAATTACTTATAGGGGGTGATCCTTATCAGTCATGTCTATAATCACATAGTGCATACCAGTTATACATAATCTGAGATGGAATAGACCTTCGAATAAATGACTCTACTCTAAGTCCACAACCAAACAAGGAACAGGAAGTAGAGCAATAGTCATAGATTCTGAGTCTATAATATCTTTAATTATGTATAACCATAGCGTATACACTCAGTCATTATAGACCTACTAATAGGGGTCTTTAGTTTTCACATAAGTTGGTTATAGTAGCACAAAATACTCCTATAGTATTTTAAATGTTTGAATTATGTTCTTAATGTTTCTTGGTAGGTAGAGTTGGTAAGTTTTTAGACTTGTTGCAACACCACAACCATTCCCGGGCATATGCTAATCACTTCTGGGTTAGACATAGTTGATCAGGCTATGTCATTCCCAGACCTGACTATACATCCCCAAGCCTACTTGTGCCATTCAACAATCATTACTTTTGTTTTGTCCTAGTATGATGCTGACCTTAGTATGTATGCATGTATGTATACTTTTAACACGAAACTATTTATTTCTAAAAGTATAGTCTTTTGAAAATGTTTAATCAGAGACTTTAGTCCCAATGCATTTATAGTTTGTATATCTTATGTGGTTCGATATACTTAGTTCACTATAAACCTGGCTCTGATACCAATCTGTCACACCCCCAAACAAAGGATGGCGGAAACGTCCGGGGGTGGAGGACTTCATGTAAAGTATCACAACAACGAGTATAATAGTGCTCAAAATAAATACAACCATCATAAATATAATTGAAAAGGTTACACCATAGTATATGTCTACATGTTTCAAAATCAATTACATTATGATGACAAAATAAACTGTTTGACGATTTAACGTCCCATCCTCAAAGTGCTGATGTTTTCCTGTTTCACTGATTTCCTGAGAATACAAGTAGTTTTGAAAAGTGTCAACAATTAAGTTGGTGAGTTCATAAGAGTTTTGTTTGAGGAAGAAACCGTTTTCCTTGTAAAAGCGATAGAGTATGATTTCCATAAAATCCAATATTTTCTTTGTTAAGTGTGAAATGAATGCTCCTATGTTATGCGATAATGAACCCTAGAAAGAACCATAGATTCCTTCTATAATCACTCAGCGTATATAAGTTATATAAAATTCGAGTTAAATAAACCGTTGAATATAATGGGTCTGCCCTAGGTCCACAACCAAACAAGGAACAGGAGATAAGGCGGGCCCACCAATTCTAAGTCGATTTGAATTCAATTTTATATAACTCTAACATGTACACTTAGCAATTATAGCTGAAAACTAACAATTCTAACGATATGTAGTTTTAATATCATAAAAACCATTTTTGTGTAGACTTGGTACTTTGTATTTGTACCCCTTTTTGTATAAATCCAGTAGTTTGTATTTGTACCCCTTTTTGTATGAACCCGATACTTTGTATTTGTACCCCTTTTTGTATGAACCCGGGAATCCGGTACTTTGTATTTGTACCCCTTTTTGTATGAAAACCCGGTACTTTCTATTTGTACCCCTTTTTGTATAAAAACCTTTTGTAATGTAAATGAACATAAACTATTCCTGTTATAATTTATCAAAATGTTTTTAATGTATATGAAACCTAAGTATACCTATTATAGTTTAGCATGTTTGTTTGTGGTGTATAAGAACCCTTTTCTATGTAAGTCGAATGTATAGCAAAAATTATAACTATGTTTGTCATGCCTTGTTTTGTACTAATGGTAATGGTGGAGGATTATTACAATTCAGTGAGTATTTTCTAATATATATAATTATACCACAACAAGAAACACATGTAAAATATGAAATCCTCAAAGATTAACACTTTGCTCAACAAGTTACAAAGTGTGATGAAAGTTATAAGCTGTTATCTAGATTTTTGACCTTTCTACACTGTTTTAGAAAAATAATAGAAAAATCATACGAAGTCGAAAACTGAATCCGTAAATTCTGAGAGTGCAAAAAATGTGTCTAGTTTATTCATAATTTTTATTATTATTTTTAGAAGTCTTTAACTTGTGTTAAAATGTTCATATTCACAGACTGGTCCAAATTCGTTTATGAAATGATAGGCAGTTTTGTAAAAATCACAATAAATCGCAGAAAAATCGTATGGAGATGTGTAAGTAGTCATTTTAAAGGTATGAGCCTGAAATATTTTCATGTTAAACAGTGTGGAAAGATATTAAGTTTAAGATAGTCAAAACAGTCCGTGAATAAGACTCAACTTTTCTGATGAAAGCTGTTGTTTGAGTTTAGTTAAGTTTTTGGTGTTTTAACTTGTATTCCCCCCCTAAAACTTGAAGAAAACATGAAAATGTAGGAGTATGAACTCACCTTGAGTGATTTCAGTAGATGGATGATGAAGAAAGGAAGTGTTCAACTCAGGAACACTTAGAAGATTGCTTGAATATTCGAAGTTCTAACACAAATATGATGAAGTTTGTGTAAGAAACCTATGATTTGAGTAGAAAGGAGTGAAATAATCATATGGAGGATGATAATACTTAACAAAAGTAGAAGAAAAGCTTGGAGAATAGCCTTGAATCTCGAAATTTAGAGAGAGAAAGTGAGAGAGAATGAAGTTTGTTGTTTGGTGGAAAATGAGAGAAATGTGAGGAGAGAGGGGAGTTTACCAGCCTTTGATCAAGGATGTGGCTGGAAAAATGATGGAAAGAGTACAATGAAAAGACTAGGTATGGTGGAAGGACAAGGGCTGGTCATTGAGTGGGTATGGGGTGGTTGCTTGTGTCAGACACTAAGGCAAAGTCAACACTCCACCAATAATATCCCACCCACTCTTATTGGATAAGGATTATACCCCAAAAACGTGATTAATTATGAGGTATGGGGTTCTATATGTTAAAATATGATTTTGGGTGAAAATCCCGCGTTAAAATCATGTAAAACGGGCCTAAAATGAAGTCGTAGTCGAAAACCGAGTGAAAATTGCCAAATTCCGAAATTCAGGGCCGAGGGTGCGAAGGTTCAGCTCCTTAGGAGCATAGAACCGAAGGTTGATGGGGGAACCGAGAGTAGGGTTCGGCTCCTTAGGCTGTGCATCTCGGACCGAAGGTAGTCCTCTCGGACCGAAGGTGGCCTCTCGGACCGAAGGTTACTTTCGGTTCCTTAGTAGTCTCGGTTCTCAGGAGGTTCGGTTCTCAGGAGGTTCGGTTCCTAAGAAGTTTCGGTTCCTAAGAAGGTTCAGCTCCTTAAGGCTGTTTTTCGCGTAGACTTCCTTTTTCGAGCTGTTTTCGTCTAATTCGAGGGTCGGGATGCCCTGAGTGATTATAAGAAGTTGAGAGAGATTTGGGAGAGATTTGACATACTTGGAGAGATTTGACATACAGAGAAAGATTTGGGAGAGATTTCACATACTTGGAGAGATTTAGGAGAGATTTCACATACTTAGAGAGATTTCTCATTCAGAGAGAGATCTGGGAGAGATTTCACATACTTGGAGAGATTTCTCATTTAGAGAGAGATTTGGGAGAAATTTCACATACTTGGAGAGATTTCTCATTCAGAGAGAGATTTGGGAGAGATTTCACATACTTGGAGAGATTTGGGAGAGATTTCACATACTTAGAGAGATTTGGGAGAGATTTGAGGTAGAGAGAGATAGAGTGAAAGAGATTGGGAGAGACTTCTTTTGTGACCTTTTTGAGTGTTTGGCTTCGTAACGCAAGGTTTGTAAACCTCGTTAAGTCTCGTTATGATTGTTATATGCCCCCGAGGGTTAAGGAATATTGTTTTATCGAGTAGTTTCATCACTTGCCCTGATTAGGGTTTAGAATTTCCGAACACGTGAAAACTCTAGGTGATACTTTGTATTAAGATTGCGAGTTGTTCAATAAGAAACATAATGGAAACCCTAATATACAAGGGTTAGATGAGTTGACCGGTTTGACTCGTTGACTTTAGTTGACTTTTACTTGGCCAAAATTGACGGTTGTCACAGTATTCATACAAAGGTTTTCATACAAGGGTATTCACACTACGGTATTCATACAAAGGTTTCCATACAAGGGTATTCACACTACGGAATTCATACAAAGGTTTTCATACAATGGTATTCACACTACGGTATTCATACAAAGGTTTTCATACAAAGGTTTTCATATAAAGGTTTTCATACAAGGGTATTCACACTACGGTATTCATATTGGTTTTCAAACAGAACAATGCTTAACAACATAAGTATGGTAGATGCTTATACTATTTGGTTTGGAACATATAATTCAATAACTTACACTTAGGGAAAATATAGAATTTTCCAGGGTAAATATTAGTACTCTAAAACAAACGGTTATTCATTTCACTAATGAACATTCATTAATAATTATGTAATTCCTTAGTTTATGCATCCAGGCTATGCATGAAGAATATCCGACAAACCATAGAATGTGTGGTTTCCACCTCATCTCTTGTTCCTTGTTTGGTTGTGGACTTAGGGCAGATCCACACAATCAATCGTCTGTTCGATATTGGTTTATACATAGCTAGTATGAGCTAAGTAATTATAAAAAGAATTGGTTAATCATGCATTCAATAAGAAAATAATGGATTTTATTGAGGAACACTTTCAGCAGATATCAAAGGACCATTACAGTTAACCTTTTAAGTATCTAGTGAATACTTCAGGATTATGTACATGAGGATCCGACTACCAGTGGAATGTGTGGTCTCCGCCTCTTTTCCTGTTCCTTTTTGGGTTGTGGGCTTGGGGCAGAACCACACAATCGATTGTTCGTTCGATCTGGATTGTATATGATTTGTATACACTAAGTACACGTAGGAGGAACTAGTAAGAATCATTTTTACTTAACATTCATTACATTAGAAAATATAAGGTTTTCTGGAGAAAAATAACGTACTTTTCGAAAGAACAAGGAATAGTTTTCTAAAACAAAATGCTTATGAACTCACCAGCTTTATGCTGATACTCTTTCAAACCTACTTGTATTCTCAGCACATTAGTAGATAGGTACACACACTGGGTTCAAGAAGATGGAGCATAGTAGCTTCGAGTCTTTACTTGTTATTTACTTTTGGAGTCAATCGTGTATGATTCAAATGTAATGTAAACATTATACTATTAATACAATGGTTGTTGTTACTTTGATTACTATTATTCAATTGTTGTGATACTGTACATGATGTCCTCCGCCTCGAACGTTTCCGCCGTTTCGGTTTGGGGGTGTGACAACTGTCTCGTCCGGAGTTAAGGACTTTTTCACTTTCCAAACAAGTTTTTGTTCTGAAGATTTTTGTGAAATTTGTTTCATTGAAAATTTTGCTTTGTTTGATGATACATTTGATTTTGAAAATGATTGTGGTTTGAAAATTGTGCCATCTGATTTTGCAATAAAAACTGAGGAAATGGTTCGAGGAGAGTCATTTCGGTCAAATTCAGTACTGGATAAGGTCAATTCAGGAGTGCTTTTGATGACTTTCTAGGGATCTGACTGACTAGGAGAATTTCGATTTCTTTTGAGAATCTTAACAGAAGCAAATGTGTTTTGATACTGTGAAGATGATTTGTTACTACCCCTATACATGATCCTTTTGGAGTTCTCAAGAAATCTAGAATTTTGTCTAGACTTAACTTCCTTCTTAAGGGCATTTTTAGCTTCCTGTTTAGGACTAACAACATCCTTGCGATTCAATGAAGGTTTCTTTTTCAGATCAGAAGTTGATCTTCATGTTTGACCATTTGAAAGATTACCAAACTTGGGCTTGATGGGCACCAAGGTGGTTTTGGAGGTTACCAACGAATTTGATTCACATGAATCTGATGAGACATCACTTGATGTTTCAATATTTTCTTCTAAGGATGCCCATGCAAACTCAAAAGTAACAGGTTCGGTTGTCACAGGAACGATTTCCTCAACAATACAGTTGTTAGGAGGGTTGTGTTTCGGAACATGATCTATACAATTGGAAACACTATGATGAAATTCAGTGGTCCGATTCATGTCCAGGTTTATTAGAGGCGGAAGAGGCGTAGAATCAGGTAATTTGACAACAATGGGTTGAAACTCAGGAATCAAGGATGCGAACTTGTCATTAGTCTCCGGAAGGGGTGACAAGGGAGAGACAAGTGCGTCCGAATGTTGATAAGTCGGAACATCTCCCATAAAGGTCAGATTTTGCAACTCCTTCAAGGGACTAGCTATTGGTTTCGGAAACTCGCTTCCGAGACCAGGAGCTTTTGACCAAGCATGACGGAAGTTATGAGTCATTCGTTGATTCGCTACAAGTATGTCAATGGAATTATGCAAAGCATCTATTTTCGCATTGAGACGTTTGTTATCGGAAATTAAAATGTTTCTTTCAGAATAGGTAATTTCACATTTGTCTTTTAGAATGACATTCAACTTTTGACATTCTCGATTTTCAACTTTTTATCCTCAAAACGTAACCTAAGACGATTTAATTTACACTCCTTCTCACTGGCTTCTATGGCGGACTCATAGGCTCTATAGATGGTGCTCATATCTGTTTGGATCTGGGTTAGATAAGGTTCACAAAGATACAGATCAAAATTATTATCAGTAATCATAGATTTTACCAGATGAATGATGCTTCGACCAGGTGGATCGTTGGTGCCATGTAGCAGTGGTGTGGTTCAGCAACATCATCTTCATCTTTTGACCCAGAGGAACAATAGCCTTCATCACATTCAACAGTTTGTCTTTCCATCAAGAAAATGTTTCTTCCATTCACCATGTCATCATCATCTCCGGATGACCAATATCCTTCGACATCCCTTCATACAGTTGTTACAAAGGCTTTTTCACTTTCTGCCATTTCTTGAGCTTTTCGGGCGTAGTATGCAGAGTCCTTGATCTTTGGTTTTTGCGGAGTGTCAGCCAGGCAATCTTTTGCGAAATGGTTTGCATGTCCACACTTGTGACACACAAATTTTGGTTTGTCAGGTTTTGGAGTCTGCTGTGGTTCCGAAGTAGAGTTTGGCTTTGTAATGTTTGGTTTGTACGAGGGAGGATTTTTGGAAATTGGTTGTGGTTCCGAAGCTGAGTATGGTAGAGGTTTGTTTTAGTGAGGAGCATGAAACCGATTATGATATGGTTTGTAAGAGGGATTGAAAGGACGTTTGTATTTCATGGAGAGTAGAGAAAACTCTTGTTGGAAACGGAGTTCAGAGTCCATGGCCTCTGAATCATCAACATTATAGTTCTGTGTGGGTAAGATATGTATGGAGGATTGAACATATGGAACAATTGGTTTGAAAAGATCCGAGGTGGATATGTTCAGAATGGTTTGTTCAAATGAACTGACAAGAGCAAGAGGACCTCCAGAGAGTTCCCTTATAGTTTGAGCAACATTAGATTCATCTCCTTGAAGTTCATCAAAGAGTTGATAAAGCTTCAATTTGTTTTAAGACCCATTACTTTGGAGACAAGATTTCACATTTCCCCATCCTTTACTGAGTCTGTTTATGAACTTGAGATTATACTCCAAGGGAGTTCGGACAATCCCATGAGCAGTCATGCTGATGACTACGATACAGGAACGGTTAGAGGCTAAGGCCACTTATTCACTAGGAGTGGTAGTGAAGGTGTCAAAGTCATTGACAACCGAGGTGAGACGCTTGTCTTTCATGTTTTCCGAACCTTTGATCAGATCTTGGAGAGTGTCCCAAATCTCTTTGACTGATTTACACAACTTAATCTGTTCAAAGAGTGAGGGAGGGACACCAAAACCATTTCTGAGAAAGCAACTTGATCAACATGCAGCTTCTCAATATCATCTGCAGTTAGAGGAGCTGGACGAGTCTCATCATGACCCATAAGCTGAGCAGCAACATCTCTCACAACCGTTCTTATAGGAATATGAGGGCCTTCTTCGACGGATCTCCAAATAGCTACACATTTCTCTTTAGCTAGTAAAAACCTTTCCATTCTAACTATCATGTGATCATATTCTTCCACAACTAGCAGTGGGGCACATGTAGGGCCACCCATGCTATTTGCGATTTGCATTGAAATCATTTGTTGAGTTTTAGAAGCAGCCATTGAAGTTAAGTTATCTTTAAAAAAAGTGATATATACAAGAACTTTTATCCTTAACACATAAATGGTTGAAATACCAAGGTAATTTCAAACCAACTATAATCTGATCTTGTGGATTCAAAGGACAACCACTCAAGGTCTGATACCAATTGAGAGAACAAATTGATATGATACGCGGGGATAAGGTTTGAAAAATCAAACCTTGAGTTAATACTTAAGATCAATGTCTGCTTACTAATGAATGTTCCGGTCAAGTCTAGATAGACCAGTCAAGTCTGAGTTAATGTATTCAACAAATATTCAAGCCATAAATGAAGAATGAGAATGAAGATCAAGGTAAAGTTAATAAATGAAGAACAAAGAGAATGTTGTAAAGAGAGTGAAGTAAATGAAATATTACTAAAAAGTGTGAACAACCCGTCACTTAGATTTGCATTAAAAGATCCTATAAATAGGAGAGCATGATACAAAGTATTAAACGTAATACATACATAGGACTGGACAAACAAGATATTTCTGACATTCTGATTGTCCAAGTTGACTAACAGACTAAGTCCTATGGAATGTCTAATCATGCTAATTGACAAAACTAATTAATGCACAATGAAAAAGGTACTGATTTGGAAATACAAACATTTCGGACTTATCATTCATTCCGGAATGCCTTCTACTCATGTGCTCTGGACTAGGCTTGACTTTGGACTCCAACTTTCCGCATCAACTTATCACTTCGGAATCTTGACTGACTTTGTATCTTCAAAAGAATTGAGATTTCTAGAGGTTCACTTTCAGGTTCCAAATAGAGTGCCAAATGATGATGATGTTTCTGATCTACAAGCTCTTACTATTCCAATGAAGCTTCAAGATGATCTCCTTCCTTCAAAAACACCAAAACACACCCAAGATGACCTTCTATGGTCAAGAACACTTAACCATGGAGTTAGGGTTTCATGGAGGCTGTTAGGGACAAAGGGAGGCTAATAGAAAAGATCCTTAGGACATAATGTTCTTTAAAAAGTGATCAAACCTGAAATATTAGGGTTTTTCGTCTGGACACGTACGCCACACGTACCCACATCATACACTGTACGTACGTGCATGGCATCCGCGGACCACTTTCTCGTGTACGTCTTGCGTACATGGGGTGGTACGCCCTACATACGACACACCCTAAGCCCAAAAATTAAGTCCAATATTTTCAAAGCCCACAAAGCAAAATTAAGCGAATAACCATTTTAAATAAATAAATACCTTAGAATTACCGGGCGTTACATATGATAGGATGTATGCATATCTTAGTGGTTCAAATTATGTTTGGTAGGCGTGATGATCATTGAAACAAATACGGGTAGGTGTGGAAGGTAGTATGGGCTCGTATTACTGACAACACATGACCCGTACACGTAATATGGAAGTTACGAATTCCAAGTATTAGCCTTATATCCTAATTGTAGTAATGTGTATTTTGTCTTTTCTGATGAGTTTTGGTTTAATTTCATAAATGGTGGAGACGAGGGGATCAGGATCTGGAGCGGGTGTCCATAATAGGCTTGGTTTGACTGACGACCAAATTCTAGAGATCATCGCCACTAAGGTAGCTGCTTCTATCCAAAGGTCTATGACGGAGATGTTTTGGTCTATCAAGAAAACTATGATTGAGTTGCTTGACGATCACTATGTTGCTCTTACTGAGGCTACAACTACTGTAGCCACCGTAGCCGTTACTGTTGCGGGGATCTATGGAGAGAGAGCTTTCTAATATTGGGACTTTTCAAATACGAAGCCCCTGATGTTCGATGGATTTCAGGACCCAATTGTTGCGATGAGGTTGTTGTCCGATTTTGAGGGGTGTTTCTTTACATGCTCCTGCCCGGCTGACTAGAAGGTCAAGTGCACCCAGAACCTTCTCCAGTGAGGGGCGAAGGAATGGTAACTGGCTCATACACTGCTGAGCAGAGGGCTGCTGTGAATTGGGAGTAGTTCTCTAAGATATTTCGCATGACGTATGTTGTGTTGGTTGGGAGGGAGAGACTGGCTCAGTAGTATCTGGATCTGTGGTAGGAGAATGAGATGGTGACTGAGATCACCAAGATTTTTATAGAGAGGGCTTTGTAGAGACTAAAGAACATGGTTTGGCATGCAGAATTAAAGATTGCACAATGAACATGGTGATTTGGGTGTTCAATAGATGTATTGATTATGTATTGTGTTACAAAAAGGATCTAGATCTAGTCTACATAAATAACACACACTTACACACTCAACTTTTACACCTCTCAAGCACACCTCTACAAGTGGACTAATCCCACCTTATATAGAGGTGTTCACATGTCTCTCTCTCACTCTCTATCTCATGTCAAAAGGTTAATACACCACATGCAAGTGGGTCTAAAAAAGTCAAACATTTACAAAGTCAATCATGAATAACTTTGTACCCCAACATTCTCCCCCTCAAAGTTAGGAATGGATGACCCACTTCAATTCTTCCAAAATCGAGCAACTACGCGATCCGAGCCTCAAGGGTGACACATGTTGAAACGAACTTCAATCTTCAATTCTTCCATGATTCTTCAATTTGGGCTCTAGGATGTGAAACCATACAAACTGAGCATCAACGAATGATCACGAGCTTCTCAAACTCCAAATTGATCACCAAAAGTTGAGCACAAAAGCACACCCCAAAAATCTTCAATAAAACCAAACCCATTTCGGAATGAAATCACTTTCGAATCTCCAATCGCTTCATTTCGTGTACTTCAAAAATTCAAGGTCACTTCGGTCGTTAAATCCGCGTAATATGAAAAATTCAAGTTCGAATTTCCATATAAATTTCTTCCCCTTTTTATAATCGAAATTTGATTATAAAACCTTCAAGGAAAGAGAACGTGCTCTATTCGGAATTTTTCGTGTCAAAACTCCCCCTTAACATGTGGCATAAACTTTGTGCTTCAATCCGAAAAATTAAAAAATTTTCAATTTTTAGCTTCGTTCACGGATCGCCTTTAACAAAATTTCTCAAAAATGGGTAGAAATTTTCAATTTAAAAATTCTGCAGTGACCCGGTGCGCCCAAAACAACCAAAAATGCAAAACTCTCCCCCTTTTCCAAAGCTGGGTAGAAAGCGTCAATTTGCATAAACTGCAAAGGCCTGAAATGCATTTTCTGCAATTTCTCAACAAAATCAGTCCTTTTTCGAATTTGGGTATGAACCGCCCAATTTTCGAAACTTCAGGGGCTGATTTTGAAAATTTTCCATTTTTCTTTAAAAATATCGATCTCAACGTACGACGGTTTTTAAAATGTGTCAAACTGTCAAAATTTCAGGGGCCAAATTCGAAACTTTTGCAGTCTTCTTCAAAACATACGAAACTTCAACCCTTCGTATGAAATTATCTCCACCCTTCGTACGAAATCATCTGCACCATTTGAACGAAACTTTTGAGCTTTCTTCTTCCCAATTTCCTTTCAACGTACGAAACTTTTTCTCTCTCCCCTTTGTACGAAATTTCATCAGCCCATTTTAATGAAAACGAAGGCACACGAAGCCTAGGAATCTCGTCTGAACCATTTATATTTACCCATTGAATGGCATTTTGCTGATATAGTTGTTCCCAAAATCATCGCTTCGTTAATAATCAACAAGACTTCACTCATCCAACAACAGATCTTCGTTTGTTCATTCACGAATCGTGAATCCAATGACGAACGATTCCAAAACTAAAATCAATCCATCAAAGTCGATCATTCCAAATTCGTTCCTGACAATCGATCACAAAAGCAAATTTCCATTCATCGATTCTTGACTTCACATCACTAATCTTTCGAACATTGGCTCCAAAATCGACATCAAGCTATTAACCTTGTAGATTCGTCCCCAAACCATCGATCAACGAAATCAAAATAATCGATTTCAGTCACTTCGCTTTTCAAATACAAACCCAAATATTGACCTCAAAATCATGAAATCAATATCATCATAGCAACTTACAGTTCGTTCTTAATTGACTTTGCAATAATGAACCCAGTCTCCAAGGAATTCGTTACTTGAGATCATCAACTCCAACATCATCGTCCTTCACTCTTCATTCACCCAAAACATCGACTTTGACTCACATTAAGAACATTCGACCCCAAATAAGTTCCAAAATCACAGACTTCGCGAATGAAACACGAATTCACTGCTTTCAACAATCTTTCGATTTCAATCAATCAAACCCTCAATATCCTTTGCTATCACAATCCAAATCTTTAAACATCGACTTCTAATTATCGACTGTGAAACCTAAGACTTCGCTTTTCATTCAACCCAAAATCAAATTCGTTATCAAACATATAGCCTTCCCAAATCAAAATTATCGATCATCACACTAAAGGCTTCGATCGATTTACTCCAAAAACGATTTCAACTTTCAATTCAACGAATCAACCTATAGAAGTCGATTTTGACTTTTTGTGGGATTGACTTTTCGATTTCAGTTGTAAACAAACATGAATTTGATGTTTCTAATGCCAAATTTCAGATCAAAACATGAACGTTTCACTGTTCTTCATCACCTTCAAGTATTCTTGACCATGATTTACAAGATCAACAAATCAATTTCCGATTTCTCAAATATAGCTCGAATAAAATTGATTTCGTCATATTAAAAATCATACGAAATCAATTTCCAGTTTTGAATTAAGAATCAATAAGAATCGATTGTTAAGAATGATGAGAAGAAAATGTATTCGTCTGACACAATTCAAGAACAATGAAATGTACAAGTACTAGAAGCGAACGAACGGAAGTATTCAATTTCGATTTTAGTTTAATGATCTATGGGCTCAAAAACAATAATATCGGATGAATTATTGAGAATTGAAAGAAAGGAATTCGGGCTTAACATGATACGTTGATGAATAATATCAGACTATTATCCTTCGGGCTCAACTTTATGAATCGATAGGCTTAAACATCAAATTATATGAACAGTGAAAATAACATGTATTGGGCTTTGACATTTGAACAATTAACAATGATCAAATATTGGTTTCGAATTTGATCTAAGAAAGAAAATAGATTGGATCTCCAATTAGGCTTAAAACAAATTCGATCCAACCGAGACAAAATGATCAAAAATTTAAAATGCAACGCACGAATTCAATGAAATTAAGAGAGATCATAGAGAGAGACTCACCAAAGATGCTCCAATTGTGACAAATGTTGCCAAACCGAGAATCGTTCTTCAAAAATCACGTTGATCTTTGAAGACCCGCTCTGATACCAATTGTAGAGACTAAAGAACATGGTTTGGCATGCGGAATTAAAGATTGCACAATGAACATGGTGATTTGGGTGTTCAAGAGATGTATTGATTATGTATTGTGTTACAAAACAGGATCTAGATCTAGTCTACATAAATAACACACACTTACACACTCAACTTTTACACCTCTCAGGCACACCTCTACAAGTGGACTAATCCCACCTTATATAGAGGTGTTTACATGTCTCTCTCTCACTCACTATCTCATGTCAAAAGGGTAATACACCACATGCAAGTGGGTCTACAAAAGTCAAACATTTACAATGTCAATCATGAATAACTTTGTACCCCAACAGGATCTTTTCTATCTTGCTCTTTTCTATCTTGAGTTCGCCACTTCTTAGCAAGCTGATATGAACTAGTACTTGAGCCTGTTCAAGATGGATATTCGACAGTTTGTGTCTTGCCAGCGATATGGTACTCCCATTGATCTACAGGAGGCCGCAAGGAGGCGGGAGATTGAGATGGAGCTCCAGGTGAAGGAGCTAAGACAGGCTCCTATGCAGTCACAACCTATGAAAAAGTGGTTCAAGCTCGTTGATTCTAGATCTGGGAGATAGAGGGGCTGCACTTGTGGCAAGGGTGGTAAAGTTCATGAGGGTGTTTTGTCGGTCTTCTTCCTCTGCATGTCGCAATTGCAGTCGGGAAGGACATTTTTCAAAGCGCTGTCATCAGTAGGTTCCTTCGCTGAGCAGTGGGATCTGCTATCATTGTGAGAACCAGGGCCACGTGAAGGCCCAATGTCCCTTACTTATTGCCAGACTAGTTCAGGGGCCACCCATCTGTAATGCCCGATATGTATTTTAAACCAAATTATTCATTTGTGCAAAGGGACTCGACGAGTTGGAGGCCCCAAACTCGTCGAGTAGGAATGGAACTTGGAGGCGGGACTTGAAGTCAACTCGACGAGTAGGGCTGTCAGAGTGAAACCCTAATTTTCAGGGTTTGCAGCCTATTTAAGCACCTTAACCTCCAAAGGGTGGCCTCATTTGCAGCCTCCATCAATCCAAACCCTAGCCACGAAACCCTAATCCACCTTTGAGTGTTCTTGAGCCCATGTTGTTTGTTCTTGGTGATTTTGAAGCTTGAGAAGGAAAGAGAAGCTTGAAGATTCAAGAGGAAGCCAGTAGATTCGGAAAAAGAGCTGCATTTCTGACTCACTTGAGGTATAAAGGTTATACCTTGGCTTTACATTGCATAGATCTTCATTTAGGGCTGTATTTTGTTACTTTTGGACCATAATGAAGTCATTTTCGGGATTTGGGTGCATCATGAGGGTTTGACTTCAGATCTAGGCACTCATGAGATTATGAGGCTTAAAGTTGCCAGCTATATCAAGCCTTGGCCATTCCCCATGCCCTAGATATCATATATAGCTTAGTTTTGGTGTTTTTAGCTTCATGACACCATGCATGAACGTAAAGTTAGCAACTTTACTTGGTAACTTAGACCTAGGGGACCAGATCTATGGTTTGGAAGCATTGAACTCGACTAGAAATGACTGAATGGGTTTAGACTATAGGGGACTCGACGAGTTGTTCATACAACTCGGTGAGTTGGGTCGTGGTCCCCTAACCTTTTCTATTACGAGCAAACTCGTTGAGTCTAGGAGAAGACTCAGCAAGTTGGCCATGGTTTTGGGTTATGAAGATTGAGGAACTCGACGAGTTCAAGGAGGGACTCGACAAGTTGTGAGTGAAATGTCCCGACTATGTTAAGAGGAGGAACTCGACGAGTTCATGAAACACCTCGATGAGTTGGATCAAGATTTCCAAAGTTTATGGATCATGGACTCGATGAGTTGAGGGACTAACTCCGCGAGTTGAGTCGACCGGGTTGTTGACTTTAACCAGAAGGCTGACTTTGTCTTGGACTTTGACCAGAGTTGACCCTTAGAGGGGTTATTAGTATAAAAGAGTAATTAAGGAGATTTGATGTGTAGGAGTTTGAGGAGAGTTGATTCTAGAGCCCACGGCAGTTTAGCTATTTCACAACATTGATGTGAGTTACCTTCCAATAGAAGTGGGTCGAAGGTACCAATGCCGGCCCACTAGTAGTTGGTTGAAGGTGAGATGATTGTCTGTAACACCTGATTCCTGGTACGTATTTAATTCAAGAATTTCATGTATTTGTCTCGAGGACTCGACGAGTTGGTGGCCCAACTCGTCGAGTAGAGTCGGGATCCGCGGGAAGTTTAAGTGACCTACTCGACGAGTCGGGAGACTGACTCGGCGAGTAGGTGTTGTTTGAGTGAAACCCTAAATTTGAGGGTTTGCACCCTATTTAAACATCTCATCTCAGCCTCCATCGTCCTTATCTCTCCCAGAAAGCTGTATATCGAAACCCTAGCCGTTTTTGTGTGTTCTAAGGCCATTTTGGTGCTTTTGGTGGGTTGTGAAGCTTGAGCAGAGGAAAGAAGCTTGTGAGACCAAGGGGAAACAAGAAGATCTAGAGTTTGGAGCTCATTTTCAGCTTATTGGAGGTATGAAGCTGAACCTTTGTCTATAGATCTTGATTTTTGGGCCTTTTCCTTCATCTTTCTATGCCCTAGAGAGGTTGTATTCAGGATTTAGTGTTGGAAGTCAGTGTATACTTTAGATCCAGGTCTATTGGGGGGTTTTATGGCACAAAGGTGCCCATTTTGTTGCCATGAACACCCCATGCACCTTGGAGGCCATCTTTTATGGCTTTTTGGGCCAAAGACCCCTTGCATGTGTACCAAGTTTGGAAATTTACGTGTAAAATGGACATTAGGAGGCCAGATCTATGGTTTTTGTGTGTTAAGACCTATTTAAATCGACTGTATAGTGTTGGTCAAGGATGGACTCGACGAGTTGTTCTTGGGACTCGGCGAGTCGCGGTGTATTGACCACCAAATCCTTTATGTGGATGGACCAGTTGTTAGGGAGGAAGTCTCGTGGATGTTTAGACACGAAAAGGGACCTGGGAATCATGGGACTCGACGAGTGTATGAGCAGGCTCGGCGAGTGTAACATCCCGAAATCAGGTATATTTCCTTGGCCCTTCTTTTCCTTAAGTTGTCAAATTTAGTCCTTGAAATAATTTCATGGCAATTGAGCAGGCTGGGCGTACTAGAGGGTACGCTGCGCGTACTCATGAGCGTGTCTTTTACGCGAAGGCTACCCAGTACGCTGGGCGTACCATGGTGTCCGCTGCGCGTACTAGGTTCAGACAAAAACCCTAATTGTGGGGGTGAGCCCTATAAAAGGAACATACTGGCCTCACTTTTAGCCACCATTTCCAGAGAGTGAAACCCTAAGAGTGCCAACCCTCGTTCTAGAGCTTGTGTGTGTGTGTGTGTGTTTGAGCTTGATAGTGTTCTTGTGTGCCTTTGAAGAGAAGAAGGTGCCATTGAAGGAGCTAGAGCTGGGGTGCAAACTTTGGATCTGAGCTTTTCAGAGGTTGGAGCATCACTTGGAGGTAAAAAGCTCAAAGCTTTCTTAACCTTTTGGATTTGTGCATTTTGGGCCATTTTTAGGGTTTTTGTCCCAAAGGTGGAGACTTTATGAGTGAAGGAGCTCCATAGACCTCGATCTGCCCTTTTTCTGTGTATATTGTGTTTTAGATCCATAAAAATCCAATCTTGGACGTTAATAGTGAACCATGCATGAGTTGTGAGTTTCTAAAAGAAGGAAGTGGTGTGATTTGGGTGTTGGTGACCTTTACAGCCATGCAAAGGCTTAAAGTCACCGGCTTTCTGCATTAAGATGTTTTAGAGTGACCAGATCTGGGATTTGAGCTCATGTCTTAACCGATTAAGAGCAAAATCATGAAGTTGGTGAAACTGGGGCGTACGCTGTGCGTAATCCCAGTACGCGCAGCGTAGGGGTCGAGTGTCCCCGATTCTGTATAGCATCCGAGTACGCCCAGCGTACAGAGCTTGTACGCGCCGCGTACTCCTTAGGGTTGACTTTCGTTGACTTTTAGGGTTTAGTCAACAAGTGGACCTTTGGACCATTGGAAGGGTAAAATGGTCTTTTACCCTTTTGAGTGAACATAGGAAGGGACTAGTCTAGCCTTTGAGAGCCGTTTATAATTAGAAGTGAAATCTGTATGTGTTTAGGCGGAGGCTAGATCAGTGTTTCGAGTTCGAGATCGTCCGAGTTTACCCGAGGTGAGTCCCCTCACTATACATTACCTAGGGTGGTATCTATGTTTCGACCAGAAGGTCATGCGTGTTTGCTTGAGATTATGTGTTTTTGTGATTATGTATGCTATGTGCTATTCTGTCCGGACCGGAGGGTCCATTGATTTCCAAGGCCAGAGGGTCCTCAACCTGACCGGACCGGAGGGTCCAACAAGCTAGACCGGACCAGAGGGTCCAACGAGCTACGGGACTGGAGGGTCCCGCTGAGACACATTGACCAGAGGGTCGTATCGTCTATAGCCTCGTATGGCAAATTGTTGTATGTGGTATTTTGGGGAACTCACTAAGCATTCGTGCTTACCGTGTTATGTGTTATGTGTTTCAGGTACCTCAGAGGATCGCGGGAAGGCACCGACATGATTGTACACACCCTTTTTGATTTGGAGCTGTAGTTGTGGATCCTAGAATTAAACAATTGTTTTGAAAACTTGTTAATTGGTTTTTGGAGATTTAACGATGAGACATATGTTTTATGAATATTAAAAATGAAAAATTTGGTTTGAAATTTCTTGTCGTTACAGCGAGTCCAAGGAAATCTCCCAATCTTTGAAGATGGACTCGACGCGTTGTTCATACAACTCGACGAGTCGTAGACCGGACACATTCTTATGAAGGAGATGAACTCGCCGAGTTCAAGGAAGAACTCGGCAAGTCGGATGAAGATGGTCCCGATAGTTTGAATGAAGGAGAACCCGTCGAGTTCTTGCTAGACTCGACGAGTGAAGTCGAGGTTGGATCGGGTTAGATGAGTATGGACTGAACGAGTTGGTAGAACAACTCGACGAGTCAGGTCAACTGGGTGTTGACTTTGACCAGTGTTGACTTTCTCTGGTTTGGTATGAACCCGGTTAGGGTTGCATACTCTAATGGATAACTTTGAAGCATTGTCGTGTAGGGATCGAGGGGTCGAGGGTAGTCGACTTGTATGCCGAAGATAGTTCAGACACTGCATGACATCGAGGTGAGTTACCTTCCAGTAGAGGTGGGTCTAAGGCCACAATGTCGGCCCACCAACAGGGGTATTTAGTAGATAATTGTCTTTGTGATAATTATCTTGGTACGTTTATGTGATACGGTCATGAGATATGCATGCATGATATGCTATGTGTGTTAGTGGTAGTGGCAGGGAATAGTTTTTCCCTGACATTGGTCATTAGGATCGAAGGGTAGGTTAGTACCCAGATATGCCTGACTGTATGATTATATCTTGTTATTGCATGATAGTGATAGGGGGTGAAATAGTCCTCGGTTACCGGCTGAAAGATACTGATGGCAGATGTCGATTGAAAGATACCGATGGAGGTTACCGGTAGAAAGATACCGATGGCAGATACCGGTTGAAAGATACCGATGACAGTTACCGGTTGAAAGATACCGACGATATTATATGGTATGTGGTATGATGGGGGAACACACTAAGCTTCATGCTTACAGTCTTAGTTTTGGTTTCAGGTACCTCTTCTTCTAAGGGGAAGGAGCCAGCAGTGTAGCAGTGCATCACACGCACATGGTTTCCACATTGAGTTTCTGGGATTGTACTCTGATTTTCATTACTTCTGATTTTATGGTTTGGGACACGACATTGTCGTTTTTATAACTTGATGTAACGCTTTGGAAAAATGTTTTACAAAATATTCCTTCAAAAATGAAATATTTGGCCTCGAAATTTGGGATGTTACAAGTTGGTATCAAAGCCTTGGTTTGAGGGATTCGGACACACCCTCGGGGGTGTCTGAACTCAAACTGAGGGCTTGAAAGATTTTTACAAGGAAATAGTTTTTTCTAAAATCTAAACTAAAGAGTTTTGAGAAAGAACGAGGTGTGTGATGCGTGCGACCGACCGAGCTCAAGTAAGTTTTCCCCAAGATAACCATACTTGTTATGTTACGTTATATGATTTATGATTTTGAGAAGTGTATGCTAGATTGGGGCTAAGGATATAGGAAGATGCCTTTTATGCCTGAATGTATGAGCTGCATGCTAGGGCTGTCTACTCAGCAGTAGGTTAGCCTGATTAGGTTATGCTTGATGTGGTTACTCAATGCACGAATGCTGCTTGCTTTGTGCTATAGGGGTCTTGGCTATAGGGGTCTAGCCTTTGAGAGCCGTTTATAATTAGAAGTGAAATCTGTATGTGTTTAGGCGGAGGCTAGATCAGTGTTTCGAGTTCGAGATCGTCCGAGTTTACCCGAGGTGAGTCCCCTCACTATACATTACCTAGGGTGGTATCTATGTTTCGACCAGAAGGTCATGCGTGTTTGCTTGAGATTATGTGTTTTTGTGATTATGTATGCTATGTGCTATTCTGTCCGGACCGGAGGGTCCATTGATTTCCAAGGCCAGAGGGTCCTCAACCTGACCGGACCGGAGGGTCCAACGAGCTAGACCGGACCAGAGGGTCCAACGAGCTACGGGACTGGAGGGTCCCGCTGAGACACATTGACCAGAGGGTCGTATCGTCTATAGCCTCGTATGGCAAATTGTTGTATGTGGTATTTTGGGGAACTCACTAAGCATTCGTGCTTACCGTGTTATGTGTTATGTGTTTCAGGTACCTCAGAGGATCGCGGGAAGGCACCGACATGATTGTACACACCCTTTTTGATTTGGAGCTGTAGTTGTGGATCCTAGAATTAAACAATTGTTTTGAAAACTTGTTAATTGGTTTTTGGAGATTTAACGATGAGACATATGTTTTATGAATATTAAAAATGAAAAATTTGGTTTGAAATTTCTTGTCGTTACAGCGAGTCCAAGGAAATCTCCCAATCTTTGAAGATGGACTCGACGCGTTGTTCATACAACTCGACGAGTCGTAGACCGGACACATTCTTATGAAGGAGATGAACTCGCCGAGTTCAAGGAAGAACTCGGCAAGTCGGATGAAGATGGTCCCGATGGTTTGAATGAAGGAGAACCCGTCGAGTTCTTGCTAGACTCGACGAGTGAAGTCGAGGTTGGATCGGGTTAGATGAGTATGGACTGAACGAGTTGGTAGAACAACTCGACGAGTCAGGTCAACTGGGTGTTGACTTTGACCAGTGTTGACTTTCTCTGGTTTGGTATGAACCCGGTTAGGGTTGCATACTCTAATGGATAACTTTGAAGCATTGTCGTGTAGGGATCGAGGGGTCGAGGGTAGTCGACTTGTATGCCGAAGATAGTTCAGACACTGCATGACATCGAGGTGAGTTACCTTCCAGTAGAGGTGGGTCTAAGGCCACAATGTCGACCCACCAACAGGGGTATTTAGTAGATAATTGTCTTTGTGATAATTATCTTGGTACGTTTATGTGATACGGTCATGAGATATGCATGCATGATATGCTATGTGTGTTAGTGGTAGTGGCAGGGAATAGTTTTTCCCTGACATTGGTCATTAGGATCGAAGGGTAGGTTAGTACCCAGATATGCCTGACTGTATGATTATATCTTGTTATTGCATGATAGTGATAGGGGGTGAAATAGTCCTCGGTTACCGGCTGAAAGATACTGATGGCAGATGTCGATTGAAAGATACCGATGGAGGTTACCGGTAGAAAGATACCGATGGCAGATACCGGTTGAAAGATACCGATGACAGTTACCGGTTGAAAGATACCGACGATATTATATGGTATGTGGTATGATGGGGGAACACACTAAGCTTCATGCTTACAGTCTTAGTTTTGGTTTCAGGTACCTCTTCTTCTAAGGGGAAGGAGCCAGCAGTGTAGCAGTGCATCACACGCACATGGTTTCCACATTGAGTTTCTGGGATTGTACTCTGATTTTCATTACTTCTGATTTTATGGTTTGGGACACGACATTGTCGTTTTTATAACTTGATGTAACGCTTTGGAAAAATGTTTTACAAAATATTCCTTCAAAAATGAAATATTTGGCCTCGAAATTTGGGATGTTACAAGTTGGTATCAAAGCCTTGGTTTGAGGGATTCGGACACACCCTCGGGGGTGTCTGAACTCAAACTGAGGGCTTGAAAGATTTTTACAAGGAAATAGTTTTTTCTAAAATCTAAACTAAAGAGTTTTGAGAAAGAACGAGGTGTGTGATGCGTGCGACCGACCGAGCTCAAGTAAGTTTTCCCCAAGATAACCATACTTGTTATGTTACGTTATATGATTTATGATTTTGAGAAGTGTATGCTAGATTGGGGCTAAGGATATAGGAAGATGCCTTTTATGCCTGAATGTATGAGCTGCATGCTAGGGCTGTCTACTCAGCAGTAGGTTAGCCTGATTAGGTTATGCTTGATGTGGTTACTCAATGCACGAATGCTGCTTGCTTTGTGCTATAGGGGTCTTGGCTAACTTTAACTAACTAGTGAGAGGATATATAACAGTATTCGCAAGCTAGTTAGGGAAGGGAAGTAGGGACTCCTAGTGCAGCTGATGGCGGAGAGTAGGTCGGAGGGTGCCTTAGGAAGGCCTAGGATGAGATCAGTTGGGAAGGGAGATCGGTAAGGGGACTTGGTGATTTTAAGGCAATCCTTGAGGAAAGTACGGATAGATGTGGAAGGTAGTATGGGCCCGTACTACTGAAAGCAGAGGATCCGTACTCGAGTCAAGGAGGGTCGAGATGGAACTAGGAAACCGGGGAAGTGTGTGAGACCTCTCAGGGATATGTATGATCCTGACGTTTATCTATTTTCAGTATGGCGATTACACGACATGGAGCAGGATCTGGGTCAGGATCAGGATCAGGCTCGGGCGCGGGATCCGAGCAGGTTGATGACGGGTTACGCGAGTTCATCGCGTCTGAGATCACTAGAGGTATCCTTGAGTCGACCCCTATCATCTTCGGGTCGATCAAGGAGGGGATTATTGAGTTGATGGAGGATCGCCTCCAGGCATTCAGGAGGGATGCGGCGTCCAACCAGTCGGGTACGTGCACACTGTCCGTCAAGGACTTTAGGGGGAGCGGTGCACCGGACTTTCATGGGGTCAAGGACCCCATTGCTGCCAGGAGATGGATCGCAGACATCGAGTCTGCGTAGTTGACGAGCTTCCGCCCGAAAGGGTCGAAGGTCCGTTTTGCTGCAGGTTGTTTGAGGGATCGGGCAACAGATTGGTGGGAGTTAGTTGGGGATTCGTTGGGGGCCCCAGCCATTGAGGCTATGACTTGGTCAGATTTTGTGACCAGTTCAGGGCCAAGTTTGCGCCAGCTGTGGAGCTTCAGCAGCTGGCCAGGGAGTTTCTGGATATGAGACAGACTACGGAGACTGTGGCGGAGATCACCGCCAAGTTCCGGGAGAGGGCTTTGTTGGTGCCTCAGTATGCAGGGGATGAGGAGATGCGGAAGACCAGCTATCACGATATGTTGAGAGTCGACATTCGGGAGCATGTCAGCTATTCGGCCTGCCCGACCTTAGAGTCCATGATTGCCAGGGCGCTGGAGAGAGAGATTGATTTGGAGCACCTCAGGAAGAGGAAGGCAGAGACTGAGCAGGTTACAGGGGTTTCGGGGAAGAAACCCAAGGGATTCGACGCTAGGTCGAAGGGCCAGCAGGGCCGGAACCGCTGTGGGAAGTGCGGTCGGTCACATGAGGGAGTTTACCGCACTGGGTCGGGTTCCGGCTGCTATAAGTGCGGCAAGACTGGGCATTTTGGCAAGGATTGTACTGCCCCTGCTCCTACGGTTCAGACATAAGACCTGATTTGCTTTCATTGCAATCAGAGGGGCCATAAAAAGGCCAACTGCCCCAGATTGACGACAGCAGCAGCGGCGCCGGCAGTGGCGCCAACTCCGGCGACTACACGGGTTATGGATGGCCGAAAGGTCAAGTCAGAGGCTCCAGTGGTGCGGAGCCGAGCGTTTCAGTTGACAGCAGAGGAGGCATGCGCCACACCCGATGTGGTGACGGGTATGATTTCCTCTCTTAGCTCTTTTATGTTATGTCACTGTGATTTTGATATGATATATGTATGCTCTGTTTAGGATCGTTCCATGTGAACGATATCCCAGTTCAGGTGTTGTTTGATTCGGGTGCTACCCGGTCGTTTGTCTCTCTTGCGCTTAGCAAGAAGTTTCCTGAGTCCTCGGGCATATTCGATTGCCCTCTAGAGGTCGAGATCGCGGACGACCGGTCAGTGCGAGCGTCAGAGGTCTTCAGGGACTGTGTTTTGAGATTGTTCGAGGAGCGTTACCTGGTAGACTTGGTTCCCATACCTCTGCGGGGGAACAAGGTTATTATCGGTATGGATTCGCTAAGCCCCAATGGGGCAGTGATCGACTGCGCGCAACAGTTGGTGAGGATCAGGACCCCAAGTGGGGGAGAGCTGGTGATTCAGGGCGAGAGGCCACAGTGAGGACCAGCCTTATGTTCAGCAGCAAGAGCTAGGCGCTACCTTCAGCAGGGTTGCGTAGGATTTGTCGCCTATGTTATGGATACTCGGGAGGCGGGTAAGGCGACGGTGAGCGATGTGCCAGTGGTACTAGAGTTTGCGGATGCATTCGCCGAGGAGTTGCCTGGGATACCTCCAGAGAGACAGGTAGAGTTCAGGATCGACCTAGTCCCTGGTGCGGCTCCGATAGCCAAGGCACCATATCGGTTGGCTCCTCCTGAGATGCAGGAGTTGTCTACACAGCTTCAGGAGCTGTTAGACAAAGGAATTATTAGACTGAGCAGTTCACCCTTGGGAGCCCCGATTCTGTTCGTGAAAAAGAAAGACGGGTCGCATCAGATGTGTATAGGCTATAGGGAGCTGAATAAGGTAACAGTGAAGAATCGTTACCCACTCCCGAGGATTGATGACCTCCTTGACCAGCTACAGGGAGCGTCTTGGTTCTCCAAGATTGATCTGCGTTCAGGATATCATCAGATGAGGGTCAGAGAGGAGGATATGCAGAAGACTGCGTTTCGGAAGCGTTATGGTCATTATGAGTTCGTGGTGATGCCCTTCGGGCTCACCAATGCTCCTGCTGCGTTCATGGACCTCATGAACCGCGTGTGCAGACCGATGTTGGATCGGTCCGTGATAGTTTTCATCGATGACATCTTGGTTTATTCCAAGACACGAGAGCAGCATGAGGAGCACTTGCGAGAGGTGTTGGATACTTTGAGGAGGGAGAGCTTGTATGCTAAGTTCTTCAAGTGTGAGTTTTGGTTGCGCGAGGTGCAGTTTCTTGGGCACCTTGTCAACCAGGACGAGATTTCGGTCGATCCAGCCAAAGTGGAGGCCGTGATGAGATGGGAGGTTCCGAGGTCTCCATCTGAGATTCGGAGCTTTCTAGGACTGGCGGGCTACTATCGGAGATTCATTCAGGACTTCTCCAAGATAGTCGTGGCCTTGACCCGGTTGACAAGGAAAGCTGTGGTCTTTCGGTGGGGGCCTGAGCAGCAGGCCACATTTGAGATGTTGAGACAGAGATTGTGCGAGGCGCCGATCTTAGCCCTGCCAGAGGGCATGGAGGAGTTTGTGGTATATTGTGATACGTCCATCTCCGGTTTGGGCGCGGTATTGATGCAGAGAGGGCGTGTTATTGCTTACGCTTCGAGGCAGCTGAAGCCTCACGAGGCGAATTATCTGACGCATGATTTGGAGCTGGGGCCTGTTGTTTTCGCCCTCAAGATTTGGTGTCATTACCTCTACGGGGTTCGTTGTACCATTTAACGGACCACAAGATCCTGAGGTATCTCATGGATTAGCCAAATCTGAACATGAGGCAGCGTCGGTGGCTCGATGTGGTGAAGGATTATGATTGCGGGATCCTCTACTACCCGGGGAAGCCCAATGTCGTGGCCGACGCGCTTAGCCGCAAGGCAGCGCCGATCAGGGATATCTGTATGAGGATGACGGTTGTGACCCCGCTGTTGGAGCGAATTCGGGAGGCCCAGCAGGAGGCCATGAAGGAGGAACACCGTAAGAGCGAGCGCATTGTGGGTCAGGTTTCCTCCTTTGATTATGACAGCCGTGGATTGTTGACGCTACACCATAGAGTGTGGGTCCCATATCATGGGGGTGTGCGCCAGGTATTGATGGAGGAGGCACACAAATCCATATTTTCTATTCGTCCCGGGGCGACGAAGATGTACAGGGATCTTCGTCCTGATTATTGGTGGCCCTGTATGAAGAGGGACGTAGCCTGGTTTGTTGAGAGATGCCTGACCTACAGGAAGGTTAAGGTCGAGCACCCGAGGCCGCACGGCAAGACGCAGCCGTTGGACATTCCCATGTGGAAATGGGAAGATATTACTATGGATTTTATCACGAAGCTTCCCAGGACCGCGCGAGGGGTGGATTCGATTTGGGTCATCGTTGATCGATTGACCAAGAGCGCCCATTATATTCTGATTCAGGAGAGCATTTCGGCCGAAAGGTTGGCCGATATCTATATCAGGGAGGTAGTGGCGCGGCACGGGGTGCCGGTCTCGGTGATTTCCGAGAGGGACGTGGGGTTTACTCGTCTGCATTTCAGCACTGCTTTTCACCCGCAAACGGATGGTCAGAGTGAGTGGACCATCCATACTCTGGAGGTCATGCTGTGGGCATGTGTTTTAGACTTTGGAGGTAGTTGGGATACTTACCTTCCTTTGGCCGAGTTCTCCTACAATAACAGCTATCATGCGAGTATTGACTGTCCTCCTTTCGAGATGTTGTATGGGAGGAAGTGCAGGACCCCGATATGCTGGGGTGAGGTTGGACAGAGGGTCATGGGGAGCACCAAAGTGGTACTCCAGACTACAGAGAGGATCCAGCAGGTTCGGAGCAGGCTTCAGACTGCTCAGAGTCGGTAGAAAAGTTATGCCGACAAGCGTCGATCGGACCTGCAGTTCCAGGTCGGGGATATGGTACCCCTGAAGGTGTCGCCTTGGAAGGGCGTCATCCGATTCAGGAAGCGGGGCAAGCTGGGCCCCAGGTATATTGGACCTTTCCGGGTTGTAGCCCGGGTAGGCAAGGTGGCATATAGGCTGGACCTGCCAGCCGAACTCAGTCAGATTCATAGCACTTTTCACGTCTCCCAGTTGCGGAAGTGTCTGGTGGACGATTCGGCAGTGGTACCTTTAGAGGATATTCAGGTGGATGATAACCTGAAATATATCGAGCGGCCAGTGGCGATTTGTAACACCTGATTCCTGGTACGTATTTAATTCAAGAATTTCATGTATTTTTCTCGGGGACTCGACGAGTTGGTGGCCCAACTCGTCGAGTAGAGTCGGGATCCACGGGAAGTTTAAGTGACCTACTCGACGAGTCGGGAGACTGACTCGGCGAGTAGGTGTTGTTTGAGTGAAACCCTAAATTCGAGGGTTTTCACCCTATTTAAACATCTCATCTCAGCCTCCATCGTCCTTATCACTCCCAGAAAGCTGTATATCGAAACCCTAGCCGTTTTTGTGCGTTCTAAGGCCATTTTGGTGCTTTTGGTGGGTTGTGAAGCGTGATAAGAGGAAAGGAGCTTGTGAGACCAAGGGGAAACAAGAAGATCCAGAGTTTGGAGCTCATTTTCAGCTTATTGGAGGTATGAAGCTGAACCTTTGTCTATAGATCTTGATTTTTAGGCCTTTTCCTTCATCTTTCTTAGCCCTAGAGAGGTTGTATTTGGGATTTAGTGTTGGAAGTCAGTGTATGCTTTAGATCCAGGTCTATTAGGGGGTTTTATGGCACAAAGGTGCCCATTTTGTTGCCATGAACACCCCATGCACCTTGGAGGCCATCTTTTATGGCTTTTTGGGCCAAAGACCCCTTGCATGTGTACCAAGTTTGGAACTTTACGTGTAAAATGGACATTAGGAGGCCAGATCTATGGTTTTGGTGTGTTAAGACCCATTTAAATCAACTGTATAGTGTTGGTCAAGGATGGACTCGACGAGTTCTTCTTGGGACTCGGCGAGTCGCGGTGTATTGACCACCAAATCCTTTTTTTGGATGGACCAGTTGTTACGGAGGAAGTCTAGTGGATGTTTAGACACGAAAAAGGACCTGGGAATCATGGGACTCGACGAGTGTATGAGCAGGCTCGGCGAGTCCAAGGCAATCTCCCAATCTTTGAAGATGGACTCAACGAGTTGTTCATACAACTCGGCGAGTCGTAGACCAGACACATTCTTATGAAGGAGATGAACTCGCCGAGTTCAAGGAAGAACTCGCCGAGTCGGATGAAGATGGTCCCGATGGTTTGAATGAAGGAGAACCCGTCGAGTTCTTGCTAGTGTCGAAGAGTGAAGTCGGGGTTGGATCGGGTTAGTGGAGTATGGACTCGACGAGTTGGTGGGAGAACTCGGCGAGTCAGGTCAACTGGGTGTTGACTTTGACCAGTGTTGACTTTGTCTGGTTTGGTATGACCCTGGTTAGGTTTTCATACTCAAATGAATAACTTTAAAGCATTGTCGTGTAGGGATCGAGGGGTCGAAGGTAGTCGACTTGTACGCCGAAGATAGTTCAGACACTGCACGACATCGAGGTGAGTTACCTTCCAGTAGAGGTGGGTCTAAGGCCACAATGCCGGCCCACCAATAGGGGTATTTAGTAGATAATTGTCTTTGTGATAATTATCTTGGTATGTTTATGTGATACGGTCATGAGATATGCCTGCATGATATGCTATGTGTGTTAGTGGTAGTGGCAGGGAATAGTTTTTCCCTGACATCGGTCGTTAGGATCGAAGGGTAGGTCAGTACCCAGGTATGCCTAACTGTATGATTTTATCTTGTTATTGCATGATAGTGACAGGGGTGAAATAGTCCCCGGTTACCGGTTGAAAGATACCAATGGCAGATACCGGTTGAAATATACCGATGGAGGTTACCGGTTGAAAGATACCGATGACAGATACCGGTTGAAAGATTCTGATGGCAGTTACCGGTTGAAAGATACCGATGATATTATATTTTATGTGGTATGATGGGGGAACTCACTAAGCTTCGTGCTTACAGTTTTAGTTTTGGTTTCAAGTACCTCTTCGTCTAAGGGGAAGGAGCCGACAGTGTAGCAGCGCATCACACACACATGGTTTCCGCATTGAGTTTCTGGGATTGTACTCTGATTTTCATTACTTCTGATGTTATGGTTTGGGTCACGACATTGTGGTTTTTATAACTTGATGTAATGCTTTGGAAAAATGTTTTACAAAATATTAATTAAAAAACGAAATTTTTAGCCTCGAAATTTGGGATGTTACATTGTCTTTGTGATAATTGTCTGGTATGCCACTATCTGTTATGCTCTATGTGCTAGAATTCTATGATATTATGTAATAGTGGTAGGAGGCGTGAAATAGTCTCCGGTTACCGTTTGAAAGAGACCGAAGGGGTAGATAGTACCCATGTATGCCTAGCAGTATGTTTATGATATGTTATTATGTGGTAGTAGTAGGGTTGAAATAGTCCCCTTAACCGGTTGACATAAAACGGAGGGTAGGTCGGGCACCCATATATGCCTGACAGGGGTAGGTCGGAGACCCCGATATGTCTGACAGGGGTAGGTTGAGCAGACGATATGCTCAGCAGGGTAGGTCGCGCACCCAAATATGCCTGACAATATGTTTATTGTATGTTATGTGCTATGATGGGGGAACTCACTAAGCTTTGTGCTTAAGGTTTTCAGTTTTTGTTTCAGGCCCTTTTTCTTCGAAGGGAAAGGAACCAGCACGGTAGAAGCGCATCACACACATGATTTTCCACATATGAGATTCTTGGGATCTTTACTCTGACATTGTTACTATGTTATGACATGCTTTTGAGACATATGATCTATGGTTTTTATGAAATGAGATAACTTGATGATGTTTTCTATAATTTGTTTTATGAATCGTTAAATAAAAAATGTATCTTTTGGTCTTGAATTTTAGGATGTTACAAGTTGGTATCAGAGCCTTGGTTTGATGGATTCGGACACACCTTTGGAGGTGTCTGGACTCAAATTGAGGGTTTGAATGATTTTTACAAGAAAACAATTTTTCTAAAAATTAAAATAAAGAGTTTTGAGAAAGAACATGGCGTGTGATGCATGCAATCGGCGGAGCTCAAGTAAGTTTTCCCCAAGATACCTATACATGTTTGTTATGATATAAGATGTGATTATAAGAGCTGCATGCTATATTAGGGTTGAGGATCTAGGAAGGATGCCTTATATGTCTATTGTATGTGTATGAGAACTGCATGCTAGATTAGGGCTAAGGATCTAGGAAGCTGCCTTATGTTCCTGCTATATGTGCTTATTGAATTACATGCTAGAACTGATTAGTCAGTGATATGATGCCCTGAATAGAATATGCTTGCTTTGGTTACTCAATGCCTGAATGCTGCTTGCTTAGTGCTTTTAGGAATTCTACTTTTCTTTAACTAATTAGTAAACGAATACGTTAAGTTACATATCATGAGGACTAAATAATTTCAGAAGGTTAGGTTTAGCCCTATTTCGCAGTTCTTGCCTGAGTCCAACCGTTGTAGGGTAGGACTTCTCATTCTAATAATTATCTGGTCTTAGTGATATGTAATGGTATTCTCAAGCTAGTTAGGTGAAGGTAGCAGGGATTTCTTATGCAGCTGATGGCAGAGAGTAGGTCGGAGAGTTACCCTAGGGTAAGCCTTGTATGAGATTAGTGCAGCAGGTAGTAGTAGTGAAAGGGAATTGGTGAAGTCAAGGCAATCCTTGCGGAAAGTACGGATAGATGTGGAAGGTAGTATGGAGCCCATACTACTGAAAGTAGAGGATTCGTACTCGAGTCAAGGAGGGCTGAGATGGAATCAAGGAACTTGTAGAGTGTGTGAGACCTCTCGTGGTTATATATGACCATGACGATTGTGTGCTTTGTTTCATAATGGTGTTGACACGTCACAGAGCGGGAGGTTCAGGGTCTGGGTCAGGTTCAGGTTCAGGTTCGGGTGCACGTTCCGAGCCGGTTAATGATGGATTACACGAGTTCATCGCGTCCGAGATTACAAGAGGCATCCTTGAGGCGACCCCAATGATTTTTGGGTCGATCATGGAAGATCATCGAGCTGATGGAGGAGCGTCTCGGGGCGTTTAGGAGCGACATGGCATCTGGCCAGTCAGGGACGCGCACACTCTCCTTCAATGATTTCAAGGGATGTGGTGTGCCAGACTTTCACGGGGTGAAGGACCCCATTGTGGCCAGGAGGTGGATTGCAGACATTGAGTCTGCACAGTTGACGAGCTTCTGCCCTGAGATTTCGAAGGTCCGGTATGCTGCTGGTTGTTTGAGAGACAAAGCTATAGACTGGTGGGAGGTGGTCAGTGACACGTTGGGAGCCGCAACCATTGATGCTATGACTTGGTCAGACTTTCTGACTAGGTTTAGGGTTGAGTTTGCGCCAACTATGGAGATTCAACAGCTGGCCAGGGAGTCTCTTGATATGAGACAAACGACTGAGTCGGTGGCGGAGATTACCGCCAAGTTCAGGGAGAGGGCCTTACTGGTGCCTCAGTACGCGGGGGATGAAGAGATGAGGAAGACCCGGTACTACGACATGTTGAGAGCTGTTGGGTCAAAAATATGGTTTATACTTTGCTTTTCTAAGCATTTATTATTTTTAGTGTTGGGCCAAAAATATTATTTGGTGTAATTGTAGCTTGAACCGAAAACTCATGGGTTTTCGGTTTGGGCCTTGGGTTTTAGTCCATTAGTATAATATAGATGTAAAGGTGAGGAGTAGGAGTTGGCCATATCATTAGTAAGGGAGGGGCATTTTCGGATGCGGAGAGAGGAGGAGGGAAGCCTTTGTTGAGTGGAGCATATTCTAGAGAGAGAAAGTGAGAGAACTTGTATATGTGTTTGTGAATCTTGTGTTGGAACATCATTATAATCATATAAACATTGAAGATTCATCAAGTTCATCATCTTCTTCTTCATTTTGATCTTGCATCATCCAATTGATTGGGATTCTGCACCATCAATTGGATCTGATTGATACATCAAGCAAAATTTGGGACTTACAGTTGGTATCAGAGCTTGGATTGTATCAATCATTTTGGCAAGATCTGGAGCATTTTTGCACTTTTTCTTGAAGGATTTTTCATTTTTTGATAGTTTTTTGAAAAATATTAGGGGTTTGTTCTTCGTGTTTTTCATAAAAACGACTTTTCGCACAAACAGCAAGCTTCTGCAAGGGGTGGCGGCGTGTTCGGTCTGCCGCTAGGGTTTGCGAGGAGTTTGCGGCTGAAATCGCGTTTGCGGTCAAGAGGAGCGTGAGAGTTTGCGGTCCGAAGCTCATCTACTGCCGAGGAGAGCTTGCGGTCCGATGTCGCGCACGTGTTCGGTCTAGTCCTCATTTGCGGTCCTCGCAGGTCAGCAGCCTCGTGTGCGGTCAGCAGTCCGTTTTCGGTCAACAGCATTGGTGCGTGAGTTCTTGGTGGCAGCTAGTATACAAAAGAAATTGGGTGTTGCAAGATTCGAAATCGCGCCTCTAGCATACTCAACCCACGCTCTTGCCAATTGATCTAGCAAGCAACTTATTATTCGTATTCCCCGTTTAACTCAAGTAGCTTCGTTGTTTCGACCTTAATTTCGTAATTTGGACAAATTTAGCCCAAAAGTCATTTTTTTGAATTTTAAAATTCCATTTTCAACCCTCAATTTTGGTTTTTAATTTTTTACTATCATTTTTTGAATTTTGACCTTAAAAATTTAACTTTGACTTTCAAGTTTGACGTATGACTTTAAACTTTGACTTTCTTGTTTAACCTTCAAATTTTTACTTTTAACTTTTCGGTTTGACTTCTAAGTTTGACTTTTTAAGCTTGACCTTTAAGGTTGACTTTTGAGGTTTATAGTCAAAGGGATTTTTAGTAAGCAATGAGTTCCGCAAACATTCCGGTCAATGAAGTTTCATGCACTCAATCTTGTGAAACTACAATTAAGTTTCTTCGTGAACAAATCGATTTATTAAAAAGAGGAAAACAGGACCTTAAGTACGAAGGATATACCCTTAGGAAAGGTCAAAAACCGTTAAAAGCACAACTAGAGGCCAAAACAAAGGACTTTAGAAAACTTCAAGAAGAATACAGTAACAAATGTGCAAATTATAAATATGTTAAGGAACAGCTTGCTAACCTGACTGCATTAAAAGCTAAATATAAAGATGTTGAATTCAACTTTAAGAAATTTGATGTGTCAAATGAGGTAGTTGCTTCCATGATTGAAAAGCAACTAAAATTTAAAGATAATCAAAATAAGGGCCTAGGGTATCACAGTGTTCCACCTTCTTTCAATGACAACTATAACCCACCCCATGAATCCAACAAGGAAGAGATACCTGCTCAGTATGGCGAAACCCCTGTACCAGCTTCAGTTAAGACTGAACAATCTGGGCCAACTGAGGGTATTGAGATAAAAGATACTAATGATTCTACTTCCTGTGCAGGTAAAGTAGTAGAGGATGAGGACAAGGAGAACATAATTAATTCTAGTTCTACAAATTCTGTTGACTGTCAAACCATTGACTCCTTGAAATCTGAATCTGTTGCTTCTAATCAACATGATGTTGGTAAATACAGGCCACCAGAACAAGTGAAACAGACGGCTTGCTGGAAGTGTGCTTGTGGGAACAATCAGAAACGAGGCAAGGGCACGCTACCAGGGGCAATCAGAAACAATTCCTACGTGAAGAAAAAGACATTTTTTCACTGTGGAACACCTGGACACATTGCCAGAAATTGTCCAAATCGTGCATACGTTCCCTACTATGCACAAGGCTGGCAGAAAGCACCAAGAGGGAGATCTTTCAAAAGAAATTCTTCGAGGTCACAATCAAACAATGGTGACTGGAACGCGCAGAAGGCCATGTATCAAAATCCTAAAGTCTAGAAGGGAATGCCGGCCAAGAAGTCTAATCCAAGAGATGCTCCTGTGAAGCCAAGACCGGTTAGGTCAAAGCCATCTCGACGACCGACTTCAAGTTCAAAAGCGAGTACTGAGTCACCCATCCGATTGAACAAGAAATGGGTTAAACCCAACTAAAGATGGGTACCAAAGGTTCAATCTCCAAAATCTCCAAAATCTTCTAATGTTTCTAATATTCTACATCTTATGTTTGTGATAAGCAGGATATGTCCTGGGAGAGAGAACCTTGCGTTGATGACAAAGGTCAACCCAGTTTCAAAATGGACTAGGTTCCAAAGACCAACTGATCTCGCTCAGTGTCGGAGCAACTATGGAGGCATGTCATCAGACTTCGGTTTGTTGATAGTAGCTGTTCCAGGCACTTGATAGGAGGCATCTCTCAAATGTACAACATTCAGAACTTTGTTTGAGAGTATGTGTCCATTGCGGGAAAGGAAGAAAGGAGAGGATCACAAATGGGGTTTTGTGCTTAACGATGTGAAGAATTTTTGGATCCGTTCTGAGATTATGCGTGTTGTTCTCAAACCTTATGGATGCAAATTCAATCGGTGACTTACGGTTTGAGTTTTCTTCTCGATACTCCTGAGTTTATCTTAAACCGATTCGTTTTGAAGACAATTTTTTATTTTCTTATAGTTTTTCGTTTGAAAGTTTTGTTAATTGGGAAGTGATATGAAGTCTAGTGCTAAAGGGCAATATGAAATTCGTGTAATGCACTGAAGCTAAATTGCCTAGACTCTGTGCTCAATGTGCAGGTAGGCACAAAGGATTCAAAAGGACTAGACTTAGATTGACAAATGAAAGGACTTGACAATATAGACTTAGATAGTTCTATTTGGACTGACAATACGACGCTCGGGTATATTGAGCAGTGAGATAAACATGGGAACCTGCAAGATACATTGATGTTAATTATCTAGAACTGTGGCTCAACATTTCCTCAATGTATGGACTTATGTCCTTAATTCCGGTACTGATAGGACGACTGAGGGGTTCTGATAAAGTAGGTATGTAGGAAATTATTTTCTTGGTTTCTATCTGTCAGTCATATGTTTCTTCCTTTGCGTGATTGGAACGTATCCGACCTGGAATACAACATATGCAACTCTATCTCTATGCATCTCTTATCTATGCAATTCTTTCTATCTGTTAGCCATATGTTGTCCCCTCTGCGTGATCAGAAGATCCGACCTGGGACACAACATATGCACTCTACTATCTCTCAAATCCTCTATCTATGTTAGTCATATGTTGTTCCCTCTGCGTGATTGGAAGACATCTGACCTGGGATACAACATATGGGTTTCTATATTTGACTTCTCTCTAAATGATTGAATACTCACCTAAAGTAAGGAGTTCTTTGGAAGTTCTTGATTACCGGGGTATGTCGGGAAGTGGGAAACACGTTCTAGTACATCTAAAATTGAACCGTTTAATAGGTTGTTTGTAGATCTTGCTGCTTAATTTAAGTGGACAACAATATTCATGGTCGTCGTCAGCCAAATGGTCTATTTAGGAATAAGATCACAATCAGTTGTCACTTATAATCTGTCCACTTTGTCAATATCCTTTGTGTTTAAGTGGACCACAATACCGATGATTGACCAGATCTAGACATGCAGATGTGTGCTGATAAACGATATTGAATTGCTTGACAACTTTGATCCCAAAAGTTTTAAATTTTGTTATTTTTTTTGGTAAATATGTTCATAGTTTTTCCTCTATGCGCAAATTTAGGGGGATAATTAAAATTTTAAAAATCATAAAAAATCAAACAAAAAATCAGAAAATTGAAATCCAAAAATAGTGTTATTTATGTTTTATTTCTTTTTCAGATAAATCAAAAATCCAAAAATATTTTTGTTTCTGTTTTATATTTTCTAGAAAATATGAAAAATCCAAAAATATTGTGTGCTATGTTTTCTTTTAGTTTTGTTTTTATCTCAAATTTTTGTTTGTCTTGAAAAGTGAATTCAGATGTAGATGAGACTCATGGAGACTGTATCGAGATTTTCTGAGCCAAAGCTTCATCCGTAATTGTCGAAGAATTCTCATTCGAAGGAACAAGAAATGAAGATTATTCTTTCAACATTCAATCTTTCAACCCCAGAAGCAAGGTGAAGCTGTACATGAAGATTAAGTGACAGATTGCATTGAAGCCTCCTCAATAAATTTGTTGCTATCTATGTACCTGCTGATGTGATCCAGAAGATTCGTTCTCTCTGATACTTTCTATGAAGATTCTCATGTTGAAAGCGCCATTTTTCAAGAATCTCTACATGAAGCCTCCTCACCCAACTTTCGTTCACAGCCAACTCTTGAAGAAATGCCCATCTGTTCAAGTTGAATTCATTCAGCTAGAAGATTCATTTATTCATCTTGAAGTTGTGAATAAATTAAAGATTAAAGCTGAATCTAATCTCCAAATGAAGATTGACAAGAAAAGCCAGCTACATTTTTAAGGGGAGTTTGTTGGGTCAAAGAAAAGAAAGCTATAAACCAAGGGGGAGATTGTTTGGTCAAAAATATGGTTTATACTTTGCTTTTCTAAGCATTTATTATTTTTAGTGTTGGGTCGAAAATATTATTTGGTGTAGTTGTAGCTTGAACCGAAAACTCATGGGTTTTCGGTTTGGGCCTTGGGTTTTAGTCCATTAGTATAAATATAGATGTAAAGGTGAGGAGTATGAGTTGGCCATAACATTAGTAAGGGAGGGGCGATTTCGGTTAGGAGAGAGGAGGAGGGAAGCCTTTGTTGAGTGGAGCATATTCTAGAGAGAGAAAGTGAGAGAACTTGTATATGTGTGTGTGAATCTTGTGGTGGAACATCATTCTAATCATATAAACATTCAAGAGTCATCAAGTTCATCATCTTCTTCTTCTCCTTCTTATTCGTTTTTATCTTGCATCATCCAATTGATTGGGATTCTGCACCATCAATTGGATCTGATTGATACATCAAGAAAAATTTTGGACTTACAAGAGCTGAAATCTGGAAACATGTCAGCTAATCAGCATGCCGGACTTTGGAGAACATGATAGCCAGGGCGAGAGAGTGGGAGATTGATATAGAGCACATCCGGAAGAGGAAGGTAGAGGTTGGGCAGGTGACTGAGGTTTCGGGGAAGAAACCCAAGGGATCCGACACTGGGTCGAAGGGCCAGCAGGGCCGGAGCCGCTGTGGGAAATGTGGCAAGACGTACGACGGAATTTGTAGAGCTGGGGGATCGGGTTGTTACAAGTTCGGCAAGACTGGGCACTTTGGCAAGGATTGTACTGCCCCTGCCCCCACCTTTCAGACATCAGACCTGATTTGCTTCCGCTGCAATCAGAAGGGCCATAAAAAGGCCAACTGCCTGAGATTGGTACTAGCAGCGCCAGTGGTGGTGCCAACTCCAGCGACCCTACAGATCACTGATGGCCGACAGGGCGAGCAAGAGGCTCCAGTGGTGAGGAGCCAAGCCTTCCAGTTGACCGCCAAGGAGGCGCATGCCGCTCCGGATGTGGTGACGGGTATGTTTTCTTCTCCCTAACTCTTATTACATGTCGGTTATGATATTTATGTTTTATGTTTATGTGTTTTGTTTAGGATCGTTCCATGTGAACGGTATCCCAGTACAGGTGTTATTCGACTCGGGGGCTACCCGATCATTTGTATCTCTTGCACTTAGCAAAAGGTTTTATGAGTCTTCGGACATGTTGTATTGTCCCTTGGAGGTCGAGATTGCTGACGATCGATATGTACATGCATCAGAGATCTACATAGATTATGTTCTGAGGATGTATAACGAGCGGTACCTTGTGGATTTGGTTCCCATTCCTTTGCATGGGAACAAGGTCATCATCAGCATGGATTGGTTGAGCCCTAATGGGGCGGTGATCGATTATGCGCAGCAGTTGGTGCCTGTCAGGACCCCAAGTGAGGGAGAGTTGGTGATTCAGGGCGAGAGGCCATAGCAAGGACCAACTTTCTGCTCAGCAGTGAGGGCTAGGTGTTACCTTCAGCAGGGTTGCGTAAGGTATGCGGCCTATATTATGGATACCCGGGAGGCGGGTGAGGCGACAGTGAGAGATGTGCCAGTGGTGTGAGACTACCCGGACGTATTTCCAGAGGAGTTGTCTGGGGTACCTCCGGAGAGACAGGTGCAGTTCAGGATCGACCTATTCTCTGGTGCAGCTCCGATAGCCAAGGCACAATATCAATTGGCTCCTCCTGAGATGCAGGATTTGTCTACACAGCTGCAGGAGCTGTTAGACAAGGGATTTATCAGGCCGAGCAGTTTGCCTTTGGGAGGCCCCATCCTATTTGTGAAGAAGGAGGACGGGGCGTATCAGATGTGTATAGATTACCGGGAGTTGAACAAGGTAACGATGAAGAACCGTTACCCACTTCCGAGGATTGATGATCTCTTCGACCAGCTACATGGGGCATCTTGGTTTTCCAAGATAGATTTGATGGGTTTTGAGCATTCTAACACTTCTATGGTGTACATGCAACCCTAGAAACCTTGGATCTATGTTTGACTAAGATACATGCAAATAATTATTTTTCCAAGGTTCTTATCCTAACTAGCATGGCATGGGATACTTGAATCAAATAAAACTAGTAGAATTACTTACCTTGTAGTAGTAGTTGATTGCTTGGAGTTTGAGAGCCTAGCACCAATAATGTGGATGCCTCAAATGGAAGTCACAAATCACCACAAACTTGGAAACTTGAGAGAATAGTCACAAACTTCTTGAAATCAGCCCTCCTAGTTTACACACATCAACTAGTGCAATTTCAAGAACCAAGGCCTCCTTTATATAGTGTGGTGGATTAGGGTTACATCCATGTAAACCCTAATACCCATGTCTTTTTCATTTCCATGAGATCCATGGGTTAAAGCTCCATGGAGTATCCATGGACTTTCCATGCAAGCCTAGACCATTCCAAATAAGTATTAGCCCACACTATATAAATACAAGAGCCTATATTTAATTAGTCATACTTTTGATCTCTAAATTAATTCTAAATTAATTATAGATCAACACTAATTAAATAATATGATTTTATATTAATATATTAGAACTTATAATATATTAATAAATCATAACTTATACTATTCTCAAAAGATTATCCGTAAATTGTTCGGGTGAAGTGCAACCCAAATGGACCATGCCGGGTCGGGTCAAGTACATACCAAATATAGTTATGGACTTAGACACTATATCCAACAGTCTCCCACTTGGATAAGTCTAATAACTATAGTTGCAAGTATGACTTCAGGAACTGATCAACAATCGTAGCTCTTTAAACTCTGTTGAACTATGAAGCGCCATTTTAGATAAGTGATCATATAATCCTCTGTTCTAGATATCAGCCGGACAAATACATGGAACATGGTCTTGCTTATTGTCCAACATTTGTTTCCCGATTTCCGATTTGTTTGACATAGAACTTAACTGAACACATCAATTTAGTTCTGACCGGGCCCGGTACATAGGTCAAAACAAAATCATCGAGGGGCCCAGATATCGCTTCTAATCCTAGAAGGAACAGATAAACTTCGACTCATATGTTTGCTCTACTACTTGTTGAATTACACACAAAAGCACGGTTTATAACATCGAGTTACCAATGCGTTTTCGTGCAATCAATGCATAACCAACTCATAGGCAACAAATCATATCTCTAGGTTTGAAGACTTATACGATATTACCGTCTCACGATCACTCGAGATAAATTCCATGAAGTGATACAAGTGAGCGTGGGTTGAATCCAATACTCAGAACTTATGAGAACTCATGAGTGTTGTAGCCCCGCTTTGTCTAACATCTTAGACCTCTACAAGCCAACCCATGACAGTCTTGATTCATATCTACTTCCAACATATGACCGACTGTGGAGAGTTTGAATAATATGATATAAACCATAACATAATTATTCTGGAAGTCAAAACATGCAAAAAGAAATAATAGTAAACGATTGACAAGAGATAGCAACACTTACTCATAAATAACAGTTTTATTTATCATAAAATGTCAATTACATTTTACAAATTTCAAGATTATCTAACTACTAAAACTAATATCATCCTTCAGCCCTATGCTCCGAGCATGTTGGAGATGCTTAGCCCGAGTCAGTCCCTTCGTGAGGGGATCTGCTGGGTTCTCATCCGATGATACCCTCTTTGCCACGAGGATTCCTTCTTCTATTCGATGTCTGATGAAGTGATATTTTCTGTCAATGTGTCTGGATCTCCCATGATCTCTTGGTTCCTTGGCTAAGGCAACCGCACTATTGCTGTCACAGAAAATCTCCATTGGCTCATTTATAGCTGGTACAATTCCAAGGTCTCCGATGAAGTTCTTTAGCCATATAGCCTCCTTTGCTGCCTCGTTTGCTGCTATATACTCTGATTCACAAGTGGAATCAGCCACTGTCTCCTGCTTGGAACTTTTCCAAGTAATTGCCCCTCCATTTAGAGTAAAGACCCAGCCCGACTGAGAGCGGAAATTATCCCTGTCAGTCTGAAAGCTAGCATCACTGTACCCTACAACTCTCAAGTCCTCACTGCCACCGAGGGTAAGGACCCAGTCCTTAGTCCTCCGTAGGTACTTGAGGATATTCTTTACCGCAGTCCAGTGTGCCTTGCCAGGGTTCCCCTGATACCTGCTAACCATGCTCAAAGCAGAGGCTACATCAGGTCGAGTACACGTCATAGCATACATGATCGATCCTACAGCTGAAGCATAAGGTATTCGACTCATTTCTGCTATCTCAGCCTCAGTACTAGGGCTTTGTGTCTTACTCAATCTGGCGTTACTCTGGATGGGTAACTCTCCTTTCTTGGAGTTATGCATGTCGAACCTTTTCAACACTTTGTCCACATAGGTGCTTTGACTAAGTTCAATTAGTCTTTTACTCCTGTTTCTCAAAATCCTTATCCCTAGGATATAGGCAGCTTCTCCAAGGTCCTTCATAGCGAAACACTTCCCAAGCCAGGACTTTACTTCCTCTAGGGTTGGGATGTCATTTCCTATGAGTAGTATGTCATCCACATACAGTACCAAAAATCTGACTATACTCCCACTAGCCTTGATATAGACACAAGATTCATCTTCACTCCTTGAAAAGCCAAATTCTTTGACTTTCTCATCAAAGAAAAGATTTCATCTGCGAGGTGCCTGTTTTAATCCATAAATGGATTTCTCGAGCTTACACACTCTACTGGGGTACTCTGTACTGACAAAACCCTCTGGCTGAACCATGTAAACATCTTCAGCCAACTTTCCATTAAGGAAAGCGGTTTAGACATCCATTTGCCATATTTCATAATCATGAAATGCAGCAATGGTTAACAGAACCCTAATAGACTTAATCTTGGCCACTGGTGAAAAGGTCTCATCATAATCAACTCCCGGAGTTTGAGAATAACCCTTTGTAACTAGTTGTGCCTTATAAGTGTGTACATTACCATCCATGTCGGTCTTCTTCTTGAAGATCCATTTGCACCCAACTATCTTACGATCAGGTACATTATCAACCAAGTTCCAAACTTGATTGTCATACATGGACTGTATCTCGCTATCCATAGCCTCTTTCCATTTAGCAGCCTCAGGGCCTGCCATGGCTTCCGTGTAGCTGTTAGGCTCATCCAGATTTACCAGTGTGTTATCACTGATAAGTGTCTCACCTTCTGCAGTAATATGAAAACCATAATAATGCTCAGGTGCATTCCTGACTCTGGTGGAACGCCTCAGAGGTATAGATTCTTTAGTCGGCTCAACAGGAGTTTCCTCCTCAGGTTGAGGGCTAGGGTTTGAGGTTCCTTCACCACTTGACTCTTGAATTTCCTCAAGGTCAATTTGCCTCCCACTGTCTCCTTGGCTCATGAATTCTCTCTCTCGAAAGAATCCTCTTCTTGCTACAAAGACCATATTATCACTGGGTCTGTAGAAGATGTAACCAAAGGATTTCTGTGGGTAGCCGATGAAAATACACCTTTCGCTTCGGGGTTCGAGCTTATCGTGAGTCTCGCGTCTCACGAAAGCCTCGCAACCCCAAATCTTGATGTGGTCTAGATTGGGAACTTTTCCAGTCCACACCTCGTGAGGTGTTTTGGCAACCTTCTTTGTAGGGACTAGATTAAGGATATGGGCGGCAGTCTCTAAGGCATACCCCTAAAATGAGATTGGTAGCGAAGCTCGACTCATCATGGAACGAACCATGTCCAACAAGGTCCGATTGCGCCTCTCAGCTACACCATTCAACTGTGGTGTCCTAGGAGGTGTCAATTGTGAGACAATCCCACATTCCTTAAGATAGTCAAGGAACTCAGTACTAAGATACTCACCACCACGATCGGATCGAAGCATCTTAATGTTCCTGCCCAACTGATTCTCCACTTCTTGCTTAAACTCTTTGAATTTCTCAAAGGTTTCTGACTTATGCTTGATTAGGTAGACATATCCATATCTACTAAAATCATCAGTAAAAGTCACATAGAACCGATTAGCATCTCTTGTGGCCGTTCTGAAGGGTCCACACACATCCGTGTGTATGAGGTCCAACAAACCTTCACCCCTAGCACAAGTGCCAGTAAAAGGTGACTTTGTCATTTTACCAAGCAAACAAGATTCACAACTATCATCTGACTTTAGGTCAAATGACTCCAAGACTCCATCCTTTTGGAGTTGGCCTATGCGTTTCTTGCTTACATGTCCAAGACGACAATGCCATAAGGATGCTTTATCTAAGCTAGTGGAAGAGTTAATACACAATACATTATTTCCTAGATTATCTACAACAGATACAGTTTCATACACGCCATCACAAGGTAATGCTTTAAAATAAAGAACATTATTAAAGAAAGCATCAATACTACCATTATTATTATCAAAATAAAAGGTAAAACCTTGTTTATACAATGCATGAAAGGAAATAACATTTCTTGCCATTTCTGGCGAATAATAACATTTATTCAAATCTAATGTAAACCCACTATTTAGCACTAAGGAATAAACTCCTATCTTGGTGACAGGTGAAGCTTTCGTGTTTCCCATGATCAAGTTTATCTTTCCCTGCTCCGCATTATCACTTCTTTTTAGTCCCTGCAAATCACAACATATGTGAATACCATAACCTGTATCAAGGACCCAAGACTTAGAATGAGGTGAGTTATTAGACAGTATAGTGTATATACCTGCATGGTTGGGTTTTACTTTCCCATCCTTCAAATCTTGCTGGTACTTTGGGCAGTTTCGCTTCCAGTGCGACTTTTCATGGCAATAGAAGCATTCAGCCTCATTAGGGTTAGCAGAAGGAGTGACAAAACCTTTCTTGGTTTTGCTTGAAGAGGAGCCTTCAAGGGTCTTACCCTTGGTACCCTTAGAAGGGTTCTTTCTCTTCTTCCCTTTGCCATGCCCGATTGCCAAGACATTGGCCGCAGTTGGAGTAGGAGTAGGAGTAGTAACAACCGACTTACCCTTTAAACCACTTTCGACGGTCTTCAAGAGTCGTTGAAGTTTGCTGAGGGTGACTTCTTCCTTGTTCATGTGATATGTCATGCGGAATTGATCATAACACGATGGTAAGGAGTGCAAAATGATGTCTATTGCTAACTCCTCAGGAAAGTTCACATTCAGCTTCAGTAAACGGTCCACATACCTTTGCATTTTCTGCATGTGGCCCGTGATGGGTTCACCATCCTTCATTCGGGTTGTTATCATGGAGGAGATTATTTCATATCGCTCTTGACGAGCACTTTGATGGTAGCAGTCCATCAAGTCCTGGTGCATCTCAAAAGGATAATACTCCTCATAGGACTTTTGGAGCTCGGCTGTCATGGTGGCCATCATGATGCATGCCACTTTTGTGGCATCTCTTTCATGTACCTCATATTCAGCAAGCTCTTCAGGAGTAGCAGTTGGCTCGGGTACCTTCAGCTCCTTGTCGAGAACATATTCTTTGTTCTCATACCGAGTGACCATCCTGATGTTTCTGATCCTATCTGTAAAGTTGGACCCATCAAAGATGACTCTCCCACAAAGATTCATGAGAGAGAAGGAGCTAGTAGGGTTTGAGCCAGAAGCATTGTTATTGGAAGACATCTGAAAAGAAGAGGGAATAGATTAGATTAGATATAGAGATAGTCCTTAACAAAACACCCAAATGTAATATTAAGGCTAGGACCTAACACAATATTTTATAACTTAGAAGAGGGATGTCGTAATCTAAGCTATAAGATATTTGAAGGTAGGTGAATGACGATTCACCAATTTCCACCATGAAAAACGAAATATTTAATTAGGTTTTAATTGGTTTAGAAACTCCTATATTCTTTGAGATTCATTGAACTTTCTTCAATGGCATGTTTCAATCTCGAGTGTGCCCTTCAAGTTTTGTGACTGGGATGCCGAGGATCACAAAACAAGGTGTGAAGTAACCATGCAAATTACTTGGTACCCTTAACGTATTACCCCTCAATCGATGTGCCGGTTAACCACACACGCTCCATCGATACTATGATAAACATTAAGTCACCCTTTACCTACCTTGTTAAGTTCAAGTTAGTGTGCCGGTTAACCACACACGCTCCACTAACGACTTAAACAAAGTGTTAAGTGTAATTTCATGGATTAGCACCTTATTCACATTTTCCTAAAATAACTAAGATTGGGAATTCAATAAAGTTTAGTTACTTTAGTATTATCATTATACTTTTAATGAGAATTTATAAGTCCTTGTCCTACCCGTTCGGCTAACGACCCTCCACCGATCAAGGAAGCGGTGGGTGAGAGTGGACACCCATTAAGTTGCCATTTTATAGGCAACAACCTTATACCCCCCTTATAGACCGGCTTCGTGAATGAGGCGTACTAGCGGTAAGACGACTTGATCTTATACATATATAAATATTATTAAACTTATAATATTATAAAGTATAAGGGTTGAATTTTAACTTTTAAAATTCTAGGGGTTGGAACTAAAGTTTTTAATATGACTTTACATGTTCCAAAACTTGAGGGCAAGTTTTGTAAACTTTGAAAACTTTTCATTTCTCATAACTTATGAGTTAATGGTTATTAAAAATGAAGACTCTTCATTTTTGTAACCTATGTGTTCTTTTAATGGTTATTTATAAATGTGACTTTTGGTTATCCATAACTTAAGAACTAGTTATGGACTCCATTAAAACACATAAAGATCAAAAATTAATCTAATCAATTATTAGCACATAATTTCTATGATCTTCTAAACTCATATGTTTATGAATGTTCATATCAAAAATTTCTAGAATCGTAAGTACATATACAAAACTTGAAATTTTGATACGAGCTTTTGAACAAAACTTCGATTTTTTTCAAGTTTCTTTTTTTTTTTTTTTTTTTTTGCATCAAGTATCAAATAAACAAAGCAGGCTCTGATACCACTGATGGGTTTTGAGCATTCTAACACTCCTATGGTGTACATGCAACCCTAGAAACCTTGGATCTATGTTTGACTAAGATACATGCAAATAATTATTTTTCCAAGGTTCTTATCCTAACTAGCATGGCATGGGATACTTGAATCAAATAAAACTAGTAGAATTACTTACCTTGTAGTAGTAGTTGATTGCTTGGAGTTTGAGAGCCTAGCACCAATAATGTAGATGCCTCAAATGGAAATCACAAATCACCATAAACTTGGAAACTTGAGAGAATAGTCACAAACTTCTTGAAATCGGCCCTCCTAGTTTACACACATCAACTAGTGCAATTTTAAGAACCAAGGCCTCCTTTATATAGTGTGGTGGATTAGGGTTACATCCATGTAAACCCTAATACCCATGTCTTTTCATTTCCATGAGATCCATGGGTTAAAGCTCCATGGAGTATCCATGGACTTTCCATGCAAGCCTAGCCCATTCCAAATAAGCATTAGCCCACACTATATAAATACAAGAGCCCATATTTAATTAGTCATACTTTTGATCTCTAAATTAATTCTAAATTAATTATAGATCAACACTAATTAAATAATATGATTTTATATTAATATATTAGAACTTATAATATATTAATAAATCATAACTTATACTATTCTCAAAAGATTATCCGTAAATTGTTCGTGTGAAGTGCAACCCAAATGGACCATGCCGGGTCGGGTCAAGTACATACCAAATATAGTTATGGACTTAGACACTATATCCAACAAGATTTGCGTTCAGGCTACCACCAGATGCGAGTCAGACACGAGGATGTACAGAAGACTGCTTTCCGGAGTCGCTATGGCTACTACGAGTTTGTGGTGATGCCCTTTGGGCTCACTAGTGCCTCTGCAGCGTTCATGGACCTCATGAACCAAGTACGCAGACCGATGCTGGATCGGTCTGTGGTAGTCTTTATTGATGACATCTTGGTTTACTCTAACATGCAGGAACAAGATGAGGAGCACTTGCGAGAAGTGTTGGATACCCTGAGGAGGGAGAGCTTGTACGCCAAGTTCTCCAAGTGCGAGTTCTGGTTGCGCGAGGTGCAGTTTCTGGGGCACCTTGTCAACCATAAAGGTATTTTGGTCGACCCTGCCAAAGTGGAGGTCGTGATGAGATGTGAGGTTCCGAAGTCTCCATCTAAGATTCGGAGTTTCCTCGGGTTAGCAGGCTATTACAGAAGATTCATACAGGACTTTTCCAAGATAGCAATACACTTGACATGGCTGACTAAGAAGGCCGTTGTATTTCGCTGGGGGCATTAGCAGCAGGCGGCGTTCGAGACATTGAGGCAGATGTTGTGTGAGGCGCCGATCTTAGCCCTGCCAAAGGGCTTGGAGGATTTTGTAGAGTATTGTGATGCGTCCATCTCGAGTTTGGGCGCAGTATTGATGTAGAGGGGGTACGTCATCACCTACGCCTCGAGGCAGTTGAAGCCTCATGAGGCGAACTACCCGACACAGGACTTGGATTTGGGGGCGGTTGTTTTTTCCCTCAATATTTGGCGACACTGCCTCTACGGGGTCCGTTGTACTATTTACACGGACCACAAGAGCTTGAGGTACCTCATGGTTCAGCCAAATCTGAACATGAGGCAACGTCGGTGGCTAGATGTGGTGAAGGATTACGATTGTGAGAGCCTCTACCACCCGGGGAAGGCAAGTGTTGTGGCCGATTTCACTTAGCCACAAGGCATTCGCAGCCTCGGTTAGAGATATCTGTTTGAGGATGATAGTAGTGACTCCACTTCTAGAGAAGATCCGGGAGGCCCAGCAGGAGGCTATGAAAGAGGAACACTGGAAGAGTTAGCGCATTGTGGGCCATATTTCCTCCTTTGACTATGATAGCCGCGAGCTGTTGACACTACATCACAGAGTGTCGGTTCCGTACACAGGTCGCGTGCGCTAGATCCTGATGGAGGAGGCACACAAGTCCAGATTTTCCATCCATCTCGGGGGCGACGAAGATGCATAGAGATCTTCGTCATGATTACTGGTGGCCCTGCATGAAGCAGTATGTAGCTTGGTACGTTGAGAGGTGCTTGAACTGCATGAAGATCAAGGCCGAGCACCAGAGGCCTCACGGCAAGACGCAGCCGTTGGATATCCGTGTGTGGAAGTGGGAGAATATTACTATGGATTTCATCACGAAGCTTCCTAGGACCGCACGGGGAGTGGATTCGATTTTGTTCATCGTGGATCGGTTGACCAAGAGTGCCCATTTCATCCTCATCCAGGAGAGCATTTCGGCCGAGAACCTAGCCGACATCTACATCAGAGAGGTAGTAGCTCGAAACGGAGTGTCAGTTTCCATGATTTCTGACCGAGACGTGCGATTTACTTCTAGATTCTGGAAGAAATTTCATGAAGAGTTGGGTACCCGTCTGCATTTTAGCATGACTTTTCACCTCCAGACAGATAGTCAGAGTGAGCGGACCATCGAGACTTTGGAGGACATGTTGCGGGCATGCGTACTAGACTTCGGTGGTAGCTGGGATACCTACCTTCCCACGATAGAGTTTTCCTATAATAATAGCTACCACGCGAGCATCGACCGTCCTCCCTTTGAGATGCTTTATGGGAGGAAGTGTAGAACCTCGATATGCAGGGGTGAGGTTGGGCAGAGGGTCATGGGGAGTACCGAAGTGGTACTCAAGACGACGGAAAGGACCCAACAGGTCCGGAGGAGGCTTCAGATTGCTCAGAGTCGGCAGAAATATTATACCGATAAGTGCCATTCAGACCTGGACTTTCTAGTAGGGGATATGGTTCTCCTGAAGGTGTCACCTTCTAAAGGTGTCATCCGGTTCAGGAAGCGGGGAAATTAAGGCCCCAAGTACGTTGGTCCTTTCAGGGTTATAACCCGTGTGGGCAAGGTGGCATATAGGTTGGATCTGCCAACCGAGCTTAGTCAGATCCACAACACCTTTCATGTCTCGCAGCTCCGGAAGTGCTTGGTATATGACTCTGCAGTGGTGCCCCTAGAAGATTTTCAGGTGGACGACAGCCTGAACTACATCGAGCAACCAGTAGCCATCCACGACAAGAAGATGAAGGATCTGAGAAACAAGAGGGTTGAGCTGGTGAAGGTGTAGTGGCAGCACCGCAAGGGCTAGGAATGGACCTGGGAACCGGAGGCCTAGATGAGGGAGCACCACTCAGAGCTATTCCCTGACCCAGCAGACATCGATGACGAAGTCTAAAATAAGTGGGGGAGATTTGTAACGCCTGGATCCTGGTATGTATTTTAAAAAAAATTATTTATTTTTGCAAAGGGACTCGACGAGTTGGAGGCCCCAAACTCATCGAGTATGACTGGAACTTGGAAGCGGGACTTGAAGTCTACTCGAAAAGTTGAGAGCCTCAACTCGACGATTAGCACTGCCAGAGTGAAACCCTATTTTCAAGGTTTGCACCCTATTTAAGCACCTTAACCTCCAAAGGATGGCCTCATTTGCAACCTCCATCACTCTAAACCCTAGCCAGAAAACCCTAATCCACCTTGAAGTGTTTTTGAGCCCTTGTTGTGTGTTCTTGGTGATTTTGAAACTTGAGAAGGAAAGAGAAGCTTTGAGATTCAAGAGGAAGCCAGTAGATCCGGAAGAAGAGCTACATTTCTCACTCACTTAAGGTATAAAGTTTATACCTTGGCTTTCCTTGCTTAGATCGTCATTTAGGGTTGTATTTTGTTACTTTTGGGCCATATTGAAGTCATTTTCGGGATTTGGGTGCATCATGAGGTTTTGAATTTAGATCTAGGCACTCATGAGCTTGTGAGGCTTAAAGTTGCCAGCTTTATCAAGCCTTGGCCATTCCCTATGCCCTAGATCTCTTATATAGCTTAGTTTGGGTGTTTTTAGCTTCATGACACCATGCATGAACTTAAAGTTAGAAACTTTAAGTGGTAACTTAGTCCCAGGGGACCAGATCTATGGTTTGGAAGCATTGAACTCGACTGGAAATAACGGAATGGGTTTAGACTATGGAGGACTCGACGAGTTGTTTATACAACTCGGCGAGTTGGTTCGTGGTCCCCCAACCTTTTCTGTTACTAAGCAAACTCGTTGAGTCTAGGAGATGACTCAATGAGTTGGCCATGGTTTTGGGTTATGAAGATTGAGGAACTCGATGAGTTCAAGGAGGGACTCAGTGAGTTGTGAGAGAAATGTCCCGACTATGTTATGAGGAGGAACTCGATGAGTTCATGAAATAACTCGATGAGTTGGGTCGAGATTTACAGGGTTTATGGATCACGGAACTTGACGAGTTGAGGGACAAACTCGGCGAGTTGAGTCAACCAGGATGTTGACTTTGACCAATACGTTTACTTTGACCAGAAGGTTGACTTTGTCTTGGACTTTGACCAGAGTTGACCCTTAGAGGGGTTATAAGTATGAAAGAGTAATTAAAGATATTTTATGTGTGGGAGTTTGAGGAGAGTTGATTCCAGAGCCGAGGAAAGTTTTGTTACTTCACGACATTGAAGGCACCAATGTCGGTCCACTAGTAGTTGTTTGTAGTTGAGACGATTGTCTTTGTGATAATTGTCTGGTATACCACTATCTGTTATGCTCTATGTGCTAGAATGCTAGATATTATGTGACAGTGCTAGGAGGGGTGAAATAGTCCCTAGTTACCGGTGGAAAGAGACCGAAGGGGTAGATAGTACCCATGTATGCCTAGCAGTATGTTTATGATATGTTATTATGTGGTAGTAGTAGTGAGTGAAATAGTCCCCGTAACTGGTTGAGATAAATCGGAGGGTAGGTCAGGCACCCAGATATGCCTGACATGGGTAGGTCGGACACCCCGCTATGTCCGACAGGGGTAGGTTGAGCACCCTGGTATGCTCAGCAGGTAAGGTCGGGCACCCAGATATGCCTGACAGTATGTTTATTGTGTGTTATTTGGTATGGTGGGGGAACTCACTAAGTTTTGTGCTTACGGTTTTCAATTTTTGTTTCAGGTCCTTTTTCTTGAAGGGAAAGGAGCCGGCACGGTAGCAACACATCACACACACGATTTTCCGCATATGAGATTCGTGGGATTTGTACTCTGACATTGTTACTATCTTATGACATGCTTTTGAGACATATGATCTATGGTTTTTATGAAATGAGATAACTTGATGATGTTTTCTATAATTTGTTTTATGAATTGTTAAATAAAAAATGAAATTTTTGGTCTTGAATTTTGGGATGTTACACCATCGCTACCCCAAGGATTACGGATGGACACTAGGGTAGGGCGGAGCCCCCGCGGGCTCGAGGTCATGCTGTCCAACTCACTGCTGAGGTGGCCAGTGCAGCGCTGGACGTCGTTACTAGTATTTTCTATTTACTATTCTGTCAGTTACGTTATAGAATGCTTCTGTTTATGCTCCTTCTAGATACCTTCTTAGTGAATTCCTTGCCTGCTCTTGAATTATTCGACTCGGGTGCAAGTCGGTCCTTTACATCTCAGTCTTTTAACTGAGGATTCAATATGACCCTTGCAGAGCTGGAGTGTCCATTGCAGGTTTCTATCACCAACGAACACGGGATATCTGCATTGAACATTTGTCAGGGTTGTGTGTTATAGATTTTTGGGGTGCCTTATCCGATTGAATTGATTCCTATCCCCATGGGGGATACAGGGGTGATAGTAGGGATGGATTGGTTGAGCAGATTTGGGGATATGATCGACTGTGAGGGTCGGTGAGTGATAGTTCGAACCCCAAGTAGGGGAGAACTGGTTATATATGTAGAGGGTACCAGGATTGGATCGGCTTTTCGTTCTGCCACCAGGGCCTGACAGTATCTACAACATGGATGTATGGGTTATCTTTCATATGTGATTGACACTCGGGTTATGACCAAGGTTTCGGTTTTGGATATACTAGTTGTTGGAGAGTTTGCTGATGTCTTCCCGGAGGAGTTGCCTGGTGTGCCTCCGGAGAGGCATGTCGAGTTCAGTATTGATTTTGTTCCAGGTGTGGCCGCAATTGCTAATTCTCCGTACCGATTGGAACCACATGAGACGCATGAGTTGTCCTCTCAGCTTCAGGAGTTGTTGGGAAAGCATTTTATTAGACCGACCAGTTCGCCGTGGGGACCACCGATTTTGTTCGTTAAGAGGAAGGATGGTTCACACCGGATGTGCATTGATTACTAGGAGTAGAACAAGTTAACAGTGAAGAACTGTTATCCCTTTACATGGATTGATAATCTCTTCGATCAGTTGCAGGGTGCATCTTTGTTCTCCAAGATCGACTTGAGGTCAGGGTATCATCAGATAAGGATTAGAGAGGAGGACATGGACAAGACCACATTTCAGACTCTTTATGGTCATTACGAGTTAGTGGTGACGCTATTTGGGATCACCAATGCGCCTGTGACATTTATGGATTTGATGAATCAGGTATGCAAGCCAATGCTCGATCGATCAGTTACCGTTTTCATTAATGATATCTTTATTGGATTTAGTGTCTAAGCCCATAACTATAATTGGTATGTACTTGACCCGAGAGTAGAATGGTCCATTTCGGTTGCATGGCACTAGAACAATTTGTAAGGATGGACTTTTGAGAAGAGGATATTTATCATTTATTCATATATTATAAGTTCTAATATATTAATATGAAATCATTTTATTTAATTAGTATTGATCAAGAATTAATTTGGAATTAATTTTGTGATCAAAAGAGACTAATTAAAATCGGCACATTAGGGTTGGGCTAAATCCATGTGGTGACCCATGGATACTCCATAGTTCTTTATGTTGGGCTAAATCCATGTGGTGACCCATGGATACTCCATGGAGGTTAAAATCCATGGAGCCTAAGGAATGTGGAAAGTCTTGCACATTAGGGTTTGCATGGTGTAACCCTAGTTGTGTGACACTATATAAGAAACCTCATGGAAACCAAAATCGGCACTTAAGTGAGATACAAGAGGGCTAGCTGATTTTGCGTGTGCAAGACAATCTCTTCTCAAGTCCTCCATTGTTGTTGGTGTTATGTGAAGCATTTGAGGCATCACACTTGGGGTTCTAGGCTCTTAAAGGCTTAAGGTATCAAAGCTACAACAAAGGTAAGTCATCTAATTAGATATTTGTAGTGTATATACTCCACAGTATGCTCGTTAGGATGATGCCTTGGAAAATTGAAAGTTTGCATGTATAATAGAGAAAACATAGATCCAAGGCATCTAGGGTTGCATCTACACCATAGGAGTGTTAGAATGCTCAAAACCATTCAGTGGTATCAGAGCCTAGGCTTGTTTTCCATTATACTTGATGCTACTTGTTTTCAAAGCTTGGAAAAATCGATTTTCTGCTTTCTGGACAGTGAACTCGCCGAGTCTACTGACAGACTCACCGAGTCCACCCTAAAAACTGACCAACTCGTCGAGTCAGTTCATGCACTCGATGAGTTGGTGCTCCGGAATGCAGAATTTCGAGTTTTAAAGCCAGAATTGGACTAGAATCATTACCTTAAACTGTTTTTGAACAAATAAACCTGTTTTTGATGTGGTAATGATTGTGCTTATCCAATTTCAAAGATAATTGTCAAAGTTTCATGTTTTGTATTAGTTTATATGATTAGGCTAATTTCATGAAATTTGTTTGATATGGATTATCTTGTTCATATGAGTTTAATTGAACCACGTATGAATTATTTGATTATTGTGTTAATTAAAATAATTGGTTAAATGCTTTTAATGGACTCCATAACTCGCCCTCAAGTTATGGAAAATGAAAGGTTTTTCTTTTAAGAGATCATTAAACTCATATGTTATGGAAATGAAAAGTTTTGACATGTTTCAAAACTTGCCCTCAAGTTTTGGAATTTGTAAAGTCACTTAAGAATACTTTAATTCCAAACCCTAGATTTTTATAAGTTTAAAATTCAACCCTTATACTTTATAGTATTATAAGTTTAATAATGTATATATATATATAAGGTCAAGTCAGTCTTACCGTTAGTAGGCCTCATTTACGAAGCCGATCTATAAGGGGGTATAAGGTTACTGCCAATAAAATGGCAGTTTAATGGGTGTCCATTCTCACCCACCGCTTCCTTGACTGGTGGAGGGTCGTTAGCCGAGCGGGTAGGATAGGACTATTATTCTTATTAAGTATAATGATAATAAAGTAACTAAATGTTTTATTAAATTTCCAATCTTAGTTACTTTAGGAAAATGTGAAATTGATGCTAATCCATGAAAGTTGCACTTTGCACCTTACCAAGTCCTTGATGGAGCGTGTGTGGTTAGCCGACACATTAAATTGGACTAGTAAGGGTGGAAAAGGGTGGCTCGATGTTTATCATAAGATCAATGGAGCGTGTGTGGTTAACCGACACATTGATTGGGTGATAAAGTCGAGAGTACGAAGCACATTTTGCATGGTTATTCACACATTGTTTGTGATCGTCGGTATCCCAATCACAAACCTGAAGGGCATAATCGATATTTAAACATGCCATTGAATTGTTCAATGAATCTCAAAGGATCTAGGAGTTTCAATCCAATTAAAACTTAATAACAATTTCGTTTTTCATGGTGGAAATTGGTAAATCGTCATTTACCTACCTTCAAATATTTTGCAAGTTGGATTACGACATCCCTCTTCCAATTTGTAAAATATTGTGTTGGGTCAGAGGACCAAATATTTCATTTTGGATGTTTTATTAAGGACTCTTTATCTAATCTAAACTTGTCTTTCTTTCTTTTCAGATGTCTTCCAACACTGCTTCTGGCTCAAACCCTTATGGATCATTCTCTCTCATGAACCTTTGTGGGAGAGTCATCTTTGATGGTTCCAACTTCAATTATTGGATTAGGAACATTAGGATGGTCAATCACTATGAGGACAAGGAATATGTCCAAGACAAGGAGCTTAAGGAAATTGATGAGTCTTCTCCTACTCCTGAGGAGATTGTTGAGTTTTGGGCACATGAGAAGGATGCCACCAAGGTAGCTTGTATCATGCTTGCCACTATGTCAGCTGAACTCCAAAAGTCCTATGAGGACTTCTACCCTTTTGAGATGCACCAACACCTGATGGAAAGATACCATTAGAGTGCTCGTCAAGAGAGGTATGGAATCATCTCTTCCATAAATTCAACTAGAATGAAGGATGGTGAACCCATCACGGGCCACTTGCAGAAAATGCAAAGGTTTGTGGACCGGTTGCTAAAGTTGGATCAGTTCCGCATGACATATGATATGAACAAGGAGGAGGTCACACTTAGCAAACTTCAAGGGCTTTTGAGTACTGCTGAAACCGGTCTCAAAGGTAAAAATGTTGTTTCTACTCCTACCATAACTGCGCCTGTTCTGGCAATTCGAAAAGGGAAAGGGAAGAAGAGGAAGGCTCCCTCAAAGAGTCGCAAGGGAAAGTCTCTTGATGGATCCTCTTCAATTGGGACCAAGGCTGGTTCTGCTGCTCCCTCTTCCATTCCTAAGGAAGCAGAGTGTATCTCCTGTCACGACAAAGGGAATTGGAAGCGAAGCTGCCCCAAATACTTACAGGATGTCAAGGATGGGAAGGTTAAACCCACCCATGCAGGTACTTATATTATTCTATCTAAAAACTCATCACATTCTAACTCTTGGGTTCTTGGCACAGGTTGTGGATTTCACATTTGTTCTGATGCACATGGCCTAAAAAGAAGTAAGGATGTGGAGCACGGGAAGATAAACTTGATCATAGGGAATACCAAGGTTTCGTATGTCACCAAGATTGGAGTTTAATCTTTATTTCTTAGTAGTGGGTTAGAAATATATTTGAATAATTGTTGCTACTCGTCTAATATGTTAAGAAATATTATTTCCTTTCATGGTCTGTACAAACAAGGCTACAGTTTTTCATTTGATAATGAAATTGGTGCTATAAATGCTTATTATAATGGTGTTTTTTTATTTTAAAGTATTACCTTGTTGTAACATTCGGATTTCCAGGTATCATAATTTAAGTATTTAATTTTGAGTTAAGAAGAGGGACTCGACGAGTTGACGCCTAAACTCGACTAGTAGGATCGTGACTGATGACTCGGATTAATGAATGGACTCGACGAGTCCGCGTTGTTGGCAGAAACCCTAAATCTTTGGGCTTGAGCCTTATTTAAAGGCACTTATGGCCTTCAATTGCGGCTACCTTTCCAAAAGAGAGAACCCTAGCGAGTTTGAGTGTGTAGAGTGAGAGAAAGAGCTATCTTGAGCTATTTGGTGTGATTTTTGTAAAAGGAGGAGAAGAGTTCCAGCAAGAAGGACCAGAGGAGGTTGTTATTCTGAGTTAGTCAAGCAAGGAGCTTCATTCCGAGGTACCAAATCGAACCCCTCTTCTTCCCTATTGTGTAGATTCCATTTTTGGGGTTAGGGCTTGAATCACTTCATTTTTGGGGTCTTGAATGCATCAAATCCCTCTTCCTAGTTGTGTTATAGATCTGGATCTTTCTAGGCCCAGAGAGCCAGAGAGTATGAAGCTTTAGTCGAGTAATAATAGGGTTTTGAAGCTAGGAAGCATTAATGGGGTTTCTCTGGTATATAATGACAGATACACCATGCATGGACACCAAGTTCACACCTTTACGTGATTTTTGGGTGTTAGAAGGCCAGATCTATAAGTTAGAGAAACAAATCTGACCTTAGAAGGTCAAATGAGTGTTGCCATGGAGGAAACTCGCCGAGTCCATAAGAGGACTCGACGAGTCGGATCGGGTTGCCCCGCGATTCGTGATCAGTGGTAACCCGTCGAGTGAAAGGTTAACTCGACGAGTCGAGTGAGGCCTTAGGAGGATTCAGAGGACACGCATGGACTCGCTGAGTCACCCGAGTGCACTCGACGAGTCTGGTCAAGTTGGACCGTTGACTGTAGTTGACATCTGTTGACCTTAGGGGTATGGTCAAACTGATTCATGAGAGGCCATGGAAGGGTAGGATGGTCTTCTACCCATTCTTTAGAGATGAGAACATGAGGAGAATATTGATTAGAGATATTATCATTTTGATAGCCGGAGGCTAGGTCGGGGATATCGAGCACAAGAGTTTGCTAGACATCTTACGAGGTGAGTCTTCTCACTATACATTACCTAGAGTGGTATCTATGTGCAGACCGGAGGGTCTTATGTGTTATGTGTATGTTTCAGATTATGTGCTTTGTGATATATGTATGCTATGTGTTATATAGACCGGACCGGAGGGTCCAACGACTTACGAGGCCAGAGGGTCCTCGAGTAGACCGGACCGAAGGGTCCAACGATTTAGACCGGACCGGAGGGTCCAACGAGCTAGACCGGACTGGAGGGTCCCGCTGAGACACATTGACCGAAGGGTCATACCGAGTTATAGCCTCGAGTGGCTTATGTGCTGTATGTGGTATTTTTGGGGTGCTCACTAAGCATTTATGCTTACCGTGTTATGTGATATGTGTTTCAGGTACTAGCGAGGATCGCGGGAAGGCGCCAACATGATTTGTACACACTAACAGCGGATTTTGTATTTGAGTTTCTGGGATATGCTTTACCGTGATAACATTTGATACACTTGAGTTGAGATGATTTATATGAGATATGTTATGTTTGAAAAATGAAAAATTGTTTTAAATTTTCACGTCGTTACAAGTTGGTATCAGAGCCTTGGTTTGAGGGATTTGGATGCACCTTCGGGCGTATCTGAACTCAAACTGAGGATTTGAGAAAAATTTTCATAAAAGAAACAATTTTTCTAAAAAGAGTAAAAGATTTTGAGAAAAGCAGAACGGAGCAGTGTGTACGATTAGCCAACGCCCGAACGGTGATTTCCCAAAATACCCTTACATTATGTGTTATAAGATATTATGTGATATGTTATGCATGCTTGAGTAGGCTAGGTATTCATATTTAGGACTAGAGTGGGCCTGATTTATGATGCCTTAGCCTAGGAGTTACTGCTACTGTGAATTTCTTCGAGTGTGAGTAGGTAGCAGGGAGGAGCTGATGAGAGGTCTACTGGGTGGTAGCCTGCGCTCAGCGAGATATAGGGTACTTGTGAACTAGAATCCTAGGAGGAGGACTTGGGGTGATTACTGATGTGGTGTGGAAGGTAGTATAAGGGCCCGTACTACTGGAAACAATGGATCAGTGAGCAGCCCAAGTAAGAATCCTTAGGGTACTAAGGAGCAAGTAGGGTTGAGTGATTGAGTGCGAGAATGCTCAAGCGAGTCTCTGAATTCTTTTGTGTTGTGTTTCAGAGACATCATGGTGGTTACGCGCCACACCCCAGAGAGCAGCGGTGTTAGCGATGATGAGATTCGCAGGATGATTCATGATGAGGTGGTTGCAACCATTCGAGCTGAGATACCAAAGATGTGTGGGTCTATCTAGACCACGCTGATTGAGACATTTGAGAAGCGGTACGCTGCTCTTACCGATGCTGCTCTTGCTGGGGCCACCGCAGCCGTTACCGCTGCTAGGCCACAGGGGGTGACTCGTTGCTGTACCGGGAGTTCAACAACATGAAGCCACCAGAGTTTGATGGGACTCAGGATCCGATAGCCGCGATGAGATAGATCTCTGACATTGGGGGATGCTTCTACACATGTTCTTGTCCGGAGCATCTGAGAGTACGGTTCGCGCTGAACCAGCTTCGCTTGGGAGCGAAGGACTGGTTGAAGTTTGTGACGGCAGGCTTCACTCCTGCAGAGATTACAGCGGTGACCTGGGAGAGGTTCACCACCATGTTCCGAGATGAGTATGTTCCCCCGGTGGAGAGGGAATGGTTGGCGTATGAGTTCTTGTCCCTCAAGCAGGGGACGGAGTCCGTGACTGTGATTACACGAATGTTTCATGAAAAGGCGTTGTTTTGCCCTGAGCACGTGTCTACCGAGCAGGAACTTATGAGCCGATATCTGAGCGTTCTGAGGAGTGACATTCGTGAGTTCGTGGCGAACTCGACATACCGAACATTTGCCGAGCTCCAGGAAAATGCCCGGAAGAGGGAGATTGAGCTAGAGACTCAGGCCAGAAAGGAGGCCGAGTCTCATAGGAGGGATAGGCGGCCGGTACAGTCTCAACCGGCTGCCAAGCGGGCAAAGCCCGCCGATTCGAGATTCGGAGGTCAGAGGAGCCACACTTGTGGGAAGTGCGGCAAGAGCCATGAGGGCGTATGCAGGGCAGGGGTGTGCTACAAGTGTGGCAAGGAGGGGCATTTCGCGAGGGATTTCCCCAAGGGGTTTGCAATTTGCTTTCACTGCAACCAGACTGGCCATCGGAAGGCCGAGTGCCCACAACTACTTTAGGGATCTGCACCTGCTGCCAGAGCTACCGAGGCCCGGACAGCGAAGGCCGAGGCACCGAAGGCTCACGGGAGAGCCTTTCAGTTGATAGCGGAGGAGGTCCGCGCAGCACCCGATGTCGTGGCTGGTACGTATCCTTTTATTTACTTATACTGAGTTTGAGATTTTGTGCTTATATGGTGGTATGCATAGGTACTTTTCTTGTGAGTTCCGTACCTACTTTGGTGTTGTTTGACTCGGGTGCGAGTCGATCTTTCGTGTCGTTAGCGTTTAGTCAGCACATCAGTATCCGACAAAAGGTGTTGAGTCGACCTCTGCGAGTTTCTATAGCCGACGAGCGAGCGGTTTATGCTACTGATGTGACTCGAGGATGTGTACTCAAGATTTTCGGTGTTGAGTTCCTGATATATCTGGTACCGATTGCGATGGGGGATGTCTGTGTCATCGAGGGCATGGACTGGTTGAGCCGATTCGGAGCTGTTATCGACTGCGAGCGTCAGTTGGTGACCATACGAGACCCTAGTGGGGGAGTACTTACGGTGTATGGCGAGGGTACCCGATCTGGGTCAGCATTTTGTTCGGCTGCCAGAGCGAGACAGAGTCTACAGCAGGGCCGTAGAGGGTTTGTAGCCTATGTGATGGATACACAAGTTGCCGCAAAGAGGCCGAGTTCTGTCGATGAGGTTCCGATAGTGCCTGAGTTCCCGAATGTTTTCCCTGAGGAGTTGTCGGGTGTGCCTCCGGAGAGGCAGGTGGAGTTCCATATTGATTTGGTTTCGGGAGCGGCGCCTATTGCCAAGGAACCCTATCGCCTTGCGCCACCAGAGATGCAGGAGCTATCCTCGTAGCTTCAGGAGCTGCTGGGGAAGGGATTCATCCGACATAGTAGCTCGCCGTGGGGGGCGTCGATCCTTTTTGTCAAGAAAAAGGATGGTTCACACCGGATGTGCATTGATTACTGGGAGTTGAACAAGTTGACAGTCAAGAATCGTTATCCACTTCCGAGGATCGACGATCTGTTCGATCAGTTACAGGGTGCATCTTGGTTCTCCAAGATTGACTTGAGGTCTGGATATCATCAGATGAGGGTGTGTGATGAGGATATCCTGAAGACGGCATTTAGGACTAGTTATGGGCATTACGAGTTCGTGGTGATGCCTCTTGGGCTCACCAATGCACCAGCAGCGTTCATGGATCTCATGAACCGAGTATGTAGGCCGATATTTGGTTCGATTGGTGATTGTGTTCATCGACGATATTCTAGAGTATTCGAGATCCAGAGAGCAGCATGAGGAGCATCTGAGGGAGATTCTTGGAGTGCTGAGATTGGAGAGGCTTTATGCCAAATTCTCCAAGTGTGATTTCTGGTTACGAGAGGTCCAGTTCTTGGGACATATCGTTAATCAGAAACGGATATTGGTCGATCCGGCCAAGATTGAAGCGGTGATGAGTTGGGAGGTGCCGAGATCCCCCACTGAGATCAGGAGTTTTCTTGGGTTGGCCGGCTACTATCGGTGATTTATCAGAGATTTCTCCAAGATTGTCGTTCCCCTCACGAGATTGACCCGGAAGGGCGTTGCTTTTATTTCGCGTCCCGAGCAGCAGACCTCGTTTGAGACTCCTCGCCAGAGGTTATGCGAAGCCCCGGTGTTAGCCCTTCCGGAGGGAATGGAAGATTTCGTGGTGTATTGTGATGCGTCTATATCGTAGTTGGGTGCGGTGCTTATGCAGAGAGGACACGTGATAGCATACGTATCAAGGCAGCTGAAGCCTCATGAGACGAGGTATCACACCCACGATTTGGAGTTGGGGGCAGTGGTGTTCGCCCTCAAGATATGGCGCCATTATTTGTATGGGGTTCGGTGTACCATATACACGGACCACAAGAGTTTGAAGTATCTGATGGATCAGCCCAACCTGAATATGAGCCAGAGGAGGTTGTTGGATGTGGTAAACGATTACGACTGTGAGATCATGTACCACCCAGGCAAGGCTAACGTGGTTGCCGATGCTCTGAGCCGAAAGGGCGGAGAGTGCCCCGATTCGAGATATATGCATGAGGATGACGGTGATGACTCCGGTATTGGATACCATCCGAGAGGCCCAAGCAGAGGCTGTGAGACCGGAGAACCGCAAAAGCGAGCGGGTGATTGGGCAGGTATCAGAGTTCGTGACGGATAGCCGAGGACTTATCACCTTTCGTGGTCGGATTTGGGTGTCGTATACTGGTGGGGCACATAGCACTCTGATGGAGGAGGCGCATAGATCGAGATTCTCGATCCATCCCGGGGCCACTAAGATGTATTTGGACCTGAAGAGAAACTACTGGTGGCCCTGTATGAAGAGGGATGTTGCGTGGGTAGTAGAGAGGTGCTTGACCTGTCGTCGGGTTAAGGCCGAACACCAGCGTCCGCATGGCAAATTGCAGCCATTAGAGGTTCCCCAGTGGAAGTGGGAACATATTTCTATGGATTTTATCACCAAATTGCCGAGGACCGCGAGAGGTGTTGATGCAATTTGGGTGATTATGGATCGGCTGAAGAAGAGCGCTCACTTCCTTGCTATCAGTGAGACCTCTTCTGCACAGAGGCTGGCAGAGATATATGTGAGGGAGGTGGTGTCGCGGCATGGAGTGCCGATCTCGATTGTGTCAGACCGAGATGTACGTTTCACTTCCAGGTTCTGGAAGAAGTTCCATGAGGAGTTGGGAATGAGATTGCACTTCAGTACTGCTTACCACCCACAGACGGAGGGACAGAGGGAGCGGAAGATACAGACGCTCGAGGACATGCTTCGAGCATGTGTTATGGACTTCGGGGGAAGTTGGGACACATACCCACCTTTGGCTGAGTTTTCTTACAACAACCGCCACCATTCGAGTATAGATATGCCTCCCTTTGAACTTTTATATGGGAGGAGGTGTCGAACTCCCATATGTTGGGGAGAGGTAGGGCAGCGAGTGATGGGTAGCATTGAGATAGTGCTTAAGATGACTAAGCAGATACAACAGGTCAAACAGAGGTTGTTGACAGCCCAGAGTCGCCAGAAGAGCTATGCGGATAGGCGGCGATCCGAGCTCGAGTTCCAGGTTGGAGATTTCGTACTCCTGAAGGTATCTCCTTGGAAAGGAGAGATCCGATTCAGGAAGAGGGGCAAGCTGGTGCCCCGATACATTGGTCCGTTCAGGGTGACCGCGAGATTGGGTAAGGTAGCATACCGTTTAGAGCTACCTGCGGAGTTGAGCCAGATTCATGATACCTTCCACGTATCCCGGTTGAGGAATTGTATAGCCGATGAGACGACAGTAGTGCCGCTAGAGGATATTCAGGTGGATGCGAGCCTGAATTACATTGAGAGGCCGATCACGATCTTGGATAGGAAAATCAAGGTTCTGAGGAACAAAGAGGTGCCCCTGGTTCAAGTCCAGTGGCAACATCGGAGAGGGTCCGAGCTGACTTGGGAGCCAGAGACAGAGATGCGGGAGCAGCATCCAGAGTTGTTTGAAGAGTAAGACTTCGAGGGCGAAGTCTGATTCTAGTGGGGGAGAATTGTAACATCCGGATTTCCAGGTATCATAATTTAAGTATTTAATTTTGAGTTAAGAAGAGGGACTCGACGAGTTGACGCCTAAACTCGTCGAGTAGGATCGTGACTGATGACTCGAATTAATGAATGGACTCGACGAGCCGGAGATTCGACTCGACGAGTCCGCATTGTTGGTAGAAACCCTAAATCTTTGGGCCTGAGCCCTATTTAAAGGCACTTATGGCCTTCAATTGTGGCTATCTTGAGCTATTTGGTGTGATTTTGCCAGTGTGTAGAGTGAGAGAAAGAGCTATCTTGAGCTATTTGGTGTGATTTTGCCAAAGGAGGAGAAGTGTTCCAGCAATAAGGACCAGAGGAGGTTGTTGTTCTGAGGTACCAAATCGAACCCCTCTTCTTCCCTATTGTGTAGATTCCATTTTTGGGGTTAGGGCTTGAATCACTTCATTTTTGGGGTCTTGAATGCATCAAATCCCTATTCCTAGTTTTGTTATAGATCTGAACCTTTCTAGGCCTAGAGAGCCAGAGAGTATGAAGCTTTAGTTGAGTAATCATAGGGTTAGAAGCTAGGAAGCATTAATGGGGTTTCTATGGTATATAATGCAAGATACACCATGCATGGACACCAAGTTCAGACCTTTACGTGATTTTTGGGTGTTAGAAGGCCAGATCTATAAGTTAGAGAAACAGATCTGACCTCAGAAGGTCAAATGAGTGTTGCCATGGAGGAAACTCGCCGAGTCCATAAGAGGACTCGACGAGTCGGATCGGGTTGCCCTGCGATTCGTGATCAGTGGTAACCCGTCGAGTGAAAAGTTAACTCGATGAGTCGAGTGAGGCCTTAGGAGGATTCAGAGGACACGCATGGACTCGCCGAGTCACCCAAGTGCACTCGACGACTCTGGTCAAATTGGACCGTTGACTGGAGTTGACATCTGTTGACCTTAGGGGTATGGTCAAACTGATTCATGAGAGGCCATGGAAGGGTAGAATGGTCTTCTACCCATTCTTTAGAGATGAGAACATGAGGAGAATATTGATTAGAGATACTATCATTTTGATAGGCGGAGGCTAGGTCAGGGATATCGAGCACGAGAGTTTGCTAGACATCGTACGAGGTGAGTCTTCTCATTATACATTACCTAGAGTGGTATCTATGTGCAGACCGGAGGGTCTTATGTGTGATGTGTATGTTTGAGATTATGTGCTTTGTGATATATATATGCTATGTGTCATATAGACCGGACCGTAGGCTCCAACGACTTACGAGGCCAGAGGGTCCTCGAGTAAACCGGACCGAAGGGTCCAACGATTTAGACTGGACCGAAGGGTCGAACGAGCTAGACCGGACTGGAGGGTCCAACGAGCGACGTGACTGGAGGGTCCCGCTGAGACACATTGACCGAAGGGTCATACCAACTTACTAAGCATTTATGCTTACCGTGTTATGTGATATGTTTTTCAGGTACTAGCGAGGATCGCGGGAAGGTGCCGTCATGATTTGTACACACTGACAGCGGATTTTGTATTTGAGATTATGGGATATGTTTTACCATGATAACATTTGATACACTTGAGTTGAGATGATTTATATGAGATATGTTATGTTTGAAAAATGAAAAATTGTTTTAAATTTTCACGTCGTTACACTTGTAATGGTGTATATGAAACTGTGAATGTTTTTGACAACTTAGGAAATAATGTGTTGCATATCGATTCTTCCAATGAATTGTATAAAGCATGCTTGTGGCATTGTCGTCTTGGACATGTCAACAAGAAGCGCATAGGCCAACTCCAAAAGGCTGGAGTTTTGGAGTCATTCGACTTAAAGTTGGATGACACTTGCGAATCTTGTTTGCTTGGAAAGATGACTAAATCAACCTTCACTGGTACTTGTGAAAGGGGTGAAGGTTTGTTGGATCTCATACACACCGATGTGCGTGGGCCCTTCTAAACCGCCACAAGGGATGCTAACCGCTTCTATGTGATTTTTACTGATGATTACAGTAGATATGGCTATGACTACTTAATAAAGCGTAAGTCAGAAACGTTTAAGAAATTCAAAGAGTTTAAACAGGAAGTGGAGAATCAGCTGAGCAGGAAGACAAAGATGCTCTGATCCGATCGGGGTGGTGAGTATCTTAGTATCGAGTTCCTTGACTATCTTAAGGAATATGGAATTGATTCACAGTTGACGCCACCTAGGAAAACACAGCTTAATGGTGTGGCTGAGAGGCGCAACCGAACCTTGTTGGACATGGTTCGTTCCATGATGAGTCAAGCTTCGTTACCTATCTCTTTTTGGGGGTATGCCTTGGAGAATGCCGCCCATATCCTTAATCTAGTCCAACCAAAAAGGTTGCCAAAACACCTCACGAGATGTCGACTGGGAAGGTTCCCATATTAGACCACATCAAGGTTTGGGGTTGCGAGGCTTTCGTGAGACGCGATACTCATGACAAGCTTGAACTTCGGAGTAAGTGGTGTATTTTCATCGGCTACCCACAGTAACAATGTTGTCTTCGTTACGAGGAGAGGAGTCTTCGTTACGAGGAGAGAAGTCTTTCGTGAGAGAGAGCTCATAGGCCAAGGAGACAGTGGGAGGCAAATTGACCTTGAAGAACTTCAAGAGTGAAGCGGTGAAGGAACCTCAAACACTAGCGATCAACCTGATGAGGAAACTCCTGTTGAGCCGAATGATGGGTATGTACCTCTGAGGCGTTCCGGTAGAGTTAGTGTTCCACCTGAGTTCTATGGTTTCCATATTACTACAGAAGGTGATACATTTATTAGTGATAGCACACTGGTAAATTTGGATGAACCTAACAACTTCAAGGAAGCCATAGCAGGCCCCAAGTCTGCTTAATGGAAAGAGGCTATGGACAACGAGATTCGGTCCATGTATGACAATCAAGTTTGGAACTTGGTTGACAATGTACCGGTTCGTAAGACAGTCGGGTGCAAATGGATATTCAAGAAGAAGACCGCCATGGATGGGAAGGTACACACTTATTAGGCGCGACTGGTTGTGAAGGTCTTTACTCAAACTCTGGGACTTGATTATGATGAAACCTTCTCACCAGTAGTGAAGATTAAGTCTATTAAGGTTATGCTAGCCATTGCTGCATTTCATGATTATGAAATATGGCAAATGGATGTCAAAACCGCTTTCCTTAATGGAAATTTGGCTGAGGATGTTTTTACATGAATCAGCCAGAGGGTTTTGTCGATGCGAAGTACCCTAATAGAGTGTGTAAGCTTGAGAAATCCATTTATGGATTGAAACAAGCATCTCGCAGATGGAATCTTTGTTTCGAGGAGAAAGTCAAAGAGTTTGGGTTTTCGAGAAGGGAGGATGAGTCTTGTGTATATGTCAAAGCTAGTGGTACGATAGTTAGCTTTTGGTATTGTATGTGGATGACATACTACTTATAAGAAATGACACCCCAACCTTGCAGGAGGTTAAGTCCTAGCTTGGGAAGTGTTTCGCTATGAAGGACCTCGGAGAAGTTGCCTATATTCTTGGGATAAGGATATTGAGAGACAGGAGTAAGAGACTAATTGGACTTAGTCAAAGTTCCTACTTGGATAAGGTGTTGAAAAGATTCAGCATGCAAGATTCCAAGAAAGGTGACTTACCGATGCAGAGCAATGCCAAACTAAGTAAAGCTCATAGTCCGAGTACAGAGGCTGGGATAGCTGAGATGAGTCGAATACCATATGCATCCGCTGTTGGCTCGATCATGTATGCTATGACTTGTACTCGCCCTGATGTGGCCTTTTGTTTGAGCATGGTCATCAGATATGAAGGGAATCATGGCAAGGCTCACTTGACTGCGGTAAACAACATTTTCAAGTACTCGCGGAGGACTAGGAACTGGTCCTTAACCTCGGTGGGAGTGATGACTTGAGGGTGGTGGGGTATAGTGACGCTAGCTTTCAGACCGACAGAGATAATTTCCGCTCTCAGTCAGGCTGGGTCTTTACCCTGAATGAAGGAGCAGTAACATGGAAAAGTTCCAAGCAGGAAATAGTAGCTGATTCAACTTGCGAATTAGAGTACATAGCAGCAAGCGAGGCGGCAAAGGAGGAAATATGGCTGAAGAACTTCATCGGAGACCTTGGAGTTGTACCAGCTATAAAGGAGCCTATGGAGATTTTCTATGACTGCGAGAGTGCAGTTGCCTTAACCAAGGAGCCAAGGGATCACGGCAGATCCAGACACATCGACAGAAAATACCATTTCATTAGACATCGAATTGAAGAAGGACTCCTCGTGGCAAAGAGGTTATCGTCTGAGGAGAACCCAACAGATCCCCTCACGAAGGGACTGAGTAGGCTTAAGCACTTACAGCATGGAAGTCGCATCGGGCTGAACGACGATATTAGTTTTAAATGATTAGATAGCTTTCGAAACTTGTAAAAGTTGAAATGTAATTGACATTTGATGCTTAAATAAAATGTGTTTTTTATTTACTAGTATGGTACTATCTTATGTCAATCATTTACTATTGTTTCACTTTGCATGTTTTGACTTCCAGAATAATTATGTTATTCAAACTATCCCCAGTCGATCATACGTTGGAAGTAGGTATTTCAATCAAGACTGTCATGAATTTGGCTTGTAGATTTGTCTGAATTGTATTAGACATAGCAAAGTTTGCTGCAACATTAATGAGTGCTCATAAGGTATGAGTATTGGATTAAACCCACACTCACTTCTATCACTTCATGGAATTTATCTCGAGTGATCGTTAGACGATAATATCATATAAGTCTTCAAACCAAGAGATATGAGTTATTGACTATGAGTTGGTTGTGCATTGATAGTACAGAACCTCTTCAGTAACTTGATGCTATAAAACGTGTTGTTGTGTACAATTTGATTAGTAGTTAGTACAAGCATATGAGTCGAAGTTTATCTGTTCCTTTTGGTCCTTGGAGGATTAAAAGCGATATCTTGGGCCCCTCGATGATTTTGTTTTGACTTATGTGTCGGGCCTGGTTAGAACTAAATTGATGTGTTCGATTAAGTTCTATTTCAAACAAATGGGAGATCGAGAAACAAACTGTTGGACAATAAGTATGACATTGTTCCATGTATTTTTTCGGCTGATATCTTGAGAACAGAGGATTAAATGATCACTTATCTAAAATGGAGCATCTCAGTTCGGCAGAGGATTTTAAGAGCTATGATTTCTAGTCGGTGTTTTAAGTCGTACTTGCAGTTATAGTTATTAGACTTACTCAAGTGGTAGACTGTTGGATTTAGTGTCTAAGCCCATAACTATAATTGGTATGTACTTGACCCGATAGTAGCATGGTCCATTTGGGTTGCATGGCACCGGAACAGTTTGTAAGGATGGAATTTTGAGAAGAGGATATTTATGATTTATTAATATATTATAAGTTCTAATATATTAATATGAAATCATATTATTTAATTAGTATTGATCAAGAATTAATTTGGAATTAATTTTTTGATCAAAAGAAACTAATTAAATATATGAGGATTGATTGTGTAAATCATTCATTCTTATAAAGTGGGCTTATGATCCATAGTTCTTTATGTTGGGCTAAATCCATGTGGTGACCCATGGACACTCCATGGAGGTTAAAACCCATGGAGCCTAAGGAATGTGGAAAGTCATGCACATTAGGGTTTGCATGGTGTAACCCTAGTTGTGTCACACTATATAATAAACCTCATGGCAACCAAAATCGACACTTAAGTGAGATACAAGAGGGCTAGTCAATTTTGTGTTTGCAAAACAATATCTTCTCAAGTCCACCATTGTTGGTGGTGTTGTGTGAAGCATTTGAGGCATCACACTTGGGGTGCTAGGCTCTTAAAGGCTTAAGGTTTCAAAGCTGCAACAAAGGTAAGTCATCTAACTAGATTTTTGTAGTGTATATACTCCATAGTATGCTAGTTAGGATGATGCCTTGGAAAATTGAAAGTTTGCATGTATAATAGAGAAAACATAGATCCAAGGCATCTAGGGTTGCATGTACACCATAGGAGTGTTAGAATGCTCAAAACCCTTCAATATTGGTGTATTCCAAGACCATGGAGCAGCATAAGGAGCACCTTCAAGAGCTTCTGGGAGTTTTGAAGCGAGAACGGTTGTACGCCAAGTTCTCGAGTGTGAGTTTTGGTTACGAGAGGTCCAGTTCGTGGGACACCTCGTTAAACGAAACGGGATTTTGGTCGATCCGGCCAACATTGAGGCCATGATGCAGTGGTAGGTTCCGAACTCTACCTCGGAGAACAGGAGTTTCTTAGGTAAATGAGGATATTATCAGAGATTTATTCATGATTTCTCCAAGATCATAGTACCCCTCACTCGTCTGATGAGGAAGGGCGTAGATTTCTGTTGGGGCTCTAAGAAACAGGTGACATTCGAGACTCTGAGATATAAATTATGTGAGGCCCCAGTGTTGACCCTCACTGAGGGTGTTGAGGATTTTTTGGTATTTTGTGAGGCATCCATCACGAGTTTGGGCGTAGTGCTTATACAGCGTGGGAAAGTTATTGTGTATGCTTCTCGATAGCTGAAGCCACATGGGGTCCGTTATCTGGCTCAGTATTTGGAGTTGGGGGCAGTAGTGTTTGGTCTTAAGATTTGGCGACACTACTTATATGAGGTTCAGTGTACTATCTACACAGATCACAAGAGTTTGAGATATCTAATGGATCAGCCAAATCTAAAATTAAGACAACATAGGTTGCTTGACGTGGTCAAGGATTATGACTGTGAGATTCTATATCATCCAGGGAAAGTCAATCTGATGGATAACGCTTTGATCCGCAAGATAGCAAGTTTTGCAATTAGAGGCCTATGTGTAAGTATTTTGATTGATTCACCACTGCTGGATTTGATCAGGGAGGGTCAGACCGAGGGAGTTAAGAAGGAGAATTGGAAGCAGGAGAGGCTCATGGTGAGATTGACAGATTTCATACTAATAGTCGCGGATTATTGACCCGATATGGATGCGTTTGGGTGCCAGATTGTGGTGGGATTAGACAGATTCTATTGGAGGAGGCACATGTGACATCCCCAATTTTTACAGCCAGAAAAGTCCAGTTTTTTATGCTTTATTTGAAAAACAGAGTATCGTTTTGAAGAAATATGTTGCGGAATTTGTTCCCAAAAATATGATAAAGAATTTATCAAAGCATTTCCGAAGAAATGTATCTTCATTATATTACAAACGTCGGGATGTCATTGTCAATACAAATCAAAAGCATAAACAGAAAGAGCATAGGACTTACACCATCTATTTATTCTAGTGGCCTATACTCCATTGCTCTCTCATCAGATCTACACTCCTATGCTCTCTTGCCTCTACCTGTATACAAGAAACTGAGTGGGTCAGACTTGGAAGCCTGGTGAGCACCTAGGTTTTTCAACCCACAATAATTAAGTTTATTAATTTCGTCAAATCAAATAACCCGATTACCCATTCCCTTTATCCTCACTTTCTGTCCCTAAAGCATCTAATGTAAGGGACCTAGCCTAAGGATTTTCATCGGGATGACAACAGTGCTTAGGAGATTCCTCAACAATACATGTCAAATAAGGCAACCAGGAGGGGGATGGAGTAAACCTGGTGAACACTTAGTTCAAAAACACCTTGCGAGCTTGACAGCGTTCCACTAGACTGTCAAGAATGGTCCATGGTCGTCAACTATACTCAACTAGATGATTGGATCATCTTAAACATCAAAGGCTCTCACCAATTTCGTTTCTTCTTTCATCATCTAATTCATCTACCCATCTTTACCCATCATAATCATAAGCATAAAATACATATAAAGTTTAAATCAGGTGAAATATGTATATTTTGTTCATCCAGCATAGATATCAAGTACACAGATAATATGCACACATAGCACGTAATTTTTATTTAAATACTTCATATCTATTTGTAAGATTAAGGTAACTATGCAAACACTTGTTAAAGTCATGATTCAAACTCGGGAAGCGCTTCGCTTATAACAATTCTATTTTCCTTCGATGAAGCCTAATATCATTACCGCTAGATTTTAGTCTAATATTTATTGCGACCGTTTACGAGCGATATTGTTTTATTCATGTTAAACAATACTTTTCAACCACTATGTGATGAATCAAAGAATCGAGTATAAAATTAATCAGAGTATCAAATCAAGTAAGAATATGAAATTGAACACCGGATGTAAATATGATCTTGTTTCAGCTCTATTACGCTTTCGAATGTTTACAGAGTACAAAGACAGGTCTGCAAAAAACTCTTATCTAACTCCAGTAAATATCCCTATTTATGGGGAACTGAAAACGTACAAAAAATATACTAAGGCATAGACACTTACGCTTCAAACAAAAGCGCCTCAGTAAAATAGATTACAAAACATTCGAAGAGTTCAAAATACATTTCGACTAATTACAACAATTCGACCCTTACAATCTCCCCCTTTGTAATCATAGTCGAACTACTTAATTTGTAAGAAGCTGGGTGGAATACAGCATCACTCTTCGAATCTCCGTGTACCAGGAGATTATCTTCTTTAGTTCTTTCTTATCTCCTTCATTATTCTGCCTACAATGATTCATACGAACAATTAAGTTCGTATATTGAGATGTTGAATATCTCTCCACTTCGCATGCTTGGAATAAGAAACGTTTAGCTTTTCCAGCTTTGTCTTTTCCTGCGAAGACCATTCCAAAAGGCTTCAAACAGATTTCACCATCATCATACTTTTTCAATTCTGCTTGAGTCTTCGTAGGAGCCATTGGTGCTTTTATTTCAATTCCTTTAGCAGTAGCTAACTCCACATCTGTTAGTTCCAAGCACTCATAATAATTTTCAATGAAAATCTTGATGTGAGCAACCCCAAGCTTGAATTCATCCGGTTCAGTGTTTTGAAGATACCAAAATGATTTATCTTTCAAAATCAATGCAACTTGTATAAGATCATACAAGTTCATTAATGGAAAATCTGCAATTGTAAATTCGCAAATATTTCCATTTGCCCTGGCAACCACATACTTGATGTTCTTGATGGGTTTTAAGCATAAGAACAATCCTATGTGCTCATACAAACCCTAATGCTTGGATCTAGGTTTCTCTATTGTACATGCATTGAATCCAAGACTTGCAAACCCTAATCTAGCATACATAATTCGAAAATTAACTTAATACATCAGATCTAGATGTTTACCTCTTCAAAGATTGGCTTAGATCTTCTTATCTTCTCTTGAGCTTAGAGTCACAATTGTAACTCCTCTAATGGATCACAAACACCTCAAGCAAGAAGGCAACTTTGAGAGAGGAGGGAGTATACTAATTTTCGGCCCTAGGGTTTCTCTTGGAAGCAAGTGGCCGAAAATTGGAGCCTTGGGGTCTTATTTATAGTGCAGGTTGCTAGGGTTTCAGTCTAAACCCTAATGGATACCTTAGCCACCAAGTAGCCCAAGGAACCTTCTGGAATAAGGCCCTTGGACGAAAATATGATGATCCTTCATCATAATTTCGTTCCCCCTTAGTCCATTAGGTTTCCCAGCCCAAAAGTCAACTATCACACATTTGACAGTTTATGCCCCTTTGTTTAATTAATCTCTTTTAGTCACCAAATTAATTCCTAATTAATTTATGACTAATACTAATTAAATAAATATGATTTCTCCTTTAATATATTATTCTTATAATATATTAATAAACCATAATATCCTCTCTCTCATATCAAATTACCTTGTCAAGTTGCTTTGGTGAAGGCAACACAAAAGGACCATGCATAACCGGGTCAAGTACATACCAAATATAGTTACGGGCTTAGACACTAATCCAACAGTCTCCCACTTGGATAAGTCTAGTAACTATATCTCACATACGACTTCAAGATCTGGTTAGCAATCGCAGCTCTTATACGCTTCTGTCAACTCTGATCAAAATCATGTCCTTCAGATAAGGGATCGTATAATCATCTGTTCTAGATATCATGCTGACAATACTTATTATCCAGCATTTTGTTTCTCGATCTCTGATTTATTCGACATAGAATTTAGTTGAACACATCAACTTCATTCTGACCGGGCCCGACACATAAGTCAAACTAAATCATCGAGTGGCCAAGATATCGCTTTTATTCTCTTAGAATAAAAGGTACAGGAGACTTCGACTTATATGCTTTTATCATTTACTAGCTAAGTCACACACAATAATGCGTTTTATAACATCAAGTTACTGATGCTTTTTCACATTATCAATGCATAATCAACTAGCAAACAACAACCATATCTCTAGGTTTAAAGATTATATGATATTATCATCTTGCGATCACTTCTGGTAACTTTCATGAAGTGATACTAGCAAGTGCGGGTTTATTCCAATGCTCAAAACAAATTTCATAAGCACCCATAAACTTCATAGCAAACCTTTGCTATGTCTAAAACCTTTCAGACAATCTACAAACAAATTTATGACAATCTTCTTTCATATCTACTTCCAACATATGAGCGATTGTGGACTGTTCGAACAATCTTATTATTCAGGAAGTCAAAACATGCAAAATTTGAAATAACAGATAAATAATCAACACAAGATAGTAACTTTCTTATAAATAACACACCTTTATTTAATCATCAAAATGTTGAATACAAAATTATCCATTACAAATTTCCTACCTATCTAATCTAAACTAATATCGTCCTTTAGTCCAACGCTCCTAGTGTGCTTCAAATGCTTAACCCTACTCAGTCCCTTCGTAAGGGGATCTGCTGGGTTATCTTCTGACGATACCCTCTTCACAACGAGGAGTCCCTCTTCTACCCAATGTCTAATAAAATGGTATTTCCTGTCGATATGTCGAGATCTGCCATGATCTCTTGGTTCCTTGGTCAAGGCAACCGCTCCTTCATTATCACAGAAAATTTCCATGGGCTCCTTTATGGATGGCACAACTCCAAGATCTCCAATGAAGTTCTTCAACTATATAGCCTCCTTTGACGCCTCGCTTGCCGCAATGTACTCTGATTCGTACGTTGAATCAGCCACGGTCTCTTGCTTGGAACTTTTCCAAGTTACTGCTCCTCCGTTCAGGGTAAAGACCCAGCCTGACTGCGATCGGTAATTATCCCGATCCCTCTGAAAACTAGCGTCACTGTACCCTCGCACCCTTAAGTCATCACTCCCACCGAGGACTAGAAACCATTCCTTGGTCCTTCGTAGGTACTTAAGAATATTCTTGACAGAAATCCAACACGCCCTACCAGGGTTCCCTTGATATCTGCTGACCATGCTCAAAGCGAAGGCCACATCAGGGCGAGTACAGGTCATAGCGTACATAATCGAGCCAACTGCGGAAGTGTAAGGTACTCGGCTCATATCAGCTATCTCTGCCTCTGTACTTGGGCTCTGAGTCTTACTTAGTTTGGTATTGCATTGGATTGGTAACTCCCCTTTCTTGGAATTTTCCATACTAAAACGTTTTAGTACCTTTTCCAAGTATGTATCCTGACTGAGTCCTATCAGTCTCTTACTTCTGTCTCTCACTATCCTTATTCCCAGTATATATGCAGCTTCTCCATGGTCCTTCATAGCGAAACACTTCCCAAGCCAGGATTTGACCTCTTGCAAGGTTGGAATGTCGTTTCCTATGAGTAGTATGTCATCGACATACAATACGAGGAAGCTCACTATACGCCCACTGGCCTTGACATACACACATGACTCATCTCCGTTTCGTAGAAAACCAAACTCTTTGACCTTCTCGTCAAAACAAAGATTCCATCTGCGAGATGCTCGCTTTAATCCATAAATGGATTTCTCAAGCTTTCACACTCTATTTGGATGCTTCGCATCGACAAAACCCTCTGGCTGATTCATGTAAACATCCTCAGCCAACTTTCCATTTAGGAAAGCAGTTTTTACGTCCATCTGCCAGATTTCATAATCATGAAACGCAGCTATTGCGAGCATTACCCTAATAGACTTTATCTTGGCAACTGGAGAGAAGGTCTCATCATAGTAAACTCCAGGAGTTTGAGTAAATCCCTTCGCGACCAATCGCGCTTTATAAGTATGCACTTTCCCATCCATGTCTGTCTTCTTCTTGAAAATCCACTTGCATCCGACTGTCTTACGACCCGGTACATTATCAACCAAATTCCAAACTTGGTTGTCATACATGGACTGAATCTCGCTGTCCATCGCCTCTTTCCATTTAGCAGACTCTGGGCCTGCCATGGCTTCCTTGTAGCTATTAGGTTCGTCCAGATTTACCAGTGTACTATCACTAATAAACGTATCCCCGTCAGTAGTAATATGGAAACCATAAAACTGGGGTGGAACAATAACTCTACTTGAACATCTAAGAGGTAAGGACTGGTCAATTGGTTAAACAGGAGTTTCCTCCTCAGGTTGAACGCCAGTGTCAGAGGTTCCTTCATCTCCTGACTCTTGAAGCTCTTCAAGGTCAATCTGACTCCCACTGTCTCCTTGACTTATGAGTTCTCTCTCTCTGAAAACTCCATTCCTAGCAACAAAGACAACATTGTCACTTGGTCTATAGAAGAGATAGCCAAAAGACTTCTGTGGATAGCCGATGAAATAACACTTCTCACTACAAGGTTCTAGCTTGTCGTGAGTCTCTCGTCTTACGAAAGCTTCACAACCCCAAACCTTGATATGTGCTAACAAGGGAGCTTTCCCTGTCCACATCTCGTGAGGTGTCTTGGCAACCTTCTTGGTGGGAACTAAGTTAAGGATATGGGCGGCAGTCTCTAAGGCATACCCCCAGAATGAGATTGGTAACGAAGCACGACTCATCATAGAACGAACCATGTCCAACAAGGTTTGATTACGTCTCTCAGCCACACCATTCAATTGTGGCGTTCTAGGAGGCGTCAATTGCAAAACTATTCCACATTCTTTTAGATAGTCGTGAAACTCAAGACTTAGGTACTCTCCTCCTCGATCAGATCGAAACATCTTGATTTTCCTGCCCAGCTGATTCTCCACTTCATTCTTAAACTCTTTGAACTTTTCAAAGGTTTCTGACTTTTGCTTGATCAAGTAGATATATCCATATCTGCTATAATCGTCTGTAAAAGTCACGTAGAAGCGACAATTGTCCCTTGTGGTGGATCTAAAGGGTCCACATACATCTTTATGTATGAGATCCAATACACCCTCACCCCTTTCACATGTACCAGTAAAGGGTGACTTGGTCATCTTCCCAAGTAAACAAGATTTACACACGTCATCGTCCCTAAGGTCGAATGACTCCAAGACTCCATCCTTTTGGAGTTGGGCTATGCGTTTCTTGTTAACATGGCCAAGGCGACAATGCCACAAGCATGCTTTGTCCAAACTTGTGGACGAATCAATATTCAAAACATCATTTCCTAAATTATCTATAACTAACACAGATTCATAAATCCCATTACAAGGTAATGCATTGAAATAAAAGACACCATTCAAATAAGCATTAATAGAACCATTACTATTATCAAACGAATATCTGAAACCTTGTCTAAACAATCGATGAAAAAATGATGTTCCTTGCCATATCTGGCGAATAGCAACAATTATTTAAATCTAGTCCTAACCCATTACTCAACACTAAGGAATAAACTCCGATCTTGGTTACTGGTGAAGACTTCTTGTTTCCCATGATCAAGTTTATCCTTCCATACTCCACTTCCCTACTTTTTCTTAGCCCCTGCAAATCAGAACAAATGTGGTAACCACATCCAGTATCAAGGACCCATGAAGTAGCAAGTGATGAGTTATTAGATTTAATTAAATACATACCTGCAAAGGTGGGCTTTATCTTCCCATCCTTAATATCCTGCAGATATTTAGGGCAACTTCGTTTCCAGTGGCCCTTCTGGTGGCAATAGAAGCACTCTGCTTCCTTGGGGTCAGAAGAGGGCTTAACAGAAGCTGCTTTGGTCCCACTAGAAGAGGAACCATCTTGGGTCTTACCCTTATGGTGGCTCTTAGAAGGAGCCTTCCTCTTCTTTCCCTTTCCTTGGCCAATTGCCAACACAGGAGCAGCTACAGTAGAGGATGATGCAATAGATTTGTCCTTGAGGTTGCTCTCAGCTATCCTCAGGAGCCCTTGAAGTTTACTCAGGGTGACCTCTTCTTTGTTCATATGGTAGGTCATTATGAACTGGTTGTAGCAGGAAGGCAAGGAGTGGAGGATGATGTCGATAGCCAAATCCTCATCAAACTTAACATTAAGTTTGAGAAGACGATCAACATACCTTTGCATTCTTTGCAAATGAGCAGTTAGGGATTCTCCACTCCCCATCCTAGCGGTGATCATGTTGGTGATGATCTCATAGCGCTCTTGTCTCGCGCTCTGGTGGTACCTGTCCAGCAAATCTTGGTGCATTTCATATGGATACATGTCCTCATAGGACTTTTGGAGTTCGAGGTTCATGGTGGCCAGCATGATGCAATGAACTTTCGTTGCATCACGCTCGTGGGCCTCAAAGGCGGCCATCTCTTCAGGAGTAGCTTCTTCTGGGTTGATCTTTTCTAGCTTCTCGTCGAGGACATATTCTTTGTCCTCGTAGCGAGTTATCATGCGAATGTATCTCATCCACTCGTTGAAGATCGAGCCATCAAATGTCACCTTTTGACATAGGTTCATCAACGAGAATGACCCAGAAGTGTTGTTGTTTGCGTTTGCGTTAGACATCTGAAATAGAAAGGAACAAAGCTTGATTAGAAATGAATCCCCAATTAAACACCCAAATGAGAAATTAGGGCTAGGATCCAACAACATTATTTACAACTTAGAAAAGGGATGCCGTAATCTAAAAGTAAATAATTTGAAGGTAAGTGAATGACGATTCACTAATTTTCACCATGAAAAACGAAAAGAAATTAAGTTTTAAATGTATTTGAAAATTCCTAGATTTCTTTTGAGATTCATTGAACATTTCAATGGCATGTTTAAATCTCGATATGCACTTCAAATTTGCGACTGGGATGCCGAGGATCGCAAACAAGTTTGTGAATAACCATGCTAATGAACATGGTGCACTTAATGTCTTCATCACCCAATCAATGTGCTGGTTAGCCACACACGCTCCATTGATCTATGATAAAACATCGAGCCACCCTTTGTCACCAATGTCAATCCCAAATTAGTGTGCCGGTTAGCCACGCACGCTCCTCTAACGTTTGGCAGGGGTACAAAGTGTAATTCCATGGAATAGCATCATTTTCACATTTTACCCTAAAGTAACTAAGATGGGAATGTGAAAAACATTGTAGTTACTTTGTAATATTCATTATACTTATAATGAGGAATTAAGTGCCCTATCCTATCCGTTCGGCTAACGACCCTCCACCAATCGAGCAAGCAGTGGATGTGAATGTACACCCATTAAGAGCCATTTTATAGGCAGCAACCTTATACCCACCTTATAGACTGACTTCGTGAATGAGGCCTACTAGCGATAAGACTAGCTTATTCTTATACATATATATTAATTAATCTTGTAATAATATAATAGTATAGGGTTGAATTTTAAACTTGTAAAATTCTAAGGATTTGAAATTTAAATCATTCAAAATTAAACTTTTAATCGTAAAATTTAAATTTCAAAACTTGAGGACAAGTTTTGAACTCTTCAAAACACAAGGGATCAAATAACAAATAATATAAATTTAAACAATTCATTTTATGATTATCTATATTTGACCTAATCCAATTTTAGTCACAAGATAATTACCAAATAATTCAACTAATCCGTATTTATCATATAAAGAAACTATTATTCAAAAGATTTGAAATTATCTTTTGTTTTGGCAGGGATAATCATTAATATATAATAAAATTCGGATTTTATCTTCAAAAAACGATTTAGGCATTAATCCCATGACAAAACAACAACAAAATCCCGAAATATCCTCAATCTGATAGCTAAACTCATCGAGTCCACATTGGAACTCGTCGAGTTCATATAACTCGTCGAGTTCCTCATGGAACTCGTCGAGTTCATCAAACAGTTAGCACAAAAAACGATTTTCAGCAATCAAACAGTTAAAGCATCACATACAACAGAAACCAATCAAGGCTCTGATACCACTGATGGGTTTTAAGCATAAGAACAATCCTATGTGCTCATACAAACCCTAATGCTTGGATCTAGGTTTCTCTATTGTACATGCATTGAATCCAAGACTTTCAAACCCTAATCTAGCATACATAATTCGAAAATTAACTTAATACATAAGATCTAGATGTTTACCTCTTCAAAGATTGGCTTAGATCTTCTTATCTTCTCTTGAGCTTAGAGTCACAATTGTAACTCCTCTAATGGATGACAAACACCTCAAGCAAGAAGGCAACTTTGAGAGAGGAGGGAGGATACTAATTTTCGGCCCTAGGGTTTTTCTTGGAAGCAAGTGGCCGAAAATTGGAGCCTTGGGGTCTTATTTATAGTGCAGGCTGCTAGGGTTTCAGTCTAAACCCTAATGGATACCTTAGCCACCAAGTAGCCCAAGGAACCTTCTGGAATAAGGCCCTTGGACGAAAATATGATGATCCTTCTGTTGGATAAGGTGTCTAAGTCCATAACTATTTCTGGTATGTACTTGACCCGACCCGGCATGGTCCATTTGGGTTGCATGGCACCATGCAATTGGATAAACTAAAATGAGAGAAATAACACTTATGATTTATTAATATATTATAAGTTCTAATATATTAATAATATTATTTAATTAGTTTGATCAAGAATTAATTTAGAATTAATTAAGTGATCAAAAGATAACTAATTAAATATATGGGTAGATTATGTAAATCTTCCATATATTATATAGTGGGCTAAGAGGCTCCATGGATTATCAAGTTGGGTTCCACCCATAGGATGCTCCATGGGAGTTACAAACCCATGGGTCATGGAAATGAAGAGTCATGACACATTAGGGTTTACATGGTGTAACCCTAGATGTGTCAACACTATATAAGAAACCCATTCTCCACCAAAATCGCATACACTAAGAAACAAGAGGGCTAGAGCCGATTTTGCAAGTGTAAGATTCTCTCAAAGTTTACTCCTTTGCATTTGGTGTTGTGTGAAGCATTTGAGGCATCACACTTGGGGTGCTAGGCTCACAAGGTTTCAAGGATCATAATCAACAACAAGGTAAGTTATTCTATCTTTCATTCAAGTTAAAAATGTTCCCCATGTATGCTAGATAGGAATATAACCTTGGAATTCAACTTTGCATGATTATTAGACAAACATAGATCCAAGGTTATTAGGGTTGCATGTACACTTAAGAAGTGTTAGAATGCTCAAAACCCATCAGTGGTGTCAGAGCCTAGGTTTGTTTGTTGTTTTTTTTTTTGTGTGTAAACAGCTTGAAAAAAAAATCGTTAAATTACAAGTTTTTTTTAAGTGTAATTTTTGATTCTTGAAAGTGTTCATATTCATGTTCTTGAACTTTTGAAGATTAGATGATCATAGGAATTGTTTGTAACCTTCATGGTAGTTTAATTCATGATCATAATGTGTTTTAATGGAGTCCATAACTTGTCCTCAAGTTATGGAAAACCAAAAGTCTCACTTTTATTAAAGCCATTAAAAGAACACAAGAGTTATACAAATGAAGAGTCTTCATTTTTATTACTTAATTAATTCATAAGTTATAAGAAATGAAAAGTTTTGGAAGTTTACAAAACTTGCCCTCAAGTTTTGGAACATGTAAAGTCTTGATTAAAACTTTAGTTCCAACCCTTAGAATTTTAAAAGTTAAAATTCAACCCTTATACTTTATAATATTATAAGTTACTAATATATATATGTATAACAACAAGTCGTCTTACCGCTAGTACACCTCATTCACAAAGCCGGTCTATAAGGGGGGTGTAAGGTTGTTGCCTATAAAATGGCAACTTAATGGGTGTCCACTCTCACCCACCGCTTCCTTGATCGGTGGAGGGTCGTTAGCCGAACGGGTAAGACAAGGACTTATAAATTCTCATTAAAAGTATGATGAATATTATAAAGTAACTAAATGCTTTTATTAAATTCCCAATCTTAGTTACTTTAGAAAAATGTGAATAAGGTGCTAATCCATGAAATTACACTTTACACTTTGTTTAAGTCGTTAGTGGAGCGTGTGTGGTTAACCGACACACTAACTTGGACTTAACAAGGTAGGTAAAGGGTGACTTAAGGTTTACCATAGCATCGGTGGAGCGTGTGTGGTTTACCGGCACATCGATTGAGTGATAAACCTTGAGGGTACCAAGTGATTTGCATGGTTACTTCACACCTCGTTTTGTGATCCTCGGTATCCCAGTCACAAAACTTGGAGGGCACACTCGAGATTGAAACATGCCTTTGAAAAGTTCATTGAATCTCAAAAGAATCTAGGAATTTCTAAGAACCAATTAAAAACCTAATATTTATATTTCGTTTTTCATGGTGGAAAGTGGTGAATCGTCATTCACCTACCTTTCAAATATGTTATAGCTTGGATTACGGCATACCTCTTCTAAGTTATAATATATTGTGATTGGATCCTAGACTTAATATTACATTTGGGTGTTTTATTAAGGACTCTCTTAATATCTAAATTAATCTTGTTCTCTTCTTTCAGATGTCTTCAAACAATGCTGCTTCTGGCTCTAATCCTAATGGCTCCTTTACCCTTATGAACTTGTGTGGGAAAGTCACTTTTGATGGATCCAACTTCAATGAATGGATCAGAAACATCAGGATGATTACCCGCTACGAGGACAAAGAATATGTCCTTGACAAGGAGCTTAAGGAGATTGATGAGACCACTGCAACTCCCCAGGAGATCGCTGACTTCCGGGCACATGAAAGGGATGCTACAAAAGTGGCATGCATCATGTTGGCCACCATGACAGCGGAACTCCAAAAGTCCTATGAGGACTTCTACCCTTTTGAAATGCACCAAGATCTGATGGAAAGATACCATCAAAGTGCACGACAAGAGAGGTATGAAATCATATGCTCTATCATAACAACCATGATGAAGGACGGGGAATCCGTCACGAGCCACATGCAGAAAATGCAAAGGTATGTGGATCGGTTGCTGAAGCTTAATGTGAACTTCCCTGAGGAGCTTGCAATAGATATCATTTTTCACTCCTTACCATCCTGCTATGATCAATTCCGCATGACATAGCACATGAATAAGGAAGAGGTCACACTCAGCAAACTTCAGGGACTCCTCAAGACCGCAGAAACACGTCTTAAGGGTAAGTCAGTTGTTAACACTCCTACTCCAAAGTCCGCCCCGGTTTTGGCAATCGGGAAAGGTAGAGGGAAGAAGAGGAAGAGCTCTTCGAAGGGTACCAAGGCTAGGACCCTTGATGGCTCTTCTTCAAGTGGAACCAAGAAAGGTTTTGTCACTCCTTCTTCTGACCCTAAAGAGGCTGAATGCTTCTATTGCCATGAAAAGTCACATTGGAAGTGGAACTGCCCAAAGTACCAGCAAGATGTGAAGGATGGGAAAGTTAAACCCAACCATGCAGGTATTTACACTATCTTATCTAATAACTCACCCCATTCTAACTCTTGGGTCCTTGATACCGGTTGTGGTATTCATATCTGTTATGATTTGTAGGGACTAAGAAGTGAGAATGTGGAGCATGGAAGAATAAACTTAATAATGGGGAATAGGAAAGCTTTACCTGTCACCAAGATTGGAGTTTATACTTTATCGCTAAGTAGTGGGTTTAGTTTAGATTTGAATAAATGTTGTTATTCGCCAGAAATGGCAAGAAATATTATTTCCTTTCATGCATTGTATAAACAAGGTTTCACCTTTTCATTTGATAATGAAGTTGGTTCGATTAATGCTTTCTTTAATAATGTTCTTTATTTTAAAGCATTACCTTGTGATGGTGTGTATGAAACTGTATCTGTGGTTGATAACTTAGGAAATAATGTATTGTGTATTGATTCTGTTAATGATAATAACTTGGATAAAGCATCATTATGGCATTGTCGTCTTGGACATATAAGCAAGAAACGCATAGGCCAACTCCAAAAGGATGGAGTATTGGAGTCATTTGACCTAAAGTCAGATGATAGTTGCGAATCATGCTTACTTGGAAAAATGACAAAGTCACCCTTCACAGGTTCTTGTAAGAGGGTGAAGGTTTGTTGGATCTTATACACACAGATGTGTGTGGGCCCTTCAAACATGCCACAAGGGATGCTAATCGTTATTATTTGACTTTTACTGATGATTACAGTAGACATGGATATGTCTACTTAATCAAGCATAAGTCAGAGACTTTTGAGAGGTTTAAAGAGTTTAAACAGGAAGTCGAGAATCAATTGGGCAGGAACATTAAGATGCTTCGATCCGATCGAGGTGGTGAGTATCTTAGTTCAGAGTTCCTCGACTATCTTAGGGAATGTGGGATTGTCTCACAATTGACACCTCCCAAGACACCGCAGTTGAATGGTGTAGCTGAGAGGCGTAATCGAACCTTGTTGGATATGGTTCGTTCCATGATGAGTCGAGCTTCGCTACCAATCTCATTTTGGGGGTATGCCTTAGAGACTGCCGCCCATATCCTTAATCTAGTTCCTTCAAAGAAAGTTGCCAAAACTCCTCATGAGATGTGGACTGGTAAAGTACCCAAACTAGACCACATTAAGATTTGGGGTTGCGAGGCTTTCGTGAGACGCGAGACTCATGATAAGCTCGAACCTCGAAGTGAGAGGTGTATTTTCATCGGCTACCCACAGAAATCCTTTGGTTACCTCTTCTACAGACCTTGTGAGAATGTGGTCTTTGTAGCTAGGAGGGCTTTCTTTCGAGAGAGAGAGTTCATAAGCCAAGGAGACAGTGGGAGGAAAGTTGACCTTGAAGAAATTCAAGAGTCAAGTGGTGAAGGAACTTCAAACCCTAGCACTCAACTTGAGGAGGAAACTTCTGTTGAGCCAATTGACAAGTCTGTACCTCTGAGGCGTTCCACAAGGGTTAGGAATGCACCTGAGCATTACTATGGATTCCATATTACTGCGGAAGGTGACACACTTATCAGTGATGAGACACTGATAGGTCTGGATGAACCTAACAGTTACGCGGAAGCCATGGCAGGCCCTAAGTCAGCCAAGTGGAAAGAGGCAATGGACAGCGAGATACAGTCCATGTATGACAATCAAGTTTGGAACTTGGTTGAGAATGTACCAGGTCGTAAGACTGTAGGGTGCAAATGGATCTTCAAGAAAAAGAACGACATGGATGGTAATGTACACACTTATAAGGCACGACTGGTTGCAAAGTGTTTCTCACAAACTCCGGGAGTTTATTATGATGAGACCTTTTCTCCAATGGCCAAGATTAAGTCTATTAGGGTTCTGTTAGCCATAGCCGCATTTCATGACTATGAAATATGGCAAATGGATGTCAAAACCGCTTTCCTTAATGGAAAGTTGGCTGAGGATGTTTACATGAGTCAGCCAGAGGGTTTTGTCAACACAGAGTACCCTAATAGAGTGTTTAAGCTTGAGAAATCCATTTATGGGTTAAAGCAAGCACCTCGTAGATGGAATCTTTGCTTTGATGAGAAAGTCAAGGAATTTGGCTTTTCTAGGAGTGAAGATGAATCTTGTGTATATGTCAAGGCTAGTGGGAGTATAGTTAGCTTTTTGGTATTGTATGTGGATGACATACTACTCATAGGAAATGACATCCCAACTCTGCAGGAAGTTAAGTCCTGGCTTGGGAAGTGTTTCTCTATGAAGGACCTAGGAGAAGCTGCCTATATTCTAAGGATAAGGATCTTGAGAGACCGGAGTAAAAGACTAATTGGACTTAGTCAGAGTACTTACTTGGATAAGGTGTTGAAGAGATTCGGCATGCAGGACTCCAAGAAAGGAGAGTTACCCATCCAGAGTAATGCCAGATTGAGTAAGACACAAAGCCCTAGTACTGAGGCTGAGATAGCAGAAATGAGTCGAATACCTTATGCTTCGGCTGTAGGATCGATCATGTATGCTATGACGTGTACTCGACCTGATGTAGCCTTTGCTTTGAGCATGGTTAGCAGGTATCAGGGGAACCCTGGCAAGGCACACTGGACTGCGGTAAAGAATATCCTCAAGTACCTACGGAGGACTAAGGACTGGGTCCTTACCCTCGGTGGGAGTGAAGACGTGAGATTTGTAGGGTATAGTGATGCTAGCTTTCAGACTGATAGGGATAATTTCCGCTCTCAGTCAGGCTGGGTCTTTACCTTAAATGGAGGAGCAATTTCTTGGAAGAGTTCCAAGCAAGAGACAGTGGCTGATTCAACTTGTGAATCAGAGTATATAGCAGCTAGCGAGGCAGCAAAGGAGGCGATATGGCTGAAGAACTTCATTGGAGACCTTGGAGTTGTACCAGCTATTAAAGAGCCAATGGAAATTTTCTGTGATAGTGAAAGTGCAGTTGCCTTAGCCAAGGAACCAAGGGATCACGGGAGATCCAGACACATCGACAGAAAATACCATTTCATCAGACATCGAATAGAAGAAGGACTCCTCATGGCAAAGAGGGTATCATCGGATGAGAATCCAGCAGATCCCCTCACGAAGGGACTGACTCGGGTTAAGCATCTCCAGCATGCTCGGAGCATAGGGCTGAAGGATGATATTAGATTTAGTAGTTAGATAACCTTGAAATTTGTAAAGTGTAATTGACATTAGATGATGAATAAAAGGTGTTTTATTTATGAGTAAAGTGTTGCTATCTCTTGTCGATCGTTTACTATATTTCTTTTGCATGTTTTGACTTCCAGAATAATTATGTTTGGTATATCATATTATTCGAACCTCCACAGTCGGTCATATGTCGGAAGTAGGTATGAATCAAGACTGTCATGATTGGTTGCAGAGGTCTAAGTTGTTGGACATGGCTACAACACTCATGAGTGCTCATAAGCTCTGAGCATTGGACTCAACCCACGCTCACTGGAATCACTTCATGGAATTTATCTCGAGTGCTCGTGAGACGGTAATATCATATAAGTCTTCAAACCTAGAGATATGATTTGTTACTTATGAGTTGGTTATGCATTGATTGTACGTTAACGCATTGGTAACTCGATGTTATAAAACGTGCTTTTGTGTATAATTCAATGAGTGGTAGAACAAACATATGAGTCGAAGTTTATCTGTTCCTTCTTGGATTAGAAGCTGATATCTGCGCCCCTCGATGATTTTGTTTTGACCTATGTACCGGGCCCGGTCAGAACTAAGTTGATGTGTTCAATTAAGTTCTTTGTCAAACAAATCGGAAATCGGGAAACAAACTGCTGGACAATAATTAAGACATTGTTCCATGTATTTGTCCGGCTGATATCTAGAACAGAGGATTATATGATCACTTATCTTAAATGGCGTATCATCATCTTCTCAGTTCCGAGAGACCTTGAAAGAGCTACGATTGCCGATCGGTTCCTGAAGTATTGCAGTTATAGTTATTAGACTTATCCAAGTGGGAGACTGTTGGATAAGGTGTCTAAGTCCATAACTATTTCTGGTATGTACTTGACCCGACCCGGCATGGTCCATTTGGGTTGCTTGGCACCATGCAATTAGATAAACTAAAATGAGAGAAATAACACTTATGGTTTATTAATATATTATAAGTTCTAATATATTAATAATATTATTTAATTAGTTTGATCAAGAATTAATTTAGAATTAATTAAGTGATCAAAAGATAACTAATTAAATATATGGGTAGATTATGTAAATCTTCCATATCTTATATAGTGGGCTAAGAGGCTCCATGGATTATCAAGTTGGGTTCCACCCATAGGATGCTCCATGGATGCTCCATGGGAGTTACAAACCCATGGGTCATGGAAATGAAGAGTCATGACACATTAGGGTTTACATGGTGTAACCCTAGACGTGTCAACACTATATAAGAAACCCATTCTCCAACAAAATCGGATACACTAAGAAACAAGAGGGCTAGAGCCGATTTTGCAAGTGTAAGATTCTCTCAAAGTTTACTCCTTTGCATTTGGTGTTGTGTGAAGCATTTGAGGCATCACACTTGGGGTGCTAGGCTCACAAGGTTTCAAGGATCATAATCAACAACAAGGTAAGTTATTCTATCTTTCATTCAAGTTAAAAATGTTCCCCATGTATGCTAGATAGGAATATAACCTTGGAATTCAACTTTGCATGATTATTAGACAAACATAGATCCAAGGTTATTAGGGTTGCATGTACACTTAAGAAGTGTTAGAATGCTCAAAACCCATCACCTTCATCATAATTTCGTTCCCCTTAGTCCATTAGGTTTCCCAGCCCAAAACTCAACTATCACACATTTGACAGTTTATGCCCCTTTATTTAATTAATCTCTTTTAGTCACCAAATTAATTCCTAATTAATTTATGACTAATACTAATTAAATAAATATGATTTCTCCTTTAATATATTATTCTTTTAATATATTAATAAACCATAATATCCTCTCTCTCATATCAAATTACCTTGTCAAGTTGCTTTGGTGAAGGCAACCCAAAAGGACCATGCATAACCGGGTCAAGTACATACCAAATATAGTTACGGGCTTAGACACTAATCCAACAGTTCTGGACTGTGTTTTCGAATACCACATCCTTTTTCATACTGATCACTTTCTTGATCTTTATCAATGACCACACTTCCTCAGGGGCTTTTGCAAGAACCGCATGAAATCGAATTTTCATGTGTGTTCCATCATCCTTATCTTTAAAATTTCCTTCTACTTTAAACTGAGGCATGATGAACATCATTTCATTCATTGGAAAATCCAGCTGGCTAGTATCAGTATTCGTGACCAAATAACTTTGTTTTGGTTTCTTCTCAAACGAATACATGTGATTATACGCTACCTTGGCCTCAATTGTTTCGTAATTGTAGTGTTTGGATGGATCACCTTTGTCCATTCCCTTCGGATCACTAGCACGCTGGGTCATAATGCTTTGAATCAACCTTAGTTTTTCAATTTCAGCTTCTGCTTCAGCCTTCTTTTCTTCTTTCGACTTTTCCACAACAATCGATTTCCATTTATCTTTCAAGGCTGAATTATCAATTACCTCTTTTGATTTTGAACCACTCTCACCAGTCTCTGTAGTTTTACCAATCACAATTCCTTTCGAAATAGGTCTTGTAATAGGTATCGTTGTAATGACTATTCAAGTAACCAGCCCAGCAGAAACTATAACTAGTTTTGTTGTTGGGATCTTTGAAGAAAATATCTTTCCTACAACTTTCGCATCTTCATCACTCACCTTCGACTCACCAGTTTTTCTTTCTCCCCCTTGCACCCCTGTGAAAACAGGTGGGGCATATGTGGTTGGAAGAAGGCTTGTAATGCGAAATATAGGAGCAAGTTGCTTGTTGAGAAGTGCTTAGAATTTTAAGAATTTTTGAGATAAAAATTCTGGAGTAATCAAGGAAGAAGAAACCGGCTGGACTGATAGATCTTTTAACTCCTTTAACAAAGTAATCACTTCCAAAAAGTTGGCATTTTTGTTTGTTGAAAGTTGAGTAATTTGAGGACTCAAACTTTCATATAATTTGACAAACTTGGTGACAACAGTACAAATAATATCAACCTTCTGATGCAGAGATGCATAATCTTGTTGAACACTTGCAATCTCTTTTTTCATATCTTCGCGGAGTTCACGAATTTTCAAATTGACATCCTCCCTGACTTTCTTCACTTCTTGAACAAAGAGAACATGCCTTTCCTTTGTTACATTCTTCAATTCTTTCACATCTCTGGCAAACTTCGAATTTTGAGAATTGATCCTTAGTTCATTATTCTGATCACTATGATCAACCTTCTCCAAAATTCGTGATTCAGAGTCGGTAAGCATCCCAGATACTTTACTCATAACTCTGGCTTCGAACAACTTCAACATAGACTCAACCTCCAAACTTGAAACAGACGAACCACCCCCCAGATCAGCTTGAGATTGAATTATAGAATTCAACTTCTGATTCAGGATTTTAAATTGCTTCATGGTCATCAGCATATGATCTGGAAACGCCTCTTCGTCTTCATGAAACTCCAATTCCTCAAACATGCCTCCAAACCCCTCAGTATCAGTTTCTGTCTCCATAAGAATGGTTTCTTGAACAGTCGAATTAGGTTTGGGTGTGTCAGTGGATTGAGAAGAAAAAATAGAAGTAAATGGTTGATTGATAATATTTTTGAATGTAGGCGAATCAGTGGTTGATGTAATGGATGGTGGTAAAGAAACAATACTTTCAAAGGGAGCAGAAGTATATTGACCTTGAGCTTCATTCTTCTCATCTCCATCATCCATATGGACATTTGCATCCGTATCAGATACGTTTTTCAGGGATGCCTGAAGTTCATACCTCCTCAGAAACTGATTTGGCAACCGAATCTTCGGGTGGTATGACGATTGTCTGCTCAGGAGTTGAACTTTGTACATGAAGAGTGACGTCTGGTGTTTCAGGAATTCTTTCATCATCATATTCTGTAGACTCAGTAGAAAGCATAAGCTTTCGTGTCTTCTTCTTCTTCGTCTTAGATATGTGTTTAGCCATATCTGTAGCCCTTCGCTTCTTTGATGATGGAGAAACAGGCGCTGGCATTTCACGAATCAAAACACCCTGATGAGTAACCTGAGGCTTTCGTACTACATGAGATGTTGGAGACTTACGTAGATGCGAAGACATCTTTTTGATTCTTCGAAACATACCAGTCTTCGAAGGAATAACCACTTTCTCTTGAGACTCAGGAACAACAGGTTTAATTATTTGAGTCTCTGCAATTGACACTTCTTGAACCACAGACTCTTCAACTGTAACTGGCTTCTTCTTTGGAGATTTCAAAATTTGCGAATCCTTGGTGTGCTTTTCAGAAGAATCCGGTTCAAGCTTCTTCGATCGTTTAGATTTCTTTTCTTCCCTTGGCAACAATTTCCCAGTTTGAACAGTAGAATCAATAGTTTGCAAATATGCCATTAAGACTAAATTCGAAGGATCAACTCTTTTAAGCATAGCATCAGGAATACGAGCAACAGCTGGAAAATCCTCAGCACTATCTGTGACTTCCTTCGGATAGTGATACGATTGAAAAACAACTTTTTCCTCATCATTGGGTACCAAAATCCCTTCCTAGTTGTAAAAGTATTGCAAAATCAAGCTCCAGTATCTTGCACACGAAATACCATGAATAGCATTCGTGTGTTCTACAGTCTTTTGAAATTCCTTCCACAATTGTGTAGAATAGTCCACTTGAAGATCATAATATATACCAGCAACCATTGCATAAACCTCCATTCTTCCTTTATCAATACCAACTATTCTCCCAGTTAAACATCTTAGAAAAATACCAAATAAGAAATTCCATAGTCGTGGAAGACCAGATTTCTTAAAAACACTGATCTTTGATAGTGGAGGCTGATATCCCATCTCATTAAACATATTAACGATTTGAGGGAATGTGAAAGCAACATATGGAGGTGAATTCAGAATTTCAAGAATTTGGCAAAAGAGTTTCTTGGATAGCCTGACCTTTTTGTCATTCACCAGATGGAAAGTAATTGTATCAGAAGCTTTGTTGTAACTAGCAGTAGATCCTGCTTGAGAAAGCCATGACAGTGGAACAGAGAATGAACTGAACATCGCCTTAGACAAAACAGAGTTCTTCAAGGCAACGATTAGCATCTTCAATTCTTCCGGGTATTGAGAAACATCACCCTCCAAGTAATAGTTTGTTGCTTGAATCTTCATTATTGGTAATGAAGAGACATCTTCAGTGGTTTGAGAAGGATCAGTATCAACATGAACAGAAGTCGCCATTGTTAGGGTTTGAAGACTTTGATGATCAGAGAATTTGGGAATTTTCCTTTTTGATTGCGTAAGCTGATTATTAACCCTTGAATCCCCTTTTATATGTAACCCTGAAGTTTGAATTTGAAGCGGGATATGTATTTAATGATATCCGACGTGGCACCTTGAAAATCGGACCATTACTGCGTAAAAGTAGCCATGAGTATTGTTATCCCCAAGAAGACCGGACAGAATACCATACGTCATTTATAAACAGCCTGTATTGTTATCCCCAAGAAGATTGTAACCGTCAGAACCCTTCGTATGGAAGCAAGGCTCTTTCACTTTTGGGATGAAAAGCGAAGTCATATGCCAGAAGTTTGAAATCATCAGCCTGAGTTGGTATTACTCAGAGCCTCAAGGATTTCGTGAGTGCAGTGTTCCAAAGAATGTAGACGAGAAACAAAGATAAGAAAATTTTGGGATATTGTGATGTCAAAATATCAATTTGAGACAAAAGCAGACGAAATCCCGGGCAAAGATTGCTTCATTAATCATTAAGAAAAATGATCAACAGCTTGTGTAGGTTCCCGTGAATTACAATCGAGTACTTGTTGATAAGTATCGAAGGGCTTCTTTTATAATGCTTCGTGGGTAGTTAAAAAAATTTCGTTACATGTCATCCTAAACATAAGGTGATAAATTGTAACAGAAATTACTTGTTTAACCAGTGTAGTCAGTGACAAGTTTTCTTTTGAATTTTTTTTTAAGTGACATTGAATTTCGAATGAAACTCACACGGAAATCATATTCAAAAAAATTTGTGCTGGATCTTGTTGGGTAACAAACATCTTGGGTTTCGAATGTTTGATCAAGACCACTCATTCGAAATGAATATGATTTGGAGTTTCGAATTTTGGTACTGAAGCAAATGTTTCGTGAAAATCTGGAACATTGTTCCCCGTCATTTCCTTAAAATTGTAGTGAAAATTGGGTTTCACTTTCATCACGGTGTCATGATGTCAGATCATAAACACATATTTTTGATATGTCTAAGTCTCGATGCGTTTGATCAAAGACCTCTCGGACATATGTCTTCGTGTGTGATCGTGTAAGAACTTTATAGGTGAAAAATATTGATGTAAGACACGAAAAGTACCTCTGTTATTTTTGGACAAAACAGTAAACTCTTAACTCATTTTGAGAAGAGTCAGGTAGCTCGGAGACTAATGTGAATATAAGCCTGATTGGGAAGAAATTTTCGTATGAATGATTTCATTAAGGCTTTCATACACACACATTGAGTCATTGGAGGCTTTGGACAACATGCAGCAGCATGCTTCTAGGGACAACTTAGCTAGTTCAAGTGATGAAAAATGTATGGATTCATACGAAAAATGTACCTGACCCTAGAACTGCAAGCATAATCCACTGTATATCTTCATGATTATTTGCAACAAAACACTAAAAAGAAATAAGAATCAAAATATTTTTGTTGTTTTGATTTTTCGAATATTGAATGACAATACAAAAGAAAATCTTTTGGGATTTTTGACTTTTCGAAAATTGAATGACAAAACAAAAGAAAATCTTTTTGGATTTTTGATTTTTCGAAAATTGAATGACAAAACAAAAGAAAATCTTTTTGGATTTTTGATTTTTCGAAAATTGAAAATAAATTGTACTTGATACAAAAATGCAAAATTTTATCATCCCCTTATAAGTGACAAATGTACGAATTCGAAGGGGTCGAAGCGTTGACTATGAACAGTAACCTCTGAATGCTGACGGTTATTGCTTTGTCTTTCATTCAGCGCCTCTGAATCGTTCCTGCTCATTCATCATTCGCCTTTTTCACATGGAACAAAATTTCCATCGATCATTCCAAGTCCTATAATTTTCACAAGGGATTTTTCATCTAAAGGTTTCGTGAAAATATCAGCTAACTGATCAGTTGTTTTCACCAAATGTACTTCAATATTTCCATCCTCCACGTGATCCTTGATGAAATGATAACGAAGTGCTATATGTTTTGTCTTCGAATGCTGCACAGGATTATGACAAATTCTTATTGCACTTTGAGAATCACAATATAATGGAATCTTTTTCATATTGATTCCATAATCACGCAATTGACTTTGAATCCATATAATTTGTGAAGTGCAAGCAGCAGCAGCCACATATTCTGCTTCAGCTGTTGAAATTGATACACATGTTTGCTTTTTCGACTGCCAGCTCACTATTTTGCCATCGAGAAATTGACATCCACCACATGTGCTTTTTCTATCAAGATTACACCCACCCAAGTCTGCATCCGAATATGCTTGTACAAAGAACCCAGTTTTCGAAGGATACCACAATCCTAACGAAAATTTTCCTTTAAGATAACGAAATATATTCTTCACAGCAGTGAGATGTGGTTCTCGTACCTTGCACAATTACACACAAAAAACATGATATCAGGTCTACTGGCTGTAAGATAAAGTAATGAACGAATCATGCTTCTATAATGAGTTATGTCAACTGCAGGTTTATCTAACGAAGGTGTCAACTTTATGCCAGTTGCCATTGGAACTCGTAACTTTGTGCTATTCGTCAATCCAAACTTTTCTAGCAGATTCTTCGTATATTTTTCTTGATTAATAAAAATTCATTCTCTGCTTTGACAAATATTCAGTCCAAGAAAATTATTGATTTTCCCATCATGCTCATTTTGAACTTACTTTTCATCAAATCTTCGAATTCTCTAGATAAAGCAGGGTCAGTTGAGCCAAATATAATATCATCAACATAAATTTGAACAAGCATTGGATGATTCCCAACTTTCTTTCGAAATAATGTGGGGTCAACAGATCCTTGTTTAAATTTAGATTGTTTCAAAAATGAAGTAAGAGTTGCATACCATGCTCGTGGTGCTTGTTTCAAACCATAAACTGCCTTATCTAAAATATAAACATGATCTGGATATTCCTCGTTAATAAAACCTGGGGGTTGTTCCACGTAAACTGTTTCTTCAAGCTCTCCATTTAAAAATGCACACTTCACGTGCATTTGATAAACATCGAAGTCTTTGTGAGCTGCATAAGCTAGAAATATACGAACCGCCTCGAGTCTTGCGACAGGGGCAAAAGTTTCTTCATAGTCGATTCCTTCTTGTTGTGAATATCCTTTAACAACAAGTCTGACTTTGTTTCGAACAATATTTCCATCTTTGTCGGTTTTGTTTTTAAAAATCCATTTTAACCCGACTATTGAAACATTTTCAGGTTTAGGAATTAATCTCCAAACCTTGTTTCGTTCAAATTCAGACAATTCAGATTGCATCGCTACAACCCAATCTGAGTGTTCCATTGCAACCTTAACTGTTTTTGGTTCAATTTTAGAGATGAAAACATTGAACATGCAAAATTCTTGATGAGTATTCAATACCTCATTCTTTGCACGAATTTGAGCTCTTGTTAAAACACCCTCTTGTGGATTCCTAATTACTTGATCCTTCGGATGATCTCTTGTCCATTTTTCCATTGGCAGATATGCTGGATCAAATTCCAAAGGTGCATCTTCGTATATATTATCATTCTCTGAACCTGCAATCGAACAAACATCATCAAAATCATTATTATTCTCAATATTTTCTAAATGCTCCCCCTCAACATTATGCTCCCTCTCAACATCATGCTCCCCCTCAACATCAACATTCAACTTTTCATTCTCCCCCTCGAAAGAATGCTCTCCCTCAACTAGAGTATTCGAATCCAAGTGCTCTCCCTCCACTGGATTGTTTTGCATACTTTCGCCTTTCTCTGGAGAAGTTGATGTTGAATCATCAGTAAGCTTCGTTAGTTCAGAGTGATCATTATCATTTGCATTTATTTCAGCATCAACAACATGATCTGAAATTCCACAAATTAAATCATGATCAATATCTAAGGTTTGTGAGGATTCAGATTCATCTTGTATGTTTTTCAGAATAGGATGATTTTCAAATTGCGATGTAGTTTGTTTAATGTAGTAATCATCAAATGTAAGATTAAAAATTTCTTCAACTTTTCGTGTTCTTTTTTTCAACACACGATATGCGACTGAATTATGCGAATATCCCAAGAAAATCCCTTCATTTGCTTTAGCTTGAAATTTCGTAAGATTATCCTTGAGATTCATAATGAAGTACCTGCATCCAAAAACATGGAAAAATTTGACATTAGGTTTTCGATTATTGCGAATTTCATATGGAGTAATGTTAAAATGACGATGAATGAAAGATCTGTTTTGAGTAAAACATGCGGTGGATACGGCTTCAGCCCAAAGGTATTGTGGAAGATTCGCATATGCCAGCATAGTCCTTGCTGCTTCGCATAGAGACCTATTTCTTCGTTCAACAACACCATTTTGTTGTGGTGTGTATGGAGATGAAAAGTTATGTGAAATCCCTTTGTCCACCAAAAATGAATCAAGTATATTGTTCTTAAATTTAGTTCCATGATCACTCTTAATTTTTCGAACAATCTTCTTCAATGTTGTTTCCATCTTTTTGATAAAGTCAATCATGATTTGTGCAACTTTGGATTTAAGCCTGAGAAAATAAACCCACGTAAATCTGGAAAAGTCATCAACAATAACTAAAATGTACCTTTTCTTGTTGAGAGTTGAAACTGTCGAAGGACCACACAAATCAATATGTAAGAGCTCCAAAGGTTCGACAATTTTCGAATCTATCGTAATTGGATGACCTTGTTTATGTTGCTTTCCAACTTCAGAAGCTGTACATAAAGAATCATTGTCAAATTTAAGTAAGGTAAACCTCTTACCAAATCTTGTACCACAAGTTTATTGATGTTTCGAAAATTGAGATGAGAAAGTCTTCAATGCCAAAGCCAACTTAAGTCTGATGTTGCTTTCGAAAGAAGACATATAGCAGGTTTCCCTACTATCGGATTGATGTCCAAACTGAACACGTCACCTTTCCTTTTGGATTTCAGTAACACTTCTTTAGTGTTGACATTCGAAATAACACTTCCTTCTTCATTAAAAAGAACTTGATTGCCAGTGCCCACAACAAGTTGGGAAACACTTATCAATTTATGTTGAAGACCTTCAACATACGCAACACGATTCACTGTGAATTGGCCGTTCGTGATCTTCCCATATCCTTTGACTTGACATTTTTGATTGTTCCCAAACTTCACAACTCCAACATTTTTTAGGCTTCGAAAATCACGTAAATTCTCCTTCTTCCCAGTCATGTGACGAGAGCAACCACTATTAATGTACCATTTATTATCATATTGCTCGTCACATAGTACCTACAATCATTGGAAAAATTTAGGTACCCAATGCTTTTTGGGTCTTTGGAAATTAGATTTCAATTTCGAATGTAATGAAGAACTTTTCACCCAATCACAAACTTTGGGTTTGAGACTATCAATTAAGTTCACATCTTCATTTAAAGAGACCGAAACATAAGATTTTGATGGTTTCGAATGTTCACTGACATTACCCTTGGAATTCTGAGTTTGTGAATGGACACTCTTTGCTTTTATTACTGGTTTCCAAGCTTTGACTGATATGTTCGAATCCTTAGAAGATGAACTGCCGTTTGATGAAGTATTCACATATTTCTCATATGCTTCGTGAATTTGCTCCTTTGAAAATGTATTCGACTGATACATCTTTCCTTTGCGTTCAAGCCAATGATCAATGTTCTTCCTTGAAGTCATTCCTTTTTCACGTGAAATTTTCATAGTTTCTTTCTTCGTATGATTAGGAAAATTTGGCTTTTGAGGAACAAAATCAACTTTTGGATTTGTTAGAAAAGATTGAGCATATGATGTATCAACTGTTGATTTAAAATGTTGATGTTGAAAGAATTTTTGATTTGGATTTGATTTATTTGAAAATTTTCTTGGAATATTAGTTTCTGAAACTTTCGAAAACCTTGGTTGTTTATTCACTTCAGACCTTGAATGATTTGATTGTGATGAATGTTGAGTTTTTGTTGAAAAAGAGGAATGTTTAGCTTTGAAAACATTTTTGGGTGATTGTGATTCAGACATCTTTTGAGACTCAATATTTTGCCAAAGTATTTTCTTCCGAGCTTGTCTTTTTGAAATGTTGTTTTCCTTCGAAAATTTGTCAACTTGATCTTTGTATTCCTTGGAGTTTAGTTTGACAATTTTTTCATTTTCCTTTACAACTTGTTTTGAATTCTCTTTTTCAATTTTTTATTTTTCAACCCATTTTCTTTGTGATTTTTGACGTTGAAACACGTATGAATTCTTTGTTAAGTTGTTTTCAACTGTGCTTTGATTTTCGAAAAAACCTTCATCAGTTGTTTTTGAATTATCCTCCTCAACTAACTTCTTTAATTCTGGTTTGATATTCTCAACATTTCCAGTAGTTACGAAAACTTGATTTGGAAAAATGACATCATCTGTACACTTGAAATATGGATAAACCACAGTATTCGTTTCAAGGTAATGTTCATCTTTTTCAGTCATTACTGTTTCGAACTTTTGTGTATCACCATACACTTGATCAACCACTATTCGTGGAGTTTCTTCTTCCTTTGAAGATTTCTTTCCCTTCGAAATTTTCTCTTCATCTTCATCATCGCTATCATCAGTTTGACTGTCTTTGAGATCCACAAAGTTCATATCACAAACTTTCGAAGTTGAAGGTATATCAGTTTCTTTCTCAACCATCAAATCCTTAACTTTTTCTTTCCCTTTAAATGTTGATGCAACATTAACAACAGACAACTGGGAACAATCAACATCCTCAAGTTCACTAATTTCACTAATATTGTCAGAATTATCTTCAATATCAGCAAAATTAGATTGAGAATCAGATGTTGAATTCTCAGTAGTTTTTCAAAATTTGAATTTGTTCAGATTTAGTCAAAGTATCATTCACTATGTTAACGAATTCATTCGCATCAAGACATTCATCAATTTTGACAATTCCATATTTATATCTATCATCAGGAACTTTGTCAAAATCAGCTATTATTTGCTCACAATCATACGAAATATTATCTACCTTAGCTCTTTCGTATGCTAGAAAAGGTAGTAATTTTCTATGTTGCTCTTTACTTATTTCACATGAATGATGTAAATCAGTTAATTTTCCATAAAGTCTTCTAGCAGAATTACAATAAATGTTTCTTTGTGCTTGCAAAAGTTTGACTTTACTTGATAAAGTATCCCTATCACACATAATATTTGTTATTTGTAATTCCAAACAATCAATTTTACTTATTTTCATGTCTAATCGCTTTTTGGTCTCTAACAACTCCATTGACAACTTGTTGGCCTCATTGCTAGCAGACACAACAATTGAATCAAAATAAGTAACCGTCTCATCAAAATATATTAGTTCAGAATCATAAGCATGTGTATGAGTATTAAAAGATTCGAGAATTTTACATACCTTTGTTGTCATTGGAGATTTGTCTGCTGTCTTGGATACGAAGCATCATCCTTTCACTTCAAATTCCTCGTCATCTGAGTCCTCCTCCATTTTCGCATACATTGCTCCATGTGTTGGATTCCTCATTTCTTCATCGTCTGATCCGGATGACCAGATTTGATACGTTCCATTTTCATCCTCATATTCACCTTTTGTAACTAATGACAAGTTTTTGGCTTTCGCACGAACCTCCTCAAGCCTTTCTGCATAATAAGCCTCATCTTTAACTTTATTCTTCCTCTCATCCTTCTTCCGAAGCATACAATCATTCGCAAGATGATTAGCTCCGTTGCAATAATGACAATCTATACCAGCATCACCTTTCAGCTTTTTCTCGATCTTTCCTTCAGACATTTTCAAATCTTTCTTCTCAACATTCTTTTTCTCCTCAACAACAGTTTTACTCACAGTACTTCCTTTTACTTCAGCTAGCTTAGCCTTCGGATTGAACGGCTTTTTGAAAAACTTCTTGACACGATTATTCGAGTAAAATGCTATTGCCTCATCATCCGAATTCATGATGAATCCCTCTTCATCCTCAGAATCACCATTTTCAGCTTCTTTCTCAGATAACTTTGACACAAGTGCTAATGGACCTCCCAAACTCAGCTTCGATTCTTCAACAATTTCATTTACCTCAGTTTCATGTGTCTTCAACTGATTATACAAATCATTGAGAGTTGATGTATCAAAACTTTGTTGATTCTTCACCATCATACTCATGCTTCTCCATTCTTTTCGAAGAGCCATCACAAAAATGAGATTGAATTCCATTGAAGTCCTGGTAATTCCATAGCGATTACAACGATAGATTAACTCGTTCAGTCGATCATAGTAAACTTCAATTGTTTCACCTTCTTTTTGTCTGAAATCTTTCAGCTCAACCAAACACTGTTTAACTGAATTGATTTTCATCTTCTCACTTCCTTGAAACTTATCTTTCAGATTGTTCCAGATCTCTTTTGCAGTTGTACAACTCCTTACATAATTGTACACAACTGGAGGTAAAGCTCCTCGCAATTCCCTCATACACCTTTTCTCCAGTTTCTTCAGACGATCAATTTGATTATCAACTCCAGAACTTGTTGAAGATGATCCAATTGCTTGAACATTCAACGGAGCATTGATATTTCCAGTGATAAATGACCATAATTCTTCATCAAGACCATTCAGATAATCCTGCATACGATCAGACCATTGATCATAATATTCAGGGATTAGCATTGGAATTTTGGTTGATGATCCTAACAAATGAGAAAACGAGGTCATCGAATTGAGATTGAAACTCGCCATTGTTGTACGGAAGATGATTTTGAAAATTTTAAAGAAAATTTGGATATTTGAAATCAAACTAGTTGAAATAAATCAGAATTTCAATAAGAACACTCGATTCAGCAATTCAAGTGCAGAATCAAATCACAATCTACAATCTAGACAATTTTTCACGATCAAAAAGTGCGGAAACTTTTGAACCAAAAACTTGATTCAAAAACTTTTTGAATGGATGAAAATCAGATCACAGATGTGATTCCTGCTCTGATACCAATTGATGAATCAAAGAATCGAGTATAGAATTGATCAGAGTATCAAATCAAGTAAGAATATGAAATTGAACACCGGATGTAAATATGATCTTGTTTCAGCTCTATTACGCTTTCGAATGTTTACAGAGTACAAAGACAGGTCTGCAAAAAACTCTTATCTAACTCTAGTAAATATCCCTATTTATAGGGAACTGAAAACATAAAAAAAATATACTAAGGCATAGACACTTACGCTTCGAACAAAAGCGCCTCAGTAAAATAGATTACAAAACATTCGAACAGTTCAAAATACATTTCGACTAATTACAACAATTCGACCATTACACTATGTATAGAGATGGGCCAAACATGAAACACCAGAAGGCAGGACCAATTTGGGATGTAAGCACTTCTTAAATCCAACAACCCTATGCGATCCTTCAAACAAGATTCCCCGTACCGCGAGTAGTTAAAAAATATTATAATAACACTTTGTATATTATGTTTTATAATACATGTATTGGCTACAAGTTCATAATAACGATATTCAAACTCGGGAAGCGTTTCGGTTCTAACAATTCTATTTTCCTTCGACGAAGACTAATATCATTACCGCTGGATTTTAGTCTAATATTTATTGCGACTGTTTACGAGGGATCTTGTTTTATTCGTGTTAAACAATACTTTTCAACCACTATGTATAGAGATGGGCCAAACATGAAACACCAGAAGGCAGGACCAATTTGGGATTTAATCACTTCTTAAATCCAACAACCCTATGTGACCCTTCAAACAAGATTCCCCGTACCGCGAGTAGTTAAAAAATATTATAATAACAGTTTGTATATTATGTTTTATAATACATGTATTGGCTATAGGTTCATAATAACGATATTGAACTTAAACATAAGCTGTACTTAATGTAGGATACGCGTAACTTACTTATAAGAGGGTTAGGCTAGGAACCGGGCTCTGCGAGGGTAGAACTTCTGAGCCAAAAGTTCTTCTTCTCGGAGCCTTTTGGCACTCCGGGACTCGGCTTTGGCACTTAAGAAGTACTAGGGAAAGGGAGGGATAGTTTTGGAGTGTTGAGAGATAAAGAAGGGTGAATGTCTGAAGAATTGGGAGAAACCTCGCACCTATTTATAGGAGGCTGGATGCGAGTGTGTGGGGCCTACCTTCGGTATACGTTGGGCGTAGTCAGTACGCGGGCCATCCAAAGTGTGTTAAAAATTTCCTTTAGACTCCATCGGCTAATTTTAACTTTATTTTTAAAGTTATATTTTAACACGCCTGGACGTGTAAAGTCTGTTAAAAATTCATAACTTCATCATCCGACATCCATATCATCTATCTTTATATCGTTGAGCTCCTATTAATGATATTTCAATTCTTCTTTAGGTTGTGTCGGCTAATAATTGGACGATCTAAAATTCGAATTCCGGGATGTGCACTGTTGTGCTAAATCTTAGAAAAATCATAACTTCCTTATACGAAGTCAGATTTGGACGTTCTTTTTATGACCGTTCTCAGTTTAACGTATACTACGACATTTGTTTAGATCGCTATGGCTAAAAAGTATTTTATCGCAAACTCACTTTTTACAATTCCCGGTGTCACGCCGGTTATGCCGCAAAACTTTGACAGATCATAACTTCTTCGTTATAAATCGGATTTCAGCGTTCCTTATATCCCCGAAATCTTTGTTACGATTACTTATACTTTCTTCATAGATATTGGGTCTATATATCATTTTTTTTGCCGCTTATTTTTATTATTATTTTATTACGTCGTTATAAATAAGTATAATGCACATAAAATCACATAAATCACATGCTACTCAAATAATTCTTCTTTATTACTTCAAAATAGGTCACAATTGTCGACCACAACTATTGCATCATACTATTAATGCTTAGCCTAGAAACGCAGGCGTTACAATTCTCTCCTTCTTAGGATGATTCCATCCCCGAATCATGCATCAGCAAAAATATATGGATAGCGACTCATCATGTCACTCTCTATTTCCCAGGTGAGGTTTGGGCCATTCGTATGTTTCCATTGCACAAGCACCAAGTTGACCATCTTGCTTCATAGCTTCTTTGTGTTACGGTCAACAATTGCCTGAGGCACTTCGATTATCCTCTTATATTCATCCATCCTTAACTCCAAAAGTGGAATTATATTGGGAAATTCTCTTGTAAACTTCCTCAAATAAAACACGTGGAAAGTGTTATGAATTCCATCTAGTTCTTCAGACAATTCCAACTTGTAAGCTTGGTTCCCAATCCTCTGAAGAACCATGAGTTGTCCAATAAACCTTACACTCAGCTTTCCTCTCTTTCCAAATCTTATAAGTCCCTTCCATGGTGAGACTTTGAGCAATACCGAATCTCAAACTTCAAATTTCATCGGTTGTTTCTTCTTGTCAGCATAACTCTTTTAGCGATCTTGAGCTGCCAACATTCTTTCCCTAAACACTTTTAGCTTTTCAGCAGTCTGATGGACTATTTAAAGGCCCATAAACTGCATTTCTCCGGCATCAAGCCAACAAGACGGCATACGACACTTATGACCGTACAAAGCTTGATAAGGTGCCATCTTAATGCTAGAATGCTAACTATTGTTGTAGGAAAACTCTACCAAGGGTAAATGCTCATCCTAGTTACCTTGAAATTCTAGGGTACATGCTCTTAGCATATCTTCCAGTGTTTGAATTGCTCTTTCGATATGACCATCAGTCTGCGAATGGTAGGCTGCACTTAAACACAACTTCGTACCCATTTCCTCTTGTAGACTCCTCCAAAACCTTGATGTGAAACGAATATCACAATCTGATACAATTGTTAAAGGAACACCTTGAAGTCTTACTACCTCCTTCACATAAGCATTTACAAGGTTATCCATAGACCATATCTCATTGGCTACTATGAAGTGTGCACTCTTTCTAAACCAATCCATGACTACCCAAATAATGTCATAACCGTTCTTCGTCCTGGGTAGTTTAGTCACTAAATCCATGGTGATGGCTTCCCATTTACCCATGGGTACAGGTAAAGTTTCTAAAGTCCCATATGGTTTCTGATGTTGCGCTTTAACTATCGCACATGTTACACAATCAGTCACATATATTGCAACATCGAGCTTCATCATCAGCCACCAGTAGTAAGGTTCAGATCCCTATACATCTTAGTGCTCCCAGGATGAATCGAATACATGGTCTTGTGAGCTTCTTCCATCAGATGATCTCTTATTCCTCCCATCTTAGGTACCTAAATTCTATCTTGGAATACCTTCAATCCTTGACTATTTGTACCGAATACCAACGTTTTGCCTAAACGTTCTTCCTTTCGTTCATTTTTCTCCAAATCTCCTTCTTGAGATTTCTTGATGCTTTCCACAATTGTTGATACAACTTCTATTCTTAATGCTCTTGGCCTTTTTCTTTCCAAGTTTACTTTTTGACTTAGAGCATCAGCTACGACATTTGCTTTAACAGGGTGGTAGAGTATCTCACAGTCCTAATCCTTGAGCAACTCTAGCCAGTGTTGTTGTATCATATTCATAAAGATAATGCCTCCATATCTTTAACGCAAATACTACCGCTGCGAACTCCAGATCAGGAGTGTGGTAGTTCTTCTCGTGCTCTTTCAACCGTCGAGATGCATATGCTATCACCTTATCTCTCTGGGTCAGAACATAGCCTTACCCAACTCCAGATGCATCACTATAGACGGCGAAGTCTTCAACTCTGTTAGGTAAAGAAAGAATTGGTGCTTCACACCACTTCTTCTTTAATTTCTCGAATGCCTGTTCATGTTTCTCACTCCATGTATATGTAGCTCTTTTATGGGTCAAAGCTGTCAATGGAGCAGCTATCGAAGAAAAGGCTTGGATAATTCTTCAGTAATATCCAGCTAATCCCAGAAAGCTTCAAATCTTGGTGGGACTTTTTGGTCATTCCCATTTCATCACACCTTCAATATTTGTTGGGTCAACCATTATTCCCTCTTAGTTAACCACATGGCCCAAGAATTGGACTTCTCGAATCCAGAAATCAGATTTTGAGAACTTTGCTTACAACTTGTCCTTCTTTAGAACATCTAATACTTCTCGCAGGTGCTTGCCATGCTCCTTCTGGATCTTGGTATAAATCAGAATGTCATCTATGAACACTAGCACGGATTTATCAAGGAATGGTTTACAAACCCTGTTCATGAAATCCATAAATGTTGCTGGAGCATTGGTTAGTCCAAATGACATAACCAAAAACTCATAGTGTCCGTATCTTGTTCTGAATGCAGTCTTCTTGATATCGTATTCTCTCACCTTCAGTTGATGATATACTGACCTGAGATCGATCTTTGACAAATAGCTCGAACCTTGTAGGTGATCAAGCAGGTAATCAATCCTTGGCAATGGATACTTTTTCTTCACCGTTGCCTTGTTCAGCTCTCTATAGTCTATGCACATCCTGATGCTCCCATCCTTCTTCTTCACGAATAACACAGGAGCTCCCCAGGGTGATGAACTAGGTCTAATGAAACTGTTGTCCAACAACCCCTGAAGTTGCATCATAAGCTCCTTCATCTCTGTTGGTGTGAAACAGTATGGTGCTTTCGCTACTGGTGTTGATCTTGGCAACAAGTCTATTCGAAACTCTACTTGTCTATCAGGGGGAAATCCAGGAATATCTTCGGGAAAGACTTCTGGATAGTCACACACCACTAGTATTCTTTGTATCTCCTTCTTCTCCTTCTTTGCATCGATCACAATTGCCAAGTGTGATGTGCATCCTTTAGACAAAAATTTCATGGCTTACATTAGGGAAATGATTCCATAATTCACTCTATGTTTGTCCCCGTACACCATAAATGACTTTCTTTTAGTTGGGTTTACTATCACCATCTCCATCTTGCGTAGTGTCTCGACATCTTTTGTACTAGGCCAATCCATTCCCAGCATGATGTCGAAGCCGTTCAACTCAATGGGCAACAACTCCTCGTGGAATTTATTTCCATTCAAGTCGATGACGATGTTCTTAATGCAATCACTAATATTTATGAATTTTCCACTGGAAACTTGTACAACTAGAGCACTATCAAGTTTGTCCATAGGAAATGCTAGTCTTCCACCAAATTTATGCGATATAAAGGATAAATTTGCTATCAAAAAATATATTGGCGATCAATCGATTTACAACAAAGTTACCTGAAGCAACATCTGCTTTATCCCTTGCTGCTTCCAGGGTTGTCTGGAAAGTTCTCGCCTTTGGCCTCGGTGGAATGTTAGGCCTTTCCACCTCTTTCTTTTTTGGGCAATCCTTAGCAATGTCCCCTTCTTCATTGCACCCATAACATTCCCTATTACTTGTTGTACACTAATTGGTGTAATTCCTAGTCTTCCCACACTTGTAACAAGTCACCTCCTCGCTACATTTTCCAGAGTGCTTCTTCTCGCACTTATCGCACCATCTTGCTTCACCTCCTCATCCTCCAAACTTCTTGGAACCAGACTTTGAGAATTTTCTTTTCTTGTTGGACCTTAAAGATCCTTCAAACTTCATTTTCTCACCAACTTCTACCTTGTTGGCTGCTCTACTCTTGATCATCTCTTCAATAGACTTAGCATTTGTGACGTCCCCACTTTCACGGCCAGAAAACACCGATTTTGTTTATGCTTTATAAAAATCAGAGTACCTCTTTTAGTGAAAATGTTGCGGAATTTGTTCCCAGTAAAACATGATAAATACGTTATCAAATCATTTCCGAAGAAATGTATTTTATTCATTTTAAAACATTTGGCATGTCATTGTCAATACAGAAACATAAGCATAAACAGAACTTACATTCATTTACACTAGTGATCTATACCTCTTAAATCTCTCAGTGTAATGTAACTTCGTATCGACACCTTTGATACAAATAAGCTTGAGTGGGTCAGGTTGGGAAACTTGGTGAGTACATAGGGATTATAATCCCACAATGTTATATCATATATATAATGTAGAACTCACAAAATATGCAATTTCACCATATATATATATATATATATATATATATATATATATATATATATATATATATATATATATATATATATATATATATATATATATATATATATATATATATATATATATATATATATATATAGGCAACTCTTAATCCATACAACGAGACTAACTCATACTCTCGGATCTAATTCATGCTCTCGGATCAATAATTGTGCCCATTCCATACTCTCGGATTAGGGACAAGTGTCTATGTGTAAATCAATTCTCCCGGATTAACGACGAATAACTATGTCCTATCCATACTGTCGGACTGAGGACGACTGACTATGTCTTAATCCATACTCCCAGAATAAGGACAACTGACTATGTCTTAATCCATACTCCCGGATTAATGACAGTTGACTATGTCCAATCCATACTCTCAGACTAGGGACAATGACTATGTCTAATCCATGCTCCCGGATCAATGAGATATATTAAAGTTCTATTCTCTGAGTATAACTCACTCGTACTCGTAAGAAAATACTACCCAATATTCCTCATAATCAATTTAGGTTTACTCTTTATCCTAAATCATCATATATAATCAAGTATGTTCTTTAACATGTATTTCAGGCAACATCAATTAACTAGCACATAAACATATAATTAATACTTCAATCAATACTTGTATTAAAATCATGTTCGTGAAAGGGACTATGCACTCACTTGATAAGGTGGTGACTCGGTACTCGGACAACGCTTCGTTTACTTTAAAATAATTTCTTTCGACGAAACCTAGTATTATTACCACTAGATTTAACTCTAATATTTATCGTGACTAATTATTAGTCTTATTATTATAATTATTATATAAGCGTTTAAACAATACTTTCCAACCACTATGTACAGACACGGGCCAGACATAAAACACCGGAGGGATGGACCATTTTGGCATATAGCACTTCTGAAATCCAACAACCCTATGCGGCCCTTTAAACCAGATTCCCCGTACCGCGAGTAGTTAAAAAGATATTATAAGGATACTTATGTAAGTCATAATAATAGCTCAAATATTTATTATAAGTTCATAATAACAATACTAATTTTAAATATAAGCTATATTAAAATAGGGTAAGCATAACTTACATACAAGGGGCTGTTAACTAGGAGTCGGGCTGTGTATGGGCAAAACTTCGTCGCTTAATCTTTCTAAGAAAGATTCGTGCAACGTTTCAGCGCTCACCTTACCAAATGTGACGTCCACAATTTCACGGACAGAAAAGACCGATTTGTTTATGTTTTATTTGAAAATAAGAGTATACTTTTAAAGAAATATGTTGCAGAATTTGTTCCTAAAAATATGATAAAGAATTTATCACAACATTTCAAAAGAAATGTATTTTCATTATATTAAAAATCTCAGGATGTCATTGTCAATACAGATCAAAAGCATAAATAGAAACAACATAGTCCTTACAACATCTATTTATTCTAGTGGCTTATAATCCATTGATCTCTAATCAGATCATCACTCCATTGCTCTCTTGCCACTACCTATATACAAGAAACTGAGTGGGTCAGGCTTGGAAGCCTGGTGAGCACATAGGATTTTCAACCCACAATAACTAAGTTTATTAATTTCGTCAAATCAAATAACTCGATTACCCATTTCCGTTATCCTCACTTTCTGTCCCTAAAGCATATAAAGTAAAGGACCTAGCCTAAGGATTTTCATCGTAATGACAAAACTGATTAGGGGATTCCTCAGCAATACATGTCAAATAAGGCAACCATGAGGGGGGTGGAGTACACCTGGTGAACACTTAGTTCAGAAACACCTATAGGTAGCGAGCCTGCCAACGTTCCACTAGACTGTCCAGAACAGTCTGTAGTCGTCATCTATACTCCGCTAGATGACTGGATCACCTTAAACATCGAGGCCTCTTATCAATTTCATTTCCTCTTTCATCATCTATTTCATCTACCCATCTTTACGCATCATAATCATAGTTATAAAATACATATACTGTTTGAATCAAGTGAAACCTGTATATTTTGTTCATGCAGCAGAAATATCAAGTACACAAATAATATGCACACATAGCACGTAACTTATATTTAAATACTTCATATCTATGTGTAAGATGAAAGTAACTATGCACTCACTTGTTAAAGTGATGATTCAAACTCAGGCAGCGCTTCGCTTCTAACAATTCTATTTTCCTTCGACGAAACCTAGTATCTTTACCGTGAGATTTAATCTAATATTTATTGTGACTATTTCCGAGCGATATTGTTTTATAAGTGTTAAACAATACTTTTCAACAACAATGTACAGACAGGGTCCAGACATGAAACACCGGAGGGTAGGACCATTTTGGCATTTAAGCACTTCTGAAATCCAACAACCCTATGTGGCCCTTTAAACCACATTCCCCGTACCGCGAGTAGTTAAAAGATATTATATTAACACTTTGTATATTATATTTTATAATACATATATTGTTTATAGGTTCATAATAACGATATTAAATTTAAACATAAGTTATACTTAAAGTAGGGTAGGCATAACTTACTTATAAGAGGGTTTGGCTAGGAACCAGGCTCCGCGGGAGTAGAACTTCCGAGCCAAATGCTCTTCTTCTCGGAGGCTTATGGCGCTTTGGGACTCGCCTCTAGCACTTAGTCAATACTAGGGAAGGGGAGGGATAGTTTTGGAGTGTGGAGAGAGAAATAAGGGTGAAGGTGTGAAGAATTGGGAGAAACCTCGCACATATTTATAGGAGGCTGGATGCGAGTGCGCGGTGCGTACTTTCGGTGTAAGTTGGGGGTACTTAGTACACGGGGCATCCGAAATGTTACGCTGTGCGTACAAAGGCCATATGTCACCATCCGAAGCGAGGTCGTGGGGAGTAAGCAAGGGTGAAGATTAAGCCACGTCACCCTCCACGCATCAGCCTATTTACGACTTCTAAATTCCGTAACTTTTGCATATGCGCTCCATTTTGATGTTATTTATATCCACGTGTAGGTGGCGATGTACTCTATAACTTTCGTTTAGATTCCGTCGACTAATTTTGAATTTATTTTTAACGTTACATTTTAACAGGCCAAGACAGGTAAAGTCCGTTAAAAATTCATAACTTTGTCATCTGACGTCCGTTTTCATCTGTCTTTATATTGTTGAGCTCCTATTAACGAGATCTTCGACTCTCGTTTAGGTTGTGTCGGCTAAAAATCGGTCGATCTAAAATTCAAATACTGGGATGTGCACTGCTATGCTAAATCTTATAAAAATCATAACTTCCTTATATGAAGTCAGATTTGGACTTTTTTTATGTACTCTCTCGGTTTAATATATAATACGACATTCGTTTAGATCGCTATGGCTAAAAAGTAGTTTATCGCAAACTCACTTTTTACAATTCCTGGTGTCGTGCCGGTTTTTCCGCAAAACTTCGACATGTCATAACTTCTTCGTTATAAGTTGGATTTCAACGTTTCTTATATCCCCAAAATCTTTGTTACCACTACTTCAACGTTATTCGTAGATATTAGGTATATCTATCATTTTATTTTTGACGCTTATTTTTATTATTATTTTATTACGTCGTTAAAAATAATTATAATGCACATAAAATCACATAAATCACATAATACTCAAATAATTCTTCTTTATTACTTCAAAATTGGTTACAATTGTTGATCCTAACTAGTACATCATACTATTGATGCTTAGCCTAGAAACACGGGCGTTATAGCACACAAGTCCAGGATTTCGATATACCTTGGAGCCACCAAGATGTACCGGTATTTGAGGGTTAGCTAGTGGTAGTCGTGCATGAAGAGGAAGATAGCATGATATGTTGAAAGGTGCTTGACCTATCAGATAGTCAAGGCCAAACAGCAGAGACCGCATGGCAGGTTGCAGGCACTAGAGGTTCCCATGTGGAAATGGGAACATATTACTATGGATTTCATCACCAAGTTACCTCCGACAGCTAAGGGGCATGATACAATTTGGGTGATAGTGGATCAGTTGACCAAGAGTGCCCATTTCTTAGCTATCCGGTAGAGCTCCTCGGCCGAGAAGTTGGCTGATTTGTACATGCGTGAGATTGTTGTTCGGCATGGTATTCTAGTCTCCACTGTATCTGATCAAGATGTTATGTTTACATATGGACACTACTAGAAAACAACCCTTTACTGACGCACAAATAATGACACGCGTTGATATAGGACACACATTTGTACGGGCCCTAAAAAATAATGTCAGTTTTGCAAAATATGAAGGATAGAGGACGCGCATTTGTGCGTACCCTAAAATTAGTGTCAGAAAAGAAAAAAATTGAAAATGCGGAGGGCGCCTTTCATAAAATGTGTGTCATCTAAATATGTCAGCTTTATAATTTTTTTAATGAAACACGCGTTTTAAGCAGGGAAATGAAATACCCCAAATTTTTTAAATCCCCGCCCTTCGTCTTCCTCCCTCCGTAAATAACTTACTGATTCTCTTCTAAAATCTCCCGAAACCCTACCATTTCTCTCTATTGATGCTCCATCATCTCACGTTCATCTTCAAAAACAACTTCATCGGAAAAATGCAACCTGTAATGGTTGTGAAGAAGACCAATTGGTTCGACTTCTCCCCTAAAACCTGATACAACTTCTCCTCAATTCGACTTCACTCTTCAATCTTCACGCGATTGAATGGTTTTTCACTCTTAAACCCCAAACCCTACATTGATTTTACAGACAGAGAAACATATAAGTGTTGTCGACTACTGTGCTCCATTATTACCACACGGTGCTCTGGATTTGTTAGGGCTCGTTTCATTTGTTCATCGCCTCCCTACCACAAGAGATCTTATAGTTCTTCCCAAATATACCCGCTTCATTCATCTTTTCTATCAACATCGTATTCCACCAACGTTCCCTTAAAGGCGACTTCATTTTTGATTTTTGATAACGTGAGCCCTAATTTGTATCTTGATTTAACTTTTCTATCAACATCGTATGGTTTGATTAGTATAAGTGTTTTCTCTAATTTGGTAGATTTGCTGTTGCAGACCAACTGTTTGTTTAAATGCCTACACACCACTTTAGTGAAAAAGGAAGTGGATAGCACAGACATCTGGTAGCTCATATTATTGACTATTTATATGTGTGTAGTAGGATTATAAATATTCTTCAAATCAATATCACGTTCATACTTGTGGTTTTAATTCAAGGAGCTTATGAAGATTCTATTGTAGATCATTTGGTGATGGAACTTTGTGCTGAAGTTGAGTTCTTTGATAGAATTACCACAAAAGGGCACCGTTCAGAAAGAAAAGAAACTGATCTTTATAAAAAAAATTAAAAAAATTGTTGGTTTGATTGAAGCTTGTCATTCTTTGGGAGTAACACATCGTGATCTTAGACCTGAAAACTTTTTTTTTTGATATACATGAAGATTCGCCTCTTAAAAACATAGATTTTGGACTATCAGTTTTCTTTAAACCAGGTACCTGCAACATTACAGATGAAGATGTCCCATGTGGCCCACATTGTTATCTCCAGGTAATTGTTATTTCTCCCCATTTTTTTAGCATTACATAGGTATTAGAGTATGAAAAATCGTTTAGAGTATGAAAAAATAAAGTTTTTAAATAATTTATTACAAACAATAATCCTCCTGAAAGTTTTTCATAGGATAATATGCAAAACACGAATTTCTTGACTCATTTAGACTTCCACAGACCCTCTGTTTTGTGAATTACAGAAAAAGAAATATGATGTTTATTTTTCCAAAAGTCAAAAAGGCTAAATTGGAAAATGTATGAAGCTTTAATAGGCTGTTATATCTGGAAAGTTTGACATGGCAGGAAAGGAACATGGGCCTTTGAATTGGGAAATGAGGATGAAGATTGCTTTAGGATCTGCAAAAGTGTAAGCATATTTGCATGAGGACCATGAGTATTCTTATTTTGTTGCTTTATTTAATCATATGATTAACATTATGCATCTTGGCTCTAGTGATTTACTCATATGGATGTCATTTTTTCTACTGTAGGTAATTAAAAAGATCATGAAGTTGGATGCAGTTGATCAGTTTAACAGACCTGCAGATCTAGTCAAACTTGCAATTCCTATAAGCATTTCTTTTTATTTCTTTCTACAAATATTTGCTTCTGTTGTGCATTATTGAATCTTATATTCCTATAGTGATTTGGGTGGATTTTGAACCAGGATTATCTGGATGTGATCGATACACCAATGGATTTTGGTACAATATGTAGCAATTTTGAAATGTCCTAAAGTACATGAATTTAACAGATGTGTTAATAGATGTAGAATGCATTTGGTATAATGGTGTCAAATATAATGACAAAGGTGATTACATTTTGGAGCTCATGAAGCACATGAAGCCGCCCTTAATGAAGCACCGGAAAGCAGCTGAATTACGAACCGGACAATCACCCCTACTAATGGTAAGGGCACAGATTGTTATCATTATCTTTTTGGTTTTATGAAATCATGACACCATTTTCAATTTAAGATTTCACTTTTCTGAGGAATAGAGTCATCTATATAGAAAGAAAACGACCACCCACTGTCCCCACCTACCAATAATGTCAGCCTCCCACCTCAAAACGAGGCTGGCATTATTGGTAGGTGGGGACAGTGGATGGTCGTTTTCTTTCTAGATAGATGACTCTATTCCTCAGATTACATACATGTTTTTATAAGGTCTGGCCCAAATCTTGCTATTAGAGCTCAGTTTATTACACCACAATTTGAGATGAGAACTTAAATTCATTGTATTAAGCATTTACCCCTAATTATTGAGAGTGGTATTTATTGTACATTGTTCTTCAATCTGATCTGCAACATGGACGAGATCTAACTGGGAAACTTGATACCCAAATCAGTAAATACTGTAAATGCAAATCACTTTAGTAGTGGGAAGGAAAGAACAATCATTTGGACTAATAGTAAACGTCTTTTATAATAGCCTTTAATGGATTTATCTTACCTTCTTTGTTGCTCTATCTCGTACCCTAAACGGAAAACTGACAAGGTGATTTTCATATATTTTATCCCTCAATGACGATAGAGTAGTAGTTTAACTCGAATTCTATGGTTATTAATCTGAGTCGAGTCTGTTGTTCATATAATTAAAGCTCGTTATTGATGATTTCATTGTTTTTTAAGACTTAATCAGCTAAATTAATTACCGATGTTTCAGGACCAAATTCCGAGATCAACTGAAACGGAAACATCGCCATTTACACAGTTCATAATGTGGTCATGGAGTGGATCTAGATATTCTGGTTTGGTATGCACGGCGTTATCATCTTCTGTCTACTGTATCATGACAATTCTTTCTAATGTGTTCTCTGGTTAGTGATTTCCTTTTATGTATTGCTAGAAAAGTGAAATGCATATTTGATTTCGTACATATTAGAATTTCGTATCCATGAATCATGATAACATCATTCATGTGGTTAAGAAGAACCTCGCAACAATTATTTGGACCTGTAAATGTCAGGAGTCTATTTGTTTCAAGAGCTGTTACCAGCTCTATTTCTTTGATAACTTTCATCTACTGGTAATAACTTTCATCAATGTTCATCATAGTGCAAAAGATGTCACATATCTAAATGACACTTCTCTTTTACAACATTCAGAGATTACCATTGTCTCAAGCCATGCTCTTGAGCTTTACAATTCCATTAATGGCTTCAATATCTGCAGGATTCATTCTTCATGAGAATTTCAAACTTGCAGAAATAGCAGGTATAGTAACAATTACATAATGACAAAACACAAAACCTGATTGTGAATAACTGGCATCTTCTCTCTTAGGAATTGCTTCAAGTTTCTTTGGTGTAATCTTCATCATCAGATCAATGGTCAGCTTGCAAGCTACAGAAGTGAGTTAATAAATCCTTTTGGATCTTTTATTGTAATGAAACTATGAAAGATCAAAAAGACATTCATACCCTTTTACATAACTTATATCTCTACGATCTGGTGTAGGCAGGTCAAAAAGTACATGGAGTACATTATTTTTATGTGTTTTTGATTGGTTTATTATCATCATTGACCGGTGGAATGAGCTACTGTTTTATAAGGGCTGGAGCTAAACAGTATGATCAACCTGTGTAAATACTAAAATAAGCAATCTACTTTCAACATATTTATCTAAACAATTTTTCTATTTTTTATTTTTAATTTTTTATTTCAGGGTGACTATATTTTCCTTTGGTTTAGTCTCTGCTCCTGCTGCAGCAATATGCATGATCACATTTGAAGTAAGATATTCATTTTATAAAAATATTATATGATTTTGATATTTTCTAAAGGGCAATTTACAGAAAAAAAACCATTATATTTCTAAATGCAACTTATATCTTTAATTGTTTTTTTCTTGCAGGATTTTGTGTTGCCTAGCTTCTATTCTTTCCTTTTTATGATTATACTTTCCATACTGGCGTTTGTTGCTGAGGTGGAATTTTGATTAAATTATGTTTTTTCATTGATTTTATTTTTGCCTTCAAATTTTATATCTTAAAATATGACTTAATCAAGTTATCTGACATCTATTATGTTATGTTAATCAAGTTATCTGTAATCAATTAATCATGTTAGATGTTTTACACTCTAAATCTGCATTTATGCACAATCCGATTGATTATCTAATTCTATTGACTTGTGTAGTGATGTATTGTAGTCTACTAATCTATTATGATATAATCTTATTTTACAGAATGGGTTCTACCCTTTGATGCCTTGAACAACACTCCTTGTTTGTTGCCTTCATGGATATCACAAGCATCTACTCGCCAAGTAAGTTACCTTTTTACCCTTTGACTTTGTTGGTCAAGGTAGTTGACTAATTTCTATGTTGCTTTTTTTGTTGGTTTAGAGAAGGGGTAGGGCAGGGCGTGTGCAACCAGGGGAACTCCTTTAAATTCTCTTTGTTTGCAAATAAAAAGTTTGGAATTTGGAAGTATCGGAGAGTTTTTATCAGCTGCTTTGCAGCCTCCAGAGCCATTACCTGTAAGTGTTAACTGTTCTTAATGACTTGAATCTTAATGAATGATTCAAATTGCTAAATGATAGAACTTTAGTTTGTTCTAGGTCCAAAATGTTGTGAATCTTACACATCTTGGTTAGTTTATATTAATATATGTAAACTAGAAAATAGATTTAAGGTGAAAATAACCTTGTTAATTGTACACTTGTTACAAGAAGATGTCAGGGTATATAAAGAGGCAGGATCCCTAGACATATGAAACCCTACGGGCCCATGGGCTAAAACTAGGTTAATGCATATGTACAATATTTACATTCCAATACTCCCCCTCAAGCTGGATCATAAATGTTATACATTCCCAGCTTGTTACAAATTGCAGATATCCGCAAACCAGGTAAAGCTTTGGTAAAGACATCAGGTAGTTGGTTTCCTGTTCGAACATGAGGAGTAGAGATGGTTCCATCTTCTAGCTTTTCACGAGTGAAATGACAATCTACTTCGATATGTTTAGTCCTTTCGTGAAACACGGGATTGTTTGCAATATGGATAGTCGCCTCATTATCACAATACAGGTTCATTGGTTTTGATTGAGCAAACCCAATTTCACCTAACAAATTCCGTACCCATATCAGCTCACATGTAGTCTGAGCCATAGCCCTGTATTCAGATTCGGCACTTGATCGTGAAATGACATTTTGCTTTTTACTTTTCCACGAAACTAGGTTCCCTCCGACAAATACACAATAACCTGTGGTAGACCGTCTGTTTGTAGGATCTCCATTGTAATCAGCATCTGTGAACCCTTCAATGACATGATGACCATGATTTTGATATAGGATGCCATGACCAGGAGCACCGTTTAGGTACTTTAGAATATGAGTAACCGCATCCCAATGAGAAGTTCGAGGTGACGACATAAACTGACTAACAACACTCACTGGAAAAGCAATGTCTGGACGTGTAATCGTCAAATAGTTAAGTTTTCCCACAACTCTTCTGTATTTCTCTGGGTTCTCAAGTGGATCTCCATCGTCTGCTTTCAATTTCATATTCGGAACCATTGGGGACTCACAAGGCTTTGTTTCAATCATCCCAAAATCTCTCAGAATATCCAAGCAATATTTTCGTTGTGACAAACAGATCCCTTTTCGAGTACGAGAGACCTCAATTCCCAAAAAATATTTTAAAGGACCTAGGTCCTTGGTTTGAAATCGAGATGCAAGAAAATCTTTCAGTTTCTTGATTCCAGTTCCATCACTCCCAGTAATCACAATATCATCAACATACACCACTAGCAGAATGCATCCAGAAGAAGATGAAGCAAAGAACACAGAATGATCATAAGAGCTTCTTCGTAAGCCAAACTCTTTTACCACAGCATTAAACCGTCCAAACCAAGCCCGAGGGGATTGCTTTAAACCATACAATGATTTATGCAACTTACAAACCCTGCCATACTCCCCCTGAGCAACAAACCCAGGTGGTTGCTCCATATAAACTTCCTCATGTAAATCACCATGTAGAAAGGCATTCTTCACATCTAGTTGGTGAAGGGCCCAGCCATAAGTAGCAGCTAATGAAATGAGCAAGCGGATGGAAGATACCTTAGCCACAGGAGAGAATGTCTCTGAGTAGTCAACCCCATAAGTTTGAGCATATCCTTTAGCAACCAACCGTGCCTTCAGACGAGCCACAGATCCATCCGGGTTGACTTTCACTGTGAATACCCATTTACAGCCGATCGCCTTTTTACCTACAGGTAATTCTACCAACTCCCATGTACTATTATGATCAAGAGCATTGATCTCATCAATCATAGCATCCCGCCATCCAGAATGGTTCAAGGCTTCACCAACCGTTTTAGGAACATGTATAGTATCAAGTGTAGAGATCATAGAGCGTGAAGCTGCAGACAGTTTACCATAGGATACAAAAGAGGCTATAGGGTACGTACATGAACGCTTACCTTTCCTTAGGGCAATAGGAACATCAAGATCAGGTTCCCGTGTATCGGAAGGTGATGAATCGCTCATAGCAGGAGTCTCATCAGTACTTGGATCTGCAGAAGAAGATGGTATTGGATCGGGATTTGATGTAGGTCGTTGGCGTCTATATACGTGAATAATTGGTGGCTTAATATGCTCTTCACGTTGTGTGGAGTTACATGGGCTAGGAGACTCAGGAGCAGGTATGGTATATACCAATAGATCATCAGACACACTTGGGTTGGAACGATTGGTCATAGGAAAGAAGAGTATATTTTCATGAAATGTAACATCTCGAGATACAATGTACCGATTGAGTGTAGGAGAGAAACACTTGTAGCCTTTCTGAAGTCTAGAGTAACCAAGGAAGACACATTTCAAGGACTTCGGATCCAACTTGGTTAGGTGTGGTCGGGTATCACGAACAAAACACGTACTCCCAAAGATCTTTGGTTCGACAGGAAACAATGACTTTGTAGGAAATAGAACCGAGAGTGGACTCATACCATCCAAGACAACAGAAGACATTCTATTAATGAGAAAACAAGCAGTAGAAAGCGCATCAGCCCAATAAGTTTTAGGAACAGACATGTGAAATAGAAGAGCCCGAGCCACCTCTAAAAGACGACGATTTTTCCGTTCTGCGACCCCATTTTGGGCTGGTGTGTCAACACAGGAAGACTCATGAAGAATACCATTTTGAAGCATGTAAGACTGAAATGTTTGAGACAAATATTCTTTTGCATTATCACTACGAAGGGTTTGGATGGCGGTTTTAAATTGTGTTTTAATCTCAGCATAGAATGAACAAAAATGTGTAAACACTTCAGATCGATTTTTCATAAAATAAAGCCAGGTAGTACGTGAATAATCATCAACAAACGTAACAAAATATTTAAACTCAAGTTTTGAAGTAACAGGGCATGGTCCCCAAACATCAGAATGGACTAACTCAAATGGGGATGAAACCCGCTTATTGACTCTTGGACTTAAATGAATATGTTGGTGTTTAGCAAACTGACAAGACTCACACTGTAAAGACGTTAAATAAGAAAACTCAAGACACAACTTCTTTAGATTCTGCAGAGACGGATGACCTAATCGACAATGAGCTTCAAATGGGAATGAAGTGGATGACGCCAAAGAGTAAGGTGTTGGATGTTCGAATATGTATAGGCCATCAGATTCCCGTCCTCTACCAATAATCTTCTTCGTCGACAGATCCTGAAAAACACAATAATCAGGAAAGAATGAGACACAACACTTTAAGGCATGGGTAATTTTGGTAACTGATAACAGATTGAACGAGAAATTTGGTAGACTCAATACAGAGGATAAGGAAACAGATGGCGTAAGTTCAATAGTGCCAGAACCAAGAACATGTGGGGTAGACCCATCAGCGATCGTGACATGAGATGAAGATGTGTGTTTATCAAGACTAGAGAAGAGGGTAGGATTACCTATCATGTGATCTGAGGCACCTGAATCGATTACCCATTTTGAGGCAGAAGATAATAGGCATGTATTAGGGTTACCTTTTTCAGCAAATGCAGCAGTTGGACCAGTGGAGTTCTCAGTCTTTAAAAGACATGCATATTCTTCTGCGGGTATGGTAATACTGTTGTCTGATGCAGAAGCAACATGTGCTGATGAGCTTTTCTGATTTCTAGACAAGAGCTTCTTACAAGTGCGTTTGGTGTGACCAAAATCATGACAATAATAACACTCAACGTCATCAGAAGTTGAGATAGAAACCCGTGATTCTGTAGTTCGGTCACTATGACCACCTCTAGAACCCCCTCTGTGACCCCCACGAGATCCTCCTCGGGAGCCACCATGAAATCCTCCTCGACTAACCAAAGCAGTATTATGATCAGAAGGTTGTGGAGACTGAATATTCTCATTTCGAAGAACACGAGCAAATGTTTCTTGAAGGGAAGGAATGGCGGATTCATTCAAAAACTCAGATCTGATAGAGTCGAATTCTGGTCGTAAACCAGTCAAGAAACTGATTACAGCCACTTGTTCTCTCTAAGTCTGCATAGCTTGGACATCAGCACTCAAGGGAAGAAGGGAGTTGAGCTCCTCATATACTTTCTTAAATTCCATGACATAAGTGGTGAGTGATCGATATTGTTGTTCCCCATGATGAAAGGACTTACAAACACTATAGATTCGTGAGATGTTGCTTTGTCCAGAATATAAGAAGTTAAGATAGTCCATAAGTTCTTTCACATATTCACAGTGACTAACCAGAGAAGAGACAGAAGGCTCGATAGTATTGACAATCTGCAAATACAAACGAGCATCACTTTGTAGCCACAAATCAGAACCATCACCTTTGGGGGGGATCAGATGTGAGATGAGAAGCCATTCCCATGCTTCGGAGGTAGATCCGAATAGTTTTGTTCCACTCAAAGAAATTGGAGCCATTAAGTTTGTTGTCGGTGAGTCTAGCAATTACCGGAAGCAACTCAAGTACTCGTGGACCACTGCTGCTAGATGATTTGTCTCCTCCAGACATCTTTACGAACTAGAAACAAATAAGAAAAGAGAACGGCACTCACAGGATGCCCTAATCAGAAAACAGTGCACTCACAAAGGTGCTGGAACACTGATGAACAGTACCGATGAACAGTACCAGAATTGTGCTCGATGAACAGTACTTCGTGAACAGTAATCTCTCAATGCAAAAACCCTCCAACCCTAAACCTCTCTCTGATACCATGTAAACTAGAAAATAGATTTAGGGTGAAAATAACCTTGTTAATTGTACACTTATTACAAGAAGATGTCAGGGTATATAAAGAGGCAGGATCCCGAGACATATGAAACCCTACGGGCCCATGGGCTAAAACTAGGTTAATGCATATGTACAATATTTACATTCCAATAATTTATAAAAGTTTATTTCCTAAGATTATCTTTTCTTATTTTATTAAAATATAGGTAAATATATGGCAATACTTCCATTGGATCCAAAATTAGGGAAAATGCTGATAATGGGTTCTTTTTTTCGTTGCTTTGATCCTATTCTTACAATTGTTGCTGGACTTAGTGTTAGGGATCTTTTTCTTTTGCCTCAAGAGAAGAAAGACGTGAGTAATCCAACTACTTTCACACAAGGGCATTTTGGTCTTTTCCTGATATCTTTTGTATGTCTATTTCAGCAAGCTAGTATAGCAAAATCAAGATTTTCTTCAAAGGATTACATTGATCATATGGCACTTGTGCGTGCATATGAAGGATGGAAAGAAGTTGAAAGAGAAGGATCCGCTTATGATTATTGCTGGAGGAATTTCCTTTCTGCTCAAACACTTCAAGCTATACATTCTTTAAGGAATCAGTTTATCCATATTTTGAAAGATGCTCAATTACGTGAGACTAAATCAGGGATTAACAACAGATTGATTCATAATCAATCGTTAGTTAGAGCCATTATATACTCGGGCCTTTTTCCTGGCATTGCATCTGTACTGGTATGTATTCTTAATGCTTATTTATTTAATTTACAATTTACAATACATTTGATAGATAGATGATTCCATATGTTACTCAGTTTTGTTCTTTTTTATTTTTAATATGTGCAGCATAGGGAGACATCAATGTCCTTCAGAACTTTGGATTATGGTCAACTCTTACTTTATGCAATAAGTATTAAAGAAATAGCAATGTACTTTTATTCATTCGTTTCATATTTTTTTCATAGAATGATTAGTTCCAATTTGTTTTTTTGATATTTATACGCAATTTTATCTTAGGTTGGTGGTGGCGAAGTTCAATACCATGGTGAGGTTGCAAGGCTTAAAGTTGCCATGAAGATTGTCAAAGGATAAATTACTCACGGGTTCCTTTTAATGTTGTACATGTTTTGCTTTTCTCTAATAAATATTATGTAATATTAGCAATGTATTACATTTACTTACTATTGGAATGATAATTTGTATTTGACATATTAGTGCAATGAATTAGATTTCTTATTTATTGTATTTTATTCTGTATTATAAGACTTTTAATGTGTTATTTAATTTAAAAATTACTAAATCTATCAAAATATATAATTTTTAAAACATTTAAAATTATGACACACAAAAATGTGTGTCGTCTTTCTTTATGGCAGGGGCTTTAATGATACGCAATGCGTGTCTTAAACGCGCGTCGTAAGGTTACGACACGCAAATGCGTGTCATCTTCCTTCATGACAGGGCCTTCCTTGACACGCAATGCGTGTCGCAAATGCGCGTCGTAAATGCGTGTCGTAAATGTGTGTCGTAAATGCGCGTCATAAATAGGCGACGCGCAAAAGCGTGTCGTCTCTCTTTATGACAGGGCCTTCCTTGACACGCATTTGCGTGTCGTCTGAGCATTTTACGACATGCATTGCGCGTCATAAAAGGCTGTTTTTCTAGTAGTGGGACGGTCAGAGTGAGTGGGCAATTCAGACACTTGAGGACATGTTGAGAGATTGTGTCATTTATTTTGGTGGGTGTTGGGACTCCTACCTTCTCATAGCCGAGTTTTCGTACAACAACAACTACCACTCCAGTATCGGTATGCTGCCTTTGGAGCTCCTCTATGGGAGGAAATGTTTGTAACACCCCCAATTTTTCAAAACTTTTTCATGCTATGGTTTTAAAAACATTCGGGTATTAACCCACATTTAACAAAAACCGGTCCCACAAAAACCTTTATAAATTAAAACATTAGGTGTTACCATTAAGCATCAATAAATCCATAGCAAGCAAATAAGAATTACATCAATACAAAATAATGAGGAACTTATCAAGTTCCACTCCATTCTCTATAACTTTGCTTCTAACTTCCATCTATCATACTCTCTCCTTAAAGGTAACCTGAGATACATGGCATTAAAAAGAGATACGTAAGACAATAATGTCTCGTGAGTTACGTGGGTTTGTGACCCAAAACATTTATCCTTTTTTTCATCAAAAACGTTTAATCTTTGCAAAACATAGTTTTAGACCATAAATCAGTTTCAAGCATTTACAAGGAAAACTGATTTCGTACGCATCATAAATATCATTTCATTTCATTTCATATCTTATCATTTCATTTCATATCTTATAATTTCATTTCAAAAGACATATTTCCATATTCCATTTTGTTTATAATTAAGGGCTAATTCTGGTATGAAACCGTTGCCAGTTTTATACTTATGGTCTACGTCTAATAAAGGAACCACTCCCAAGTCTAGACCAACGTGGAAAGAACAAATCAATCCACCAAGGCATCATTTCCATTAGGACATCTATCTCGTGAAGGGGAGGCGCCACCCCGATAGATTCCTCCAGTGCCTCTTACGAGGTATCATGGCCCGGGCAGTTTTCATTTCATTACTTTCCAATTCCTTTCATTACTTTCCATTCCTTTTCATTACTTTCCATGCTTTACACATTTCATACATTAGTATCATAAAATCATTTCAAAAGTAAAGCATATATATATCAAAACATTTCAATCATATTTTAAAAATATTTTGATCTTCCAAAACGTTCTTTTCTTTCAAAAATATTCTTGCCTTTAAGGCACTCTTTCAAAATACCCTTTCCAAAAACATTTGACACTTTCGTTTCAAAACATTTCATATAACAAAGCATTGCATTTCAATATCATTAAATCATTTTGCCATGTACCTCAAAGTGGGAAAAATGCCAACACATACTCACCTAGTTCTCCAATATATATTAACTAGTCATCTTCTTGTTCCGTTGCTTAGATCAACACTTCTCAAACACCACGTATATAACATAAATGTAAAGGTCAACAAAATGACCAAAATACCCTTATAAGATTTTTAACATTTAGATATTCCCCATAAGCTTATTTACTTCCTATTAGCTTATATATAAAGTTTGAGGGCAATAGGTGGTCATTTACTAGGTTTTCCATGAAAAACATACATTTCACAGAACCTTTGACACGGCCCGTGTCATTTTGACACGCCCCCATGTCAAAACTGCAGGTCACCATTTTGTGCAGAATTTTGCTAAAAACTTTGTAACTTGTTTCCTATACCTGCAATGGCTACCAAACTTTACCAAACGGTTATTAAGGACTAAATAAAGGTTATAAAATTCTCAAATACTCAATTAACCCTTACCCACATGATGACTTAATCATTAAGACCTAAATGCTTACAATCACTCAAATGAAAGAGTCAAGAGATCAAGTTGCTTAAAAGAACACTCTTGAACCAATATGACTTATTCCCAAATCATTTAATACATCATTGGGTGTTGTTAAGTACATAGAACCACAATTTATCCTATTGTAAGTACTTCATCCAACTATGGAATCCTCAATTCCATTCCATGTTCCCAAATTACACTTGGGTCAAAACAATCATTAAAGCTAGAACTTCACTAGCAATCCTTCATGTTAATGCTCCAATAACATATCTAGGATGTTAATTCATGTTCATGAATGCCATTCACTTCTAATATCTCAAAATCTATGTAATAATCCATATATTTCCTAAAGTACCCTTATGATCAATTATTCCATAAATTCAACTATAGACCACTCAACCCTTCATGTTATTGCATTCAAATCATATTGTTAGTATCAAATCATGACTATGAGTATTATATACTCATCAAATGCTCAAATTCCAACAATTTCATTGTATTCATCACAATTTCTCACATAACCATCTAAAACCCATCTTTATGCTTGATTCTACCATCATGGATGAATTTGAGCATTACAGTTGGTTTTATTGCTATCAAATATCATCTAGGTGATAGAATCCAATCTCATTTCATCATCAATTGCAATATCCCCAATTTGGGTTTTCTAGGGTTCATGAAGCTTTTTACCTAAATCCTCAAATCCATCAATGGGATGATTGGATTGATATTATAATAATCAAAACAATTCAAGAGAGGTTAGAAACCAAAACCCTCATCATTAAACCCAATCAAATTCGACATTGGGGATTACACCCACTTCACAAATTCGAATTCTAAGCTAAAGGATGAGAAGATTTTTACCTTTCAAGCCTTGATTCCTTCTCTCCTTTGTTTGATTGTTTCATTCTTCACTTGGATCGAACCCTAGATTGAAAGGAGAAGAAAATCGCCATTTGAAGATCTCTAGCATGCTCAATACGTAACTGGAAGAGAAAGAAGGGAGTGTTCATCTTATTTCCCACTTGTTCACATTTAGTGCCTCTAATTTCTCGTTTTTGTCAAATATGGTCCATTCTTCCAATATAAGTAACGTTTCTTTGAGAATAGACATCCTAAGTCCCTCTCCATCCATTACATAACTTTTGGTAATCACTTCCATTAGTTGAGTCAACCCTTGGTCAAACATACTTTGCCAAATTGGCACTTTTGGTCCCTTGACTCTGAAATGTTAACATTTCAACCTTTAACTTTCTAAGCTTTATATCAATTAATGATATAATTATCATTTAAATGACTTAATTACGTAAATCATGCTTTATTTAATTACTTAATTAATTTAAGAACCTTATCTTAAATTTTAGGAGGTTACAGTGTTGCACCCTAGTGTGTTCGGGAAAGGTTGGTCATAGAGTCATAGGAAGCACTGAGGTAGTTCTTTAGATGACAGAGCTCATCCAGTAGATTAAGCAGAGACTTCAGAAAACTCAGAGTCGGCAGAAGAGTTTATCCGAGTTGGAATTCTAGGTCGGGTACATGGTCTTAATGAAGGTATCACCTTGGAAGGGTGTAATACACTTCAGGAAGAGGGGCACATTAGGGCCTCGATATATTGGGCCATTTTGGGTGGTAGCCAAGGTTGGCAAGGTGGCGTACATATTGGATTTCCCTGAGGAGATCAGCAAAATTCACAACACTTTCCATGTTTTGCAGCTTCAGAAGTGTGTGGCTGATGATTCAACAATTGTTCCCTTAGGAGATATTAATGTTGATGATCACCTAAATTATGTGGATAGAAGAGTGGAAATCCTGGACCAGAAGTCAAAGACCTTGCACAAAAAGGTGGTATTTTAGTCAAAGTTTAGTGGTAGCATCGGAAGGGTTCCGAATGGACATGGGAACCCGAGTTTGAGAAACAAGATCATTTCCCAGAGCTGTTCACTTCAGCGGACTTCAAGGAAGAAGTCTGATCCAAGTGGGGGAGAATTGTTACACTCAAGTCCTGGTAAGCTTCCTTTATAACCCTTTAAATTGTAATTTTTGCACTTTGGTCCTTACACGGGATGTACCAAATGGCATGATGGGCATAAGTGGGTTAAAGGTGAAATGGCGGCGTTTTGGGAGAACGCTAGGCATACTCTAAGCACGTAGGGCGTACTCCGTTTAGATATAAACCCTAATATTTAGGGTTTGGACACTATATATTGACCCTTAAGTCCCATCTCCCCATCCCATTTTAAGCCTCCATCAATAGAAACGTTTCCCTTTGCAAACCCTAGCCTCATTATTTCATTTTGAAGCTTTAGAGTGTGTTTTTGTGTATTTCAAAGGAAGGAGAAAGTGGTGGTGAAGCCTAGAAGCTAGAGGCAAGATTGGATCTGGAACTATTGCATCATCCTCAATCTCCAGAAGGTGTAAAGTTCATTCCTTGGTGATTAACTTGACAGATCTTGTTTGTATGACAATATTATGAGCTTTTGTCCCCAAATATGACTTTCTTGTGAATGGCATGCTATAGAGGATAAGGTCTGTCATGTTGGACATTTTTCTATGACTAGAGTAATAAAAATAGGATCTTGACTCTTGGTTCTTCCCCATGCATGAGTTTGGTTGTCTTAATGGCTTAATATGTTGGGGTTTTTAGTGTTAACCACTTTATTAACATGCAAGACCATAAAGTTCGAAACTTTATGGTCAAGGATGACATTTTGGGCATAGATCGTGTTCTGGACGAAAGGTCTTGATGCTTTAAGCACTTATTAAGAATGTTGGATGACTAGGTGTTTACACTAGGCGTACCAAATGGTACGCTGCACGTACGGGGTCTATGTCCCATCTTCATGGTCAAACTGTGTATGCCCCACGTACATATGAGTACGCCCTACGTATGAGGCTGGGTCAACTCGACTGGCTTGACTCAGCTGGCTTGACTCGGATGGTTTGTTGAGTTTCACAAATTTTGAACAAATGGTATTTTGGGTATTTGATTTTAATTTTAATATGCATAATATTTTGAATAATAGGTGTTGGGTGGAACCAGTTTTGTTCGGACTGAGAGGGGCATTTTCCCCACTGTACTTGAGGGTCGAAGGCACCAAGGCCGGAACATTGGTTGATAACCTATTTCATACTGTTATTGATATGTTGAGAGTGTGGTAGACCAGTATGATTATATGATAATTGCTAGTAGTTGATAAACTGGTAGACCTATAGGACGACCTGCTATTATTACCAGTATGATTATTTGTTGCTGAGTATGCTTGTAGTTTATTATGTGTCGACATGTTATGTGGGATGAGACTACTGCTTTGTGCTTTCAGGCAATAGATCGGGGCCTTCCAACCGGGAGGTTGTAGGCCAGGGTAATCCAACTGGGAGCTTGTGGACCTAGTATCTGGTATGCAGAGCAATCTAACTGGGAGGTTGTGGACCCAACATGCTAATCTATGTATTTTATATGTTGTGTGATCGTACTTTGGGGAACTTACTAAGTTTTAGCTAATAGTTTCAGTTTAATGTATCAGGTACTTCTAATGATCGCGGGAAAGCGAATGTTTGTTCTTGCACATCTTCCTGTTTTGTGTTATTGGGTCTTGGGAAAACTCTAATTTTGAATAATAATTTTGAATCAATGGTTCTTTTGTAAACAATGATGGTTTATGGTTGAATTTAAAAAGTTTTAAATTTTTATGTTTTTTGGGGTGTTACAATGTTTATCTGATTAAACATAAGTCTAAGGCAATTGACATATTCAACAAATTCCACAGGGATGTAGAGAAACATTTGGGCAAGAAAATCAAGATACTTCGTTTTGATAGAGAGGAAAGTATCTTGTTGATGAATTTTACGATCATCTTATAAATTGTGGGATCAATTAGCTCCACCAAGAACACCACAACACAGTGGTGTGTCTGAAAGGAGAATTCAACCCTCGCCAGATATGGTTTGTTCTATGATTACTCATGCTATCCTTCCAATATGTTTTTGGGATTATGCTCTAGAAATTGCTGCTTATATTCTAAACCTTGTACCAATTAATAAGTTTAAGGAAACACCATTCAAATTTTGGAAAAGGGACTCGTCCCTCTCTTTCACGAATCAAGGTTTGGGGTTGTAAGGCTTTTGTTCATCGATAAGCGCTCGACAAACTTCAACCCATGTCCGAAAGGTGTTACTTCATTGGTTACCATAAATATTCTTTTGGATACTTGTTCTAAAAGCCTACTAAGAACAAGATTTTTGTTGCTCCTAGGGAAGTCTTTCGTGAGAGAGAGTTGATATCTCAAGACATGTGGGAGCCAAATGTATCGTGATGAGATTCAAGAAAAAACTAATGAAGAACCTAAAATTGACACTAGACCCCAATAAGAGGTTGAAAATCCTATTGAAGAATCTAATGTACTTGCACCACTACGGCATAGATATGATAGAGAACATCATCCACTAGAATTCTATGGACTCTATATTACTCATGAAGACGACAACCTATCAATGATGAGTCACACAACTATTAGGAAGCCATTACGAGGATAGAGGCTCTAAAATAGAAAGATGCAATGGATAACGAGATTCAGTCTATGTATGATAACTAAATATGGAACCTTGTTGATCCAACACCTGGCCTTAAAACCTTTGGGTGCAGATGGATCTTCAAGTAGAAGATTGGCGTGCATGGGAACGTAGATAATTATAATGCTCGGTTGATTGTGAAAGGTTATCCTCAGACTCAAGGATTTAATTAAGAGGAAACTTTCTCACCAGAAGCTATGATTAAGTCTATTTGGATACTACTTGTCATAGCCGCATTTCATGACTATGAAATATGGAAAATAGATGTAAAAGCTACTTTCCTTAATGGGAGGCTGACTAAGGATATTTACATGGCTTAGTAAAAAGGCTTTGTATAGTCCAATTCTCCTAATAAGTTTATGCAAGCTTGAAAAGAATATCTATTGACTCAAACAAGCACCTCGCAGGTGGAACATCTATTTCGATGAGAAGATCAAGGAGTTTTGTTTCTTAAGAAAAAAAGATGAACAGGATGTGTATGTTAGGTCTAGTGGGAGGGTATTTGTCTTCCTTGTCTTATATGTCAATGACATTCTTCTAATAGAAAATGATATCCCAAGACTAAATAGTGTAAATCATGGATTGGGAAGAGTTTCACTATGAAAGTCTTGGCAGAAACTACTTACGTACATGGTATTAATATCTATAGGGATAAATCTAGGTGACTAATAGGACTTTACCAAAATACATACTTAGATAAAATCTTGAAGAAACTCAATATGGAAGAATCTAAGAAGGGCTATGTACCTATGCTATGTGGCACAGTTTTAAGTAAAACACAATTTCCTAATACAGCTAAAAAGTTGGACAAAATGAGTCGAGTCCCATATTCCACAACTAGAGGATCGGTCATGTACACCATAATATGTACAAGGCCAGAAGTCTCATACACCATTAGTATGATGAGTTGTTGTCAATCCAATCCAGTGAAAGTTATTGGACTGCATTGAAGAACATTCTGAAGTATCCTAGCAGGGCTAAATATATGCTATTGGTTTATGGTGGTAAGGAAGAGCTAAGCATTAAAGGATTCGTTGATGCAAGTTTCCAAACAAATATGGATAATTTCATATCACGGTCTGGTTGAATGTTCATGTTAAATGGAGGATAAGTAACTTAGAGAAGTTCTAAAGATAAGACTATATCTGACTCAACTACAGAGTCATAATATATTGTAGCGAATGAAGTGCAAAAGAAATAGTGTGGCTCCAGAAATTCATCAATGATTTGGGTGTTGTTCCTAGAATAGCCAATCCAGTTTAGTTATTTTGTGATAATGAGGGTGTTACTTTAGCTAAAGAACCTCATTATCACAAGCACACATGCGAGACATATATACAGAGGAAGTTCCACTATATAAGGAAGGTAGTTGAAGATGGAGACATTATTGTGAGTAGAGTACCATCAGAAGATAATCTAGCTGATCCGTTCACTAAACCATCGTCACAAATCATGCTTGATGCACTTATACTAGTTTTATTGGCATTAGACTTTCTGGTGAATTGGTTTGATCTCGCAATTTATAGTTTGATCATTTGGAACATATTAGGTATTTTATTTTGGTGATTGTTGATAGTAAATTGTTATGTTTGTTCATATTATATGTGTTCCTACTTTTGCATGTTTAGAACCACTTCAAGAATATTTTTATTATTCAAACTCCCACAATCATACTATTAGGAGATAGTAATGAATTAACACTGTCATAGTATTAGTAGAATGCTCATAGGGTTGAACATTGCATAGCCTTGCGACCAATACTGATGAGTACTTGAAAATAGAGATTTTAAGTATTGGAGTAACCATTCATAAATATTACTTCATGGATCCTGTCATAAGTAAATTAAGATGGTTGCATTTCTATTTGTTCAAATGGAGATACATATGTTCTTGTTCTACGATCTGTTATATATTGGTCTTCCCCCAACATTGTCCGTAGTTGGCAGCCATATAGGGTTTAACTAGATATTAGATGGGGAATAACACTAGCCTATGTAGTTAAACTTTATTTCAACCTTCTATATGAAATGAAGAAGTAGATATCTCTCATCTCCTTATTGATTTGGTGTTGACAACAAATGATTGACCAAGCTGAGACTTAGTTGATTACAATTAATAGCAAGTCTGAATGTCACCACAAGCCGGTCTCGAGAAACATAATCTTGAAACATGAGATTGACACTAGATCCATATATTTATTTCATAATAAGATAGCATTAATATCAAATTAATTTGAAGTTATCAGTCTTAGGGTTATTTATAGAAAAGTTGTTATAATAACAGTAGTTGCATTCGACCGTCACTCACTATTGTCTCAAGTAAGTATTTTACCGATCAATTGTTGTTGCCTTAGTGCAAGTGGGAGCCGATGGATATTAGTGCCTATAGTCATAACAAACCTAATAATATTACTATAAATAACAGTGTCCTTTTGTGTTACATGCAATAACAATATAAAGCAGAACTGAAAAGACATTTATTTTAGAGACTTATTTTGTTAATTAAGTAGTAGTTTAATTAATCAATAGTAAAGAAAGAATATGAAATATTCCAGAATGATTTGAATACCATAGATAATTACTATTACATTTGGTATTTATCTCTAGGGTTTCAAATCACTAACCTATAAATAGAGGGCTCCAAATCTGGTTTGACACTCGTGAAAAATACCTCTTAGTCTCAAAAGTTCTAAATCTTCAAAAAAATACCTAAAGTACAGCTCACATGTCGTGACAGGTAGTTTACTAGGTCGTGGTCGACCACAAAATCGAGATTTTGGTTCTATTTGAAGCTCATACTTTGAGGATTACTTAGATCTGCTTCTATCTTGTGTCCTTAATGTGATTTCAGAAGAGGAACTCTGCGTTGGATTCTCTAGTCTATCCAATTGGCTCCTCAAAAGAAAAAACCTATGAAGAAAGCAAAGTTATGGTTCTATTGTTTTTGTTTACACTGACCAACGGTTGATATTGGATAGGCTCGAAACCCATCACTTCAAAGAATTGGGAACCAAACACATAAGACGGAATTGCCAGTTGAACTATAAGGTATTCATAACACCTTGCATGTTTGTTACTTGAGAAAATTATTGGGAGAAATAACCGACATGATTCCAGTTTTGGAATTAATAGTCAATGAAAATAAAAGGTTAGTGCAAGAACCCGAAAAAATTATGATCGAAAAACGAAGAAATTGTGACGCAAGATGATAAACTTAATGCTTGAACAATGGAAACATACGGCATGGCCAAACCTTAGTTGGGAAATAGACATGCGGAGTCGGTATGCACATATGTTTTCTAATGCATGATTCCGGGAGAGAATGTGACAACCCGGAAAATTTTTGGTTTTAAGACCCAATCAATCCACTCAACTGAGTGTCAAACTCATTAGTACTGAGTTCTAGCCCGGTTAAAGGTCATTCTAAGGAGTTTTGAGCCTAATACACTTAAGGAATAAGTGTTAGAAAGTACCTGCTAAAACCACAGTGTAGCAAATCAAACCATAACCTCATTAAAATGAGTTCATGGCCACAAGACCATGAGTTTACGGCCGTAAACTCATGTGGCCGTAAACTCAAGGGTATATAGATGATACTTGGCCATTTTTCTCATTCTTTCCTTCCTTGGCCGATTTTTCTTCAAATCTTCTCAAGTATCATCCAAGTTTCTTCCTAGATCTTCAGAAGATGTAAGTATTCTTCCTAGATTTGTTGATACATCTCTTAATCTAGTAACCTTCCATGATTTCATCCATAGAAATCACTCTTTTCTTAGATCTTCAAGTTTCACCAAGAACACCAAGAACACACACTCGTGTTCTTGGCGAATATTAACCATTTCGAGCTTCTAGATCGTAAGTACTCTTCCCTATACTTGATATCTAGATAGGACTCATTCTTAGAGACTTGAAACATGCATTCCCTAAGAACATCTTGAGTTTACGGCCCAAGATCTCCCTTGGCCGTAAAGTCAATGTTAAGGCATGTATGGGCCATAAACCCTCCTAGATGCAAAACTAGTGACCCAGAACCCTTCCTTGATGATTGTAGGACCTTAAACCGCACTCACTTCATAATGTCCATGAGTTTACGGCCGTAAGCTCCTTGCTTGGCCGTAAACTCATCAAAAGCCTCAATGAAGGTGGTCTTTCTCATCCTTGTATAGAGAAAAAGTCCCTAAAGCTTCCCTAGCTTTCAAACTTACACTTATACATGAGTGACCATGAGTTTACGGCCGTAAACTCCCTTGGGCCGTAAACCCATGGCCGTAAACTCATGTGAGTGTCATTCTACTCTCCTTAGTTGAATCACATGTGATTCCAACACTTGGTCAAAGCGTTTCCTAGTCCCGGAAGGTGTTTCCTTTCATATAGTTGTTTATAAACACTATATTCATATCAATATGTGTCCTTATATGTCATTTAGGACCTATTGTGTCTCGGTACTTCATTCGTGGAACTTCTCATCCTTACACGCATACCCGTTTGAATCACCCACATCAGGTGTGTTCATACCCCGTAATGAATCTTTTAACTCTTTTAAATGTTTTAAGGGGGGAATACAAGTTGAACACAATGATAATTGTGTAAATGTTTGTTATAACCATCTTTCAAAATGTTACTTTTGTCATTTATAAGTTGTCAAAACATTTCAAAAACTCTTTTAAAGTTATGTTACTTTATAGTTATACAAAACTCCGTTTTTAAAATACAAGCATAACTTAGTAGATAAATGAATCTTTTCAATAACAGTCAAAGTAGAACATTAGTAAACTATAATAGGTATAGTTTAGGAGAATGCTATTCATTACTTCTAGTACAATGAAGCATACAAAGAGTCAGTTCATTCAAGAGTCAAACATACATTGAAGAGAAACAAACAATACCATACAGAACATAGAGTGAAGAGAAACAAACAATACCATACAGAGAGAACACACAATTATGAGAAACAAGCAGAACGTACAATATAAAGTACAAAACAAACAAGTTAGGTTGCTATAGCATGAGAACACACACACACATGATCTAATTATACTAATTGATCACTAACTCATTGTTTTAAACAAATGGTGATAGTTATAATGGGTATACATGATCATATAACCTTAATGTGAATTACAAGGCTTGCAAGAATTTGCAGAGGTCGCGTTTGGTTCCCTTAATCTCTTGATAGGGAGAGCGGTTAGTAGGGGTTCTAGCCTTCACATTATGACCGTAATAAAACGAACATGTATTAGGTCACCAGTACATCCGCATGTCATTATAAATGACAACTGTGTACTTACATTTCCCATTTCTTTCATAAAGTGACAGTACCACTTGAAAGTCAAACTCAAACTATTTTCGAGTTAAGATAGTTATAAACTAGGGAAAACATACATTTTTACAAACGGCAAATGGAACAGTCGAGTCTAGCACATAACAGAACATGCCTTGTTAGAAGGCTACGTTTAAAAGAAAGGACCATAATGCTAGTCTTATGATTCCTTAATGTATACATCACAGGATATATATATACCAATAGGGTCCAACAGGTAATAGGATGTGTGCTCTTCGCTTCACTTCCTGTTCCTTGTTTGGTTGTGGGCTTGGAACGAATTCGCCCAATCTATTTTCTATTCGATTCTCTATATATGTATGCTTAGTATACATTAAGTCATCATAAGGATACCAGGTATGGGTCAGGTTATAGGACACAGAGTCAAAGCACAGTTTTTCTAGTACAAAACACACTTTCCAAAATCAGTACTTTTGGTATACAAAACAAGAAACTTCCCAGTAAAGGGTTTAATCTATTTTATTAAACCAGTACAATTTAAAGGACCTTAGGTGAGTTACTATATAATACCTTAGTTTATACACCATGTTTATATATAAAACTAATACCCAATAGGTAGTCGGATGTGTGCTTTCCGCCTTACTTCCTGTTCCTCATTTGGTTGTGGGCTTAGGGCATATTCACCCAATTAACTTTCTATCCGATATTAGATTATGTATATCAGTATAAACTAAGCTGTTATAAAAGTAGTCACTGTGGTCACCATTTTATTATAAGAAATATAGGTTTTCTTAAAGAACATTTTCATTAGATATAAAGGAAACAGTACAATTAACTCCATGAGTAACAAATGAATACACCAGGGTTATATACGACGATGATCTAACAACCAATGGGATGTGTGCTATCCGCCTTAATTTCTGTTCCTCGTTTGGTTGTGAGCTTGGGGCAGATGCGCACAATCGATTGTTTGTTTACTCTGAGTCTTATATAATTCGTATCCACTTAGTACCCGTAGAAAGGGTTGTAGTGTCATTTTACTTAAACTTCCATCAAAGTGGGAAATATAGGATTTTCTAAAGGAATAGGCGAACTTTTCAAAATAGAACTTATAACTTACAACATTTTACAACTACATGTTACAACTACATTTTTAACTACATTTTCAACAACATTTTACAACTTACTTACATCACTAAACTCTTATGAACTCACCAACTTAATTGCTGATCAACTCTTTCAATTAACTTGTATTCTCAGGAGACTATTAGACAGGTGCTCGTGCTGGGAATTCAGAAGATGGAGAATTTTAGCTTCAAGTCTTGTTTTGTTATTTGTGTATGAATTCTATGTTTTGTGAACACACACATTGTAAACACTTTCTTTCTAAATGAAGTTGTTCATTACTTGCTTACCATATACATATCTCATGATACTAAACATGACGTCCTCCACCCCTGAACGATTCCGCCGTTCTGGTTTTGGGGTGTGACAGATTGGTATCAGAGCGTTGTTTATAGTGAACTAAATATATCAACAGATAAAAGATATACAACTATGAATACAATGGGGCTTAAGTGCTCTGGATAATGATATATTTTAAGAGTATAACTACAAGTTATAAAAATATACCTACTTGCTTATGCATGTACATAATAGAACTAGTGTCACGAGGAGAACAAAACTAAAGTATTTAGAGGTTGGGCACTGTCGTCAACCCAAACAGTTATGTAACCATAGCTAGGATCAATATAGCCTGATCAACTATATTCATTCGAGATGTGACCAACATGTGTTTGGGAAGGATGTGGTGTTGCAACAGTGTTAAAACTTACATGAACACTAGTCAAGAGAACACCAGAACAAGTACATTTAGAGTTAGAATACTATAGGAGTATTCTATGATACGATAGCGCGATAACGAGTTTAGGACATACCAAGTACATTACCTTGAAATACTATAGGAGTATTTGAGTCCATATAAATAACTTATGTGATAACTTAAAAGACCCTTACGGATAGGTCTATAATCTTGCAATGTATATTCCTAAAGTTTTATATATAATCAAGATCTTATAAACTTAGAATCTGCGGTCTACGCTTCGCTATCCATTCCTCTTAAGGGTGTAGTTTTGGTGTAGGATCACTTATTCGAAGGTCTATTTAATCATCAACTATATACAAACTTGTATATATTGTACAATTATAGGAGGACTCCGTAAGGATCACCCCATAAAGTTACCTTAAAGCTCATAGATTCTTTAGTCACTTTCATTCTCGCACGACAAGCCCAGATAGATGTAACCACTTCCTCATAGTAGACAAAAGAAGAGTCCAGGAGGAGCAAGAACAAGTTCATGAGAAGTTTTCAAAGAGGGATCAGCCGAACTAACCAAAACGTCTTACACGTCACACTATTAAATAATAATCTTGTTAAATGAGCGAGTGGAAACACTGCTCACATTATATGTTAAGATTATTTTCTTACATGCAGCTGGTAACAGTTATTTAGGAAACAGATATTCATTCGAGGATAGTTATTTCAAATTCATAGAGTTTATTTGGTATAGACTCTTTTATGAATTGTTTCTAGAACCCTGTGGAAGTCAGGACCCGATACATCCAGAACTAGGATAACCTGGTCTTTTCAGCTTTCGGCTTGTGTCCATTGCTTTAGACTTATTCTGTCTCATCTTTGTATCCTTTTAGCAAAGATGCCTCCTCGCAGACCTAACATACACCCTACTCTGATAACTCCAACGCCGTCTCCTACATAAATCGATATGGCAGCTATAAACGCTGCAGTGGCTGCGGCTGTGGCAACAGCCATGGCTCAATATCACTCCATCAGTACCAGCGGAGGTGGAACGCCTACTGATTTTACTCAGGGTGAGTTCCCCGTGAGCTCGAGAGAGTTCTCCTACAAGGACTTCACCAAATGCCAGCCACTGTCCTTTAATGGGACTGAAGGAATCATTGCCCTCTTGCAATGGTTCGAGAAAACAGAGTCGATCTTCGAAATCTGTTTATGCCCAGAAGGAAGCAAAGTGAAGTTTGCTGCCTGCACCTTCTCTGGCAAGGCCCTAACATGGTGGAACAGCCATGTTAAGTCACTGACTCTATCAGTGGCTAACTCAATAGGTTGGGAAAACCTAAAAGAGTTAATGCGGGAGGAATACTACCCGTTAGGCGAAATTCAAAAACTGGAACAAGAGCTGTGGGATCTCACTATGGTCGGCTCAGACATAGTGACCTACACGGACTGGTTCAGCGAGCTAGCAGCTCTATGCCCCGGGATGGTTACCTCGGAGAGCAAGAAGATAGAAAGATCCATTTGAGGTCTGACTGCTCCGACCCAAGGAAATGTGTTGTCTTCTAACCCAGCCACATTCGATAGTGCTAAACGTCTGGCTCAACGACTCATCGACCACGGAGTCTGCCATGGTGTAAAAGTCCCTATTCCCAAGCCATCGAGGGAAGATGACTATAATCAGAAGTCGGAGAACAAGAGGAAGAAGAAGCGAACAACACAGGACACCCCGCAAGGGCAACGAGCGAGTACTATGTACGCCGCTACAACGCCTACTGCTTCAGCACCTGCCAGTCGCTATGCTGGAACCCTCCTGAAGTGTGGAAAGTGCAACTTTCACCACACCGGAGCATGCCGGGAAATGCAGTGTCTTAACTGCCACAGGAAGGGACACACAGTCCATTTATGCAGGGCACCGGCTCAACCGATCTCCCAAGTCCCCGGAGCTGACGAAAACCAAGCCTGCTATGGCTGTGGTGAGGCTGGACATTTTCAGAGGGACTGCCCGATAGTAAAGAACTCAGGCGCGGATGGACGCATTCTGATGATCACCGCAGGAGAAACTACCCCTGAGTCGTCGACGAGTAGCGGTACGTTTTTGAAATAGTAATTACTTTTAAAAATTAATTTATATTCATATAAGATTAAAAATTTGGGGATAACACCTAAAAGTAATTATAATAACTCACATGTTGAAATAGGTCACAGTATTCAAGAGAACTAAAAGATTCGTTTAGAGAAGCTATTATGGCTTACCATATACATCAGGGTTGTGCACAACTAAGATGTTGCAGACTTAGTGAGTGACTCCGCTTAGGTCCCCATTCCTTAATTGGTTGAGGATTTGAGGCAGAGTTATTCAGTCGACTGCCTGGTTCATCTTAAATATTCATAACTTGTATATGGCAGGCGATTGTAGTGGTACCAAGGAGGATCATGATATAAAGTATCCCCACCAGTTATTAGAGCACTTTCGTTTGTATGTATGCGCACATAGCGGTACGATACGTAGGAGTGTTAACATCAAAGAGGAAACAGGAAACACGGGAACATTTACAAAGAGTACATTGTCGAACATACTAGGAGTACAGTATCGAGCATACAAGGGATACATCGTCGTATAACAGACGTTTCTTCCATTTGACCAAAACTTTGTTCAGTATAGAGTCCGTTACTTTCATTCGTCATGAGTTGGCGTGGTCCTCACCATACTGAGTTCATATGTTTCTATCGCCTCGATCGGCAAGTTCTCGAAACTTTCGTCTTTCGTATCGAAAGTCCGACCTAAACCTCAGTTTTATCTTTCGTATTCTAAAACCCCGAAGTACTCGTACTAAGAGTACTTTGTCCTCCGAAGCCTTATTTGTCAGATGTCCGTAGACCGTCACGAAATACCACTCGTCCAGCAGACCAAGTTCGAGCACAGAGGCTAAGGACGAATACAGCCCACCTATCACTATTTAGTGTATACGCGAGGGTGGTATATGATTATGATTACGCAGATTTAGTATGTGTGTTTCCGCCCTATCTCCTGTTCCTTGTTTGGTTATGGACCTGGGGCAGAGTCGCACATCTGAACGTCTTACTAATCCTAATCATATACGACTTGTATGCACGAGGTAATGATGGATGGACCAAGTACGAATCATATCATGAACACCAGCGCAAGGTTGCCAGGTCTACGAGTAGGTATTCTGCCAATCAGAGGAGCGCAACCCCAGTAGTAATGCTAAGAAAGCTAATTTCGGGACGAAATTCCATCTAACGGGGGGATGATGTGACAACCCGGAAAATTTTTGGTTTTAAGACCCAGTCAATCAACTCAACTGAGTGTCAAACTCATTAGTACTGAGTTCTATCCCGGTTAAAGGTCATTCTAAGGAGCTTTGAGCCTAATACACTTAAGGAATAAGTGTTAGAAAGTACCTGCTAGAACCACAATGTAGCAAATCAAACCATAACCTCATCAAAATGAGTTCACGGCCACAAGACCATGAGTTTACGGCCGTAAACTCATGTGGCCGTAAACTTAAGGGTATATAGATGATACTTGGCCATTTTTCTCATTATTTCCTTCCTTGGCCGATTTTTCTTCAAATCCTCTCAAGTATCATCCAACTTTCTTCCTAGATCTTCAAAAGATGTAAGTATTCTTCCTAGATTTGTTGATAAATCTCTTAATCTAGTATCCTTCCATGATTTCATCCATAGAAATCACTCTTTTCTTAGATCTTCAAGTTTCACCAAGAACACCAAGAACACACACTAGTGTTCTTGGCGAATATCAACAATTTCTAGCTTCTAGATCGTAAGTACTCTTCCCTATACTTCATATCTAGTTAGGAATCATGATTAGAGACTTGAAACATGCATTCCCCAAGAACATCTTGAGTTTACGGCCCAAGATCCCACTTGGCCGTAAACTCAATGGTAAGGCATGTATGGGCCATAAACCCTCCTAGATGCAAAACTAGTGACCCAGAACCCTTCCTTGATGATTGTAGGACCTTAAACGACACTCACTTCATAATGTCCATGAGTTTACGGCCGTAAGCTCCTTGCTTGGCCGTAAACTCATCAAAAGCCTCAATGAAGGTGGTCTTTCTCATCCTTGTGTAGAGCAAAAGTCCCTAAAGCTTCCCTAGCTTTCAAACTTACACTTTGCTTTCAAACTCCTTTGTTGAATCACATGTGATTCCAACACTTGGTCAAAGCGTTTCCTAGTCCCGGAAGGTGTTTCTTTTCATATAGTTGTTTATAAACACTATATTCATGTCAACATGTGTCCTTATATGTCATTTAGGACCTATTGTGTCTCGGGACTTCATTCGTGGAACTTCTCATCCTTACACACATACCCGTTTGAATCACCCACATCAGGTGAGTTCATACCCCGTAATGAATCTTTTAACTGTTTTAAATGTTTTAAGGGGGGAATACAAGTTGAACACAATGATAATTGTGTAAATGTTTGTTATAAACATCTTTCAAAATGTTACTTATGTCATTTATAAGTTGTCAAAACATTTCAAAAACTCTTTTAAAGTTATGTTACTTTATAGTTATACAAAACTCCGTGTTTAAAGTACATGCATAACTTAGTAGATAAATGAGTCTTTTCAATAACAGTCCAAGTAGAACATTAGTAAACTATAATAGGTATAGTTTAGGAGAATGCTATTCATTACTTCCAGTACAATGAAGCATACAAAGAGTCAGTTTATTCATGAGTCAAACATACAGTGAAGAGAAACAAACAATACCATACAGAACATACAGTGAAGAGAAAAAAACAATACCATACAGAGAGAACACACAATTATGAGAAACGAACAGAACGTACAATATACAGTACAAAACAAACAAGTTAGGCTGCTATAGCATGAGAACACACACACAGGATCTAATTATACCAATTGATCACTAACTCATTGTTTTAAACAAAAGGTGATAGTTATATTGGGTATACATGATCATATAACCTTGATGTGAATTACATGGCTTGCAAGAATTTGCAGAGGTCGCGTTTGGTTCCCTTAATCTCTTGACAGGGAGAGCGTTTAGTAGGGGTTCTATCCTTCACATTATGACCGTAATAAAACGAACATGTTTTAGGTCACTAGTACATCCGCGTGTGATTATAAATGACAACTATGTACTTACATTTCCCATTTCTTTCATAAAGTGACAGTACCACTTGAAAGTCAAACTCAAACTATTTTCAAGTTAATATAGCTATAAACTAGGGAAAACATACATTTTTACAAACGGCAAACGAAACAGTCGAGTCTAGCACATAACAGAAGATGCCTTGGTAGAAGGCTACGTTTAAAAGGAAGGACCATAATGCTAGTCTTATGATTCCTTAATGTATACATCACAGGATATATATATATATATATATATATATATATATATATATATATATATATATATATATATATATATATATATATATACCAATAGGGTCCGACAGGTAATAGGATGTGTGCTCTTCGCTTCACTTCCTGTTCCTTGTTTGGTTGTGGGCTTGGAACGAATTCGCCCAATCTATTCTCTATTCAATTCTATATGTATGTATGCTTAGTATACATTAAGTCATCATAAGGATACCAGGTATGGGTCAGGTTATAGGACACAGAGTTAAAGCACTATTTTTCTAGTACAAAACATACTTTCCAAAATCAGTACTTTTGGTATACAAAACTAGAAACTTCCTAGTAAAGGGTTTAATCCATTTTATTAAACCAGTACAATTTAAAGGACCTTAGGTGAGTAACTCTATAATACCTTAGTTTATACACCATGTTTATATATAAAACTAATACCCAATATGTAGTTTGGATGTGTGCTTTCCGCCTTACTTCCTGTTCCTCGTTTGGTTGTGGGCTTAGGGCAGATTCACCCAATTAACTTTCTATCCGATATTAGATTATATATATATCAGTATAAACAAAGCTATTATAAAAGTAGTCACTGTGGTCACCATTTTATTATAAGAAATATAGGTTTTCTTAAAGAACATTTTCAGTAGATATAAAGGAAACATTACAATTAACTCCATGAGTAACAAATGAATACACCAGGGTTATATACGACGATGATCTAACAACCAATGGGATGTGTGCTATCCGCCTTAATTTCTGTTCCTCATTTGGTTGTGAGCTTGGGGCAGATGCGCACAATCAATTGTTTGTTTACTCTGAGTCTTATATAATTCGTATCCACTTAGTACCCATAGAAAGGGTTGTAGTGTCATTTTACTTAAACTTCCATCAAAGTAGGAAATATAGGATTTTCTAGAGAAATAGGCGAACTTTTGAAAACAGAACTTACAACTTACAACATTTTACAACTACATTTTCAACAACATTTTACAACTTACTTACATCACTAAACTCTTATGAACTCACCAGCTTAATTGCTGATCAACTCTTTCAAATAACTTGTATTCTCAGGAGACTATTAGACAGGTGCTCGTGCTGGGAATTCAGAAGATGGAGCATTTTAGCTTCAAGTCTTGTTTTGTTATTTGTGTATGAATTCTATGTTTTGTGAACACACACATTGTAAACACTTTCTTTCTAAATGAAATGGTTGTTCATTACTTGCTTACCATATACATATCTCGTGATACTAAACATGACGTCCTCCACCCCTGAACAATTCCGCCGTTCTGGTTTTGGGGTGTGACAGAGAATCATCCTAAGGGGGGAGATATTTGTAATGCCCGTGTTTCTCGCTAGTCATTTATTAGAGTAATTGTTATTTGTGTCAGTTCGCAATGTAAATTTTAAATTTTTGTATGAATAAATGAATAAAGAATTCTTCAAATGTAATATGTGTTTACATAAATGTGATATATATATATATATATATATATATATATATATATATATATATATATATATATATATATATATATATATATATATACATGTATTCATCATATATAATCTTTTAGTTATAATTGTTTATTTATCCCAAGTTTTTTATGTTTAAAATAAACTTTTATACAAATATTATATACGTAAAATATTTGTCCAAACTTCATGTACATAATATATGTAAGTATGTATGTATAAATATATATATATATATATATATATATATATATATATATATATATATATATTTATGTTTAAAATAAACTTTTATACAAATATTATATACGTAAAATATTTGTCCAAACTTCATGTACATAATATATGTAAGTATGTATGTATAAATATATATATATATATATATATATAAATATATATATATATATATATATATATATATATATATATATATATATATTTATACATACATACTTACATATATTATGTACATGAAGTTTGGACAAATATTTTACGTATATAATATTTGTATAAAAGTTTATTTTAAACATAAAAAACTTGGGATAAATAAACAATTAAAACTAAAAGATTATCTATGATGAATAATTTATATAAAAGTTGTAGTAATCTTAATTATGAATCCGTGAGTATATAAAGAACGCAAAAATCAGACTTCGTAGGAGTAAGTTATGATTTTTGGAAGTTTTGCATCTGACATACTACAATTAAGTGAAAAAGGATATTAAATGAAAATTGGTTGTTTTTTAGCCAAAACATTGTAAAAGAGAGTTGATGTCTATATAAATAGGAATTCATTGATATAAAGGACATCTAGAACAGAGCTCGTATGAAGAAGTTGTGAATTTTATAAAGTCTTTTATAGTGTAATCTCTACAAAATGTAAATGTAACATCCAAAATTTCAAAGTAATTTTTTTTCATTTTTAACATAATCAAAACACCCATTTATCTTTTAAACAAACATTTAGAAGTATTTCATAATAAAACAGTCATCAGAGTACAATCCCAAAATTACAAGGTTGCGGAAAACATGGGTGTACGCGCTACGATCAAGCCGAACCTTTCCCTTTCGAACGGGAAGTACCTGAGATCATAAAAATAAATTGTAAGAACAAAGCTTAATGATTTCCCCAAAATACCACATACCAAACATACAAATGGGCCTAGCCCTGGAATATATTCCAATACAATAAGAAAGTGTGGGTGCCTCTCTGGAGTATATTTCAACACGATCATACGATAGTGGGCCCCACCCTACGGTACATTTCAACCTGAACATTCCACAATGGGCCCCACCCTAGGGTATATTTCAAACTGAACATGCCATAATGGGCCTCGCCCTGGGGTATATTTCAATCCGATCATAAAAACAGAAAATATATATATATATATATATATATACATATATATATATATATATATATATATATATATATATATATATATATATATATATATATATATATATAACACAACAACTAGCCTTCTACATAGCCAAATAATAGGTCGAAATTGGTGCCTTCGATCCATGGATACAGGGAAAAGACTCACCTCAAACAGATGAAAACCATAGACAAATCTCTAAATGGAGATCCGCTAAAATCCCCACAGTATCAATCACAAAATAACATGCAATAAAAAATTAGATCTCGACTTCCGCTAAGAGTGCAAATTATGGTAAAAGACCTTTTTACCCCTTCCCGAACTCGGCCCAGGGCCAAGGCCCAATTAAGTTGTCCAAAAAGCCCAAAATCTAAAATAATCACCTAAAGCCCAAATGTGGCTCAATTTTCCAAATTGGGCCCAATCCCTTTCATGGGCCTTCTCCCAAGAAAATCCAATAAGATCTCAACAACCCAACCATACAATTCTGATGGCCCAACATGGCCCTGGACAACCAAAGATCAACCTGGCCCAAAACTGAGCCCCAAAAAGACTGAAGCCCAAACTGCTATATACATGGGGCGTACAAAGATAGTACGCTCAACGTACTTGATAAAGTTATTGTATGCACAACATACATTCTTGTACGCCCCGCATACTCATCAACTTAGCTAACTTTCCAATTCAGCTCTTAATCAATAAAGACTTCGACCCAAACTTATATTTGACATCCTTAAGATGGTTAATCACATAAAGTTGCCAACTTTATGTGCATGCATGGCATGGCTTAATCTCAAAAGAGTAATAAATTACTTAACACATGCATGAGATCAAAACCACCATAAAGTTTGCACCTTTATGCTGAAGAAACCCTTAATATGACCAAATCTACAAGGATAAGCTCCAAAAACGACCTTAAATCACAATCACCAACCAAAGGGACCAAAATTACCAAAAACAAGCCCAGGAGTGGATCTATGAAATTGGCTCACAAGCTTTGAACTTTTGTCACACCCCCAAACCGGAACGAGGGAAACGTTCGGGGGTGGAGGACGTCATTTGTATTATCACAACCATTGCATCATAGTAAGCATAGTAAACACAACCAAACATCGAATACATATATGAAAAGGTTTACATTGATTTAATACATAGTTTCGTTCTAATCAAAAGTGAAATAGAAAGACGTGACTCTAACGCGTCGACTTCTCCAAAAGCCTGGAAGTACCTGTCTAAAAACCCTAAGAATACAAGCAGTTTGAAAATATCAGCATAAAGCTAGTGAGTTCATAAGCATTTAAGTTTTATGGAAAAGTGATTCCTTTGGTTCCTTTTGAAAAGTGTTTCTCAAGATAATACTATATTTTCTCACAAAAATGCGTTTGAAAACCCATTCCTTCCATGACTCCCAAATCCATGCAAGTTATGTACGATCCAAGGTGTCATGGAGTGAATATGGATATTTATTAACTTCTTGTAAATCAATCGATTTATGAAAGGTCGAGTTATCCCAGAGAAAATCCCATATTTTCCTTAAAGTTGATGGTTGATTATCCGTTCTAAACTGAGGCGTACAAGTATCTACCATACTTGTATCGATGATCGAAGTTTCCTGAAAAAGCCTTGATTTCTCTCGATGGAGTATATTAGCCTTATTTTATAAACAAAACTAATAAGAACGGGGTGAACTAGATCCTAAAGGTATTATTAATACCTTCTAGTAATCAAAACGGTTATTACTTTGAGGTTAGTTCACTTGATTCATTATTACAAAAAGTAAATCCCTGTTATCCAAGTTGCGAGTGTCATAACCATACATAAACTTGATATGGCACGTAACGGGGCCAGTATCCTCTATGACTTTGTCACCCCAGGCATGTCTGCCTAGCTGTAGCTAGCAGTTCAGGTGCGGGATAGTCAATCCCGTATAGATCTATACACAACAGTCACGCTCTCCCTAAAAGAGATTCTGGTTACAAGTGCTAGTCCTACACCCGGATTCCGTTGGGGTGTTACTAAGGATGTGTCTCCAACCTTAGACTAACAAATTTACTAGTAACAATACCGAAAATTCTGTTTATGATTTGCATGAATCCTTTATAAAATAATACATTTTACTATATGATTCACAAATTAATTATCGTGGTTTTGAAAACTGTTTTCTACGAGTTGATTTCTTAATTCGGTTGGTAAAAACCGTTTTCTGTGTTAAAAGCAGACTGAACATATAATTATTTTATACAAAATAAAATAACTTGAGCACAAGTTTCCTTGTACTTTTGCTTGTATTCCCCCCTGAAAACATGAAAAACTCGGAAAAAGCGTAGGGGTATGAACTCACAGTTTAACGTAGGATTCGGGTGTACGATCCGTTACGAGTGCTGAGTGTCAACTGATGTTTCGTACGCAAGCGGATCCTATTAACATATAGTACACATATATGTATTAGATTTAAGGTATTCCATGACAAAACATGACGGAAAACCACCCTAAAGACTTGGAAATCCTTGAACTAAGTGTCAGAGCCATAAATGATCGAACGGGGGAGGTGTATGGCCATAAGAGTGTATGTGCGGCCAGGGTGTACGGCCAGGATGTGTGTGCGGTTGCACACGGGAGTGTGCGGCCGTACAGAAGGTGTGTGCAGCCGTACACAGGAGTGTGCGGCCATACACTCTTCATTTATGCTCCAAAAGTCGATTTTCCAGTGTTTTAAGGTTCGAACCAAGTCCAACTAGAAGATAGGGGATCAAACTCTCACTTTGGAGGGTCTTTGAGGTGTGTACGGCCACCTTATGAAGGTGTGCAGCCGTACACCTTCAAGTGATGAAGAACACGAAGAACATGAAGAGTTTTAGGCTTAGATCAAGGTGTCTTACCAGTATAACAAGTTGAATCATGGATTACTTCACGTTTTTGAGGCCTTTGGAGGGTCCTTATGTGAAGATTCTAGAGAAAGAAAGTAGTGTGCAGCCAAAAGGGAAAAAGAGTGAATGAAGGGGGTCTCCTCCTATATATAGGGGTGGATGTACGGTTGAGGGGTGGGTGTGCGGTTGAGGGGTGGGTGTGCGGCCGCACACCCATGTCTACGGCCGTACACTCCTCCCAAGAGGGTGTATGGCCCGATTTTGCTACCTTACGACTTTACAGTTCATCCCTAACCTCAACCTTGGTTGTACTCAAGGTTAGAACACTTAAACGAACCCTTAAACGGTGATAAAAGGTGACAGAGTCGAGTTTAACCTTGATAGAAGTTCCGGGTTGTCACATTATCCCCCCGTTAGAGGGAATTTCGTCCTGAAATTCAGGCATAGAATACAGATGGCGGACTCGGAAAAAGATGAAGATGATTCTTCCACGAAGTGTAAGCTCTCGTCTAACTCTGAGCGGTCTTCGTCCTGAAGTTCATGATAGGACTCATACCTAGTCCATCCATCATTGTCTTGTGTACACAAGTCGTATATAATTAAGATTGATAGGATGGTCGGATGGGTGACTCTGCCCCAGGTCCACAACTAAACAAGGAACATGAGATAGGGCGGAAACACACATCCTAAGTCCGTAGGACCTTAATTATATACCACCCTCGCGTGTACATTTAACATTGATAGGCTAACCGTATTTGTCCCTAGTCTCTGTGCTTGAACTTGGCTTACTGCGCGAGTGGGAATCCTAGATTGGTCTGTCAAGAATTTTTAAGGAAGGTTGCGGTTGGATGACATACTTTTCACGTTCTTACTTTCGGGTTCCGGAAGGGAGATGTACTTTTCGAAGTTCGCATCTATATTCCCATTATGTGCGACGTGGGTTTTGGGATTCGAATGGTTTAAGGCAAAAGGGTCTCCTTAGGGACGTACGGGTTTGGTATGACGTAGACTTAGTCGGACTAAGCGGAATGACGTCGTCGAATTGCGCATTAAGTTAGTTTAGATGGAGCATTTTTGTTAGAACATTGGTGCCTCGGGGTGTATATTCCTGATGTTTCCTGTTTTTGGTTCGACGTTAGCGGGTATTACCGGTACGAGGGTTCTGATACTTCAGAATTATGAACTTTTTATGAAATGATCCTTACTATGTCTCTCTAAAATCGTTTGGTGTATACAAGTCATTTATAATTGACCCTGACGTATACATTAACCCATCATAGTTCACCCATTAGGGCTTCAAAGTTTATACGGATGTTGGGATTTAACTTGAACGAAAGAGTAATCAGAATTATAGGTAATTATTGGGGTTTTTAAAAGCGTACCAAAATATGGCAGAGTTCCCTGTTGTTTCCCCATTTCTCTGGGGGTCAAACTCCTCCTGCTTCTCCGTCGTTCTTCTCTGTTGGACAGTCTCTCTTAAAATGTCCCATTCTACCACATAGGTGGCATGTTGGACTAGCCTTATCATTGGTAGTCGGAGTGATGCACTCGACTGAAGTCCTACATGTGCGGGCGGTGTGTCCCTTTTTGTTGCATCTAGTGCAATGCGGTACTCGACAAACTCCACAGTGATGGTAGTTGCATTTTCTGCAATACGGGAGGTTTCCCAAGTAGGTTGTGGTTGGTGTATGAATAGCAGAGCTGACGGGGGTATTGACTGCCCCAGTTCGTTGCCCTTTAGTAGGTCCTTGAGTTGAACAACTTCCTACCTCGTTCTCTAACTTGCATTTCAGGGTATTGGGTTTAAAGTCAGGTGGGTCTTTTGTAGCAGGCACTTGTTGCTGAAGTTGGTTATCACCACGATCAGGATTGCCGTTTATACCCCCACTAGCATTTGCACAGCTAGGGTTAAGGATAGCCATGGCGGCTGCTACGGCTGCTGTGACGGCAACTTGGAACGTAGTTGAATCTATTTGAAGGTTTGGCGTTTTACAAGTGGATTGATTACGTTTATTCGGAGGCATGATCTGCTACATGTCAAGAAAAGGAGTTTGTGAGCAACAATGGTTGCCTCTGGATGTATTCTAAAAGTATATATATATACATGAAAATTTCTCATTTTGTCATCTGGTTCTCATGGATTCGACCCACATCCCTATGATGTGGTCCTAGCAGGAATAGAAGTATCCGAACTAAGTTATCTTCGATTGGTGAACATTGATTTTCGATTTTTCGAAAAGATTTGGAAACAATCCATAATAAGATCCACATAGCACAGTCTTATGAATCCTTCGCTGATCAGTTTAGTGGGCTGGCTGCAAAATTTTTGCATCCCCACCGGCATTAGACGATATGAAGGTTTAGCTACAGGGGCAGCTCTGGGAATTAGGTCGATATGAAACTGGACTTGACGTTCGGGAGAAATCCCTGGAAGATTATTGGGGAAAGAAGTCAGGAAAATTGCAGATTCCGGGGAAAGATTTCGTGGTCTTTAACCTTTGCATTCCATCTACTCTATGAATTAGAAATGCAAAGCATTCCCTTCAGTAAGTACTTCGGGGTTTTGATGTATGAAATGATACGAATTTCGAACTGAGCTTATCACGGAAAATAGCGAGGGCTTCGTCAAGGGGAAGATTAAGACGAATCGTTTTCTCGTAACATAGGTTATTAACGTGATTGAAGTTCATCCCATCCATGTTGATTATAACATCGAAGATTTCTTTAGTGAAAATGGCATGAGTTTGATGGGAAAAGAGTGATCGTCCAGGGTAAGAGTACAGTCTATGGATACGTTTCGCAGATGAAATGGTGATGCGACCTTGATAAAGTTACTTAGTTCGTAGGTTACTGATCTGAGATATACGTTTGCTAACGATGACCTTTAACTGAATTAAGACTATTGTCTTTATAGTTGGTATTAAGATTACACGGAGCTAGGAAAATTTTGACCTGCGAGTAGGTCTACAACATACCAACAGAGGGAAAACTTGACAGCATGAAGAACTAGTAAAACAGCACTTTACAATACAGAGATGTTTACGGGGGAAAAGTGCTACTTAGAGCATAGGTAGGAAGGCCATTCTTAACTAAAGGAAAGGATAAGTAGAGTATTTCCTACTAGCGACGGTTACTCCTCGAACGGATCCTTAAGTTAGCCAGCTGGTGCTTCATGTTAAGAAGGTGTCGCTCGAATACTCTTTGGCGTGCTCGGAGTTCTATGACTTCAGCTCGGGTTTCAGCAAGCTCTCGCTGTAGGGCCTCGTTGTCTCTCAAAGACCTCTCACGAGCATCTTCAAGGCGGATGGTGCGGACTGTATGCATTCGCGCATTGGTATTCACTTCCATGATTCCGTTGAGGTCTGTCCTACCTTGTATTTCGTTCCGAGCAACCCTGCGGACCAGGATTGGTAGGACTCTGTCTGCTGAGCCCCCTGCGCTCGAATCGTAGAAGCTTCTGTCTCCATGGAAGGGCATAGGTTGATCCTGTTCTTGAATCCATGATTCCAAATTTTCCACCCATGGAGGCGTCGGCCTTGAAAAAAAAACCGGACGAGGGTTAGGATTTGGGACAGGAGCCACCGGAGGTAGATTAGTGACTTCGGGCTCGGAGTCGGAACCTTCCGAATAGTTCTCAGCGGAATGATCATCTAAGGGGGTTGTAGGTTCTTCTGGCTCATCATCGAGCCACCCACCATTTCCTTGGTTGGGAAAGTACGGGTCACCAGGGAGATGGAATCCGGCCATGCTATCTACGCGAGATAAGGGTAAAGGGATAGTTAATAGGCATTGACTCTAATAATACTTCCAGTGTATTATAGCTACATGATTGATTCTTGAAGAATGGATTCTTGGGTAAGTTTCTAGTTCGGTCATTATAGCATCCTAAAATACTCCTATAGTATTCTTACCATTATGTTTGATTCTAGAATTCTTCTGGTATCTAGGTAAGTTTTAGGCTTGGTGCAACACCACATTCACTCCCAAGCACATGTCGTTCGTGTCTCGAATAAATATAGTTGATCAGGATATATTGATCCTAGACATGATTACATAACTGCCCAGGTTTAACCGTGATGTCCAACATCCCAATACTTTTGTTTTGTTCTACTTATGACACTGATTCAGGTACTTAGGTATACTTTTTTATAAAATACTTATATTTTGAAAGTAAACTTTTAGTTTAGAGCGCTTAGGCCCCTTAGTGTTTATAGTTGTATACCATGTAAGGTTCGGTATACTTAGTTCACTATAAACAAGAGCTCTGATACCAATTTGTCACACCCCCAAACCGAAACGGCGGAAACGTTCGGGGGTGGAGGACGTCATTTGTAGTATCACAACCATTGCATCATAGTAAGCATAGTAAACACAACCAAACATCGAATACATATATGAAAAGGTTTACATTGATTTAAAACATAATTTCATTCTAATCAAAAGTGAAATAGAAAGACGTGACTCTAACGCGCCGACTTCTCCAAAAGCCTGGAAGTACCTGTCTAAAAACCCTGAGAATACAAGCAGTTTGAAAATATCAGCATAAAGCTGGTGAGTTCATAAGAATTTAAGTTTTATGGAAAAGTGATTCCTTTGGTTCCTTTTCAAAAGTGTTTCTCAATAAAATCCTATATTTTCTCACAAAAGTGCGTTTGAAAACCCATTCCTTCCATGACTCCCAAATCCATGCAAGTTATGTACGATCCAAGGTGTCGTGGAGTGAATATGGATATTTATTAACTTCTTGTAAAACAATCCTTTTCTGAAAGGTCGAGTTATCCCAGAGAAAATCTCATATTTTCCTTAAAGTTGATGGTTGATTATCCGTTCTAAACTGAGGCGTACAAGTATCTACCATACTTGTATCGATGATCGAAGTTTCCTGAAAAAGCCTTGATTTCTCTCGATGGAGTATATTAGCCTTATTTTATAAACAAAACTAATAAGAACGGGGTGAACTAGATCCTAAAGGTATTATTAATACCTTCTAGTAATCAAAACGGTTATTACTTTGAGGTTAGTTCACTTGATTCATTATTACAAAAAGTAAATCCCTGTTATCTAAGTTGCGAGTGTCATAACCATACATAAACTTGATATGGCACGTAACGGGGCCAGTATCCTTTATGACTTTGTCACCCCAGGCATGTCTGCCTAACTGTAGCTAGCAGTTCAGGTGCAGGATAGTCAGTCCCGTATAGATCTCTACACAACAGTCACGCTCTCCCTACAAGAGATTCTGGTTACAAGTGCTAGTCCTACACCAGGATTCCGTTGGGGTGTTACTAAGGACGTGTCTCCAACCTTAGACTAACAAATTTACTAGTAACAATACCGAAAATTTTGTTTATGATTTGCATGAATCCTTTATAAAATAATACATTTTACTATATGATTCACAAATTAATTATCCTGGTTTTGAAAACTGTTTTCCACGAGTTGATTTCTTAATCGGTTGGTAAAAACCGTTTTATGTGTTAAAAGCAGACTGAACATATAATTATTTTATACAAAATAAAATAACTTGAGCACAAGTTTCCTTGTACTTTTGCTTGTATTCCCCCATGAAAACATGAAAAACTCGGAAAAAGCGTAGGGGTATGAACTCACAGTTTAACGTAGGATTCGGGTGTACGATCGGTTACGAGTGCTGAGTGTCAACTGATGTTTCGTACGCAAGCGAATCCTATTAACATATAGTACACATATATGGATTATATTTAAGGTATTCCATGACAAAACATGACGGAAAACCACCCTAAAGACTTGGAAATGCTTGAACTAAGTGTTGGAGCCATAAATGATCGAACGGGGGAGGTGTATGGCCATAAGAGTGTGTGTGTGGATAGGGTGTGCGGCCAGGATGTGTGTGCGGTTGCACACGGGAGTGTGCGGCGGTACAGAGGATGTGTGCGGCCGTACACAGGGGTGTGCGGCCGTACACTCTTCATTTATGCTCCAAAAGTCGATTTTCCAGTGTTTTAAGGTTCGAACCAAGTCCAACTAGAAGATAGGGGATCAAACTCTCACTTTGGAGGGTCTTTGAGGTGTGTACGGCCACCTTATGAAGGTGTGCGGCCGTACACCTTTAAGTGATGAAGAACATGAAGAACATGAAGAGTTTTAGGATTAGATCAAGGTGTCTTACCAGTATAACAAGCTGAATGATGGATTACTTTACGTTTTTGAGGCCTTTGGAGGGTCCTTATGTGAAGATTCTAGAGAGAGAAAGTAGTGTGCAGCCAAAAGGGAAAAAGAGTGAATGAAGGGGGTCTCCTCCTATATATAGGGGTGGGTGTACGATTGAGGGGTGGGTGTGCGGTTGAGGGGTGGGTGTGTGGTTGAGGGGTGGGTGTGCAGCCGCACACCCATGTGTACGGCCGTACACTCCTCCCAAGAGGGTGTATGGCCCGATTTTGCTACCTTACGACTTTACAGTTCATCCCTAACCTCAACCTTGGTTGTACTCAAGCTTAGAACACTTAAACGGACCCTTAAACGGTGATAAAAGGTGACGGAGTCGAGTTTAACCTTGACAGAAGTTCCGGGTTGTCACAACTTTATACCTCAAAAGGCATGAAATGCAGGTGCTTCAGCTGGATGTCAAGGCTCTCCTCCAAAGAATGAGTCTTCAAGCTTCTTCTACTACCACTTCAAGATGCACAACACCCACCAAAAGCTTATCAAGATCTCAATGGCACCACATAAAGGCCAAGGAACGAATTACGGTTTCCAAGGCTATGGAGGCTGGTGAAACAAGGAAAAAAGGCTATCTTATGGCTTATATAGGGTACAAGCCCTAAAATTAGGGTTTCTACAATTCTCACATACGCTAAGCATACTCCACGTTCGCCCATCGTATGTGGATGAGCTCCGCAACCAACCTTCATGAGTACGCCCAACGTATAAGGAGTAAGCCCAATGTACTCAAACTTTCCCAAAGTTGACAATTCAGCCCCCAGGGACCAATTCTCCGAACAATACACCCCACAGTGTCTAAACTGAAATGAACAATGAATCGAGGGTTACAACTCTCCCCCACTTAAATTTGATTTCGTCCTCAAAATCATTCCTTATGATCCCAGGCACGCCAGACAGCCTGAGGAACACAACCACAACCTAGAGCATAAAATGGCCTTCCCAAGGCAACTGAACCCAACCTTAGCAAAACTCTCCAAACTTGATGATGAACGAATCCTTAACCCCTTGCAGAATAACCACTTCTACCTTACCCGAAGTCTAAAATCTCGAATTGGTCTGACTACCCGACAGACTAACCATACTGAACCACTACCAGGCCAATTCCACTTTGAAATCCAAGGTAAAAAAACATTTCCAGCACTTGATTATCTTGTTGCATCTTCTAGGAACAAAATCACTGACCATTCATTGATGCAGAACACTTTTACTTCACAGAAGGCTCAAATAATCCTTCGAGTAGAAGACTCATCCCTACAATGGTTAGACTCAAACGGGAGTTGCGCAGCAGGGTCGAATCAATTACTCTGAGATTATTTAATACAAGCTGCAAGTGACTTAGCATATTCTCTGAATAACAAACGACTCCATACACGAGTCCCAAATCAATAATACCACCTTGACTCATCTTGTTGCCCCGTAGATACTTTCCAAAACCAGCTGAGACCTCCATGGTCCCAACCTACCTGCCAACTAACCGATTCACCAGATTCCTTTCCGGTAGTTGAGGAAACTACGCAACTTCCGAAGGAAGGCCTCATCTTACAAGAATTGTCCCTGCTATCTCGCCACTATGGCTCCCACGACCTTTCTGATCCAACCGATCATAACCGACCGTTAGTGCAAACACCATTAAATCCAATGCTAAAAGTGAAGGCTACATGACCAACTGTAGTCTTATATTACAACCGGCCTCGTACAACGCACCACTTCCTTAATTTCATGGATGTTGTGGCCTTCCCACAGTCTTAGAAACGTACCTACTCTAGTCTAATACATCTAAAAAAGCCACAAGCTAAAAGATAGATTTCCCATGCCCTGACCGCTACTCATGGACCGGTGAATGCTACGTGCCACTCCGGAGCCTTACAACACTCCAACATTATTTGCCAACCTGGTTAATGCTACGGGCCACCCCGTAGTCTTACAACATTCCAACACTGTCTCCCAACCTAGTGAATGCTACGGGCCACCCCGCAGTCTTACAACACTCCTATTTTGCAGTGGCCACCGCCCATGGTCTTACCGCTCATCTACCAATCCATCCATGCTCATCCTGCGTCAAACACGCATCTAACTATGCTCCAATCAGGTGTTTAGGTCATGCTTCGAACCCCAAAGCCTTAATTAGACAAGAACATGTAGAGAGGCTCTAATATAACCCTCAACCTGGATCCATCTATATGCCTGCTATCCACCACTAAGAAGACGACAACAAGCTGTTGGAAGTTTCCTGACTCCCAACTTATACAATCTTCAATCTAGACGGCCACTTGAGTCGTCTTTCCTCCCGATTGGGATCTGAAACTCATCCTAGTTTCACACTTGATTCAGCTTCCGAAAATCTAAACGATTCTCCCCCACTTGGATTCATCGAAACTCTCCCAGCCCATGAATTTTTATTTTTCCCAACCCTTCTTACCTCCTTATAATTTGAACTGTCGACAACCTGCGCTTACCAAAACTAGTGTTCTATCACTAGCCAATCCCAATGACCACACAACTCTTGGAATTTAGATGACCACTCCCTGAAATCTCAGCAAGTCAGACAACCCCAAATGCTTTCCATGATACAACACTCAAATCCTTAAGTCCTTTATGCTGGTGACAAAGACCATAACCCTTGCGATAAACAAATTCCCCTATCACTCCCATTGGCCAACCAAGCTCATACGACTTCCACCACCATCTCTTGCTGCCACTCCTTCCCTGGAAATGGTAGTAATTGAACCCAAAAGTTCTTCCATAGACGACCGTCGATCCCACAAGATTAAATGCTAAAACAACAAAACTCTGACTTACTAGAGAACTAACCTGTTAATCCTGACCATAGACCGTTTGATCGATACCCCTAAATTGAACCCATCAAAGAACCATAACAACAATCGAACAAATTGAAACCCACTCAGCAAGATACGACCTACTAATGACTCTTGGCATGAAAAATGGAATATAACAATTCTTGATGATATAACCTAAATAATTCTTGGGTTATGAGCAAAACATCATTCTTATGGTGTTCATGCAAACCCTATTGCTTGGATCTAGTTTTTCTATTAGTACATGCAAATTGTCCAACACTTGCAAACCCTAATCTAGCATACAAAAAAACTTTGAATCAATATAAATAAACTAGTAAGAATGTTACCTTTGATTATTGCTTGAAGATCTTTAGCTTATGAGAACCTAGCATCTCAAATGCAATGCCTCTAATGAGTCACAAACACCAAAGCAAGTTGGAAGATGTTGGAGAGAGGGGAGAGTCTCAAAATCGGCTCTTGGATCTCTAGGGTTCGAGTGGTAGCCGATTTATGAAGCATAGGGATCCCTTATATAGGTGTGAGAATAGGGTTTCAGTCATAGTCCTTATCCGGTTACTTAGCCACCAAGCAGCCCATAAGAACCTTTTGGATCCCTATCTTGAACGAAATCTTATGGGCTATCCAGAAGGATTTCGTCCACCCTATCCCTAGGGTTTCTCAACCTACTTTGCAACTATCCAATAATTACAATTATATCCCCAATGTTTAATTAATCTTTTTTGTTCACATAATTAATTCTTAATTAATTCATGAACAATATTAACTAAACAAATTTGATTTCTCCTTTAATATATTATTCATATAATATATTAATAAACCATAATAACCTCTTTCTCCATTAATCATCCAATCAAGTTTCTCTGGTGAAGGCAACCAAAAAGGACCATGCTACAACCGGGTCAAGTACATACCAAATATACTTATGGAATTAGACACTAATCCAACAGTCTCCCACTTGGAGAAGTCTAATAACTATAGATGAAAGTACGACTTCAAAATCCGATTAGCAATGTAGCTCTCAAAAGCCGCTGTCGAACTCTGTCACGTCCTTTAGATGAGGGATCGTATAGTCCTCCGTTCTCAAGATATTGTGTGGACAATCACATGGAACATAGTCGTACTTGTTGTCCAACAGTTTCTTTCTCGATCTCTGATCTTTCTGATATAGAACTTAGCTGAACACATCAACTAAGTCCTGACCGGGCCTAACACATAAGTCAAACCAAATCATCGAGGGGCCCAAGATATCGTTTTTAGCCTCATATAATAAAAGGAACAGATAAACATCGACTTATATGCATTTACTATTCACTTATCAAATCATACACAACAATGCGTTTTATAACATCAAGTTACTGATGCGTTTACGCATTATCATTGCACAACCAACTCGTAAACAATAAACCATATATCTAGGTTTAAAGATTATATGATATTATCATCTCACAATCACTCCTGATTAATTCCATGAAGTGATTCAAGTGAGCGCGTGTCTAATCCAATACTCAAATCTTATTTCATAAGTACTCATGAACATTGCAGCAAACTTTTGCTATGTCTAATACACTTTAGACAATCTACAAGCCATTTCATGACAATCTTCTTTCATACCTACTTCCAAAATATGAGCGACAGTGGACAGTTTAAATAATCTTATTATTTGGGAAATCAAAACATGCAAAATGAAACAATCGTAAATAATTGACATAAGAAAGTAACATTACTCATAAATAATACTCCTCTATTTAATCATCAAAATGTCAATTACAATTTATCTATTACAAGTTTCTACAACTATCTAATCACTAAAACTAATATCCTCCCTCAGCCCAATGCTCCTAGCATGCTGCAAGTGCTTAACCCTACTCAGTCCCTTCGTAAGGGGATCCGTAGGGTTATCCTCTGACAATACCGTCTTCACTACGAGGAGTCCCTGTTTTACCCGATGTCTAATAAAGTGATATTTCCTATCGATATGTTTCGATCTGCCATGATCCCTCGGTTCCTTGGTCAAGGCAACCGCACCTTCATTATAAATCTCCATAGGCTCCATTATGCCTGGCATAACTCCAAGGTCTCCGATGAAGTTCTTCAACCATATTGCCTCCTTTGACGCTTCGCTCACTGCTCTGTACTCTGATCCGCACGTTGAATCGACTACAGTCTCCTGCTTGGAACTTTTCCAAGTCACTTCTCCTCCATTCAGGGTAAAGACCTAGCCCGACTGAGAGCGGAAGTTGTCTCGGTCGTTCTGAAAATTAGCGTCACTATACCCTCGCACCCTTAAGTGATCACTCCCACCGAGGATAGGAAACCATTCCTTGGTCCTCCGAAGGTACTTAAGAATATTCTTGACTGCGGTCCAATGTGCTCTACCAGGGTTCCCTTGATATCTGTTGACCATGCTCAAAGCGAAGGCCACATCGGGGCGAGCACAATTCATAGCATACATGATCGAGCCAACTGCGGAAGCGTAAGGTACTCAGCTCATATCTGCTATCTCGGCTTCGGTACTCGGGCTTTGAGTCTTACTCAACTTGGTATTGCTTTGGATTGGTAACTCCCCTTTCTTGGAATTCTCCATACTAAAACGCTTTAGTAATTTATCCAAGTAAGTACATTGACTAAGTCCTATTAGTCTTTTACTCCTGTTTCTCACTATTCTTATCCAAGGAAATATAAGCAGCTTCTCCGAGGTCCTTCATAGCGAAGCACTTCCCAAGCCAGGACTTAACCTCCTGCAAGGTTGGGACGTCGTTTCCTATGAGTAGTATGACATCCACATACAAAATGAGAAAGCTAACCACTAGCTTTGACATATACACAGGACTCATCCTCGCTTCTGGAAAAGCCAAACTCTTTGACTTTCTCATCGAAACAAAGATTCCATCTGCAAGATGCTTGTTTCAACCCATAAATGGATTTCTCAAGCTTACACACTCTATTAGGATGCTTCGCATCGACAAAACCCTCTAGCTGACTTATGTAAACGTCCTCAGCCAACTTCCCCTTAAGGAAAGCGGTTTTGACATCCATCTGCCATATTTCATAATCATGAAACGCAGCTATGGCTAGCATAGCCCTAATAGACTTTATCTTTGCAAGTGGCGAGAAGGTCTTATCATAGTCAACTCTGGGAGTTTGAGTAAAGCCCTTCGCAACCAATCGCGCCTTATAAGTGTGTACTTTCCCATCAATATCGGTCTTCTTCTTGAAGATCCACTTGCACCCGACCGTCTTACGACCCTGTACATTATCAACCAAATTCCAAACTTGTTTGTCATAAATGGACTGAATCTCGTTGTCCATAGCCTCTTTCCACTTTGCAGACTTCGGGCCTGCCATGGCTTCCTTGTAGCTGTTAGGTTCATCCAAATTTACTAGTGTACTATCACTAATAAATGTATCACCCTCACTTGTTATATGAAAAGCATACAACACAGGTGGAACACTAACTCTACTAGAACGTCTATGAGGTAAAGACTCCTCAATCGGTTCAACCGGAGTTTCCTCCTCGGTTTGAGCACTAGTGTTAGAGGTTCCTTCATCACTTGATTCTTGAAGCTCTTCAAGATCAATTTGCCTTCCACTGTTCCCTTGGCTTATGAGTTCTCGCTCTCGTAAAACCCCTCTCCTCGCAACGAAGACAACATTATCACTCGGTCTATAGAAGAGATATCCAAAGGACTTCTGCAGTTAGCCGATGGAAATACACCGCTCACTAAGAGGTTCGAGCTTGTCGTGAGTCTCTCGTCTTACGAAAGCCTCGCAACCCCAAAGCTTGATATGTGCCAACGAGAGAGCTTTCCCTGTCCACCTCTCGTGAGGTGTTTTGGCAACCTTCTTTGTAGGGACTAAGTTAAGGATATGGGCGGCAGTCTCTAAGGAATACCCCCAAAATGAGATAGGTAACGAAGCACGACCCGTCATGGAACGAACCATGTCCTACAACATTTGATTGCGCCTCTGAGCCACACCATTCAACTGTGGTGTCCTAGGTGGCGTCAATTGTGAAAGAATTCCGCATTCCTTGAGGTAATCATGGCATTCAAGACTAAGGTACTCACCACCTCGAACGGATTGGAGCATCTTAATTTTCCTGCCCAGGTGATTCTCCACTTCTTGCTTAAACTCTTTGAACTTTTCAAAGGTTTCTGACTTGTGATTGATTAAGTAGATATACCCATATCTACTATAATCATCAGTGAAAGTCATATAGAAGCGGTTCGCATCCCTTGTGGTGGATCTAAAGGGCCCACACACATCGTTGTGTATGAGATCCAATAAACCCTCACCCCATTCACAAGTGCCAGTGAAGGGTGACTTGGTCATCTTCCCAAGTAAAAAAGACTCGCACACGTCATCGTCCCTAAGGTCGAAGGACTCCAACACTCCATCCTTTTGGAGTTGGGCCATGCGCTTCTTGTTGACATGTCCAAGACGACAATGCCACAAGCATGATTTATACAAATCATTGGAAGAATCGATATACAACACATCATTTCCTAAGTTGTCTACAACCATCACAGTTTCATATATTCCATTACAAGGAAATGCTTCAAAATAGAAAGTACCATTAAGGAAACCATTAATAGAACCTATTTCATTATCAAACGAAAATCTAAAAGCAACTATTCAAATCTAAACCTAACCCACTACTAAGCAGTAAAGAATAAAGTCCAATCTTGGTGACATGCGACGCTTTCCTATTCCCCATGATTATGTTTATCTTTCCATGCTCCACATCCCTGCTTCTTCTTAGGCCCTGCAAATTAGAACAAATGTGAAAACCACACCCTGTATCAAGGACCAAAGACATAGCATGTGATGAGTTGTTAGAATGAATTGTATAAATACCTGCGAAGGACGACTTGATCTTTCCATCCTTGATATCTTAAAAGTACTTCAGGCAGCTTCGTTTCCAATGCCCTTTCTCGTGGCAGTAGTAGCACTCTGCATCCTTCGGGTTGGAGGAGGGTGCAGCGGGACCAGCTTTGGTTCCACTAGAAGAGGTGCCATCTTAGGACTTTCCCTTGTGGTGGATCTTAGAAGGATCCTTCCTCTTCTTACCCTTCCCTTGCCAAATTGCCGATATGGGGGCGGTAGTAGGAGTTGATGCAGCAAATTTATCTTTCAGACTACTCTCAGCAGTTCTTAGCAGGCCTCGAAGCTTGCTTAGAGTGACCTCCTCCTTGTTCATGTGGTAGGTCATGCGGAACTGGTTGTAACAAGGAGGTAAAGAGTGAAGTATGATATCTATGGCCAACTCTTCATTGAAGTTAACATTTAACTTCAACAAGCGGTCCACATATCTCTGCATTTTCTGCAGGTGGGTCGTGACAGACTCTTCGTCCTTCATTTTGGTAGTGATCATCGCAACGATGCTCTCATACCCTTCATGCCTCGCGCTTTGATGGTACCTATCCATCAAATCTTGATGCATATCGTAGGGGTAATAGTCCTCGTCGGACTTTTGGAGTTCGGTGGTCATTATCGCGAGCATGATGCAATGGACTTTCATAGCATCTCGCTCGTGAGCTTTGTTAGGCGTGTCAAACCCAACAAATAATAGGGGTACAACAGACTCCAAATACACTGCTTTAATACACTAAAAAGGTAGTACAAGGCAAGCAGGGTCGAACCACAGAGACACGGGATAAAAGTCTATACCTCTTTGCGTAAGGTACTTTGGTCACAAAGGGGGGTTTGTTTGCAAAGGTCAAATAATGAAAATAACAATCAACTTTGAAACATCCAGAAAATGAAATAGATTTGTAAACAAGTTGTGAAAGTGCTTCCAGTTCTAGTTCTCAATGTTGTTGTTCAACTTGATTATGACTTGATGTAATTCAAGATTGCTATTCTAAGTTGGTACTGAAAGATATTAACACACTCTAACACCTCTCGCTTGCCAAATTATCTAACCAAAACACGCTCTTTGCCTAGACCTAGCTTTGCTAATTCAACCTAAACACGCTCTTAGATTGTATTGAAAAACTGCATTAAGTTTTATACAAGCTTCCCAACAATGTTCATTTCTTCTCATACGCTCGGAAGTGTGAAAACATGTGATATATGTTTTACAATAAGAAAACTTATTGCTTGTTACCAATTATTAACTTAATAGAACGATTAGGTGCCCTAAAATTTAATTAACTGCACAAAAATTCAATTCATGAAAGTGACCAATCAAACACAAATCAAATTTAAGGGTTCTAGTTTAAACAAAAACATAATCACTAGAATAGAATCACAAATCAAACATCAAATCATATGCTTCAAGTCAAGCAATCAACATGTTTCGAACAAGAACTAGAAACTAGGGTTTCTTAGCCACACATGACTAAGAACAAATCACAAGAACAAATGATGGAAAAATGTGTGATTACAATTTACAAAATGCTAGAAATAATGTTTCCAAATGATTATAGATCAATCCCTTGCAATAACCTTCGAATCCCCTTCTCAAAATATGCTCTGATATGTTGTGTGTGTCCCCAAATGACCCAATTTCCCGTAATATGAAAAATAGAAAAACTACCAAAAGTTAGTTTTCTTGGGTCGAACACGGCCCGTGTTCATTATAAGGCAAAGGGAACACGGCCCGTGTTCAGCTTGGTCAATAGCTTTCCTTTATGGTCAACACGGCCCGTGTTGATTTTGCAGTGTAAATCCAACACAGCCCGCGTACCCTTCTGACTCCGACTCCCAACTTGATTTTTTCAACTTTTTCGTTCTTCGCTCGATCATCCCGAAATCTTTACCAATGCTTCCCGGCACCTCCCAAAGCGCATTCCAAGCTCCGGTTTACCTGAAAAAGACATGAAAGTGTGCAAATAAGGTTGTTCTAGAGACTAACATGAATATGATGAAATGCAAGAAAAAGGAAGAACAATTATGCTAAATAGATGCATGAAATGGGACTAAAAGGTGTGCAAAAAGGTGCACAAAATGCACCTATCAAATCTCCCCAAGCTTAGACCTTTCTTGTCCTCAAGGAAGAACAAGAATCAGACGAAACAGGACGATTTCTAGATGACAAAAAGGAACATAGAACAAAAAGGGACAGAAAGATCCTAAAGGCTAGGAATGAATGCATGCAATGAAAACCATGAAAAAGAAACGTATGTACAAAGGATACTTAAGGACAAAAATGAACCAAAGAAAAATTTAAGAACACAAGTAATCTTTTTTTTATTTATTTTTTATAAATATGGACATATAAGATCAGACCTTACATCAGTGGGGCTCCAATCATTAATACCTAAGCAACCATCCTACTACCTTCCACATATCACAGACTCCCAAAGTGAGGAAGACCCTAAACGGTGTAACCCAATAATCCAATCATAGTTTTATTTAAACTTCATACCTTAATTAGCTTTATGGGCGAAAATAACACAGTCCAGATATCATGTCCTTAAGACTAGATGGTCAAGAATCAGAATCGACGCATCCTTAAGAACCCATCACGGCGAATCAGCTTTCGCTGAAATAGTGAGCCCACCCGAAGGGGCCCAGCTCCTATGCTTTCACTTTTTCGAGAGCCACAAGTATCATATCACACAGTTCTCCATTCACCAGATTTGACTTTGACGCGACTTTTGATTTTGATTGAACTTGGATTTGTATCTTCATTTTGAGCTTTGAATTCTTAAATCAACTTTTGACTTTCTGAAAGTTTCTTCGTTTTGGCACTTGAAATTCTGATTGGGGTACTGGATGTGACAGTTGTACCCTTTCTTCTTTCTTGACCATGTGGATCTGATACTTAAGCTCTCTGTCACCGCGAGGGTAACGTGTTCCAACAAATAGGTCCGTGTTCTGTGGGTCCAGAGTTGCCGATAAAGATTCTTTTTAAACATTCAGAAGCAAATCATCGTAAAGTTGTTATTACCGCCCACAAAAACGTTTCAGTATTCCATTTTTTTTATTATCTAAGGTTGGGGTCTCGAATTACGGTGTTTGGGTCCCCTAGTTATGATAGCTGATTCTACACTTCCGACAACTATCTGGTCACTTCAGTATTTTTTTTCTCATTTGAGCTCTCGATTTCCGAATTCATGGAGCTATTGTATGTAAAGAGTGTCATCATCTCGTATAAAGTTTCTTTTTTTTTTATTATTTTTTTTGATGGTGCATGAAAATGATGGAATGCAAAAACTTGAGGAAAGAAAAGAAAAATATTTTTGGGTTTTATAAATGCAGAATGCAAGGAAAATGAAAACAAGAAAGGTATTTTTTTTTTTTTTTAAAAAAAAAAAAACAATGCATGCATTATGGATGTGAACATGAAAATGCACATAATGTACAACTCTACCCCTCCCCAAGCTTAAATATAAGCATCGTCCCCGATGCTTGGAGAGGGCGGAACAACCTATTGCGGAGGAGGAGGAGGATATTAGCTGGGATTTCGGGTCCAAGCCCAAAAGTCCTCCTCATGTTTGCGCTGACGCTCTTGATCTCGAGCGTATTGAGTAGTGAAGGCGGAAAAACTTTGGGATAGGTTCGTGACATCTTGATGGTAAGTGTCGAGGCGGGTATGGATCGTTTGGAATTGATCCAAATATTGCTGGTGATATGATGGATATCCAACATGATGAGATGAGGTAGCACCACCAATGGGAGGGGAGTTTTATGGTGTCGCCCCGTCACTCTCCTCATCTTCCTCCTCTTCCTCTTCGGTGAAGGTTCCGGGGAAGAGATATGGCTTGATTTGCCAGTCGGTGAAATTGTTAGGATGCCTGAGGGCAAGGATGTCCTTGTTCTCCGGGGTGATGAGGAGCCTTGGATCGTGGTTTTGACCCACGGTCCAATTATGGTTCCCGTCCTCCGCCCGAAACATTCTCATAGACTCTAGAACTCCCGTGGTCAGGTAGGTCTCACCGGGCAGGGGTTGGTGAGTTCCGGGGTATGGGACCCGGACTGGAGCACTCTTGGCCAATAAACTGACAATGCCACCACAAGATATTTTTCTGGACCGTGATGTGCTGAGGCGGGTGAGTTTGTTACAAAGGAATGAGCCATAGTGAGGAATGAGATTATCGTCCGGGTGGGCCATCGCATAGAGTATTTTGAGCTCAAGGGCGCTAATGGTGCTTCTTTCTTATCTAGGGACGACAAGTGAAGCAACGATCCTGTGGCCACTTTCATCACAGGGTGGATGAGAGATGAGGCCTTAACAGAACTTGAGACATACGGGAGCTGACGCGTAAGGTCGGTCCACCACCTAAGATCACTGTATCCTGGGATTGGGTCATTGGCTCCAAAGGTGTGTTTTGTGGGGGCCCCAACTATGGCATTTATTTGGTCTAAGGACAGGGCATGATCTTAGTTCATAAGTCGGAAGCTTAGGACACCGTGGTCCAAATCAAATGAAGATAAGAACTCGACAGTTGGAACTTTATAGCTGAGTTCATGGACCTTTAACAACCCCTGCCATCCAATGTTCCGGAATAGTGTGTGGACTTGGTTGTAGATGTGCAACTCACGGAGACATGACACATGCGCGAATTGTTGGGTAGTGTGCGCGCGTTGGAGAAAGGCCTCAAGTTTGGCGGCTTGAATTAGGCCACTACAAACCACACCACAATGTGTCGGATTGGGTGGACATGAAGGTGGGGGTGACGGGGACCTAGGCGGCGGTGATGGGGACCTACGACGGCGGGCCGACGATTTGGTGTGCCGAGGTCGTTTAGAACTCTCACCTTCCATATGCAAAATTTGGGGGGTATAGTCAAAAAGTCAACTGGTCAACGGGTCAACGGGTCAAAAAGTCAACTGTTGACGGGTTCAGTCAACACGAATTTGACCACCAAAATTTCATGGGAAATTCGGTTCTTGGTGATTTCTAAGTGATTGTCAAGTCCAATACGACCAAAATGAGTGCAATTTGACCTTACAAACACAAAATCCACAAGTGAAGAGTTGGAAAGATTTTACCGAATCGTTAGTGGAAATGTGATGTTGTTGATGAGAAAGACCTTCTTTAACCTCCCCAAGCTTGCCTACATGAAGTTTTAAGCACAAAAATACCAAAATTCTTAGAAAATTTCGGACCTAGGGTTTGTCAAAAACCCCCAAATCCACCATGAAAGTGTAAGAAGATGGTGTATTAGATGTAGGAGATGAAGTGGGGAAGATGGAAATCAAACCTCTTGGAAGATTTAAGCCCAAATCGTGAAGAATCAAGGGATTTTTGATGAAAATCGGACCTTGGGGTTTTCTTGGGAGAGCGAGAGGTTGTTTTAGAATGAAAGTGTGGAAGAATGAGGCAAAAATCCCGATTTTTAGCATTAAAACCCACGGGCTCTGTTGCGTGAACACGGCCCATGTTCCCACACGGCCCGTGTTCCCACAGGCTCTGCTGCGTGAACACAGCCCGTGTTGGGGTCAGGATGCCTGAGATATGCATGAACACGACCCGTGTTCATTAGAAGCCAAGAGGAGCACGGGCCGTGTACTCCTCTGACTCCAGAATTGTTTGCTCTTTGATGAACACAACCCGTGTTCATCATAAGGCAAATGGAACACGGGCCGTGTTAGCCTCTGATTGCCACTTCCACTTTTTGAACCAAAAATTTTCCCTCTCATTCAAATGAAATGTTTTTGCATCCCAATGTCCGTTTGGTGATTTTAAATCATGTTTAAATGCATTTGGAACATTGAAAACCAAAAACTCAAAGAAATGGAAATCGTTTTTAAAGAAAAGACAGAAATACCCCCGGGTTGCCTCCCGGTAAGCTGCCCTTGTTTTAAGTCGTTGGCTCGACTTTGCCCTTTAGATTCACTCAATGTAGTCCGGGCGTTCCAAGCTATCAACCTCCATGTCTTTCTCTTGGAAACCTTCATAGAAAACCATTAACCTGTGACCATTAAGTTTGAACACTTTTCCAGTTTTGTTACTCTTAATCTCAACTGCACCATGATCAAATACATTAGTAACAATGAACGGACCCACCCACCGGGACCGTAACTTACCGGAAAACCATTTAAGTTGAGAGTCATAGAGTAATACCTTTTGACCAATCTCAAAGGTCTTAAGGGAGAGGTACTTATCATGGAATGCTTTGGTCTTATCTTTGTAGATGCGTGAACTCTCGAATGCTTCATTTCTTATCTCCTCCAACTCTTGAATCTCTAGCTTTCGGTGAACACCCGCTTCATCAATCTTCATGTTTAGCTTTTTGATAGCCCAGAAAGCTTTGTGTTCCAGTTCAACAGGGAGGTGACAAGTTTTGCCAAACACGAGTCTGTAAGTTGACATCCCAATTGGAGTTTTATATGCAGTGCGGTATGCCCAAAGAGCATCATCTAATCTCAAACTCCAATCTTTGCGGTTTGTGTTCACTATTTTCTCAAGTATGGACCTGATTTCTCTGTTTGACACTTCAACTTGTCCATTTGTTTGTGGGTGATAAGTCGTGGACACCCGATGTTGGACTCTATACTTCTTGAGAACCGATCCAAGAGTTTTGTTGCAGAAGTGTGTGCCTCTGTCACTGATCAAGGCTTTTGGAATTCCAAACCTACATAAAATGTTAGCCTTGACAAAATCTACAACAACTTTATCATCATCAGTTCTTGTTGCATTTGCCTCTACCCATTTGGATACATAGTCAACAGCCAAAAGGATGTATAAATTCCCAAAAGATGAAGGAAAAGGACCCATAAAATCAATACCCCATATATCAAATATTTCACAAACCAAGATAGGGGTCAAGGGCATTTGGTTTCGGGAACTCAAAGAACCTGTCATTTGACATCTCTCACAGCTTTTACAAAAAGTGTAAGATTCATGAAAGAGTCGAGGTCAATAAAATCCACAGTCTAAAATTTTCCTGGCAGTTCTTTGAGGACCAAAATGCGCTCCGCAAGCATAACTATGACAAAAGTTGAGGATAGATTGTACCTCATGTTCTTCAACACATCTTCTTATTACCCGATCTGCATAATGTTTCCAAAGGTACGGCTCATCCCAAATGTACCTTCTTGCATCTTTCTTGATCTTATCTCTCTGTGACCTCGTGAGATCGGGTGGGAATTTTCCCGTGACCATGAAGTTGCATATATCCGCATACCAAGGTGGTGTTTGGATAGCAAACAAGTACTCGTCTGGGAATGCGTCATGAATGGGAGTCGCATCTTCGGGTTGGACTATTCGGCTCAAATGATCGGTGACTAGGTTCTCTTTCCCGCTGTTATCTTTGATCTCAATATCGAACTCTTGCAAAAGCAGCATCCACCGTATTAACCTCGGCTTCGAATCTTTCTTTGTAAGTAAGTGCTTTATGGCTGCATGGTCCGAATATATGATCACTTTAGTTCCAAGGAGGTATTGCCAGAATTTCTCTAGTGCAAACACAATAGCAAGCAACTCTTTTTCTATTGTGGTGTAGTTGCTTTGTGCACTATCCAAAGTCTTGGATGCATGGTAGATGACATGGTGGGCTTGGTCCACCTTTTGTCCCAAAACTGCCCCAATTGCAGTGTTGCTGGCATCGCACATGATCTCGAATGGAATATACCAATTTGGCGGTTGGATAATGGGGGCAGATGTCAACAAATCCTTCAAGCGATCAAATGCACTTTTACATGCATCACCAAACTCAAAATCGGCCTCCTTTTGTAGAAGTTGACACATCGGCACCGTGATCTTGGAAAAATCCTTTATAAACTGCCGATAAAAACCTGCATGGCCAAGAAAAGAACGCACTTCCCGAACATTTGTCGGGTATGGTAAGCTCTTAATAACATCTGTTTTGGCCTTGTCAACTTCTAAACCTTTTTGTGACACCACATGTCCAAGTATTTTGTGGGATTTTGAGCATTCTAACACTTCCTAAGTGTACATGCAACCCTAATAACCTTGGATCTATGTTTGTCTAATTATCATGCAAAGTTGAATTCCAAGGTTATATTCCTATCTAGCATACATGGGGAACATTTTTAACTTGAATGAAAGATAGAATAACTTACCTTCTTGTTGATTATGATCCTTGAAACCTTGTGAGCCTAGCACCCCAAGTGTGATGCCTCAAATGCTTCACACAACACCAAATGCAAAGGAGTAAACTTTGAGAGAATCTTACACTTGCAAAATCGGCTCTAGCCCTCTTGTTTCTTAGTGTCACCGATTTTGGGGAGAACACCTTTGTTTATATAGTGTGTTGCATTAGGCAAACCCTAATGTAACATGACTCTTCATGTCATGATCCATGGGTTAACTCCATGGAGCATCCATGGAGCATCCTATGGGTGGAACCCAACTTGATAATCCATGGAGCCTCTTAGCCCACTATATAAGATATGGAAGATTTACATAATCTACCCATATATTTAATTAGTTATCTTTTGATCACTTAATTAATTCTTGATCAAACTAATTAAATAATATTATTAATATATTAGAACTTATAATATATTAATAAACCATAAGTGTTATTTCTCTCATTTTAGTTTATCCAATTGCATGGTGCCATGCAACCCAAACGGACCATGTCGGGTCGGGTCAAGTACATACAAGAAATAGTTATGGACTTAGACACCTTATCCAACAGTCTCCCACTTGGATAAGTCAAATAACTATAACTTCAAGTATGACTTCAGGAACCGATCAGCAATCGTAGCTCTTTCAAGGTCTCTCGAAACTGAGAAGATGATGATACGCCATTTAAGATAAGTGATCATATAATCCTCTGTTGTAGATATCAGCCGGACAAATACATGGAACAATGTCTTACTTATTGTCCAACAGTTTGTTTCCCGATTTCCGATTTGTTTGACAAAGAACTTAATTGAACACATCAACTTAGTACTGATCGGGCCCGGTACATAGGTCAAAACAAAATCATCGAGGGGCCCAGATATCAGCTTCTAATCCAAGAAGGAACAGATAAACTTCGACTCATATGTTTGTTCTACTACCCATTGAATTATACACAAGAGCACATTTTATAACATCGAGTTACCAATGCGTTTTCGTACAATCAATGCATAACCAACTCATAAGCAACAAATCATATATCTAGGTTTGAAGACTTATATGATATTACCGTCTCACGATCACTCGAGATAAATTCCATGAAGTGATTCCAGTGAGCGTGGGTTGATTCCAATGCTCAGAACTTATGAGCACTCATAAATGTTGTAGCCATGTCCAACAACTTAGACCTCTGCAACCAATCATGACAGTCTTGATTCATACCTACTTCCGACATATGACCGACTGTGGAGGTTCGAATAATATGATATACCAAACATAATTATTCTGGAAGTCAAAACATGCAAAAGAAATATAGTAAATGATCGACAAGAGATAGCAACACTTTACTCATAAATAAAACACCTTTTATTCATCATCTAATGTCAATTACACTTTACAAATTTCAAGGTTATCTAACTACTAAATCTAATATCATCCTTCAGCCCTATGCTCCGAGCATGCTGGAGATGCTTAACCCGAGTTAGTCCCTTCGTGAGGGGATCTGCTGGATTCTCATTCGATGATACCCTCTTTGCCACGAGGAGTCCTTCTTCTATTCGATGTCTGATGAAATGGTATTTTCTGTCGATGTGTCTGGATCTCCCGTGATCCCTTGGTTCCTTGGCTAAGGCAACTGCACTTTCACTATCACAGAAAATTTCCATTGGCTCTTTAATAGCTGGTACAACTCCAAGGTCTCCAATGAAGTTCTTCAGCCATATCGCCTCCTTTGCTGCCTCGCTAGCTGCTATATACTCTGATTCGCAAGTTGAATCAGCCACTGTCTCTTGCTTGGAACTCTTCCAAGAAATTGCTCCTCCGTTTAAGGTAAAGACCCAGCCTGACTGAGAGCGGAAATTACCCCTATCAGTCTGAAAGCTAGCATCACTATACCCTACAACTCTCAAGTCTTCACTCCCACCGAGGGTAAGGACCCAGTCCTTAGTCCTCTGTAGGTACTTGAGGATATTCTTTACCGCAGTCCAGTGTGCCTTGCCAGGGTTCCCCTGATACCTGCTAACCATGCTCAAAGCAAAGGCTACATCAGGTCGAGTACACGTCATAGCATACATGATCGATCCTACAGCCGAAGCATAAGGTATTCGACTCATTTCTGCTATCTCAACCTCAGTACTAGGGCTTTGTGTCTTACTCAATCTGGCGTTACTCTGGATGGGTAACTCTCCTTTCTTGGAGTCATGCATGTCGAATCTCTTCAGCACCTTATCCAAGTAGGTACTCTGACTAAGTGAAATTAGTCTTTTACTCCGATCTCTCAAGATCCTTATCCCTAGAATATAGGCAGCTTCTCCTAGGTCCTTCATAGAGAAACACTTCCCAAGCAAGGACTTAACTTCCTGCAGAGTTGGGATGTCATTTCCTATAAGTAGTATGTCATCCACATACAATACCAAAAAACTAACTATACTCCCACTAGCCTTAACATATACACAAGATTCATCTTCACTCCTAGAAAAGCCAAATTCTTTGACTTTCTCATCAAAGCAAAGATTCCATCTGCGAGGTGCTTGCTTTAACCCATAAATGGATTTCTCAAGCTTACACACTCTATTAGGCTACTGTGTATTGACAAAACCCTCTGGCTGACTCATGTAAACATCCTCAGCCAACTTTCCATTAAGGAAAGCGGTTTTGACATCCATTTGCCATATTTCATAGTCATGAAATGCAGCTATGGCTAACAGAACCCTAATAGACTTAATCTTGGCCACTGGAGAAAAGGTCTCATCATAATCAACTCCCGGAGTTTGTGAGAAAACCTTTGCAACCAGTCGTGCCTTATAAGTGTGTACATTACCATCCATGTCGGTCTTCTTCTTGAAGATCCATTTGCACCCTACAGTCTTACGACCTGGTACATTCTCAACCAAGTTCCAAACTTGATTGTCATACATGGACTGTATCTCGCTGTCCATTGCCTCTTTCCACTTGGCTGACTCAGGGCCTGCCATGGCTTCCGTGTAACTGTTAGGTTCATCCAGACCTATCAGTGTCTCATCACTGATAAGTGTATCACCTTCCGCAGTAATATGGAATCCATAGTAATGCTCAGGTGCATTCCTAACCCTTGTGGAACGCCTCAGAGGTACAGACTTGTCAATTGGCTCAACAGGAGTTTCCTCCTCAAGTTGAGTGCTAGGGTTTGAAGTTCCTTCACCACTTGACTCTTGAATTTCTTCAAGGTCAACTTGCCTCCCACTGTCTCCTTGGCTTATGAACTCTCTCTCTTGAAAAAAAGCCCTCCTAGCTACAAAGACCACATTCTCACTAGGTTTGTAGAAGAGGTAACCAAAGGATTTATGTGGGTAGTCGATGAAAATACACCTCTCACTTCGAGGTTCGAGCTTATCATGAGTCTCACGTCTCACGAAAGCCTCGCAACCCCAAATCTTAATGTGGTCTAGTTTGGGTACTTTACCAGTCCACATCTCATGAGGAGTATTGGCAAATTTCTTTGTGGGGACTAGATTAAGGATATGGGCGGCAGTCTCTAAGGCATACCCCCAAAATGAGATTGGTAGTGAAGCTCGACTCATCATGGAACGAACCATATCCAACAAGGTTCGATTACGCCTCTCAGCTACACCATTCAACTGCGGTGTCCTGGGAGGTGTCAATTGTGAGACAATCCCACATTCCTTAAGATAGTCGAGGAACTCTGAACTAAGATACTCACCACCTCGATCGGATCGAAGCATCCTAATGTTCCTGCCCAATTGATTCTCGACTTCCTGTTTAAACCCTTTAAACCTCTCAAAAGTCTCTGACTTATGCTTGATTAAGTAGACATATCCATATCTACTGTAATCATCAGTAAAAGTCAAATAATAACGATTAGCATCCCTTGTGGTATGTTTGAAGGGCCCACACACATCTGTGTGTATAAGATCCAACAAACCTTCACCCCTCTCATAAGAACCTGTGAAGGGTGACTTTGTTATTTTTCCAAGTAAGCATGATTCGCAACTATCATCTGACTTTAGGTCAAATGACTCCAAGACTCCATCCTTTTGGAGTTGGCCTATGCGTTTCTTGTTTATATGTCCAAGACGACAATGCCGTAATGATGCTTTATCCAAGTTATTATCATTAACAGAATCAATACACAATACATTATTTCCTAAGTTATCAACCACATATACAGTTTCATACACACCATCACAAGGTAATGCTTTAAAATAAAGAACATTATTAAAGAAAGCATTAATCGAACCAACTTCATTATCAAATGAAAAGGTGAAACCTTGTTTATACAATGCATGAAAGGAAATAATATTTCTTGCCATTTCTGGCGAATAACAACATTTATTCAAATCTAAACTAAACCCACTACTTAGCGATAAAGTATAAACTCCAATCTTGGTGACAGGTAAAGCTTTCCTATTCCCCATGATTAAGTTTATTCTTTCATGCTCCACATTCTCACTTCTTCTTAGTCCCTACAAATCAGAACAGATATGAATACCACAGCCGGTATCAAGGACCCAAGAGTTAGAATGGGGTGAGTTATTAGATAAGATAGTGTAAATACCTGCATGGTTGGGTTTAACTTTCCCATCCTTCACATCTTGCTGGTACTTTGGGCAGTTCCTCTTCCAATGTGACTTTTCATGGCAGTAGAAGCATTCAGCCTCTTTTGGGTCAGAAGAAGGAGTGACGAAACCTTTCTTGGTTCCACTTGAAGAAGAGCCATCAAGGGTCCTAGCCTTGGTACCCTTCGAAGAGCTCTTCCTCTTCTTCCCTCGACCTTTCCCGATTGCCAAAACCGGGGCGGAGTTTGGAGTAAGAGTGTTAACAACCGACTTACCCTTAAGACCTGTTTCTGCGGTCTTGAGGACTCCCTGAAGTTTGCTGAGTGTGACCTCTTCCTTATTCATGTGATATGTCATACGAAATTGATCATAGCACGATGGTAAGGAGTGCAAAATGATATCTATTGCAAGCTCCTCAGGGAAGTTCACATTAAGCTTCAGCAACCGATCCACATACCTTTGCATTTTATGCATGTAGCTCGTGACGGATTCCCCGTCCTTCATCATGGTTGTTATGAGAGAGCATATGATTTCATACCTCTCTTGTCGTGCACTTTGATGGTATCTTTCCATCAGATCTTGGTGCATTTCAAAAGGGTAGAAGTCCTCACAAGACTTTTGGAGTTTCGCTGTCATGGTGGCCAACATGATGCGTGCCACTTTTGTAGCATCCCTTTCATGTGCCCGGAAGTCAGCGATCTCCTGGGGAGTTGCAGTGGTTTCATCAATCTCCTTAAGCTCCTTGTCAATGACATATTCTTTGTCCTCGTAGCGGGTAATCATCCTGATGTTTCTGATCCATTCATTGAAGTTGGATCCATAAAAAATGACTTTCCCACACAAGTTCATAAGGGTAAAGGAGCCATTAGGATTAGAGCCAGAAGCAGCATTGTTTGAAGACATCTGAAAGAAGAGAACAAGATTAGTTTAGATATTAAGAGAGTCCTTAATAAAACACCCAAATGTAATATTAAGGATATGATCCAATCACAATATATTATAACTTAGAAGAGGTATGACGTAATCCAAGCTATAACATATTTGAAAGGTAGGTGAAGGACGATTCACCAATTTCCACCATGAAAAACGAAATATAGATATTAGGTTTTTAATTGGTTCTTAGAAATTCCTAGATTCTTTTGAGATTCAATGAACTTTTCAAAGGCATGTTTCAATCTCGAGTGTGACCTCCAAGTTTTGTGACTGGGATACCGAGGATCACAAAACGAGGTGTGAAGTAACCATGCAAATCACTTGGTACACTCAATGTTTATTACTCAATCGATGTGCCGGTTAACCACACGAGCTCCACCGACCTATAATAAACTTTAAGTCACCCTTTACATACCTTGTTAAGTCCAAGTTAGTGTGCCGGTTAACCACATGAGCTCCACTAACGACTTAAACAAAGTGTAAAGTGTAATTTCATGGATTAGCACCTTATTCACATTTTCCTAAAGTAACTAAGATTGGGAATTTAATAAAAGCATTTAGTTACTTTATGATATTCATCATACTTTTAATGAGAATTTATAAGTCCTTATCCTACCCGTTCGGCTAACGACCCTCCACCGATCAAGGAAGCGGTGGGTGAGAGTGGACACCCATTAAGTTGCCATTTTATAGGCAACAACCTTATACCCCCCTTATAGACCGGCTTCGTGAATGAGGCGTACTAGCGGTAAGACGACTTGATCTTATATATATATATATATATATATATATATATATATATATATATATATATATATATATATATATATATATATATATATATTAGTAACTTATAATATTATAAAGTATAAGGGTTGAATTTTCACTTTTAAAATTCTAAAGGTTGGAACTAAAGTTTTAATCAAGACTTTAATTGTTCCAAAACTTGAGGGCAAGTTTTGTAAACTTCCAAAACTTTTCATTTCTTATAACTTATGAATTAATTGAGTAATAAAAATGAAGACTTTTCATTTTTATAACTCTTGTGTTCTTTTAATGGCTTTAATAAAAGTGGGACTTTTGGTTTTCCATAACTTGAGGACAAGTTATCGACTCCATTAAAACACATTATGATCATGAATTCAACTACCATGAAGGTTACAAACAATTCCTATGATCATCTAATCTTCATAAGTTCAAGAACATGAATATGAACACTTTCAAGAATCAAAAATTACACTTAAAAACTTGTAATTTTGATAATCGCCATTGTAAATGGATTAGCATAAACATTACACCATCTAAAACAAGTTTTAAAACACCAAAACAGTTTAGGGTAATGTTTCTAGTCCATTTCCAGCAACAAATGTCGAAATTCTGAAAACTGCAGCCTCTACTCGTCGAGTGCAACAACAGACTCGACGAGTAACTTGGATTTGTTCATGGACTCGTCGAGTCCCCCCATGGACTCGGCGAGTTCATACGAGCAAAAAACAGAAAAACGATTTTTTCAAGCAGTTTGCACAAGAAAAAAACAAACAAGCCTAGGCTCTGATACCACTGATGGGATTTTGAGCATTCTAACACTTCCTAAGTGTACATGCAATCCTAATAACCTTGGATCTATATTTGTCTAATTATCATGCAAAGTTGAATTCCAAGGTTATATTCCTATCTAGCATACATGGGAAACATTTTTAACTTGAATGAAAGATAGAATAACTTACCTTGTTGTTGATTATGATCCTTGAAACCTTGTGAGCCTAGCACCCCAAGTGTGATGCCTTAAATGCTTCACACAACACCAAATGCAAAGGAGTAAACTTTGAGAGAATCTTACACTTGCAAAATCGGCTCTAGCCCTCTTGTTTCTTAGTGTCACCGATTTTGGGGAGAACACCTTTGTTTATATAGTGTGTTGCAGTAGGTAAACCCTAATGTAACATGACTCTTCATTTCATGATCCATGGGTTAACTCCATGGACCATCCATGGAGCATCCTATAGGTGGAACCCAACTTGATAATCCATGGAGCCTCTTAGCCCACTATATAAGATATGGAAGATTTACATAATCTACCCATATATTTAATTAGTTATCTTTTGATCACTTAATTAATTCTTGATCAAACTAATTAAATAATATTATTAATATATTAGAACTTATAATATATTAATAAACCATAAGTGTTATTTCTCTCATTTTAGTTTATCCAATTGCATGGTGCCATGCAACCCAAATGGACCATGTCGGGTCGGGTCAAGTACATACCAGAAATAGTTATGGACTTAGACACCCTATCCAACAGTATCAAGCCCTTGTCAACCATAAAATGACATTTTTCATAATTAAGGACTAAGTTCGTGTCAATGCACCTTTGTAAGATTTTGGTGAGATTTTGCAAACATTCATTAAAAGAATTTCCATAAACAGTAAAATCGTCCATGAAAACCTCTATGATATTTTCGACATATTCTGAAAATATGCTCACCATACATCTTTGGAAGGTCGCGGGTGCATTGCACAAGCCTAAGGGCATGCATCTATACGCAAAGGTGCCAAAGGGACATGTGAATGTGGTTTTCTCTTGGTATTCCGGGGCAACCGAAATTTGATGAAAACCAGAAAAACCATCAAGGCAACAATAGTGGGATTTCCCGGCCAATCGTTCTAACATCTGATCGATGAATGGCAAAGGGAAGTGGTCTTTGCGGGTGGAAGCATTCAACTTCCTATAATCGATACAAACTCTCCACCCGTTTTGCACACGGGTGGGTACCAAATCCCACTCGGAGTTTTTGACAACGGTGACTTAGGCTTTTTTCGGGACAACTTGCACAGTACTTACCCACTTACTATCAGAAATGGGGTAGATTACACCTGCATCCAAGAGCTTCATGATCTCTTTTTTAACCACCTCCATCATAGGTGGATTCAATCTCCTTTGGGCTTCACCGGTTGGCTTAAAGTCTTTTTCCATCAATATTTTATGCATGCATAATGATGGACTCAACCCCTTTATGTCCACAATGGTCCAACCAATAGCCTCCTTGTACTTTTTCAAAATTCCAACCAACTCTTTTTCTTCTTCCTTTTTTAGCTTGGTTGAAATTATCACCGGTAATGTCTCTTCCTCTCCAAGATAGACATACTTGAGATGGTCAGGAAGAGTCTTCAAATCAAGACTCGGTGGGTGTACTATGGATGGAAGGAGTTTCGGATCGGGATTTTTGAGCTTCATGCGGGTTGGTTCAACTCTCAAAGGTTGTGGTTTTTCCAAGGAGTTGATTGCTTTAATCAACTCATCCTCTAACATATACTTATCAGCCAGATTCTTGATCCCTTTTTCATCAAAATGCTTGCTCAAGATGATGGTTAGCACATCTTGGCTTGACAACTCGAAACAATCATTAGTATATGAATCAATAACATCTATGAAGTTTAAAGAATGAATATCACTAGGATAACGCATAGCTTCAAATATATTAAAGTTGATCACCACACCATCGAACTCCATAGACAAAGTACCATTTGCTATGTCTATTTTTGTTTTTGCGGTACTCATGAAGGGTCTCCCCAAAAAGATGGAGCTCGATTGTGGGGTGTTGTCATCACCCATATCAAAAACATAAAAGTCAGCAGGAAATACAAGTTCATTGACTTGCACTAACACGTCCTCCAATACACCTTTTGGGTGTACCAAAGACCGGTCGGCAAGTTGAATAATAACTCTGGTTTTTGATAAAGGTCAATTCCCATTGTCTTATAGCTTGAATAGGGTAAGACATTCATTGATACTCCAAGGTCTAGCATGGCGCGTGGTACAACAAGGTTACCCATTTTACAAGGAACCGTGAAAACACCCGGGTCCTTGCATTTTTTTGGTAGCCGTTTTTGTAACACGGCTGAAATGTTTTCCCCTACTTTTACAGTTTGATTTCCTTTAAGCTTTTTCTTAGATGTGCAAAGTTCCTTAAGAAACTTAGCATATCTAGGAATCTGTGTAATAGCATCTAAAAGGGGGATATTGATTTCAACCTTTCAGAACATTGCCATGATTTCGTCATCTTCCCGTTCTCTCTTTGTACTTGTTAGCCTTGAAGGAAATGGAGCTGGTGTGACTTTCACTTCGGTCTCTCTTGGTTTCTTTGACTCGAAAGTATTTTTCCTTTCCTCTTCTTTGACAGCTTCTTCCACCTCAATCTCTTTCTCTTCCTCTTCTTCATCCGGCATCTTTGGACGATCATAGCTTTTCCCACCTCTTAAGGTAATGGCACATACGTTGTGTTTTGGGTTCTTCTCGGTTTGAGATGGTAGCTTGCCTTGTGATTCCATCTTACTCACAGATTGAGCAAGTTGTGAAATTTGTTGCTCCAAGCTTTTTATGCTTGCTTTCGTTTCTTGTTGGAAGCTTTGAGTGCTAGTGGCAAGGCTCTTGACAATATCTTCTAGTGACATGCTTGATGAACCCGCTTGTGGTGGATGCCTTGGCTGGAAATTTTGAGGTTGAAAAGGTGGTCTTTGTTTATTTTGAGGAAATGGTGGTCTTTGTTGGTATTGATGTGGTTGATTTGGTTGATAATTTCTCTGTTGATTTCCTCCCCAAGCTTGATTTTTGTTCCATCTTTGGTCATTTCGTGAGTGCTCAAATCCCCTTTGGTTTGACCCGGAATATCCTCCTAATGCATTTGCTTCCGCATAATCCTCGTCTTGAAGTTGTGGGCACATATCGGTTGGCTGCCCCACTTGAGTGCAAATACCGCACGGGCAGGGTGTGGGCTGTACACCTTTATCTTTGGATAGCATCATAACCACTTTAGTAAGCTCGGACAATTGAGCTTCAATTTGAGGAGTTTGGACTTCCGTTACACCTCGGGGTGCATCCGTGTACCATTCTTCATCATGACTTGAATGTTTAGAATTTTCAGCCATGTTTTTGATCAAGTTGCGGATTTCAGTGGGAGTCTTGTCGGGTAAAGATCCGCTACTGGAGGCATTAAGAAGCCTTCTTTCCATTGGAGTCATGCCTTCAATGAAATACTGGAGGAGCTGGTATTCGGTGATTCCATGCTTTGGGCATCGGGCACAAAGTTTCTTGAACCTTTCCTAATATGTGTGAAAAGCTTCTATCTTGTGTTGCTTGATTCCAATGATTTCCCTCCGTAGGGCTGAAGCTTTCATCTCGGGAAAGTACTTATCCAAAGACAACCTTGCAATATCTACCCAAGTAGTTACCGTCCCCGGTGGGAGGTCATAAAGCCAGTCTTTGGCTGCATCTTGCACTGCGAAGGGGAATGCCCTAAGCTTGATTTGATCCTCCGTGACATTGTGTGGTTTCATGCCCATACATACAACATGGAACTCAGTGAGGAACTTATGAGGATCTTCATTTTCCAAACCTCTAAAGGTAGGGAGTAGGTGGATGAGTCCGGATTTAAGTTCAAGATTTGTGGCTGCTGGATATGTGACGCAAAGAGGTTGTTGAGTAACCTCTTGCCTCGACCATTGATGGAGAGTTTGCTCGGGTGGTGGGTTTGGAGGTGGATTCCCTCCATGGTTATCTCCCATGGTATGAGTAGGAATTGAGGTTTATGTGGTTGTAGTGTTTGGGATGTTATGAGTAGGTGAAGAGAGTGGGGTGGTATTTATGGGTGAGGATGGTTGAGATGATGATGAGGGGTTTTCTGTTTTGGATGCGGACACACTTGAGAGGGGTATATCCTCCCAAATGTTGATGACCGGAGGGGTAGATGATGAAGAAGTTCTGGAAACCGGTTGCCTCTTACGAAGCTTTGCTTGCTTTTGTAGTTTCTTTGCAGTATTCTCTATCTCCGAGTCAATTGGCAATGGTGTACCTGTACATTAAGATCTAGGCATAAACAATTAGTAACACCGTGTCCCCGGCAATGGCGCCAATTTGTTAGACGTGTCAAACCCAACAAATAATAGGGGTACAACAGACTCCAAATACAACAGACTCCAAATACACTGCTTTAATGCACTAAATAGGGGTCGAACAACAGAGACACGAGATAAAAGTCTATACCTCTTTGCGTATGGTACTTTGGTCACAAAGGGGGGTTTGTTTGCAAAGGTCAAATAATGAAAATAACAATCAACTTTGAAACATGCAGAAAATGAAATAGATTTGTAAACAAGTTGTGAAAGTGCTTCCACTTCTAGTTCTCAATGTTGTTGTTCAACTTGATTATGACTTGATGTAATTCAAGATTGATATTCTAAGTTGGTACTGAAAGATATTAACACGCTCTAACACCTCTCGCTTGCTAAATTATCTAACCAAAACACGCTCTTTGACTAGACTTAGCTTTGCTAATTCAACCTAAACACGCTCTTAGATTGTATTGAAAAACTGCATTAAGTTTTATACAAGCTTCCCAACAATGTTCATTTCTTCTCATACTCTCGGAAGTGTGAAAACATGTGATATATGTTTTACAATAAGAAAACTTATTGCTTGTTACCAATTATTAACTTAATAGAACGATTAGGCGCCCGAAAAGTTAATTAACTGCACAAAAATTCAATTCATGAAAGTGGCCAATCAAACACAAATCAAATTTAAGGGTTCTAGTTTAAACAAAAACATAATCACTAGAATAGAATCACAAATCAAACATCAAATCATATGCTTCAAGTCAAGCAATCAACATGTTTCGAACAAGAACTAGGGTTTCTTAGCCACACATGACTAAGAACAAATCACAAGAACAAAAGATGGAAAAATGTGTAATTACAACTTACAAAATGCTAGAAATAATGTTTCCAAATGATTATAGTTCAATCCCTTGCAATAACCTTCGAATCCCCTTCTCAAAATATGCTCTGATATGTTGTGTGTGTGTGTCCCCAAATGACCCAATTTCCCGTAATATGAAAAATAGAAAAACTGCCAAAAGTTAGTTTTCTTGGGTCGAACACGGCCCGTGTTCATTATAAGGAAAAGGGAACACGGCCCGTGTTCAGCTTGGTCAACAACTTTCCTTTTTGGTCAACACGGCCCGTGTTGATTTTGCAGTGTAAATCCAACACGACCCGTGTACCCTTCTGACTCCGACTCCCACCTTGATTTTTTCAACTTTTTTGTTCTTCGCTCGATCATCCCGACATCTTTACCAATGCTTCCCGGCACCTCCCAAAGCGCATTCCAACCTCCGGTTTACCTGAAAAAGACATGAAAGTGTGCAAATAAGGTTGTTCTAGAGACTAACATGAATATGATGAAATGCAAGAAAAAGGAAGAACAATTATGCTAAATAGATGCATGAAATGGGACTAAAAGGTGTGCAAAAAGGTGCACAAAATGCACCTAACAAGCTTCGAAGGCAGCGATCTCTTCGGGAGTAGCAGTGTTGACGTTAACTTCTTTCAGCTCCTTGTCGAGGACATACTCCTTGTCCTCGTAACGGGTAACCATTCGAATGTTGCAGATCCGATCGTTGAAATTGGACCCATCGAAAATCACTCTACCACACAAATTTATGAGTGAGAATGAATAGGAAGAGGTTGAGCCAGAAGCGTTGTTGTTGTTCGAAGTAGACATCTGAAATAGAAAAGAGAAAAAGTTTGATTAGATAATAATCCCCAATTAAACACCCAAATGAGAAATTAGTGCTAGGATTCAACAACATTATTTGCAATTTAGAAGACGGATGCCGTAATCTAAACAGCAAATAATTTGAACGTAAGTGAATGACGATTCACTAATTTCCACCATGAAAAAGGACAAAGAAATTAAGTTTTAAATGTATTGAAAACTCCTAGATCTTTTGAGATTCATTGAACTTTCCAATGGCATGTTTAAATCCCGATATGCCCTTCAAATTTGTGATTGGGATACCGAGGATCACAAACAAGGTGTGAATAACCATGCAAATATACTTGGTACTCTCGATGTTACAAATCACATAATCAATGTGTTGGTTAACCACACATGCTCCATTGATCTATGATAAACATCGAGTCACCCTTTTCCACCATTGCTAGTCCATATTAGTGTGCCGGTTATCCACGCGCGCTCCACTAACGACTTGACAAGGGTACAAAATGTAGTTTCATGGAATAGCATCATTTCACATTTTTCCTAAAGTAACTAAGATTGGGAATTTTTTTATAAAAACATTTAGTTACTTTATTAATCATTATACTTTTAATGAGGAATTAGTTGCCCTATCCTACCCGTTCGACTAACGACCCTCCACCAATCAAATAAGCGGTGAGTGAGAGTGGACACCCATTAAAATGCCATTTTATAGGCAACAACCTTATACCCCCCCCCCCCCTTATAGATCGGCTTCGTGAATGAGGCATACTAATGGTAAGACTAGCATTAATCTTATATATATCTATATATATATATATATATATATATATATATATATATATATATATATATATATATATATATTAATCTTATAATATTATAATAGTATAAGGGTTGAATTTTAAACTTGTAAAATTCTAGGGTTTAGAATTTAAATATTTCAAAATTAAACTTTTAATCAAAAATTTAAATTCCAAAACTTGAGGGCAAGTTTTGAAACATTTTCACAACTAACTTTTAGTTCAAATTTGAAAAATTATTAATTAATCTTATTATTAATATTTATCACATAATTTGACCTAATATTTTCCTTAATATGATAATTCAAATAAAAAGTACAAACAATCATATTTATCTTATAAAACAAGTAATTATATTATTTTTGATAATTATCCTTCAATTGAATTGAGATAATCATTACTATATTGAAGAAATCGAGTCTTATCAGTTAAAATCGTGTATGGTAATTATCCCAACTCAATATTAATCAAAATCCCGAAAAATCATACACCAGACGAGCCGACTCGCCTAGTCACAAAACTGGACTCGTCGAGTAGCCCTGACTCTTTGAGTTCATCTGGAGACTCGAAGAGTCCATCAGTCAGAAGCATAATTTTTCGAGTTTTGAGCTTGAACAAGTTATCAATGCATAAAATACAAAAGAGAAACAATCTAGGCTCTAATACCACTGTTGGGTTATGAGCAAAACAACATTCCTATGGTGTTCAAGCAAACCCTAATTGCTTGGATCTAGTTTTTCTATTTGTACATGCAAATTGTCCAAGACTTGCATACCCTAATCTAGCATACAACAAAACTTTGAATCAACATAAATAAACTAGTAAGAATTTTACCTTTGATTGTTGCTTGAAGATCTTTTGCTTATGAGAACCTAGCACCTCAACGGCGATGCCTCTAATGAATCACAAACACCAAAGCAAGTTGGAAGATCTTGGAGAGAGGGGAGAGGCTCAAAATCAGCTCTTGGATCTCTAGGGTTCAAGTGGTAGCCGATTTATGAAGCATAGAGGTCCCTTATATAGGTGTGAGATTAGGGTTTCAGTCATAGTCCTTATCTGGTTACTTAGCCACCAAGCAGCCGATAAGAACCTTCTGGATCCTTATCTTGGACGAAATCTTATGGGCTATCCATAAGGATTTCGTCCACCCTATCCTTAGGGTTTCTCAACCTACTTTGAAACTATCCAATAATTACAATTCAGTCCCCAATGTTTCATTAATCTCTTTTGTTCACAAAATTAATTCATAGTTAATTCTTGAACAATATTAACTAAACAAATATGATTTCTCCTTTAATATATTATTCATATAATATATTAATAAACCATAATAACCTCTTTCTCCATTAATCATCCAGTCAAGTTGCTCTGGTGAAGGCAACCCAAAAGGACCATGCTACAATCGGGTCTAGTACATACCAAATATAGTTATGGAGTTAGACATTAATCCAACAACAATAACAAAGAACTAGACAAATATAATCCTTACCTAATCAGATACAAAATTCCAAAGCAATATAATTACAGATAACAATGAAAAAGAAAACAAAAGTGAACATACATGTAATATCACATGCTAGAACCCTGGTCTCTCCTGACTAACACTACAATGCTCGACTCCTCTTTGTCGTGGCTCCTGCCCTACCCTTATGACCATTAGTGATCCTCAAAGTAACTGGAGCAGGTGTATTCTCTGTCCCCCCCCCTTAACATCGGACAGTCGGCCTTCTTGTGGCACACTTGATTGAAGTGAAAACATAGCGGGCTTCTCCCCTAAGGACAATACCGACTGACATGACCAACCCTTCCACACTTGTAGCATTTCATGCCCCTAGAATGGAAAACCCCGTCGTGCTGCTTCACGTACATGCTACACTGACCCCGACCCTTTTGGCCCGTAAATCGTTGATCTGAAGTCTTGGGTCTCTTCGCAGGACCCTCAACTACCTGCACATGCTCTGGCCCGCTCTTCTCTAGGTGCTCCAAATCAATCTCCCGCTCATGGGCTCTAGAAATCATATCATTCAGAGTCTTGCACCCTGAAATACTCAAAAAATCCTTGATGTCATCCCTCATCATATCATGATACCTTACCTTCTTCAATTCCTCATCCTATGCATACTTCGGAAACAATAAATCCCTCTCCCTGAACTTGGCAGTGAGCATCTTCGTAGTCTGATGAAGGTCCTGGAACTCCCTCTCCAACTAATGTACCTCAATAGTTGGCACGAACTCATCCCTAAAACGAGTCACAAACTCACCACAAGAAATCGTCTCCAGGGCCTCGCCTCCAAATTCGAAGTCTACCTCCTCCAACCACTCTCGAGCATTGTCTTTCAAAAGACAGGAAGAAAATCGAACCTTTGACCCCTCGGCGCAGAAACTTGTAATGCACGCATTAGCTATGTCCGCTAACCATCTCTAACTGGAAATGGGGTCCTTCTCCCCAAGGAATGTGGGAGCTCCACAAGCACAAAACTCATGGAAAGAAAGAGTGCGAGCTCCAACAATAGCGATAACCTTAGCGCAGGATGCGCCCAATCGCTCATCCAAAATCTCCAAAATCCCTTCCTTGACCGTATCAAAGATCACAAGATTTGCTCCAAAATATCGCGGGTAATCTCTAACGAGATGAATTCCTGCATCTGCTCGCTAATCGACTCAGTACCTACACTTGAGCAAGAACCAGAACCTGAACCTCCTTCCTGAATGCTCATCACCTACTGAAAAACAACTTATAAATTATCAGAACATACCTATACTTACTTTCCTCAAGAATCATTCCAAATCGTCTAAGTCACCTTCTCAAACCGATACTCCAAATGATCTCTAAATAGCACCACTAAACCCACTAAAGCACTTCCTAGGCTTTCCTAGGTTCCTAACCTCACCCTGCCATCAGTTGTTGAAGAGCTCCCCTTAATGTCAGTTAGTTACCTCTTGAATACAATCACATACAAGTAAGCTCATATAATCCTTCGAGTAAAAGACTCATCCCTACAACGGTTAGACTCAAACGAGAGTTGCACAGTAGGGTCAAATCCACCACTTTGAGATTATTCAACCTTGGTCACATGTGACTTAGCATATTCACTTAATAGCTATCTCACATCACTTAAGAGTCCTTCAAAGCACGAAGCAAGCAGCAAGAGTGAAAAAACACTCAAATCCGTAGAATAACCAAGGAACATTCAAACTCACATATTCATTTAGAACTATTTCATAATAAAATAGTCATCAAAGTACAATCCCAAAATCACAAGGTTACGGAAAACATGGGTGTATGCGCTGCGATCAAGCAGTGTTATTCCCTTTCGAACCGGAAGAACCTGTGACCATAAAAATAAACTATAAGCACAAAGCTTAGTAAGTTCCACAAAATACCACATACCAAACATACAATTGGGCCTAGCCATAGAATATATTCGAATCGAATAAGAAAGTATGGGCCCCGCCCTGGGGTATATTTCAACCCGATCGTACGATAGTAGGCATTGCCCTGGGGTATATTTTAACCCGAACATGCCATAATTGGCCCCGATGTGGGGTATATTACAACCCGAACATGCCATAATGGGCCCTGCCCCGGGGAATATTTCAACTCGATCATACAAACACACACACACACACACACACACACACACATATATATATATATATATATATATATATATATATATATATATATATATATATATATATAACACAATGGCTAGCCTTCTACATAGTCGAATAATGGGCCGATATTGGTGCCTTCAACCTATGGATATAGGGAGGAGCCCCACCTCATAAAGTTGGAACCCACAGATAAATCTTTGACAACATATCCGCTAAAATCCTCGCACTATCAATCACAAAATAACATCCAATCAAAAATTGGATCCCGACTCGCACTAAGAGTCGAAATTAAAGTAAAAGACCTTTTTACCCTTTAAAAAACATGGCCCAAGGCCAAGGCCCAATCTAATTGTCCAAAAAGCCCAAAACCTAAAATAAACACCCAAAGCCCAAATGTGGCCTAATTTTCCAAATTGGGCCCAATCCCTTTCATGGGCCTTCGCCCAAGAAAGTTCAATAAAATCTCAACAGCCTAACCACAGAATTCATATGGCCCAACATAGCCCAAGACAACCAAAGACCAACATGGCCCAAAACCAAAGCCCAAAAAGACCAAAGCCCAAACTACTGAGTACGCGGGGCGTACTCAGCTCGTATGCTTAATGTACTTGCTAAGGGGCATGTACGCGCAACGTACATGCTTGTACGCTCTGCGTACTAACCAACTTGGGCATCTTTCCAATTCAGCTCTTAATCGATTAAGACATCGACCCAAACTCAGATTTGACTTCCTTAAGGTGGTTAATCACATACAGTTGCCAACTTTATGTGAATGCATGGCTTAATGGGGCTCTAGAGCTCAAAAGAGCTTAATAAATGACTTAATACATGCATGAGACCAAAACCACCATAAATTTTGCAACTTTATGCTTAATATACCCTTAATATGACCAGATCTACAAGGATAAGCTCCAAAAACAACCTTAACTAACAATCACCAACCAAATGGACCAAAATGACCAAAAGCAAGCCAAGGATTAGATCTATCAAATGAGATGACAAACTTTAAACTTTATACCTCAAAAGCCATGAACAAAGGTGCTTAAGTTGGGTTTCAACGCTCTCCTCTAAATAATGACTATTCAAGCTTCTTCTTCTACCACCTCAAGATGCACAACACCCACCAAAAGGTACTCCAGAGCCCAAAAGCACCACACAAAGGTCAAGGAAAGAATTATAGTATTCAAAGGTATGGAGGCTAGTTAAACAAGGCAAAAGGAGGCTATCTTATGGTTTATATAGGGTACAAACCCTAAAATTAGGGTTTCTACATTGCTCACGTACGCTAAGCGTACTCCATGTATAACCAGCGTACGTGGATGAGTTGCGCAACCAGCCTTCATGATTACACCCAATGTATAAGAAGTATGCCCAACGTACTCCAACTTTCCCAAAGTTGACAATTCAGCCCTCCAAGGACCAATTCTGCAAACAATACACCCTAAAGGGTCTAAACCGAAATGTGCAATAAATCGAGTGTTACAGTAAAACGTAAATATAATTTGAATTAGTAAATGAAGTGTAGAGGGCCGTTATAGTCACATAGTTACAAATTCATGTATATAAAGAATGCTGAAAACGGAGATCGTATGCGTGAGATATTATTTTTCGAAGTCGGGATCGACAGAATGCGACATGTGGCACAAGAATGCGCCATACGCTACTTTCCCGACCACCCGATCCAACTACTTTTTGTTTCTATAAATAGAGTGGATAGCCCTCTATTTCTGCCACCTCTCTCTCTCTCTCTCTCTCTCTCTCTCTCTCTCTCGATCATTATCCTAAAATCTCTCTATTTCTCTCTTGGCTGAGCACCACCCTCCACCACCGAACTGCCGTAATGACGTCATAGCCACCGCTGACAACCCCGTTTCCGGAAAGATTTTGGTGACTAGAGACTTTTTCCTATAAATATTTTCTAGAGAACCTCCAAAGAATTTTCTGGTCACTTTTCCGACAACTATTCCGGGAAAATACTATTCATTTTTTGAACTTTTGCTAGAAAACCCTATGAGTAAGATTTCATAGAAATTCATAGAAATTTCAGTCATACTATTCATTTTTTGAACTTTTGTTATACTTTCAAGTGTAACTTATATTTATGTTCATAGTCATTATTATGAACCTATAAATAAGATTTCATAGAAATTCCAGTGGTAATACAGATTGATCTACTTACGAGAGTGATGTATAGGCTAGATCTACTGAGGTGTTTAAAGTGGATTTTTTAAACAGTATACTCTATATACCAAATGGATCTTACCTCTAATATGACCTTACCCGGTCATTCCTTATTCGATAGAACTCGGTATTTCTTGGGATTATTGAGGAATCTGAAAAATTGTTATTATGATTTAGAAAAATATAAAATGACAACTAAGACTTAGTAATGATTCTATATAGGTCGTTTAAAAGGGAAATCTAATGTGTTAGGCAAAAGACTAACTTTCCCACCTATCATCCACCTTTAACAAGGTGAGTGCATAATCACTTTCATCTTGTAAATAGATGCAGAAGTATTTTAATTTCTTAAATGTTATATGTATTCTTTATTTGTATTTATGATACATGTGTTATAGCATGATAAAATTGTGCTTATTTGAATTATAGTGTTGAAGTAGTGGTTGATTTTATTATCACACTTAAATTATATTGGGTAGTAAAGAACTATGAATAAGAAAATAATGGTGTGAGTCTGTGGCCAACATTGTACAATTGTACTACTGAGATTAGTCATCTAGCAAAGTATAGATGGCCACCACTGACTTTCTAGACAATATTATGGAACATTTGTATACTCACAATCTGTAGGTGTTAGTGAATTGTGCGTTTATTCGGGTACTCTATTCCCCCATGGTTGCCTTTATTGACATATGTTGATAAGGAATCCTCGAAGCAGTAGTTTCTACTTGTTCCTTACAGTGATCCATTACGATAGGTCCCATGAGATTATGATTTTAGAATTAGTTTTTGAGCATAAATGGAAATGTGTAATCTGGTTGATTATTTGGTGTGAAATATATATTTAAAAGATTCAATCATATTGTTATGGGTTGAATACCTTATGTGCTCACCAGAACCCCAAGTCTGACCCACTTAGTTTTGTTTGTATCACATGTAGCGGTACCAACACACATGGTGTCACAACTACCATTTTAGCTAGGAAATTCTATTCTTGTGTAATCCTTCAACTATTCTAAAACATATACTCTAAGTAAATATCAACCAGTGCTCATTTAAATGCACCTCTCATGTTCAACAAAGAGTCTGAAACCCTAAGAACGTTGGTTTAAGTCCATATTGGACTAGGATTTCCTTATTGGGCCTAATGGACCAATAAGCATTCAATTCAACCATTTTAAGCTTGGAAACCCTATTTGGATTCTAAATGGACCCAAATTCATAAATCTATAACATTTTAATCCATTTCGGCCTAGAATGATTCATTTTAACCCTAATGGGCCTTATTGGGCCATAACTAACCCAATCAACCCTAGTAAGCCATAAATCCATTCTTTTATGCCATTTTAGGTCGTGAACTACCCTAAAGGCCCAATGGGCCGAAAAGTAATTACTGGGCCTCATAATTTCGAACCAAGGCTAGAAATGGGCCAAGCTAATCTACCTCCCTTCTCTTTAGCCCATTTTCGGCCCAAGTAAAATAAAAGAAAGGATTTAATGGCTAATTACCCAATCCATGACACATCATTATTACTTGGAGGATAACCAAGTTTAATACACCACATACATCTAGACAAGTCCCATGTATCCATACACACCCTTCTCCTTCCCCTCTTCTTCTACTCACGGAGGAGAGGCAAACCACACACACACACACTCTTTCAAATCCTCTCCAAACACTCTCAAATATCATTCTCCTTCCTGCAAGGATCTCGAAATTTTGCTTGGGTTCTAAGGATCTTCATCAACTATTTTCAACCTTTCGTAAGTTGTTATCAAACATAAACATCTCCTTTCATTTTAACATGAAAAACTCCTTCTTACATAACTTTATTCCATGATCACACTCTTGGAAACTTCTTAAGCTCAAAATCTACTCAAGGAGCTTGCTAGAGCCAAAAATCACATCAACTTCTTCCACTTCTTCTTCAAAACCGAAACATCAAAGCAAAGGTGAGTTCATAGCCCCTTGTTTTTTGTTTTTACATGATTTTTGGGGGAGAATACATGTAAAATGTGTAGATCTATGTGTTATATGCATGTCTTGTGTGATTTCTTAGTTTATTTTGTAAAAATGTGTTAGATCTTAACCAATCTCGACATCTTAAGTAACATTGAGTAAAGATCCATGAACTAAGACACCTTATACATCATATTATCAAGTTAAAAGTGTTTATATGTTGAAGATATAAAATTTAAGGCAAAAACCTTATTAAGGGTCAAAATTGTCAAGAAAACAAAAGATAAGGTCAAAAAGTGACATTTATGTTTTTATAAGGATCAAACAGGTCATACTTGTATAAAAATGGATTTTTATGATAAACATGCTTTCCAAAGGGGCGAAAATGTAAATTTTAGCTTAATGGGCCAAACATTTGGGCCTCATGGTTTTGGGCCCAAATTTGCGGAAAAATGAAAGTTTTGGGATTAAAAATGTTATTTGACCAAAGTTTGAGTCATAAATGTAAATAAACCAAATTTAGGGGTAAAAATAACATTTATTTCTAAATGGGACCAAAAATGTAACTTTTATCAAAATTGAGCCGAATGTGTCAGTTTTTACAACAAGAGGCTGAAAATGCACTTTTCTGCAATACTGGGCCATAAATGTCAAACTATAAATTTTTAGACTAAATCCGTGAATTTCTAAACATTTGGGACGAAATTACAAATTTTTATAAATTATGGACTAAAGTGTTATTTTTACAAAACTTTGGGCCTTAATTGAAAATTTGAAGCTTATTGACCAAGAATGTCGTTTTTACAAAAAGAAGACTTTTTATAATCAATTTGGTAAACCTCGAGCTAAAATAAACAACGAAACAATAATGAATGGACGAAATACATCGATAACAGTTTTATTGGGCCTAATATTCACATAACATGGCCAATGGGCCTTAAGGGCCCATTCAAGTGTATATTGAGCCCAATATTTTCCATGACATGTTTATTGGGCCTTACGACCCATTTACATGTTAATTTTGGCCTGGGCTATGGGTCACATGTTTGTTGGGCCTTGGTGGTCCATTTACATGCCTATTGGGCCCAAATTACCCTCTTACATGTTATTGGGCCTTTGTGGTCCATTTACATGCTAATTGGGCTTGGACTGAAATTCACATGCTTAGTAGATCGTAACTCTATCCCTTACATAATTATTGAACTTCGTATATTTACATATGTACCTTTTGGATATGAAAACATGCAACATACACGTAAATATTAAACATAGTGAAAAACATAACGAATATGAAATGTTAAGAATCTAGTAAGACTTGTCGGTTGGGACCTTTGAGTGTACAATCGTAGCCTATAGTTATAACTAGAGTTTCGTAGAGGGAGAGCGGGAGTTTGTGTATAGATCTATACGGGGTGACCCCCCACGCCTTAGCTGTTCGCTATAGCTAGACTAGGCCAGTCTAGGGCGACAAAACCTTGAGCAAATACCGACATTTGGAAAAATGCCAAGACAGGCAACCTAGTCATTATCATGTATGGTTATAACGGCTGATATAGAGATCCAATACCAATTTAACATTTCGAAGATTAACCCTTCGATTGTGTCAAATACGAAATAACTTAATTAATGATCCAAGCACCTCGACATTATTATAAATCAGAAAATATCGGATAATCTGGGGAAATACTATTATTCAACTATCACTTACTTACAATACAAAGAAATCTAAACTGCATTCATATATGTTACTACTGTGAAATTCACACATGCATCTATACTTGATTTTAACATCATTTTCAGACATTTTACAGAAAATATCAGATTTTCTGGGTTTTTCCAAAAGATACAAAGACTTTTATTCAAACATACTTATGAACTCACCAACAATATATATGTTGAACGTTTTCAAAATAACTTGTATTCTCAGGTAATTGTTAAGCAGGAAGATTTTCAAGTGTGTATGGATTTATTTTGTGTAACATCACTCATCGTACCATGAATACTTTGAATATATGTAATTTATAACAATGTAATTGATGTGAACAATGTTGGTTGTTATATGTAATGTCGGTGATGAATGTGTTATGTTTCATGTATATTCATTGTGATGATAATTCAATTGTTAGTCACACGAGCCCCCGGACGTTTACGCCGTCTGGTTCGGGGTGTGACAGGTTCGTATCAGAGCAATGTTTATAGTGAACTAGCATATCTAACCATACATGATATGAAATTATAAACACAATGGGACTAAATAACTCTGAACAAAACAAAATTTTCAAACTTATGTGCGCATATTAGGATAATAACCTAACAATATTTAATAAAAGTTTCTGGAGGAAATTGAACACTATGATTAAACCTAGGCAGTTATGTAGTCATATTAGGGATAAATATGGCCTGATCAACTATATTTATTCAGAATATGACCAACATGTGTTCGGCAGTAATCATAGCGGGAAATGAATCCAAAAGCCTACCTCACTCTCCAATACCTCTAGGGAACCCAAACCTAAATAATTAAAATATACTATAGGAATAATCAAAACGTGACTTATTCCTGCGCCCCCATGCAGTCACCATGGATGATGATCAGCAAGGAGTACATTTTTATCAAACCCTAGTGGCTCATGGGATGCTTGAGGAGAATCCCGAAGAAGAACAAGGGGGAGCCCCTGGCATTGGGCCTAAAGAGTACACTGATACAGACTATGAGTTTGAGGGGACTGACGAAGACATGGAGGAGGATAGGGACACAAATGAAGCCCCCGTAGAACCACCTACCGATGAGGCACACCAGGACCACCCTGCTCTACCAGGGGATCCCGTTGGTGAGGATCGTTCTCTGGAAGCAGAGGTTGCCACACTTCTGCAGCAGCTATTTGCTATGGAGGCACGAGCCGTGCAAGCTGAGCAGGAAAGGGATGAGGTCATCGGAGAAATGACCGAGATGGCTTAGTAGTTGGCACAACATTTTGGGATATAATGTCGCTACCACCATTAGGCACTTCTCAGTATGATTGGGATCAATAGTATATCTTATTAGTATTAGGTTCCTTTTAGGTGTACTTGTTGGGTTTTGAGCATTCTAACACTCCTAAGTATACATGCAACCCTAAATACCTTGGATCTATGTTTTCTCTATTATATATGCAAAATATGAATATTCCAAGGTATTACCCTATCTAGCATACAATCTTCGATACCGGGGTAATAAAACAAGTTTGAAGACATACCTTTTTATGTAGCTTGATTCCTTGATGCTTAAGAGCCGAGTGCCCCAAGTGTGACACCTCAAATGGTTCACACAACATCAAATACACTCGGAATAACTTAGAGAGAAATGAACCACTTCATGAAATCGGCTAGCCCTCACCATACACACATAGTTCTCTCATGGTGGCCGATTTTGACAAGAATAAGATGCTTATATAGTTTGTCACAATTAGGGTTACTCCATGTAAACCCTAATTGTCATGTCCTTTCATTTCCATGATCCATGGGTACAAAAACACCATGGAGCATCCTATGGGTTTTAGCCCAACTTGATAATCCATGGAGCATTAGCCCACTATACAAGTATGGATGATTTACACAATCAACCCATATATTTAATTAGTCTCCTTTTGATCAGCTAATTAATTCCAAATTAATTCTTGATCAATACTAATTAAATAATCTTATTAATATATTAGATCTTATAATATATTAGTAAACCTTAAGTGTTATTTCTCTCATTTTAGTCTATCCAAATGCATGATGCCATGCAACCCAAATGGACCATGCCAATCGGGTCAAGTACATACCAAATATAGTTATGGACTTAGACACTAATCCAACAGTCTCAAACTTGGATAAGTCTAAAACTATTATTGAGTATTACTTCAAGAACCGACTGGCAATCGTAGCTCTTTAAGCCGCTGTCGAACTCTGACGTTGTATCTGAACTCTGATCTCGTCAATGACTTGTCCATTAGATAAGGGATCATATATTCCTCCATTCAAGATATCATATAGACTGAGACATGGATTATAAATCATTCTCTCTGTCCATTTGTTGTTTCCCGATTTCCGATTCATGATGACTGACTGATTGAACAGATTAAATCAGTCCTAGCTTGACCAAGCACTCACATGTGTCATCATTAAATCATCGAGGGGCCCACATATATCGCTTTTATCCCGAAGGTAAAAGGAATGGATAAATTTCGACTCATATGGCTTGTTCTACTACTTGTTGAATCATACACAAAGGCACGTTTTATAATATCGAGTTACCAATGCGTTTTCGTGCAATCAATGTAAAACCAACTCATAGTAACAACTCATATCTCTAGGTTTGAAGAATATAATATATTATCATCTCATGATCACTCATGATAAAATCCTTGAAGTGATTCAAATGAACGCGGGTTGAATCCAATACTCAGAACTTATGAGCACTCATGAGTGTTGTAGCACCACTTTGTCCAACATCTTAGACCTCTACACGACAACCCATGACAGTCTTGATTCATATCTACTTCCAACATATGACCGACCGTGGATGGTTTGAATAACTTAGTCATTCAGGAAGAACGACCTAGTTATTCTGGAAGTCAAAACATGCTAAGTGAAACACAAGAATAATCGAATCCAATATGGTCTCAGAACTTATTAATATAAATAAAACACCTTTTATTTATCACCATATTGATTACCCATTATTCATTGTATACTGTTTCAACTATCAAAGTTATACTTGAATTAAAACAATAGTTGTCCCATGCTCCAAGCATGTACACTATGTTTTCTAAACACTAGTCACGTCATACACCAAGTATGCACACTATGTTTGTCTAAACATTAGTTACGCCATACATCAAGTATGCACACTAAGTTTGTCTATGATTTGTACTCTGTGAAATAGATCGATTGAACATAATTCCAATGATTCTCATTTCACAATCCCAATTCCTTACCGCAAATGCAAGAATTCCAAATCCTGCCATTTACCAAAATTTGTTAGATTATAAACTTATATGCATTGATCCTCTTGTAATGATTATGAACAAAGTCACAAAGACTTGTTAATCAGACATTACAAAGTATTCGAATGGAGATCAACTCCATGGAAATATCCTTCTTGCATTAAGTTTTTCTAATCTTACACAGACTGAATCCACCTATGGAGACAACTCCATATTCCCATTTTGACTATCATTTCTGAACAAGAGTTGCCTCTTTTCAGAACATGTCAATATGGTCCTTCCAGAAACACTATACTTCCAACTGTCCCTGAGCAGCCAATCTTTGGTAAACCTTAGATTGTCCTCGACAATTGCTTAATCATTTTAGTCGTATCCAATTCTAGACCTTTTCCCCTTCTTAATGCCTCAGGCATTTGGAAAATTTAGAAAGGATAAATATTATAGCACATGCAATCGATCCTGTACCTAAAGCAAATGGGACACGATTCATGATGTCTCACATATAGACATGATTCTAGACCGGTCTTTTGCTACAATATATATATTTTTTTATTTGCCATGTTCTCAAAATTTGACTATGAAGAGGGATGTCGTAATCATAATCGAATTTTGAGAACGCAATATACAGAATTTCCTTAAGTTGAACCAAACCAACATAAAATTCATATATATATTCTTGACTAAAGATGATTAAAATCCCAATCTAAGCCTTTTAGAATTGAAACGACGTATAATTTTCTCTCCCTTAATTATAGCAAAACAACTTTTCAACCCCTGCAACTTCCGAAATTGAAACTTTTGTTTTCTATAATTAACATTGCTATCTTGCAATACTAATCATAATTATCATGCTCCCACTAACATGATGATTATTAGCATAATACGTATGCTCCCACTAGCTTTGACATGTACTCAGAAATCAATTGGACTTCTAGAAATCAATACTTTATTGACTTTCTTTCCAAAGTTCAGACTGCCGATACGAGATGCTTTGATAAAACTTTATCAAAATCATACACATTTCCTTAGATAGCACACATGTGTGTCTCAACAATTTCAGAACTATGAAAAGGGATGCCGTAATCATAGTCTCAACTGTTTAGACCTTTTCCATTCCTCACAAGTCCATGTTAGTGTGTCGGTTAACCACACACGCTCCACTAACGACTTTAAGAATGCAAATATCACAATTTCTATCTACTTAAAATCTACTTAGTGAAAGTGTTTCCTCACCATCATTTTCATGAATCGGAGAGAAACCTTATGACACTTAGATTGTTTATGGTGTAAGTGTTCTTATCCAAACTCATATGGACTGAACTCAATCTTACTTTCTTGCCACCTGGCAGCACAAGGGCCTGCCATTGCTTCCAAGTTGTTATGCAACCAATTGAGAACTCTCAGAACTCATATGCAAAGCCAACTTTCACTGGAATGGGCACAGAAGTAGGAATATGTCAACATGATAGGTTATAAACCTCAAGTCGTGTGCTAGTGATGAACTATAGGTTTTATTCTTGATTAGATCTTGAAGCTTTTCCAAGATCTCTATGACTCCCACTGTCCTCTTGACATATAAGACTCACTTGCAAAATATTCAAGAGACAGTGCGGATTCTTTATCAAGACAAACACTTCACACAATAGGCCTTAGTTGGTCTTTGGTTTATCCAAAACATCACAACTTACCAATTTCAAATGTACAAGAGTAGAACACATTTTACTCTTACATTTGACAAGTGTTATAAACCTTCTTAAAGATGTGTGACTCAAGTTACAATCTTGGAGTATGACTCTAAGACTTGTTTTGGAACGAAGTATGACTCATCTTCTTGATTTAACCATTTCAACAATTCATGACTCCTCTTCTTAGCCATAGTAATGCACTAAGATGTCCTTAGAAGACCAATTGTGATATGGTTTCTTAATCATTAAGATGATCACAAAACATGATACTAAAGTACTCTCCCATCTTTTCAGATTTGAGAGACTTTTATCCTTCTGCCTGATTTGATTCTTCTCATTCGTTCTGCCATACATCGAAACTTTTCCAACTTTCATAATTATACTTAACCTAGTAAGTATAACCATATTTACTAAACTTTAGTAAATCATGACGAATAGTCTTATCGATCTTTTGTGGTGGACTTGATCAGTGCACAGGAATGTGTACTCGATCCCTTAGTCCTTCACTTGACTCACATATACATGTGAACAAGGAATTAATCTTAATTTTCCAAAGATGAAAATTCTCATTCATCATGCTATACAACTTGCATGATTTCCAAGTTTCTATCCAACTGAAACCTTGGGTGATGAGAATCCTTCCTTATTTGGTAAATTATGACACTACCACAAACGAATGAATCAAGTCCATTTTTCCAATATGGCTTTCAATGCAATCATATAAACAACCATTTTTTCACAAATGCCACTGTAAGGATATTTAAAATAAATATAAAATTAAAACCTTTTTATTTTATTTTAAAACTTTGCGGAAAAAACTTATCCTTACAGTGCAAATGCATATGAAAAACTTGTTGTTATCTATTCCTAAGCAATATATCATAACTCCTAAGCAACAGCTCAAAAATTCTGATCACCGAACCATGCGATCGAAATCCATCTTCATTATCAGAATCAACATATACTTCTTTTAAGTTTCTTCACTTTTCTTTGATTCTTAAAACAACAACATGTGACCTAGTCACATCATGTAATGAGAATCTCATAATAGAAACTTAACAGAGTTAGATAGTGGACTTCACCTGAAGTAGAATCAAACATCTTGACTTGATCTACCCTATGATCCTTCAGGTAAATAGGCAGTTTTGTAAACAATGCCCCTTCCTTTGGCAATATAAACATATGGACTCTATGGAAATGGTACACGGGACTATCACAGACTTAGACTTTCTCTTTACCATTTGGTCAACCGAGTTGACTATGGCCGATCCCTTTCCATTGGGAAGAGAAAGCTTTTTCTGGATATCCAATGTTACCATTGTCAATGTTCATTTAAGGTTTGGGAAGTTGTTCTTCTTAATCAAACTTGCTTTACTGGTGCTTCAAATCATTGTTGATTCAGCAGTACCTAGCAAATAGATAAGATCATTAATGGTCATGTCATAGTCTGTTTCATAGTAGTCCCAAAGGAAACTCACTATGTGACTTAGAAAGTGATTGAACAACCAACTTTCTCAAGACTTTGACACCCAACTCTCTCGGCTTGTCAATATGTGACTTCATCCCCAAGATGTGAGCACACATAGACCTTGCTTGCCAATAGGGTTTGAGTGACCTTGAACTTGTGGGTTAGGGAGAATAATTGGAGGAGGTGGAGGAAGTAAAGTTCCAAGAGATTTGGGAAGATCATAGATGTCTGAACTAGACATCTTTTGGGAGATATTCAAGATAGTTGATTTAAAGTCCTTAATATAACACCTAATATGAAATATTAAGGTCAGGACCCAACACAATACTTTTATAACTTGGAAGAGGGATGCCGTAATCCAAGCTATAAAATATTTGAAGGTAGGCGAATGACGATTCACCAACTTCCACCATGAAAAATGAAATAACATATTAGGTTTTAATTGGATTTGAAACTCCTGGATTTTTATTTTTTTAGATTCATTGAACTTTTAAATGGCATGTTTTAATCTCGATTGTGTCCTTCAGGTTTTGTGACTGGGATGCCGAGGATCCCAAAACAAGGTATGAATAACCATGCAAATATACTTGGTACCCTTCATATTTATCACTTAATCGATGTGTCGGTTAACCACACGCGCTCCACCAACCCTATGATAAACATTAAGTTACCCTTTGCCTACCTTGTTAAATCCATCTAGTGTGCCGGTTAACCACACGCGCTCCACTAACCGACTTAAGCAAAGTGCAAAGTGTAATTTCATGGGTTAGCACCAAATTCACATTTTCCTAAGTAACTAAGATTGGGAATTTATAAAAGTTTAGTTACTTAGTATTTATCATTAATACTTTTAAAGAAGGGATAATTATAGTCCTTGTCCTACCCGTTCGGCTAACGACCCTCCACCAGTCAAGGAAGCGGTGGGTGAGAGTGGACACCCATTAAACTGCCATTTTATAGGCAGTAACCTTATACCCCCCTTATAGACTGGCTTCGTGAATGAGGCCTACTAACGGTAAGACTGACTTGCTCTTATACATATATATATTATTAAATTATAATATTATAAAGTATAAGGGTTGAATTTTAACTTTTAAAATTATAAGGGCTTAACTTGGAATTAAAGTATTCATAAGGGAAAACTTTTCAAATTCCAAAACTTGAGGGCAAGTTTTGAAACTATTCAAAACTATTCAATTCCATAACTTATGTGTTTAAAGTAGTTTTAATACAAAAAACTCTTCAAGTTCCATAACTTGAGGACAAGTTATGGAAGACTTTAAACTATTAAAAGAATGTAACTTTTCCTTTATTCATAACTTATGAAATATTTATGAGTTTTATGATTCTTAAATGTGACTTTTCATGTAACTTGAGGACAAGTTACAAAAACACATTTTAGAATCAACTCTTAGATTAAAATGGATTGAAAACAACAATTTCACATAACTTTCCTATTAATCTAAGCAACTCATAAGAAAAAGATAATTCAAATCAAACTTTTTCATGAAATTAGGCTAACCATTAAACTAATACAAAACATGAGTCTATTGATAATTATCTTTGAAATTGGATAAGAATGAACATTACCACATCAAAAACAGGTTTATATGTTCAAAAACAACTTATGGTAATGTTCCTAGTCCATTTCCAGCCAAAAAACTCAAAGATATGCTGTCATGGGGTCCAACTTGTCGAGTGCATGAACCAACTCGGCGAGTTGGATGAGTTTTGCCTTGGACTCGGCGAGTCTGCTGTTCAGACAACAACAAATTTCGATTTTTCAGCCATTTTTGCAAGTATAACAAGAAAACAAGCCTAGGCTCTGATACCTTGGGTTTTGAGCATTCTAACACTCCTAAGTGTACATGCAAACCTAAATACCTTGGATCTATGTTTTCTCTATTATACATGCAAAATATGAATATTCCAAGGTATTACCCTATCTAGCATACAATCTTTGATACTTGGGTAATAAAACAAGTTTGAAGACATACCTTTTTATGTAGCTTGATTCCTTGATGCTTAAGAGCCGAGTGCCCCAAGTGTGACACCTAAAATGGTTCACACAACATCAAATACACTTGGAATAACTTAGAGAGAAATGAACTACTTCATGAAATCGGCTAGCCCTCACCATACACACATAGTTCTCTCATGGTGGCCGATTTTGACAAGAATAAGATGCTTATATAGTTTGTCACAATTAGGGTTACTCCATGTAAACCCTAATTGTCATGGCCTTTCATTTCCATGATCCATGGGTACAAAAACACCATGGAGCATCCATGGAGCATCCTATGGGTTTTAGCCCAACTTGATAATCCATGGAGCATTAGCCCACTATACAAGTATGGATGATTTACACAATCAACCCATATATTTAATTAGTCACCTTTTGATCACTTAATTAATTCCAAATTAATTCTTGATCAATACTAATTAAATAATAGGCACTCAACATCTTTCCGTTCCATGACAGAAAGATGCCTCAAAGACCTAACCGTGGAAACAACGCAACACCGACCCCACCTGAGATAAACTCGGTTGCATTCCAGGCAGTAGTGTCCGCTACGGTCACTGTAGCACTTGCGCAGATTCGCAATGGAAACAACGGAGAAGGAAACGGACAGGGAACCGGAAGCACAAATCAAGGAACAAACCACGGAGCCGCTCGAACATGCACCTACAAGGACTTCACCAACGCCAAACCTCGAACCTTTAATGGGACAGGAGGCGTAATAGCCCTGAAGCGATGGATTGAGAAAGTAGAATCCGTTTTCGAAATCTGCGGGTGTCCGGATGAGTGTAAGGTCAATTTCGCAGCCTACACCTTCATTGATCAAGCCCTCTCCCTGTGGAATGGCCACATAGAGGCCATGACACTCCCGGTGACGAACGCGATGCCCTGGGAAGAGCTTAAAGAAATGATGTTGGCTGAATACTATCCAAGAGGCGAAATCCATAAGATGGAACAAGAGCTGTGGAACCTCACGGTTCAAAACTTCGATATCGACGCATACATATCCAGGTTTAGTGAGCTATCTCTTCTGTGTCCCGGAATGATCACCTCAGAAAGGAAAAAGATTAAGAGGTTTATCTGGGGATTGACTGCACCTATCCAAGGGAATGTCATTGCGGCAAACCTTGAGACGTTTGATAGCGCCAAGAGACTGGCCAAGAAATTGTATGATCATGGCAACAAGAAGGGTGCCAAAACAGCAGAACCGAAGGTCAAGAAAGAAGGTGAGAACAAGAAGGGGAAAAACAACAAGCGAAAGGGAAAGCAAAACTCGGAATCATCTAAGAAGCAACAAACTGTGACTGTCCATGTTGCAACTCAAGCTACCACCACACTACATGCTCCAGCCTTATCCACGCCAAATGCTCCAAAGCAGTATTCAGGAAATCTCCCCAAGTGTAATAAATGCAACTTCCACCATCACGGGGAGTGCAAAGAGATGATTTGCACAAGGTGGAACCAGAAGGGCCATACAGCAAAGTATTGTAGGGCTCAGCTTCAACAAAACCAGATGACAAACAACAACAACAATAACAACAACAACAACAATAACAACACCAATGTTGGGGCCAGTTATACCTGTTACGGATGTGGGAAAACTGGGCATTTCAGGCGAAACTGCCCCAGCGCAAACAATCAAGGGGCAGGAGCAACAGGGACAGTGCTGACAATGGGTCAGGGTGAAGCAGTGCAGGACCCAACCGTTGTCACCGGTACGTTCCTACTTAACAACTCGTATGCATGCATCTTATTTGATAGTGGGGCGGAATGAAGTTTCGTTAGTAATAAATTCAAATACTTGCTAAATCAACAACCCCAGAAGCTCAACGAAGCCTTTACGGTGGAAATGGCTAATGGGAAAACGGAAACAACCAAAGATATCTATATAGGATGTAAGTTAGCACTAAACAACCACTCTTTCCAAATAAATTTGATGCCAGTAAATATTAGGAGTTTTGATGTGATCATCGGCATGGATTGGTTAAGCCCCCATCATGTCGATATTATGTGTCACGAGAAGGCCGTTCGCCTTCATCTTCCTAATCACGAAACCCTAATAACCTACGAAGATAAACCCGGCGCAAACCTTCGCCTTATCTCATGTATCAAGGCACAAAAGTGTCTACCAAACAAGAACTATGCATTCCTTGCTCATGTGGTGGATAAAACCAAAGAGGAAGCGAGCATTCACAATATCCCAATGGCATGTGACTTCCCGGATGTGTTTCTAGAAGATCTTCCGGGAATACCCCCAGAACGACAAATCGAATTCTGAATCGACCTAGTGCCTGGAGCCACTCCAATCACTAAATCACCCTATAGGTTGGCTCCTGCTAAAATGCAAGAATTGTCAAGCCAACTAAGTGAACTCTTGAATAAAGGATTCATATGACCAAGCTTCTCTCCATGGGGAGCTCCGGTTCTTTTCGTTAAAAAGAAAGACGGATCCTTCAGGATGTGCATCGACTATAGGGAATTAAATAAACCCACCATCAAAAACCGGTATCCACTTCCACGAATCGATGATCTATTTGACCAGCTACAAGGGGCTAGTTACTTTTCAAAGATAGATCTGAGATCCAGTTATCATGAACTCAAAGTCCGAGATGAGGACATTCCTAATACTGCTTTCAGAACTCGTTACGATCATTACGAATTCGTCGTAATCCCCTTCGGCCTAACAAATGCCCCCGCTTCATTTATGGACCTCATGAATGGAGGTTGCCGCCCATTCCTTGACAAATTCGTGATCGTTTTCATCGATGATATTCTCGTATACTCTCGAAGCGAAGAAGATCATAGCCAACACCTCCGACAGATTTTAGAAACCTTGCGGGCTGAAAAGTTGTATGCGAAACTCTCCAAGTGTGAGTTATGGCTCCGCAATGTGAACTTTCTGGGCCATGTAGTCAGTTAGGAAGGGATACATGTGGATCCCTCCAAGATCAAGGCAATCGAAAACTGGGCAAATCCGTCAACGCCAACAGAAATTTGCCAATTCTTGGGTCTTGCAGGCTACTACCGAAGATTCATTCAGAACTTTGCCAAGATAGCCAAACCCCTCACCACATTGATGCAAAAATGCGTACCCTTCAACTGGACCGAGAAGCAAGAGCTTGCCTTCCAAACCTTGAAGCAAGCCATTTGTAGTGCTCCAATGCTATCCTTACCGGAGGGAACCGAAGACTTCATAGTTTATTGTGATGCTTCGAATCAAGGTTTAGGTTGTGTCCTTATGCAACACGAGAAAGTAATTGCATATGCATCCAGACAACTGAAAACACATGAAGTAAATTATACCACGCATGATCTCGAACTGGGGGCAGTGGTCTTCGCCTTAAAATTTTGGAGGCACTATGGTACCAAGTGCACCATCTTTACAGACCACAAGAGCCTCCAGCACATTGTAAATCAAAAGGAACTAAACATGAGGCAGCGGATATGGGTTGAACTGTTAAACGATTATGAGTGCGAGATCAAATACCATCCAGGTAAGGCTAACGTGGTAGCCGATGCCCTAAGCCGAAAGGAGTATTCAATTCGTCGTGTAAGGACTCTATCAATCACCATCCAATCTCATCTAGCCTCACAAATCAAGGAAGCCCAATTGGACGCATTGAAGTCGGAGAATGTCGCTAGTGAATCACTACGTCAAATAGAGAAGGAGCTCGAAGTTGAAAATGACGGAACTCACTACTTCATGAATAGAATCTGGGTTCCCAAAATCAGGGGATTCAGAGAGGTAATCATGCATGAAGCCCACAAGACACGATATTCTATTCATCCAGGGTCAGATAAGATGTATTTGGATATCAAGCAACAATATTGGTGGCCTAATATGAAGGCAGAGATAGCCACTTTCGTGGGCAAGTGTCTTACTTGCGATAAAGAGAAAGTGGAATACCAAAAGCCCTCGGGACTATTGCAACAACCAGTGATACTCGAGTGGAAATGGGAAAGGATTACTATGGACTTCGTGACCAAGTTGCCAAAGATAGCAGACGGATTGGATGCTATCTGGGTAATTGTTAATAGATTAACAAAATCCGCACATTTCCTGCCAATAAAAGAGTCCTACAAGATGAAAAAGCTGACCCGAATCTACATCAAGGAGGTAGTGAGACTCCATGGAGTGCCAGTATCTATTATCTCGGATCGAGATAGCAGATTTACTTCAAGATTCTGGCAATCTCTTCATAAGGCAATGGGAACACAGCTAGATATGAGCACTGCCTACCACCCACAGACGGATGGTCAGAGTGAGCGCACCATCCAGACACTCAACGATATGATCTGAGCTTGCGTGATTGACTTCGGCAAATCATGGGATGCCCACTTGCCTCTGATCGAATTTTCTTATAACAACAGTTACCACACGAGCATCAAGGTTGCTCGCTTCGAGGCTCTTTATGGTCGTAAATGCAGATCGCCCCTATCTTGGGCTGAGGTGGGTGACACTAAACTAGCAAAAGGGCAATCGTCGGCCAGTGCTCTTACAGGACCCTAAATCATCCGTGAAACGACCGAAAAGATAGTCCAAATCAAAGCTCGACTTCAAGCATCGGGAGACCGACAGAAGAGCTATGCTGACAAGCGGCGAAAGCCATTAGAATTTCAAGTCGGGGATCGCGTGTTGTTAAAGGTCTCTACTTGGAAGGGAATGATTTGCTTTGGGAAACGAGGAAAATTGAACCCGCGATACATTGGAACGTTTGAGAACTGTAACAACGTAAATTTTCAAACAAAATTTTCATTTAAAAATCGCATACTTTTCATAACATATTGTATAAAAATCTCATTTATTCAATTTACAAAACACAACTCCATTAATAATCCAGGATCCTCAAACATAACTCTATCTCTGGTGTGTACAATCAAGTCGGTGCCATCCCGCGATCCTGATAAAACCTGAAACACATAACACATAACACGGTAAGCACGAAGCTTAGTGAGTTCCCCAAAATACCACATACAACAAATTCGCCACTCGAGGCTATACTCTGTAAGACCCTCCAGTCAATGTGTCTCAGCGGGACCCTCCAGTCCCATAGCTCGTTGGACCCTCTGGTCCGGTCTAGCTCGTTGGACCCTCCGGTCCGGTCTGGTTGAGGACCCTCTGGCCTCATAAATCGTTGGACCCTCTGGTCCGGTCTGTAAAGCTCTGCATGGCATAAATCACAAAGAAATAATGCTCAACATAAAACATAAGGTAGGATGACATAATACTCAATGTAAGCACATAAGACCTTCCGGTCACACATAACTACCACTCAGGGTAACATATAATGAGAAGACTCACCTCGGGTAAACTCGGATGATCTAGAACTCGAAACATCAATCGAGCCTCTGCCTAATCACAGACAGAAATTACCTCTAATAAACAATGTCTCCCAAAGGCTAGACTATTCCCTTCCTATGCTCTCTCTCAGATGGGTAAAAGACCATTCTACCCTTCCTGACCTCTTTCACTCATCTTGACCAAACCCTAAGGTCAACAAAAGTCAACTCCAGCTTTGACCAGACTCGTCGAGTGCACTCGGGAGACTCGTCGAGTCCAGTTGATTCATAGCAGCCCCAGCAAGCTGCAACCCGACGAGCTAACCCCTAACTCGTCGGGTCACCACCTGACTCAGTTCATCGGGTCAAAACCCTGGCTACTCGCCGACTCAGCGGCTCAACTCGGCGAGTCTATTCAGACTCTTTTGCATTCAGACCATTTTAGTGCAAGATACTTTCCCAAACTTCATATCTATGCTCACAAGGCTCATTAATCACGTAAAGGTTCTATCTTTATGTCCATGACTCACACATCTAGCTCTATTTGATAAAATGACCCCCATAATGGTGTCTTAGGCTCAATACTCTTATGTGGCTGCATAAAGCTGGGTTCTTGGGACTCTCTGGACCTCTCAAGGTCCAGATCTGATGTCTAAGCCTCAAAGGGACTTCACACATTCCATAACTCAACTTAAAAGAGGGTAAAGAAACCCTAAATTCATGAGATCTACTATTCATATGAAAACAGGTATGGATTCATACCTTAAACAGCAGCCTTGAATGAAATAGCAAAAGATCTGAGCCCCTCAAGTCAGCTTAGCTTGAACCCTCTCCTTCTTCCTTGCAAGAATGCACCAAGATGATGAAAATTAGCTCCCTCTTTCTCTTTATGCTCTCTGGATCGATTAGGGTCTCTCAAGGGAAAGTGTGGCCGCAAATGAAGGCCATAAGGGACTTTAAATAAGTAGCAAACCCGGAGAATTAGGGTTTCTCTGCCAAACACCTACTCGGCGAGTCCCTCCTCTGACTCGTCGAGTCCACTCATTAAATCCACGCGAGCAACTAGACTCGACTCGGCGGGTTGGTCCCTCAACTCGTCGAGTCGCTCCTTCAATCTCAAGATTAACATTCACAATAATGTCCCTGAAAATCTGGATGTTACAATTCTCCCCCACTTGAATTAGATTTCGCTCTCGAAATCGCTCCTCAACAACAAATAGATCTAATCCAATAACTGAACAGTACCAACGAAGGGATCTCATACCCCACAGCTATCTTCCTCTCTGGACACCTAAATCCAAACAGGAACTCCTCCCTGGAAAAGGACAGACCCATCTGCCACTACGCTACCCCTTCTGACTCTCAAGAATCTAGAAACTCTACTAGCCTGACACACAGCCATGCCTCCCTCTCAAGATATCACCACGTTATTCGCTCCTCGAATAAGAAACCCCGATAACTCACTGCCCCTCTGCTTCTCTAGTGGGGACCGATAAAAACAAGTCCATGCCCAAAACTGGCTACCGATCACTCGTCCCAGACATGATAAACAATCCAGATCATATACCAAGGAATGAAAGGATCACATCACACCGGGGACCCATCCACTATACTGCAATCACAACCCTTCTGAACAACAAACCCTCAACACCCTGACCTCAGGCACGAAAGATGATCATGCTTGTTCAGAACCATCCTCCGACATCTGACAAACATAAACCTCAGCTCCCTTCTCAATATCCCTTCCAAGACTGAGCACCAGGTCATCTCCCGACCCAACAGTTGAACCACCAAAGGTTACCCATTGCATGTACCAAAACGTCTTACTGACTTCCTTATCAATACAACTATCTCAGCCCAGTGTGACACACAAGTCACGAAGTTCGCCTTACCTCAAGTGAATACGGAATTCATCTCACCCTCGACCTCTGTCCTCTACTACTCATTAGTTCCATGCGTTTCGCAGTTTTCCCATACCAACAAATTGACCCACTCAGGTCTAAAACACCAGATGACAACCAATACCCTTCAACATGGAACTCATCTCTGAATCTGGAATCTCATCTCGCCTACCCGACACACTACCAGAGCCAAACTCAAACTCCAGAGTTTGATCTGACCTAGAGTTGGAACCACTCGTCCCAATGAACCACTCAACTCATGACTCATGACCCGCAACCCATGCGTTCCTCACTAATCCACTTCCCTTTGGTCGCGACAACCACTACTCAATTCAGAATATAACGACTGCCGACAAATATGGAGACCCCAGTCTCGCCCCTGGTTCGACCACCAGGCTCTCACAAACTCAAATATTAGGGCTACCCAAGCCTAAAACTCTTCTGTGTTATGCTCTGATCAGAGAGTACTTCATCACAACATTCTCTCGCTGACTAGTGGGTACTACGACTCCCCGCAGTATCACAACGACCTCTCACTGAATAGTGAGTACTACAACTCCCCGCAGCATCACAACAACCTCTAACTGAATAGTGAGTACTACGGCTCCCCGTAGCATCACCACAACCTCTCACTGAATAGTGAGTACTACGGCTCCCCGTAGCATCACCATAACCTCTCACTGAATAGTGAGTACTACGGCTCCCCGTAGCATCACCACAACCTCTCACTGAATAGTGAGTACTACGGCTCCCCGTAGCATCACCACAACCTCTGACTGAATAGTGAGTAATACGGCTCCCCGTAGCATCACCACAACCTCTCACTGAATAGTGAGTACTACGGCTCCCCGTAGCATCACCACACCCCTCACTAAATAGTGATTACTACGGCACCCCGTAGCATCACCACAACCTCTCACTGAATAGTGAGCACTACGGCTCCCCGTAGCATCACCACACCCCTTTGCACTAACTCATTGAAAATGCAGCTCCCCGCAGTCTTACCGCACTTGCTCTTACCACTTCACAATCTCATCCTCAGATCGACGCCACACTGCGATCATCAACTCATGCCCTGCGGACCAACCATAAATAGGTGTACACACTTACCCAAATTATGAATTGTTATTTCTGACAACATCCGCCATAACAAAACATCTTTCCCTGCTACAATCCACATTCTCGAATAATCTCGCTTGATGTCAATTGGCCGAAGGGCTCCCACTAGAAACGTAGACACTAGATACACCACTTGCCATCTCAAACTTAAAACTCAAAATAATCCGAGATTTAGGACATTAAACTCGGATACCCCGGTACACCATCACGGCGCCTCGCAGTGTCTTGACTCTACCGCTGATCTCATACTCATGGCATCATACTCAGATACTGCATTGCTTCCTCGGAATCTCGCAACCGATCTTTCTCTTGTGCCACTTGTAACCCCGGAATAATCCATCTCCCAATTTGAAACACGGAGAAATCGCCAACGACTCAGAACACGAAGATGACCCTCCGAAACTCTTTCCTCTATTGTTCAAAACCAAGCGAGATTACGCATGCCGACCCGGAAATTGGCTGCCCGATCATCTCTTTCCCTTCCCAAAGAGCATAGAATAATCCATTTATCAAACCAAAATTTCCCAACTGCCGAAGTATCCTTACGAACCAACCACCTCAAAAAAAAATTATCTACCACAAGGCCTCTGACCAACGGCCACCTACGGTGCAGACACTCATCCTTTCTTGAACGCGTACAACATGCATTAACTCCCTCTGCAACTCACCTCGACCACCAATAACCCTGGTCTCATGAATCCATAGTGCATATCTCTATCCAGCTCCCTGACCGCTCTTGAACAAATCTCTGATCCTCTCAATAAAATACCTGGTTATCCCCCACTCGGGGTTCGAACCATCACCCATTGGCACACCGATAATCTATTCCACGGACTGTTTCTACCAGGAACATCACACTTACTCTTGGAAGGTACTACGCAATCCTCAGTGGCCTCCTCGATAGAGACCCCGCAACTCCAAATACCCCGAATCTCAGATGAAATCCTCATAAAATTCTCATCATGATTGCCTCTAATCATACAGTATCTCATATCATCCTCGACTCCTCAACCAACGTTCCATCATGTGGATTGTAATAAGAGTGGAGACCTCATCACCACACTCAATACTCATCATAGACAATAAGAGCCACCGCCCCAATATCCTCTTCTTGATCGTCCGCCGCTGCAGCTAATACATGCCCTACTATGCTCAAATAGGGTGTATCCTTGTCCTTAACCATCTCAGTCCCCACTGACAACCTTCTCATGCTCTATCATTACCTCTCGGCAGACATACTGCCCAAATACTCTGATAGAAGGTCGCCATCAATGCTAACCCGCAGGGTTTTACCCCCAAGCACAGAAACCGAAATCTCAACACTTCTTATGTTTCCCACAGGAATCGGAAATAACACCACTCAGGTCACAGAAGGTGACATCTCCACTATCGGATGATTGCTCAACTCAGGCCGCAATCCCCCATAAACGTCATCTCTACTTATCCTTTAGTCTTGCGACTCCATCTGACATCTCACCAAAAATACCTTGGAATCATCTCGACTTCCCTCACAAGGGATGCTTCGTTGGAACTTGTTCCACATGGCCTTCTGACCTCATACTCTATCGCATCCGATCTCGGTCTAACCAATCACAACGGAATAACTGGTAGAACCAGTAACACTAACTGCCACGGGTCATGGTACTCGAACCTTGTGGCCACTTCTCGATCTGCTATAAACCATGGTACTCGATCCATGTTATCTCCTCTTAATCTGCTACGGATCATGGTACTCAAACCATGTTCTCTCTTCTCAGTCCGCTACAAAGCATGGTACTCGAACCACGACATCACCAAGCAATCTGTCACTTAGCATGGTACTCGAACTATGAAATCACCTCTCAATCTGCTACTTAGAATCTCCAGAATGCTCCCTGCATCAAGTATGGGTCCTCTGATGTCAGTAGTACGGGCCCATACTACCTGCCACATCTACCCATACTTTCCACACGGACCATCCCAGATTTCCTAAGTAGCTGCGCAACCTTCTCGTTCGTACATCCCGTTACACGTGTTCGCTCCCCATCGAAATGCTCTACTCTGTCCGCGCACTCATCTGACCACAGTCACCCCCTAGGCTCTTCCTAGGTGCTCACACTTCTCTGCCATCAGCTGCTGAAGAACTCCTAATGATGCCAGCCATCTACCTCCTGAATATCGTCATATTCACTTAGTAGCTGACTCCCATCATCGAGAGTTCCACAAAGCACGAAGCAAGCAGCATTCGGGCATCGAATAATCTCCACCAATATGTAAACCACTCTAGGTTACAACTCTACTTGCTCTATTCACACACAACAGGTGTCACCGAACTCAAGCACTCTACCGCACACGGGCATATAACTACTCTCTCAGTAGGTGTAACGCCCGTGTTTTTGGGTCAGGCATTAATGATGATGTGATAGTCTAGGTTAACCTTTGTAACCCATTATGAAATAATAGAAGTGTATTATTTGAGTATTGTGTGTTTTATGCTTAATTGTGTGTCTTAATTTAATTAAGGTTAAGAATAACCGTCAAAATGAAATGTTAAATAAACCCAATATCGATACATGAAGACGTAGTGGTCGTGACGAGGTTTCCGAATATATAAAGAATGCCGAAATCCGAGTTATAACGAAGAAGTTATGACCTGTCGAAGTTTCGCGACAGAACCGACACGACGCTGAATGACGTAAAATACGAATTTAAAATAGAGCGAGATTTAGCCTTAGTGATCTAAACCAAAGTCGTAGAATACGTTAAACCGATAGCGTGCATAAAAAGAACGTCTAAATCTGACTTCGTATGAGGAAGTTATGATTTTTCGAAGTTTCAGCTTAGCAGTATGCAGCCCGAAGTTCGATTTTGAGATCGAGTGGTTTCTAGCCGAAACTTTCTAAATGAGAATTGAAGATCTCATCGATAATAGTCCAACGGTAAAAAGACAGACGAAAACGGACGTCAGACGAAGAAGTTATGGATTTATAACGGAGTTTTCCTGTCCCGGCCTACTAAAAATAATATAATAAAAATAAATTCAAAATTAGCCAACGGAGTCTAAACGAGAGTTGTAGAGCATGATCTCACCTACGCGTGAATATAGAGAACGTCGAAAACGGAGCTCGTATGCGAAGGATATGAATTTCTGAAGTTCGGAACACATTATTCGAGGCTGTGTCAGAACTCACGAGGTGAGCACAGTGCTCACGACGTGAGAACAGACTGGACGTCCTCCAGAGCAAGTGGGCGAATGACGAACGCAGTGACCTACTGTGCTCATGACGTGAACAACTAAAAGTCACGACGTGAGTACAGAATGTTGGCCCTATAAATAGAATTCAAGGGGCAGCCGAGTTTGGTTGCTCAATCTCTTCTCTCTCACTCCCGATACTCTCTCTAAGCCCTATTTTAACCCCCCCAAAGCCCCGGTATCATCCCGAGACCCGAAGCGAGTCCCGAAGCACCGAAGATCCCGAAAAGAAAAGAGTTTCCGAGCCGAACCCCTGCCCGCGAGAAGCCCGGTGCGTGAAGAGCTCCCGGTTTCACCGAAGAACACTACTCTTAGAGTCGTTGTGCTGTCCGATCCTCTTCTGATCAAGTGAGTGTATATTCGTTTTCTTCTAATACATAGATATGAAGTATTCTTTATAAAATATGTGTTATGTGTTTATATATTATTTGTTTATTTGAACTAGTTGTTGAATGGATGTTTCGTACAGGTTTTAAGCTGTATATAAATGTATATATTTTATCTACTAATATGTTGGGTAGAACATGGGTAGACAGTTGGTGTGTGATAAAATAAAATGATGAGAGGCCTCGATGTTGTTGTTGATCTAGTCATCTAGCGGAGTATGGATGACGACCACGGACTCTTTCTAGACAGTCCAGTGGAACGCTAGCAGGCTCATAACCTGTAAGTGTTGTGAATGATGTATTCACCGGTGTACTCTATCCCCCTCATGGTTGCCTTTAGGACATCTATTGTTGAGGAAACCCCTTGCAGTAATGTCTGTCCCGATGAAAAATCCTAGATTAGGTCCCTTGAGATAGTTGTTGTTTTAGGAACGTAAAGTGAGGATAACGGGAATGGGTAATCGGGTTATTGTTGGTTGGTGAAATTAAATATAATTTTTTATTGTGGGTTGAAAACCCTATATGCTCACCAGGCTCCCAAGCCTGACCCACTCAGTTTTGTTGTATTACAGGTAGTGACGCGAGAGCATAAGTTGGATGTCTTATAAGGATCTTTTGATATTAGACCAGTTGTTATATGTAACTGTTGTATGGTCTATCTTTTGTTGTTTATGCTTTTGGTCTGTTTATCGGAACATGACATCCCGAATATTGTTATATAATGAAAATGCATCTCTTGATGAAATTCTTTAATAAACTTTATTTTATCATATTTTGTTTTGGAAACAAATTCCGCAGCTCTTTTAAATCAATGGATTTACTCTGAAATTATTTTAAAAGCATAAATTAAAACGGTCTTTTATGGCCGTGATTTTGGGGATGTCACAGTTGGTATCAGAGCATTAGTTTAAGCGAACTAGGAATTTGTAGGATTTCTAGAATTAAACTTAGAATGCTAAGCGATGATTGTGAGATGTGAGCACTAGCTTATTTAGGAAAGTATGCCTAATATGCTTTATGTGCTAAATGATTTATGCCTTATATGCTGTTATTTGTTCGGATCTATGGTCTGTTGCCGACCGGATCTGGAAACATTATGTGTTTAGGATTCTAAACATACGACTACGATATTAGAACTAACATGTAAACGTTTCGGAGTGATAAGTATGATTTAATTATCTATCATGGATGAGGATCTAAATTCACCTTATTCGGTGTATAGATCAAGAATGGCAAGAACAAGAAGCGGAGTTGGAAATGCGAACGAAAACAGGAATCGACCACCTGTAATCGAGCAAATACTTGTTGTAGCTGTTGCACCTGAGCCAATAACAATGGCTGGTGTACAATTGATGATTCAGACAATGTTGGATCATTAGATGGAAGAAACTAGACGTTTTCTTCAACAAAATCGTGAAGAACTTTCAATTCAAGTTGAAGAGCCTGAAGTGAATGGAGGGCCGTCGGAAGGAGGAAACTTCAGTGGGACTGTTGGTCAAGCCAACCCACCGATTGTTAGACAAAACAATCGTGATGGAGGAAATGATGGAAGAGGATGTAAATACAAGTATTTTATGGCATCTAAGCCAGCGTGTCTATCCGGAAGCCCGACGTCGGTGAAAGTTATGGACTGGATCTCCGAAATGGAGACAATGTTTGAAAGTTGCGAATGCAGCAATAGGCAGAAGACCGCTCTTGCGATCCCTTTGTTAAAATCTGGCGTGTTGAGTTGGTGGAAGCTGTTAGCTGACTCTATGCCCAAGGGAGAAGCGAGCAAGATGTCTTGGGAAGACTTTGTGGAACAACTGAAACTGCAATATTGCTCCGAGCAGGACCTTCTGGAAATCAATAACGAGTTTCAGAATTTGAAGAAGGGAAAGATGAGCGTTGTTGAATACGCTGTAAGTTTCACGGAGAAGATGAAGCTTATCCCATATCTAGTTCCAACAGAACTCTCAAAGGTCAACAAGTTTGCCCGTGGATTACCAGCGGACTTTGGTCCAATGGTTAAGCAAGCCACAACTTTGAAAGCCGCCATCTGGGCTGCTAAGAATGTTGAGACCCAGATCAGGGAGAAGTGTCTGGAGAGGTCAGAGGTTGGTGAGAAGAGGAAGTTCGACGGACCCTCGGGGTCCAGCAAAAAGGGTAAATACTCGAAGTCTAGTTCGAGAGGAGGTGGAGGAGGCGAAGCGAAATGGTGTGACAAATGTAAGAAGAAGCATCTTGGGAAATGTGGCGGGGAAGCCACATGCTTCAAATGTGGAAAGCCAGGGCACTATGCCAACGAATGCACCCTTATCAAGAAAGTGTGCTACGGGTATGGTGAGGAGGGGCACATCTTGAGGGATTGTCCGAAAAAGAAGGAGGCAGCAAGACCCAACATTCCACCAAAGCCGAAGGCGAGAGCCTTCCAGATGACACTGGAAGCTGCTAAAGAAGAAGCTGATGTCGCTTCAGGTACCTTTCTCGTAAACGAATTGCCTGCCCAAATTTTATTTGATTCTGGAGCCAACTACTCCTTTATTTTGCATGAATTTGGTAGAAAACTAGCTTTGCCTGTCGATAGACTAGATAATGCTTTATTAGTCGAAGTTTCTAGTGGCAAGTTTGTACCTGTTAGCCATCGTATGAAAAACATCTTAATTGATTTGAATGGGAATAAGTTCCACGAGGAATTATTGCCTATTGAGCTAAACGGTTTCAACATCGTGTTGGGGATGGATTGGCTTAGCGCCAACGATGCCGAGATTTTATGCAGGAAGAAAATAGTAAAAGTAAACCCACCAGGGAAAGAGTCATTTGTGGTGTATGGGGACAAACGCAGAGTAAATTTTGGAATCATTTCGCTAATGAAAGCCAGAAAGTGTTTGGCCAAAGGATGTACATCATATTTGGCATTCGTGATCGATGCTAAGAAGGAGAAAAAGGAGATGCAGAGCATTCCTGTCGTGTGTTATTATCCGGAAGTATTTCCCGAAGATCTTCCCGGATTACCGCCTGATAGACAAGTGAAGTTCAGAATAGACTTGTTACCAGGGACGACGCCAATAGCAAAAGCACCTTACCGACTAGCACCAACGGAGATGAAGGAGCTGATGATGCAACTACAGGAGTTATTGGACAAAAGTTTCATTAGACCTAGTTCATCACCCTGAGGAGCTCCGGTGTTATTCGTAAAGAAAAAGGACTGGAGTATGAGAATGTGCATTGATTACAGAGAGTTGAACAAGGCAACAATAAAGAATAGATATCTGTTGCCAAGGATTGATGACCTGTTCGATCAACAACAAGGTTCAAGTTATTTTTCAAAGATCGACCTAAGGTCAGGATATCATCAGCTAAAAGTAAGAGAGCGGGATATCGAGAAGACTGCATTCAGAACACGATATGGACACTACGAGTTTTTGGTTATGTCGTTTGGACTAACCAATGCTCCAGCAGCATTCATGGATTTAATGAACAGGGATTGCAATCCGTTCATTGATAAATCTGTGATAGTGTTCATAGATGACATTCTGATTTATTCGAAAAGCCAAGAGGAGCATGGCAGACACTTGTGAGAAGTGTTGGAAGTCTTGAAGAAGGAGAAGTTGTATGCTAAGTTCTCCAAATGTGATTTTTGGATTCGAGAAGTCCAATTCTTGGGTCACGTGGTCAACCAAGAAGGAATAATGGTTGATCCAGCAAAGATCGAAGCTGTGATGAAGTGGGAACAACCAAAAAGTCCCACGGAGGTCCAAAGCGTTTTTGGATTAGCCGGATATTACCGAAGGTTTATCCAAGGCTTTTCTTCGATTGCTACTTCATTAACGGCTTTGACTCACAAAGGAGCTACTTATGCTTGGAGTGATAAACACAAAGAGGCATTCGAGTTGCTAAAGAAGAAGCTATGTGAAGCACCGATTCTTTCTCTACCCGATGGAGTTGAAGACTTCGCTGTCTATAGCGATGCGTCTGGTGTTGGGTTGGGTTGTGTTTTGACCCAAAGAGAAAAGGTGATAGCATATGCGTCTCGACAGCTGAAAGAGCATGAGAAGAACTACCCCACTCATGATTTGGAGTTGGCAGCGGTAGTATTTGCTCTGAAAATATAGAGGCATTACCTCTATGGCTCGAAGTGCAAACTTTTCACTGATCATAAGAGTCTCCAATATCTCTTTAATCAGAAAGAATTGAATATGAGGCAAAGACGCTGGCTAGAATTACTTAAGGACTACGACTGTGAGATACTTTACCACCCCGGTAAAGCAAATGTTGTTGCTGATGCTCTCAGTTAGAAAGTCAATCTTGAAAGAAAAAGGCCAAGAGCGTTGAGAATAGAATTTGTCTCGACAATTGTGGAGAGTATAAAGAAGGCTCAAGAAGAAGCTTCAGAGAAGAATGACCGAAAGAAGGAACGTTTGGGAAAAACGTTAATGTTTGGTATAAATGGTCATGGACTGAAGGTATTCCAAGATCGTATTTGGGTACCTAAGTCAGGAGGAATAAGAGATCTTCTGATGGAAGAAGCTCACAAAACCATGTACTCAATTCATCCTGGCAGCACTAAAATGTATAGGGACCTGAAACCCTATTACTGGTGGCCGACGATGAAGCTCGACATTGCGAAGTATGTGGCAGAGTGTGTGACCTGTGCGAGAGTCAAGGCACAACATCAGAAACCATATGGGAGTTTAGAACCTTTACCTGTGCCTATGGGTAAGTGGGAAGACATCACAATGGATTTTGTCACTATACTGCCCAGAACGAAGAATGGTCACGACATGATTTGGGTGGTCGTTGATCGATTCACTAAGGGTGCGCCCTTCATAGCACCCAATGAGAAATGGTTTATGGATAAGCTTGCGAATTCTTATGTAAAGGAAATTGTGAGGCTTCACGGTATTCCGTTAACGATTGTATCAGATCGTGACAGCCGTTTCACCTCGAGGTTTTGGAAAAGTCTACAAGAGGAATTGGGTACCAAGTTATGTTTGAGTACAGCTTACCATCCATAGACTGATGGTCAGAGCGAAAGAACGATACAAACACTTGAAGATATGCAGAGAGCATGTACCCTGGAATTCCAAGGTAACTGGGATGAACATTTACCTTTGGTAGAATTTTCCTACAATAATAGTTTCCACTCGAGCATAAAGATGGCACATTATCAAGCTTTGTACGGACAAAAGTGTCGTACGCCGTCTTGTTGGCTTGAGGCTGGGGAAAAGCAGTTTATGGGACCGGAGATAGTCCATCAAACTGCTGAAAAGTTGAAAATAATTAAGGAGAGAATGTTAGCAGCTCAGGATCGTCAAAAGAGCTATGCTGACAAGAAAAGAAGACCGATGACTTTTGAAGTTGGAGATTCGGTTTTGCTTAAAGTCTCGCCGTGGAAGGGACTTATAAGGTTTGGAAAAAGGGGAAAGCTGAGTCCAAGGTTTATTGGACCGTTTAAAGTTCTTCAGAGGATTGGGAACCAAGCTTACAAGCTAGAATTACCCGAAGAACTGAATGGAATTCATAACACTTTTCATGTGTGTTGTTTGAGGAAGTTCACGGGAGAAGTTCCCGACATAATTCCAATTTCTGAATTAAGAATTGATGAGAACAAAAGGTTGATTGAAGAACCAGAGGCAATCGTTGACCAAAAGACTAAGAAGTTGCGACGCACGATGGTCGAGTTAGTGCTTGTCCGATGGAAACATACGAATGGGCCAAATCTCACATGGGAAACGGAGAGTGACATGATGAGTCGATATCCGCATTTGTTTGTTGATGTGTGATTCCGGGGACGGAATCATTCTAAGGTGGAGAGAATTGTAACGCCCGTGTTTCTGGGTCAGTCATTAATGATGATGTGATAGTCTAGGTTAACCTTTGTAACCCATTATGAAATAATAGAAGTGTATTATTTGAGTATTGTGTGTTTTATGCTTAATTGTGTGTCTTAATTTAATTAAGGTTAAGAATAACCGTCAAAATGAAATGTTATATAAACCCAATATCGATACATGAAGACGTAGTGGTCGTGACGAGGTTTCCGAATATATAAAAAATGCCGAAATCCGAGTTATAACGAAGAAGTTATGACCTGTCGAAGTTTCGCGACAAAATCGACACGACGCTGAATGACGTAAAATACGAATTTAAGATAGAGCGAGATTTAGCCTTAGTGATCTAAACGAAAGGCGTAGAATACGTTAAACCGATAGCGTGCATAAAAAGAACGTCTAAATCTGACTTCGTATGAGGAAGTTATGATTTTTCGAAGTTTCAGCTTAGCAGTATGCAGCCCGAAGTTCGATTTTGAGATCGAGTGGTTTCTAGCCGAAACTTTCCAAAATGAGAATTGAATATCTCATCGATAATAGTCCAACGGTAAAAAGACAGACGAAAACGGACGTCAGACGAAGAAGTTATAGATTTATAACGGAGTTTTCCTGTCCCGGCCTACTAAAAATAATATAATAAAAATAAATTCAAAATTAGCCAACGGGGTCTAAATGAGAGTTGTAGAGCATGATCTCACCTACGCGTGGATATAGAGAACGTCGAAAACGGAGCTCGTATGCGAAAGATATGAATTTCTGAAGTTCGGAACACATTATTCGAGGCTGTGTCAGAACTCACGAGGTGAGCACAGTGCTCACGACGTGAGAACAGACTGGACGTCCTCCAGAGCAAGTGGGTAAATGACGAACGCAGTGACCTACTGTGCTCACGACGTGAACAACTAAAACTCACGACGTGAGTACAGAATGCTGGCCCTATAAATAGAATTCAAGGGGCAGCCGAGTTTGGTTGCTCAATCTCTTCTCTCTCACTCCCGATACTCTCTCTAAGCCCTATTTTAACCCCCCGAAGCCCCGATATCATCCTGAGACCCGAAGCGAGTCCCGAAGCACCGAAGATCCCGAAAAGAAAAGCGTTTCCGAGCCGAAGCCCTGCCCGCGAGAAGCCCGGTGCATGAAGATCTCCCGGTTTCACCGAAGAACACTACTCTTATAGTCGTAGTGCTGTCTGATCATCTTCTGATCAAGTGAGTGTATATTCGTTTTCTTCTAATACATAGATATGAAGTATTCTTTATAAAATACGTGTTATGTGTTTATATATTATTTGCTTATTTGAACTAGTTGTTGAATGGATGTTTCGTACAGGTTTTAAGCTGTATATAAATGTATATATTTTATCTACTAATATGTTGGGTAGAACATGGGTAGACAGTTGGTGTGTGATAAAATAAAATGATGAGAGGCCTCGATGTTGTTGTTGATCTAGTCATCTAGCGGAGTATGGATGACGACCACGGACTCTTTCTAGACAGTCCAGTGGAGCGCTAGCAGGCTCATAACCTGTAAGTGTTGTGAACGATGTGTTCACCGGTGTACTCTATCCCCCTCATGGTTGCCTTTAGGACATCTATTGTTGAGGAAACCCCTTGCAGTAATGTCCGTCCCGGTGAAAAATCCTAGATTAGGTCCCTTGAGATAGATGTTGTTTTAGGAACGTAAAGTGAGGATAACGGGAATGGGTAATCGGGTTATTGTTGGTTGGTGAAATTAAATATAATTTTTTATTGTGGGTTGAAAACCCTATATGCTCACCAGGCTCCCAAGCCTGATCCACTCAGTTTTGTTGTATTACAGGTAGTGGCGCGAGAGCATAAGTTGGATGACTTATCAAGATCTTTTGATATTAGACCAGTTGTTATATGTAACTGTTGTATGGTCTATCTTTTGTTGTTTATGCTTTTGGTCTGTTTATCGGAACATGACATCCCGAATATTGTTATATACTGAAAATGCATCTCTTGATGAAATGCTTTGATAAACTTTATTTTATCATATTTTCTTTTGGGAACAAATTCCGCAGCTCTTTTAAATCAATGGATTTACTCTGAAATTATTTTAAAAGCATAAATTAAAACGGTCTTTTCTGGCCGTGATTTTGGGGATGTCACAGTAGGCATCCTTCGATGCTTATCTAGGTATCTCTCCTAGAATACTCCTCTACCCGAAGCTCTATCTCTTAAATATTCCTGCTGGATACTCTTACTCAACACATACTCGAAAGCACATCACAGATAACAACAACTCCTAGGCTAAGGCATCACAAATCAGGCCACTCTAGTCCTAAAATATGGAATACCTAGCCTATTTCTAGCATGCATGATATCTCATACAATATCTCATAAAAGAAATGGTATTTTGGGAAATCACTGTTCGGGCTCTGGCTGATTGTACACACTGCTCCTTCTCGTTTTCTCTTAGAAACTCTTGTTTTCTTTAGAAAAATCATTTCTTTGAAATTTTTTCTCAAACCTTCAGTTTGAGTCCAAATTTACCCAAAGGTACATCCGAATCCCTCAAACCAAGGCTCTGATACCAACTTGTAACAACGTAAATTTCAAACAAATTTTTCATTTAAAAATCGCATACTTTTCATAACATATTGTATAAAAATCTCGTTTATTCAATTTACAAAACACAACTCCATTAATAATCCAGGATCCTCAAACATAACTCTTTCTCTGGTGTGTACAATCAAGTCGGTGCCGTCCCGCGATCCTGAGAAAACCTGAAACACATAACACATAACACGGTAAGCACGAAGCTTAGTGAGTTCCCCAAAATACCACATACAACAAATTCGCCACTCGAGGCTATACTCTGTAAGACCCTCTGGTCAATGTGTCTCAGCGGGACACTCCAGTCCCATAGCTCGTTGGACCCTCTGGTCTGGTCTAGCTCGTTGGACCCTCCGGTCTGGTCTGGTTGAGGACCCTCTGGCCTCATAAATCGTTGGACCCTCTGGTCCGGTCTGTAAAGCTCCGCATGGCATAAATCACAAAGAAATAATGCACAACATAAAACATAAGGCAGGATGACATAATACTCAATATAAGCACATAAGACCTTCCGGTCACACATAACTACCACTCAGGGTAACATATAGTGAGAAGACTCACCTCGGGTAAACTCGGATGATCTCGAACTCGAAACATCGATCGAGCCTCCGCCTAATCACAGACAGAAATTACCTCTAATAAACAATGGCTCCCAAAGGCTAGACTATTCCCTTCCTATGCTCTCTCTCTCAGATGGGTAAAAGACCATTCTACCCTTCCTGACCTCTTTCACTCATCTTGACCAAACCCTAAGGTTAACAAAAGTCAACTCCAGCTTTGACCAGACTCGTCGAGTGCACTCGGGAGACTCGTCGAGTCCAGTTGATTCATGGCAGCCCCAGCAAGCTGCAACTCGACGAGCTAACCCCTAACTCATCGGGTCACCACCTGACTCAGTTCATCGGGTCAAAACCCTGGCTACTCGCCGAGTCAGCGGCTCAACTCGGTGAGTCTATTCAGACTCTTTTGCATTCAGACCATTTTAGTGCAAGATACTTTCCCAAACTTCAGATCTATGCTCACAAGGCTCATTAATCACGTAAAGGTTCGATCTTTATGTCCATGCCTCACATATCTAGCTCTATTTTATAAAATGACCCCCATAATGGTGTCTTAGGCTCAATACTCTTATGTGGCTGCATAAAGCTGGGTTCTTGGGACTCTCTGGACCTCTCAAGGTCCAGATCTGATGTCTAAGCCTCAAAGGGACTTCACATATTCCATAACTCAACTTAAAATAGGGTAAAGAAACCCTAAATTCATGAGATCTACTATTCATATGAAAGCAGGTATGGATTCATACCTTAAACAGCAGCCTTGAATGAAATAGCAAAAGATCTGAGCCCCTCAAGTCAGCTTAGCTTGAACCCTCTCCTTCTTCCTTGTAAGAATGCACCAAGATGATTAAAATTAGCTCCCTCTTTCTCTCTATGCTCTCTGGATCGATTAGGGTCTCTCAAGGGAAAGTGTGGCCGCAAATGAAGGCCATAAGGGCCTTTAAATATGTCACAAACCCGGACAATTAGGGTTTCTCTGCCCAGCACTTACTCGGCGAGTCCCTCCTCTTACTCGTCGAGTCCCTCCTCTTACTCGTCGAGTCCACTCATTAAATCCACGCGAGCAACTCGACTCAACTCGGCGAGTTGGTCCCTCAACTCGTCGAGTCGCTCCTTCAATCTCAAGATTAACATTCACAATAATGTCCTTGAAAATCCGGATGTTACAAGATCTTTGCCCAGATTGGTCCAGTGGCTTGCAAGCTGCAGCTACCTGCCAAGCTCAGCAACGTACACCCAGTGTTCCACGTCTCGAATCTGAAAAAGTGTTTATCAGATGAAACCCTTGTCGTTCCTTTGGAAGAGGTTGAGATAAACGAGAATCTCCTGTTCGTCGAAGAACCAGTCGAGATTATGAATTGGGAAGTGAAACGTACAAAGCAAAGTCGCATTCGGATTGTAAAGGTTCGATGGAATGCTAAACGTGGACCGGAATTCATGTGGGAACGTGAAGACCAAATGAAGCAAAAGTACCCTCACTTATTCTTTCCTTCACAAACCTAGTTTTCAAAAAAATTTCGGGACGAAATTCCCTCTAACGAGGGGATGATGTCACAACTAGCATTTTAGCTAGGAAATTCTATTCTTGTGTAATCCTTCAACTATTGTAAAACATATACTCTAAGTAAATATCAATCAGTGCTCATTTAAATGCACCTCTCATGTTCATCAAAGAGTCTGAAACCCTAAGAACCTTGGTTTAAGTCCATATTGGACTAGGATTTCCTTATTGGGCCTAATGCACCAATAAGCATTCAATTCAACCATTTTGGGCTTGGAAACCCTATTTGGATTCTAAATGACCCAAATTCATAAATCTATAACATTTTCGACCATTTGGGCCTAGAATGATTCATTCTAACCCTAGTGGGCCTTATTGGGCCATAACTAACCCAATCAACCCTAGTAAGCCATAAATCCATTCTTTTATGCCATTTGGGGCCGTGAACTACTCTAAAGGCCCAATGGGCCGAAAAGTAATTATTGGGCCTCATAATTTCGAACCAAGGCTAGAAATGGGCCAAGCTAATCTACCTCCCTTCTCTTTAGCCCATTTCCGGCCCAAGTAAAAAAAAAGGATTTAATGGCTAATTACCCAAGCCATGACACATCATTATTACTTGGAGGATAACCAACTTTAATACACCACATACATCTAGACAAGTCCCATATATCCATGCACACCCTTCTCCTTCCCCTCTTCTTCTACTCACAGCCGAGAGGCAAACCACACACACACACTCTCTTTCAAATCCTCTCCAAACACTCTCAAATATCATCCTCCTTCCTCCAAGGATCTCGAAATTTTGCTTGAGTTCTAAGGATCTTCATCAAGTATTTTCAATCTTTGGTAAGTTGTTATCAAACATAAACATCTCCTTTCATTTTAACATGAAAAATTCCTTCTTACATAGCTTTATTCCATGATCACCCTCTTGGAAACTTCTTAAGCTCGAAATCTACTTAAGGAGCTTGCTAGAGCAAAAAATCACATCAACTTCTTCCACTTCTTCTTCAAAACCAAAACATCAAAGCAAAGGTGAGTTCATACCCCCTTGTTTTCGGTTTTTACATGATTTTTGGGGGAGAATACTAGTAAAATGTGTAGATCTATGTGTTATATGCATGTCTTGTGCAATTTCTTAGTTTATTTTGTAAAAATGTGTTAGATCTTAACCAATCTCGACATATTAAGTAACATTGAGTAAAGATCCATGAACTAAGACACCTTATACATCATATTATCAAGTTAAAAGTGTTTATATGTTGAAGATATAAAATTTAAGGCAAAAACCTTGTTAAGGGTCAAAATTGTCAAGAAAACAAAAGATAAGAGCAAAAAGTGACATTTATGTTTTTATAAAGATCAAATAGGTCCTACTTGTATAAAAATGGATTTTTATGATAACTATGCTTTCCAAAGGGGCAAAAATGTAAATTTTATCTTAATGGGCCAAACATTTGGGCCTCACGGTTTTGGGCCCAAATTTGCGAAAAAATGAAAGTTTTGGGATTAAAAATGTTCTTTGACCAAAGTTTGAGTCATAAATGTAAATAAACCAAATTTAGGGGGTGAAAATAACATTTATTTCTAAATGGGACCCAAAATGTAACTTTTATCAAAATTGAGCCGAAAGTGTCAATTTTTACAAACAAAGGGTTGAAAATGCACTTTTCTGCAAAACTAGGCCATAAATGTCAAAATATAAATTTTTTGGACTAAATCTGTGAATTTCTAAACATTTGGGACAAAATTACAATTTTTTATAAATTATGGACTAAAGTGTTATTTTTACAAAACTTTGGGCCTTAATTGAAAATTTGAGGCTTATTGACCAAGAATGTCGTTTTTACAAAAAGAAGACTTTTTATAATCAATTTGGTAAACCTCGAGCTAAAATAAACAACGAAACAATAACGAATGGACGAAATACATCGATAATAATTTTATTGGGCCTAATATTCACATTACATGGCTAATGGGCCTTAAGGGCCCATTCAAGTGTATATTGAGCCCAATATTTTCCATGACATGTTTATTGGGCCTTGCGACCTATTTACATGTTAATTTGGGCCTGAGCTATGGGTCACATGTTTGTTGGGCCTTGGTGGTCCATTTACATGCCTATTGGGCCCAAATTACCCTCTTACATGTTATTGGGCCTTTGCGGTCCATTTACATGGTAATTGGGCTTGGACTGAAATTCACATGGTTAGTAGATCGTAACTCTATCCCTTACATAATTATTGAACTTCGTATATTTACATATGTACCTTTTGGATATGAAAACATGCAACATACACGTAAACATTAAACATAGTGAAAAACATAACGAACATGAAAGGTTGAGAATCTAGTGAGACTTGTCGGTTGGCACCTTTTAGTGTACAATCGTAGCCTATAGTTATAACTAGAGTTTCCTGGAGGAAGAGCGGGAGTTTGTGTATAGATCTATACGGGGTCACCCCCCCACGCATTAGTTGTTCGCTACAGCTAGACTAGGCCAGTCTAGGGCGACAAAACCTTGAGCAAATACCGGCATTTAGAAAAATGCCAAGACAGGCAACCTAGTCATTATCATGTATGGTTATAACGGCTGATATAGAGATCCAATACCAATTTAACATTTCGAAGATTAACCCTTTGATTGTGTCAAATACGAAATAACTTAATTAATGATCCAAGCACCTCGACATTATTATAAATCAGAAAATATCAAATTTTCTGGGGAAATAATATTATTCAACTATCACTTACTTACAATACAAAGAAATCTAAACTGCATTCATATATGTTACTGCTGTGAAATTCACACATGCATCTATACTTGATTTTCACATCATTTTCAGATATTTTACAGAAAATATCGGATTTTCTGGGTTTTTACAAAAGATAAAAAGACTTTTATTCAAACATACTTATGAACTCACCAACATTATATATGTTGACCGTTTTCAAAATAACTTGTATTCTCAGGTAATCGTTAAGCAGAAAGATTTTCAAGTGTGTATGGATTTATTTTGTGTAACATCACTCATCGTACCATGAATACTTTGAATATATGTAATTTATAACAATGTACTTGATGTGAACAATGTTGGTTGTTATATGTAATTTTGGTGATGAATGTGTTATGTTTCATGTATATTCATTGTGATGATAATTCAATTGTTAGTCACACGAGCCCCCGAACGTTTCCGCCGTCTGGTTCGGGGGTGTGACTCATGGATATTGATTTTTTAATCGGCTACGGGATTTAAGGAGATTATGGCTATTAGTATAATAAAGAGTTGTAAGGCGTGTAATGGCTAGTTTATGCTTATGTTTCTGTAATAGTTATGAAATCCATGATTTGTAATATTGATGAAAAACCTTTCTTTGAAAATGTTTTTGATTTCAGCGTACAATAAATTCGTTTTGGGACAAATGTCGCACTAATATATTATTTAAATGAATACTCGATTTTGAATAAGTGTAAACAAAAAGTTTTAGTTGACCGCTGAAATTGAGGATGTCACATAACGTAATGTTATTAATAACTTTGTGTTATTTTTTAGCTATTATTATTGTAAATTAATAAAAAAAACACTTATTAGGAAAAGAATTTAATATTATAAATATTGTTTTTTAGATATCTTAGTTAATTTGAGATGTCAATTTAAGTTTTATATTTAGAACATTTAAATATTTTAAACTAGTTTTAACAAAACAATCTTTGAATATTTTAAAGTTTATTTGATATGTTGATTTATATTTTAGATTTGGTATTATAGTTACAAGGTTATGAAAATCGCTCGGTGGTAGCTCGGCGTTAATCGAACTCGACGATGATTAATCGAGAATTAATCGGGGACCCTAAATTATTAATAAAAATATTTAAAAAATAAGTATTTAAAATTTTAAAAATTTAAAATTTTAAAATTTTAAAATTTTTTTTAGAATATTTTAAAATTGTAAAACTTAAAAATCTGAAAATTAAAAACTTTGGTGTAATATTTGAAAATTAAAAAATTTGAATCTTTTAAGTATTTCCTGCCAATGACTGTCGAGGACCTCCAATGACCACCAAGCCAGAGTTTCACCGATTTTGACCAATTTTCGCCAAGCACCCAATCATATTCAGTTCAAGGCCGTCAAACGATTAATCGCCGATTAATTGGTCGACAATACCGATTTCTGCAACACTGGATATTTATATGATATTTTCTTTATATTTTGGATTTAACATTATATTTTAATTATCATTTTAAATATATTATATTATTAATTACTAAAATCTACCATTAATATGGTAATATTTCACATTTAATAACATATTTAAATTAATATATTAGATATCTTACGTAGAAATTTGAAGAGTTTTGGGTGTTTGAAATGCATGTGGTTGCTTAAAAATATGCGTTTATTACCCGCCCATTGAGGAGAATACAAAATATATTTGAATATATTTAAATGAGGTTGTTGTTAGCTCTTATATAATAAATCTTATAATATGTTGATATAAACATTATTTGTTTTCAATTATATGACAATGTAGATATCTTTTAAAATTCAATAATCTCAATTGTTTTAATGACATTTAACTGCAGGTTACTCATGAATAAAATTAAATATACCATATGGTTTAATGATATATATAGTTGTTGTTATGATTAATTAATTTTTAAAAGTTTAATTTACTTAAGGTTTTAATTTCTATGATTGTAATTTTTTAAAACATCAAATATTGTTTTTGTTTATAAAGGTAACAATATAATTTTGTATATAATTTTACTTTTAATTATTGTTATTGTAAGTTATTTAAAATAATGTATTTAGAAAATCCAAATAATTTTAATTTGGTTTTAGAAATTTAACCTTTTTAAAATTTATTTGATTAATATTGTTAGTTTCTTTGATTGTAATTATTTAAAACAACAAACATTGTTTTTGTTTTTAAAGATAACATTTTAATTTTTTTGTATAATATTACTTTTAAACATTCTTATTGGAAGTTATTTTTAAGCTAATTATTTGAAAGTTCTTAATGATTATAAAAAATAGCTTGATGTTGTTTTTATATAATTTAGTATTATAATTTAGGTTTAACACTATAATTTATAACTTTTAACTATTTATAAAATAGTCTTTTGATTTTTTTCAAGTTTAACTGAAATTTTGATTTAAGTTAACAATTTTAACATTATATTAAAATTAATAATTTAACTATTTTGCATAAAATCATAAATTATAAAAAAAGTTGTAACTTTAAAATGAAAATTGCTTACATACAACAACATATTTAAACTAATAAGTAACTATAATATGTTAAAAGGTTAAAGTCATAATTTTATAAGTAGAAGTAAAAAATATGATATTTTAATATTGTAGTTTGCTTAAATTATGATTAGAATTTAGTTTTTAAATTAATTTAACATTGTTAACAAATTTATAATAATTATTAGAAAGAAATTGAAAAGTCATTGAGGTTTTAAACAAATGTGGTTCAAGTAAAAATGATTCTTTTATAAGAATACTAAGCGAATAACCGCGCGTTGCACAAAATACAACAATATATTTGAAATTTTTACAATAATATGTTTTTTAAATATATCAATGACATTGTTATTAGTTTTTATATAATAAATTTTATAATAAGTTGGTATAAACATTGTTTGTTTTGAATTATATGATAATGTAGACATCTTTTAAAATTATATAATCCTAAGTGTCTTAATGACGTCCACCTGCAGGTTACTTTTGAATAAAATTATAGATAATTTATGATTTAATGATATTTATAGTTGTTGTTATGATTAATTAATTTTAAAAAGTTTATTTGCTTAAGATTTTAATTTCTATCATTGTAATTATTTAGAACATCAAACATTGTTTTTGTTTTTAAAGACAACAATATAATTTTTGTATATAATTTTACTTTTAACTATTGTTGTTGTAAGTTATTTAAAATAATGTATTTCGAAACTCTTAATTATTTTAACTTGGTTTTAGAAATTTAACGTTTTTAAAATTTATTTGATGAATATTGTTAGTTTCTATGATTGTAGTTATTTAAAACAAAAAACATTGTTCTTATTTTGAAAAAAATTATTATAGTTTTTTATATAATATTACTTTTAACTATTCTTATTGTAACTTATTTTTAAGCTAATTATTTGATAATTGTTAATAATTATAAAAAACAGTTTCATGGTTATTTTTTGGTAATTTAGGATTACAATTTAGGTTTAACACTATAATTTGTAATCTTTAACAATTTATAAAACAGTCTCTCGATTTTTATCAAGTTTAACTGAAATTTTGATTTAAGTTAATTGTTTAATATTATATTGAAATTAATAATTTAAATATTTTGCATCAACTCATAAATTATATAAATGTTGTGACTTTAAAATGATAATTGTTCACATACAACAACATATTAAAACTAATAAGTTAAGTACAATATGTTAAAAATTTAAAGTCATAATTTTATAAATAGAAATATAATATGAGATTTTAATATTGTAGTTTAGTCAATCGTTTGAATGACTTCTACCCGCGAGTTACACATGAATAAAATTAAATATAATACATGGTTTAATGTTATTTATAGTTGTTGTTATTGTTAATTAATTTTTATAAAATTTATTTGCTTAATGTTTTAATTTCTATAATTATAATTTTTTAAAACATCAAACATTGTTTTTTTATTTTAAAGGTAACAATATTATCGTTTATATAAAGTTATTTTTAACTATTGTTATTGTAAGTTATTTTAAGCTACTTATTTGAGAATTTTTAACGATTATAAAAACATCTTCAGGAAATATTTGAGTTAAATTGAGATTACAATTTAGTTTTTGCATTTATCTCTATAATTTATCATTTTTAACTATTTACAAAATATTTTTTGATTTTTTAAGTGGAACTGAAATTTATGTTTAAGTTGATATTGTAATGTTATATTTAAAATAATAATTTAAGTATTTTGTCAAAACTGTTCAAAAGTTGTACTTTAAACTGATAATGGTTTACATACAACAACATATTAAATCTAATAAATTAAGTATAATATATTAAAAGTTAAAGACATAACTTTATAAGTAGAAGTAAATATATTATTTTAAAATTGAAATTTAATTTATTTATGATTACACTTTAGGTTTGATATTTATTTAACTTTATTAACCAACTTACAATCATTATTAGCAATACACTACAATTTATCACTTTTAACTATTTAAAAAATATTTTTTGGGTTGTTTATTTTAAACTAAAATTTATACTTAAGTTGACCCTGTAATATTATATTTAAATTAATAATTTATGTATTTTACACAAATTGTTCCAAATTTGTATCTTTAAAATGATAATGGTTTACATTTAATACATATTAAAACTAATAAATTAAGTATATTATATTAAAAGTTAAAAAAACATAACTTTATAAGTAGAAGTAAAGATATTATTTTAATATTGAAATTTAGTTTATATATGATTACACTTTAGGTTTGATATTTAGTTAACCATATTAACAAACTTATAATTATTATTAGAAAAAAATTGAAAAGTCGTGGGATTTTCAAATGAATGTGGTGAACGGAAAAATGTTTCATTTATAATATAGTATGATGATTAGGCAAATACCCGTGTGTTGCCTAGAAACACCTATATAGTTGAAATCTTTACAAATATATGTTTCTCAAATATAACAATAACATCATTGTTAAATTGATATAATAATTCGTATACTAAGTTTATATAATATATTAATTATTTTGAATTTTATATATATATATATATATATATATATATATATATATATATATATATATATATATATATATATATATATATATATATATATACATCTATTAAAATTGGATAATCTCAACCGTTTGATTGACCTCTACCCACGGGTTAATCATGAATGAAAATAAAAAAATACTATATGGTTTAATGTTATTTATAGTTGTTGTTATTGTTAATTAATTTTTAAAACTTATTAGTTTAACGTTTTAATTACTATCATTATAATTATTTAAAACATCAAACATTGTTTTTTTGTTTTTAAAAGTAACAATATAATCATTTATATAGTGTTATTTATAACTATTGTTATTGTAAGCTATTTATTTGAAAACTTTTAATGATTATAAAAATATGTTTAGAAACTATTTTAGTAAAATTGATATTACAATTTAGTTTTTGCATTTAGCACTACAATTTATTACTTTTAATTATTCACAAAATATCTTTTACGTTTTTTTAAGTGGAGCTAAAATTTATATTTAAGTTGACTATGTAATGTTATATTTAAATTCACAATTAAAGTTTTTTATTCAAACTGTTCAAAAGTTGTAGCTTTAAACTGATAATGGTTACATACAACAAAATATTAAATTAAGTATAATATGTTAAAAGTTAAAGACATAACTTTATAAGTAGAAGTAAAGATATTATTTTGATATGGAAATTTAGTTTATTTATGATTACACTTTAGATTTAATATTTATTTAACCTTATTAACCAACTTATAATCATTAATAGAAAGACACTACAATTTATAACCTTTAACTATTTACAAAATATTTTTGGGTTGTTTAAGTCGAACTAAAATTTATTTTTAAGTTCATCCTATAATATTATATTTAAATGAACAATTTAAGTATTTTATCCAAACTGTTCAAAAATTGTAGCTTTAAAATGATAATGGTTTACATACAACAACATTTTAAAACCAATAGATTAAGTATAATATGTCAAAAGTTAAAGACTAAATTTTATAAGTACAAGTAAAGATATTATTTCAATATTGAAATTTAGTTTATATATGATTACACTCTACGTTAGATATTTATTTGACCTTATTAACTAACTTATAATCATTATTAGAGAGAAACTGAAAAGTCATGAAAGTTTCAAATGAATGTGGTGAAATGAAAAATGTTTCATTTATAAGTATACTAGACGAATTCGCGCGCGTTGCGCAGTGCAGGTTAATAATATATCGTTAGAATATTGAAAACTATATGTTTATAATGGTTATGTTATTGACATTAACTTTGACATAATATTTTTATACTAATTTATATATATATATATATATATATATATATATATATATATATATATATATATATATATATATATATAACCTCAACTATTTTGAACAATAATATTCATTGACATCAATCCACCTTCCTCATTAATAGAATTAAATATAATTATCTATTTAATATTATTTTTAACAATTTTTATGATTGATTAATTTAAATTTTTACTTATTCAATTATTTTCTAATTTCATTAATGATATTCATTTAAAATACAATTGATTTGTAGCTAACATTATGTAATTTATAATCTGATGATATTATCATTTAAAATTATTGTTCATTAATTTTAAACCAGTTATTATTATTAATACGTTAAAGAAGACTTTTAAGAAACTTTAATATTATTATTCAAATATGAAACATATACTAAATAATAAAGTGATAAGATTAACAATTTGCATTTTAAAAGAGACTTGCATGGATAATATCACATATCCATGATTTTTATAATTTGATTTTATTATTTATAGCTATTGTTCGTTAATTTTAAAACCACTTATTATTATTAATAAGTGAAAGAAACTTTTAAAAAACAATTATTATTATACTTAAAATGTTAAACATATACTAAAATATAAAGTGATAAGATAGAAAATTTATATTTTAAAAGAGACTTACATGGATAATATGGATAATATAACATATCCATGATTTTTAATTATTTATTGCTTTAAAGCAACACAAACATACAAACATATATACAATATTTAATTAAATATTATCTATATCACATTCCATAACATATGATCGATAACATGAATGTAATCTAATTTACATTAAAATTTCAACCGTAACATACAATGATTGTCTTAAAAGAATACTTAAACCAAGAAAAATGAAATAAAATAAAGAATTACTATATAACAAACTTACAAATTAAAAACTTTAACATAATAACATGGATCGAAAAATGGTTCAAAGCCCTCAAACCAACACAAAAACTTTTAGACTTGTTTTCTTTATGAATTTTTTTATGTGATTGGTATTTGTGTGTCTACTCAAAGAGATTGGCCTTTTATAGTAGACTATCCATTAATTATATAAGTTATAAAACCTTTGAATGGTTAATCATTATTAAGAGACTTTTGAGTGATATTCATTAAAATAAGAGGTTTCAAATGAATATGGTTTGAGTAAAATGCATCATGAGAGTTTCAAATGAATGTGGTGAAAGAAAAAATTCTTCCTTTATAAGTATATAAAGACTAGGTGAATGCCTGCGCGTTGCGCAGAAACACCTATATAGTTGAAATCTTTATGAATGTATGTTTTCTTTTTATATAACAATAACGTTGTTGTTAAAGTTGATATAATAATTTGTATACTAAATTGATATAATATATTGATTATTTTGAATTACATGATAATATATACATCTATTATAATTGTATAATCTCAACCGTTTGAATGACTTCTACCCGCGAGTTACTCATGAATAAAATTAAATATAATATATTGTTTAATGTTATTTATAGATATTGTTATTGTTAATTAATTTTTAAAATTTTTTTTGTTTAATGTTTTCATTTCTATCGATATATTTATTTAAAACATCAAATCTTGTTTTTTTGATTTTAAAGGTAACAATATAATCATTTATATAGATTTATATTTAACTATTGTTATTGTAAATTATTTAAGCTACTTATTTGAAAACTTTTAACGATTATACAAATATCTTTAGGAAATATTTTAGTTAAATTGAGATTATAATTCAGTTTTTGCATTTAGCACTACAATTTATCACTTTTAACTATTCACAAAATATTCATTGGGTTTTTTAAGTAGAACTGAAATTTATATTTAAGTTGACACTGTAATGTTATATTTAAATTAACAATTTAAGTATTTTGTACAAACTGTTCAAAAGTTATAGCTTTAAATTGATAATGGTTTACATACAAAAACATCTTAATTTAATAAATTAAGTATAATCTGTAAAAATTAAAGACATAACTTTATAAGTACAAGTAAAGATGTTATTTTAATATTGAAATTTAGTTTATTTATGATTATACTTTAGGTTTGATATTTATTTAACCTTATTAACCAACTTATAATCATTATTAGAAAGACACTACAATTTATCACTTTTAACTATTTACAAATTATTATTTGGGTTATTTAAGTTAAACTAAAATTTATATTTAAGTTGATCATGTAATGTTATATTTAAATTTATAATTTACGTATTTTATACAAATTGTTCAAAAGTTGTAACTTTAAAATAAAAATGGTTTACATCCAACGATATATTAAAACTAATAAATTAAGTATAATATGTTAAAAATTAAAAAAACATAACTTTATAAGTAGAAGTAAATATATTCTTTTAATATTGAAATTTAGTTTGTATATGATTACACTTTATGTTTGATATTTATTTAATCTTATTAACCAACTTATAACCATTATTAGGAAGAAATTGAAAAGTCATGAGAGTTTCAAATGAATTTGGTGAAAAGAAAAATGCATGGGAGTTTCAAATGAATGTGGCGAAAGGGAAAATGCTAGCTTTATAAGATACTAGGTGAATCCCCGTGCGTTGCGCGAGAATAGAATTGTATAGTTAAAATAATAACTTTTACCAAATTATTATTTAATATTTCTATTTTGAAACAAAATGTTAGTAGTAAAGCAAACATATAGTTAACATATTAGTTTATTAAATATTATAGTTTAATTTTTAAGTCATTGTGATATATACAATTATTTGATAATTTTATAAACCGTTTAAAATTGTGTAAATTATATATCAAATGAATGATAATATAACGGGTAACAAAACGTATGAACAAAAATATGAACTGCAACTTTTAGTAACATAAAAATAGAAAAAATCTATTATAACATTTGTATTAAAAAAGATATATATACAACGAATAATAAAAAATATGAAAAATAAACACTATAACTTTTAATAACATAAAAACACTAAAACATCTATTATAACATTTATATTAACTCTTCATATTTAAATCACAAATCTCTTCAAATACATTAATGTTTTTAATGAGCAAAACTTTATAACCTTATAAAAGAAAGGAAAATAAAAAGCTATTAGTGATTACTAATTAATAATCATAAGTTAAAAACTCTTGACTTGTAACTAATAAATATACATAAATTAGAAAACTCTTGAGTTGTAGTGTGAGTTTCAAATGAATGTGATACTTGGCAATGTATATTTATATTTATTATTATTATTATTATTATTATTATTATTATTATTATTATTGTTATTATTATTATTATTATTATTATTATTATTATTATTATTATTATTATTATTATTATTATATTCGTCTAAATAATTGGTTTTGATGCATCATTTTAATCCCTTCAATTATTAAACATAAAGATATTTAATTATAAATTTATAACATACATAGGTGCATATACATGTTAAACAAATCACATATAATATATATATTTCTTAAATGTCATATGTAATTCATGTCGTAGTAATATGGATAAACTACTTTCATATGAAGAACATATCATGATAAGTCTATCATAATTACATATCAAATGTTCAAAATTATGTTATCTTTTAAATATTGTCTTTTAAATATATTGTGTAGGATAACCCAACAAAAAAATAATAGAAAATAAACATAATCAAAATAGAAAAACTACAATCAAATAAATAAGAACATTGGGTGGTTGAATATATAAATAAAGATGTTACATAAATATACATTTAAATCAAAAGAAAAAACTAACATTCGTCGACCTTGCTCAAACAAAAAAACCTATATCCATTTTATGAATATTCTTTCTTCATTTAACATCATTCAACCATAGAAACTTGATGACAATTCTTCACTAACCTGCAATCAAAATATTTTTCTTGAAAAAAAAGAATCAGAAAGATATTCCAAGCAAAACATTGATGTTTGGAGAGTCACATTCAAAATTGAGTAATACACACAAATCACATATAAAGATTAAATGAGAAACTGAATATAAAGAAAGAATAAAAAAGCTTCATTTGTTTTGGTTGAAAGAAAAAATCATATTACAATTACCATCGATGCGACATAACCCATTTCTTCAAATCATCATATTTGGATCGTGAATGCTTCAACTATATGAAAACTTTTGAATCACAATATCTTCAAATCCTGCTTACATGTAAGATTTTATATAACACAAAAGACACAAAAGATTTGCCTTTTTATAGTAAACTTTTCACTAAATGCTAATTAAACATAATATAAGTTATAAAACTTTTGAGTGTTAAATCATAATTAAGAAAACTTTTGAGTTGCATTAGTTAAAAAAGGGGGTTTCAAATGAATGTGGTTTGAGGAAGTTTAAAAAAAAAAGGGTTTCAAATGCATGAGATTCAAGAAAAAATGCTAGCTTTATAAGTATGTATGATATAGATAGATATAGATATAGATAGATATAGATATAGATAGATAGATAGATATAGATATGGATAGATATAGATAGATATAGATATAAACTAGGCGAATGCGCGCGCGTTGCGCAGGAGAATAATTATGTAGTTTAATATGGTTATATATATTATGGTAAAATAAATATTTAACATTCTTTTTAAGCATATGGTTAATTAAGAAGTTACAATTTTATAACAAATAGGATACTAACATAATGCAATTAACAAAATTATTACATTATAATTGATATGGTTTAATCTATTCTAAATAGCTTGTACATAAAGGTTGTGTGCGATAAAATAGTATGTATAGTTTTTGATTTACAAATAATTTATACTAGTAAATAATGCAAAATTATTATTAGTTTAATTTATAATTAATGTAATGTTTATGTACACATTAGTATCTAATGTAATTATTCGATAATTGATTAAATATGGATTCTCATTTGTGGTTGTATGCGTTTAACTATTACTAAAACAAATTATAAAAGACTTTAAAAAACCACATATTATTATTAATATGATTTAAATACTAAAGTGTATATTGTTTTTTTTGCAGTTATATTATATTAATGTATCATATTAGAATCATTAATAAAAAGCATTACATAAATTATGAGAGTCTCAGATAAATATGATATAAATAATATTATGAAGATAGACGTCTTTGAACTTATATATGAAAATTAAATAGAATCAAATATTTATTTAAACGAAATTCTATATGTTATAAATATATTAACTTTTTAATTAGCAACTAAATCTTTTAATTAACACGATTTTGATTAATTGTTTAATTTTACTTTGTTAAAATTTAACAATATAAATATAAATTTTTGTTAGAATCTTGTTAAATAAAAACATTACACAACAATAAAAATAATTAAGTATATTCATAAGTGAACAATTTAATATAAAATACACTAATTAAAATAAAACAAATGTAAAATAGAAAAGTGAGGGGTTGTAGTTACAATTATGGAAGTAATAATTGTAAGAGAAAATGTGGTTGTGTGCAATATGCAACATTGAGCAAACCATAGAGGCTGAAAGTTTGCATTAAACAATCACACACGTGATCTGACCATATACAATTTGTGGCCTTAGTTGTTTTACCAAGTATACATGCATTTGACACCCTTTTCAATCCATATATGATTACCGTATACGATTAGGATTATTTTTTATGAACTATCGCAAGAGTGAGAGAGGATAAAGATTACTTGCAGTAAGAGAGATCTCAAAGAAGATAATTAACATGAGATGTTAGTTTTACTTTTCTTTATGGTTAACTCTGTTAAGGGTGGTGAAGTAGAGGCTAAGTTAGTGGCCTATGTCGTTATCATTTTTATGATTGACTGCTTCCCACATTCTATAAAATCGCACTAGGATAACCCTAACCTTTTTCGATGAATTAAGGTCACTTGTGTTCGTATATGCCATCGCTGAAAATTGCTAGTAGAAATGTACTTTTTTATGTAGGTGAAGGTCACTATTTATATTAACCATATATTTACATTAAATGTTCATTTTAATTTCAAAACTCTATGTCACACCCCCGAACCTGGACGGCGGAAACGTCCGGGGGCGGATGACTTCGTGTACAGTATCATAACAATTGAATATGAATGAAACATAGCAACCAAACATCATACATTGGAAATACACACTTACATAGTTTACATATTGAATCTTGTTCATCAGTTACACAAAAGTAAGAAAGTAAAATTTCTTGAAGTCGCACCACTTGATCTTATAGTCGAACTTATTACCTGCTACTGGAATTCCTGAGAATACAAGTCATTTTGAAAAGCGTCAACTAACAAGTTGGTGAGTTCATAAGCAGTTTTTAATAAAAATGGTTTTTGTACTTGTTTAGAATCGTTTTCATAGTGCTTTCAAAAATCCGATATTTTCTAAAAAGAAATGGTTTGAAATATTTGTGTTTGATCTTATATTAATGCATGTGTGTTAATGTTTGCGAAAATAGAAAGAGAATGATTTCCAGACAACCCGATGTTGTCTGCAATAGATAATGCTGAAATCTCAACCCCGGTGGTTGAGTACCGAAGCTTATAGATTGTCGTTTTATTAAAAAGAAGGTTTCCCGTTTTATCCCAAAAAGAAAATAGAATGGTTTCCTGTTTTATCCCAAAAAGAAAATAGAAGGGTTTCCCGTAAATCTTATAACGTTAATTCCTCTAAGTGAGTCGTTATAACCATACTAATTAATGACAATTTCGCCTGTATTTGCGTCTTTGGGACGCCGACGGAATAGAATAAGGTTTTTGTCACCCTAGACTGGCCTAGTCTAACTGTAGCGAACAGCTCAGGTGTGGGGTGTCACCCCCGTATAGATCTATACACAAACTCCCGCTTTCCCTCCAGGAAACTCTGGTTATAACTATAGGCTACGATTGTACACTCAAAGGTGCCAACCGACAGGTCTCACTAGATCCTTAATCGAAAATTTACACGGAAAAGAAAGAAGAACACATATAAAACTCATTCCCAGTCCCAATAAACATGTAAGTGGACCACTAAGGCCCACTATACGTATCTATTATTTCCAGGCACAAAAGGAATGTGAATGTCTACACTGAGCCCAATATACATGTAAAAGGACACTAAGGCCCACTAAACATTTATATTATTTCCAGGCCCAATAAGGATAAGAATATCGTTTTTAACCCGTTTGTTATTGTTTTGTTTATTTTAGCTCGATTATTTACAAAAATGATATAAAAACCCCACTTTTTGTAAAAATGACGTTCTTGGCCTAATAAGCCACAAAGTTTTCAATTAAGGCCCAATTATAGTAAAAATAACACTTTAGCCCCCATTTTGTCCAAAACTTGTGTTTTTGACTAGTTTGTGGTAAAAATAACATTTTAAACTCATTTTTGTCAAATATATCATTTTTGGCTTGATTTTTTTGTGAAATACACATTTTTCTGGTTTTTGGCTTTTCTGACCTAGTTGTTGGAAAATTTGTAGAAAAAATCATCGTAAGTCGAAATTTGGATCCGTAAATTCTGGTAGTTTGGAAATTTTGTCTACTTTGTTCACAATTTTTCTCATAATTTTTATTGGCCTCTAACAAGTGTGAAATTGCTCACCTTCACAGGTTGGTCCGAAATTATTTCAAATCTGATAGGCAGTTTTGTAAAATTCGCCAAAAATAGTAGAAAAATCGTATGAAAACGTGAGAGTAGTCATTTTAAAGGTATTAACCTGAACTTTTTGCATGTAAAACAATTTTGAAAAATATTACCATTAAGGAGGTCAAAACAGTTCGAGATTAGACTAAAACTTTTATGTCAAGGGCTGATTTTTGAGTTTAAGTTATCTAAGTTTGTTCACAACACTTGTTTTTGCTATTTTAAGTGGATAAATCCCAGATATACAAGTTTACATGTATTATATATGATGACACATACTTTTCTCAAGGTTTTTATGAAGATCCAAGTGATAAACTTCATTTTCAAGTAAAGATCTAAAAGTTAAACACATAAACATGCATATATACATAGATCTAACACAAAAGCACTTGTATCCTCCCCCAAAAACATTATAAAACCGCAAACAAGGGGGTATGAACTCACCTTGGGGGTTTTTGAGAGGTAGAAGAAGAAGATGATGAAACTTTGAACCTAGCTTGAGTTTTTGGTAAGATCTTGAGATGGAGGTGGTTCTAAGGTCCAAAATCACGAAAATGAAGTTGTAAGAGGAAGGATCTTAGCATAGACTTGAAATATAACATCTAGAGATGAATATGGACTTACCAAATTATGATACTTGAAGAAAATCTTGAGGATTGCACCACTACCCACGAATTTTGAAGAAAATGATGAGAGAGTTTTTGGGTGTTGAGAGAAAATATGTTGGAGATGAAGTTTGGGAATGGATTGGAGAGGGAGAAGTGGCCGAGAGATAAGAGGGAAGAGAGGGAGAGAGAAGATCATTGATATATGATGGTTAATCCAAGTTTGCATGGATGTATGCAAGATAATAGCTTTGTTGCATGTAGTATAATATGGAGGTGGCAACAAAAGTCAACCTCCCTCTTATTGGTGTCTCTTTTTTTTTTTTGTTAACTGGGCCAACCTATTAGGGGTGTTTCTCGGCCCATATGATGGCCCAAAATGATGGGCTTCGATTTGGCTTGGCCCCATGAAGGATTCTCGACTCATTAAAGCTTAGGAAAGGGTTTTTGGTTCAAAGGGCCCAAAAATAATAATTATCGGCCCAACTAAGGTCCTAGTATATGTTTTCGGCCCAAAAGGCCCAATAAGAATGTCTTATGGCCCAAAAGAACTAAGTTGAGGGCTTATTGGATCGAGTTTTGGGCTTATACAAGGAGATTATATTGTTTTAGGAATTCACATATTGACCTAATTTTGCCGGTTGTGACACTCTATAACTTCCTATAATAATTTAATTAATGAATTAAAGAAAATTTTGATTTATAAACTCGACAATATCATCAATTTGGAATTGTTTTCAAGAATTTTATGTTTTCCACTAACAATACAATAATTATGATGTAATTGAGATAATAAATATTATTTTTTACATTTAATTGTTCTATAGCATTTGTGGTCTTCAATGATTTTAATATTAATTAAGTTTTCTACCCATGAGTTATGATTATTTTTCAGATGGAGAAACTAAGTAACTAAATAATAGTTTTACTTTAATGAGTTTTAAAGAAAATTTATAAATTTATTTACTTTCATCAAGGAAATATTAAAGGTTTTTGTTGTTCTATGAGTAATTAATTAGTTATTTAATATTCTTAACTAACAATAGGAGGTTACAATATTGATCTTCCCATTATGTACAAATGTTTTTTTATTTGGAGTATTAAAGATGCAGATAATATTTTGCCTTAGGTGAGTTTGAAACGTAAATTTGTTTATTTTGATCATGGGAATATGTGCAAGTAGTTATTTAATATTTTTAAGTAATAATTGGAGGTTAGAATATTCATCTATTCATTACCTATAAATGCATTTTAGTGGAGTAATTAAGTAAATTGTTAATTGAGAAGTCATGATTTTAAAACAAATAAGATAAGATACTAACATAATGCATTTAACAACTTATTACATTATTATAATTGATAATTGATATGACTCAATCTATTGTGAATAGGCCGTACATAAGGTTTGTAGCGATTAAATAGTATGTATATTTTTTGATTTACAAATAACTTATACTAATAAATAATACAAAATGATTATTCTGGTAATATTGTAAATATAATGTTTAATTGAGAAGTCATGATTTTAAAACAAATAAGATAGTAACATAATGCAATTAAAAAAATTATTACATTATAATTGATGTATTTCAATCTATTGTGAATAGGATAGTACGTATATTTTTTTATTTATAAATAATTTATACTAATAAATAATACAAAATAATTATTTTGTTAATATTGTAAATGTAATGTTTAATTGAGAAGTCATGATTTTCAAATGAGATACTAACATAATGTAATTACCAAAATTATTACATTATAATTGATATGTTTCAATCTATTGTGAATAGGTTGTACATAAGGGTTGTACGTGATTAAATAGTATTTATATTTTTTGATTTACAAATAAATTATACTTATAATTAATGCAAAATGATTATTCTTTTAAAATTGTAAATGTAATGTTTATCTATTGTATTCCACATTAGTATGTAATATGATTCTTAAAGATGTTTTTTTGAATCTTTATAATATTGAATATTATAAAAACTACATTGTGGATAGAATTCAAGACATCTAATTTTCATATTTTTTCATTGTAGTTTTTGTAGAACTTCTGAATTTGTATCATTAAATCTTTATGCTCGAGTTTCTATAAGTCCCCAAAAATACTTTGATGTATCAAAAGGATTCAATTGATGGTGTGGAATCCCAATCAAGTGAATGAATCAAGATGAAATATAGAATAAGAATACAAAATGTTAATCTTCAATGCACACTATTATTGAATATTCGGGTACATAAGATTCTTAATTAAAGTTCAATTTCTCTCTGGTTTTCTCCAAAACGTGTTCTCTGCATATGGCAGCCCCCAAGAATATCCAACACTCATATCTAGGCTAAAATAACACTATCTATACCTAGACATAATAACCAAGCCCAAGCCCAAAACCCAAACAAAGCAATATAAAGCCTAACTGAAATCACATGTGATTTCGGTCAAAACACCACCAAAACATGGTGTTTTCGATCCTTGACCGAGAACTCTAATAACTTATGAAAAGCAATGTATAAACCAAATTTATGACCTAACAATCTCCCTCTTGGTTTATACCTTTCTTTTCACTTAGAATAAACCATAATTTAGTCCTAACAATCTCCCCCTGGTTTTGTAGCTTTCTTTTCTTTTCAATCTTCCGTGATCTTTGGCTTTCAGCTCTAATCTTTGATTTCTTCACAAATTTCAAGATGAACATATGAATTTCTGACTTCACCTCGAGTGGTTGGACTTCCTTCTAAGAATTTGACTTTGAACATACATTTGGGTGTAGAGGCTTTTTGTAAAGGTTCTTGAAAATCAGCACTTTCATCTTTGAAACACTTCAGAGAAAATAACAAAGAGACCGATTCTTCTGGATCACTTCAGCAAGTTCATAGATAGCAGCAAATTGATTGAGGAGGCTTCAATGCAATCTATCACATAACTTCAAATACAGCTTCACCTTGCTTCTGGGGTTGCAAAATTGAATGTTGAAAAATAATCTTCACTTCTAGTTCCTTCGAATGAATGTTCTTCAACGATCACCGATGCGTCTTGAAAAGTAACTATGACTAAAAAATCCTTGTGGATCACAAAATCATAAGGACCCTTCTCACTACAGTTGTTCAAGGACCCAGCCTTGGTTCAGAAGGAGACTACTCGCAGTATTTGTGTGAGCACGGAGGAACGCACTGTGATTTGTTGAGTATTAGAGAACTACTCATGGACTTTTTGATGTTAGCCCCTGTATATCCTAGATCAAAGATCTCAATACAGTTTTTCAAGATAAACAAGTTAACTTGGCCCTTGGCTAGACGTTCAGCGATAATCGTGCCTTGCGAGGTGCATCGCCCTGGTGCCATGACATATGTACAGTTTCAGACTTTTACTTCCTTAAATACGACAGTTCTTTGAAAGATATTGCCTAACTGATAATTTGTACAGTTTCAATCCTTCAATTCCTTGTGAAAATAGAGTGAAGTGTAATGACCATCAACTCCTTTCCAAGTTTCTTTTCTTTGCTCAGAAAATTCCTATACAGTCTCCATGAGTCTCTTCTTCTTTTTGAATTCGATTTTAAGACAAACGAAACTTTGAGATAAAATATAAAAGTAAAAATAAACTTAACACACAATAGACATAACTAAGAAATAAAATTAAAATTAAAATAAACTCAAAAGTAAAAGTAAAATATTTTAGGATTTTTGGTTTTTCTGAAAAAGAAATAAAAACAGAAATAAACATATTTTTTTTGGATTTATTTTAAATTTTCTGATTTTTCTATTTTTGTTTGAATTTTTTTAATTCTCCCCATAAATTTGTGCATAGAGAAAAATATGAACAAATTTAACAAAAACAAAAATAAGATACCAAATGTACAAAACAAAAAACTTTTGGGATCAAAGTTGTCAAGCAATTCAATATCGTTTATCAGCACACACCTGCATGTTTAGCTCTGGTCAATCACCAATATTGTGGTTCAGTTAAACACAAAGGATATTTGTAAGTTGGACGGATTATAAGTGACAAGACATTGCACCTATATTCCTAAATGGACCATTTAGTTGACGAAGACCAAGGATATTGTTGTCCACTTAAATTCAACAACGAGATCTACAGTCAGCCTTTAGTAATTCAATTTTTAGTTCACTAGAACGTGCTCCCCACTTCACGACATACTCTAGCAATCAAGGAATTCCAAAAAAAACCTCTTTACTTTAGGTGAGTGCTCAATTATTTGAGAGAGAATATAGATATAGAGATACATATGTTATATCCCAGGTCGGATGTCTTCCAATCACGTAGAGGGAACAACATATGACTAACATAGATAGAGGGTTAGAGAGATAGAATGGTGCATATGTTGTGTCCCATGTCGGATCTTCCGATAATGCAAAGGGGACAACATATGACTGACTTAGATAGAAAGAGAGAAGCATAGATAGAGATGTATAGAAATAGAGGTGTATATGTTGCGTCCCAGGTCGGATCTTCCAATCATGCAAAGGTGGCAACATATGACTGACAGAGAGGATAAGAAAGAAAAAAACAATTTCACACATACCTACTTTATCAGAACCCCCAGTCACCCTGTCAGCACCAGAATTAAGGACATAAGTCCTTACATCGAAGAAGAGTCGAGCCACAGTTCTAGATGATAAGTAACTTCAATGTATCTTGTAGGCTCCCTTGCTTATCTCACTACTCAATCTATCAGAGCGTCATATGGTTTGTCCAAATGAAACTACCTAAGTCCAGATGAGTTAACATTATCTAGTCCTATCATTGTTAGTTGTGTCTAGTCCTTTAATTTTGCATCCTTCGTGCCTACCAGCACATTGAACATAGAGTCTAAACAATTCAGCTTCAGTGCATTACACGCCTCTCATATTGCCCTTTAGCACTAGACTTCATATCACTTCCAAAAAATACTTACGAAAGAAAACATATTTTTTTATTTTTTTATTTTTAAAATTATTTTATTTTATTTTTTTGTATTTTCATTTCTCCCCCTTAATATGTGTAAGGAAAGAAAGGAAACAAAATAAATGCGCAAATAAAAAAAATTTGTCTTCAAAACGAATTATTTTTAAGAAAAACTTAGAAGTATTGAGAAGAAAACTGAAACCATAATTCAACAATTGAAGTTGCATCCAGATGATCTGAGAACAGCACGCAGATGCAGCAACATGTTCATCCTCAACTATGTTTCAGCCTCAACTCCGGAACAAAGTTAAGATATTCAACACGCCTATAAACATGAACCCTATTTGTGATCATTTTCTTTCTTCCTTTCCCGCAAAGGACACATACTCTTAATTTAAGTTCTGAGTGTTGTACAGTTGAGATATGTCCCCTATCATGTGCTTGGAACAGCCACTATCAACAAACCGAAGTCTGATGATATTCCTCCATAGCTGCTCCAGCACAGAGTACGAGATTAGTTGGTCTTTGGAACCCAGTCCATTTTGAAGCTGGGTTGACCTTTATCATCTACACAAGATACTCTATCCCATGACATATCTTGTTCGTCAGACACAGAAGATGAAGAAATTTCAGAATCATTAGATGATTTGGGAGTGTGAACCTTTGGTACCCATCTGTAGTCGGGTTTAACCCATTTCTTGTTTGATCGGATGGATGCTGCAGCACTTGCTTTAGAACTTGAAACCGATCGCCAAGATGACTTTGAACTAAACGATCTTGATCTAATATAACCATTTCTTGAGTTTGGCTTCTTTTCAGACATTCCCTTCTTGTCGTTGGGAATTTGATTCTTGGCCTTTTTCGCATTCCAGTCACCATTGTTTGAACGTGACCTCGAAGGGTTTCTTTTAGAAGATCTCCATCTTGGCGCGTTCTGCCAACCTTGTGCATAGTAGGGAACATATGCACGATTTGGACAATTTCTGACAATGTGTCCAGGTGTTCCACAGTGAAAACATGTATGTTTCTGCATGTCTCTGGTAGCGTGCCCATGTCTTGTCTCTAGTTGTTCCCACAAGCACACTTATAGCAAGTAGTCTGTTTCGCTTGTTTTGGTGGCCTGTATTTACCAACAGCAGGTTTATTAGAAGTAACAGAATTAGAAGCAACAGATTCAGAGGTCAAAGATATATTGGTTTGACAATCAACAGAATTAACAGAACTAGAACTATTTCTGTTCTCCTTGTTCTCATCTTCCACTACTTTACCTGCACATGAAGTAGATGCATTAGTATCATTCACCTTAATATTCTTAGTTGTGCCAGATTGTTCAGACTTAACTGAAGTTGGTACAGGGGTTTGGCCAAATTGTTCAGTCTTAACTGAAGCTGGTACAGGGGTTTGGCCATACTTGTAAGTCCCCAAAAACACTTTGATGTATCAATCAGATTCACTTGATGGTACGAAATCCCAATCAAGTGAATGAATCAAGATGAAATATAGAATAAGAACACAAAATGTTAATCTTCAATGCACACTATTATTGAATAGTCGGGTACATAAGATTCTTGATTACAATTCGTTTTCTCTCTGGTTTTCTCCAAAACGTGTTCTCTGCATATGGCAGCCCCAAGAACGTCCATCACTCATATCTAGGCTAAAATAACACTATTTATACCTAGACCTAATAACCAAGCCCAAGCCCAAAACCCAAACAAAGCAATATAAATCCTAACCGAAATCACATGTGATTTCGGTCCAAACACCACCAAAACATGGTGTTTTCGATCCTAGACCGAGAACTCTAATAGCTTATGAAAAGCAAAATATAAACCACAATTTATGACCCAACAATTTCTAATTCATTTTTAAAGGTTTTAAATCTTCTTTCATTCATGGAGTTTCAGATTCTTCAATAATTGTGGGTAGACCTCATGTTCTTGCATTCTTTAGTAAGATTCAAACAAATATAGTTCTTGAAATGTATCTAAAATGCAAAGGTTTTGATATTCTATCTTGAGACTTTAACTTCGGTAGAAAATAATGCCTTCACTAGCTGATGATCAGACAACTTGGATTCATTTCTAGGGTATAGTATATGCTTTAGTTCATCCCATGTCCATATTATCCTATCACACCTGCCATATATTCATAATTTATTTAGAGTATTTGAAATTGTACAAACTAAAGCAGTGGAAGTTATGTAATGAATGACATTAAGAGATTTAATTACCATGCAACAGGAACAAACTAAAGGAGTGAATGATGTGAAATGAATGATATAAAAGGATTTAATTACCTTGCAGGAATAGGTTTTGTTTCATCATTCTTTCCAAATTTTCATCAGAAGTGGGAACATATTTGTAAGTACGTAGGAGCAAAATCAATTGTTCCTTCATACCATGCTCTAAATTCACCATCCATAGTTCCATTCTTAGCTTCAAAATTTTAGTTATTTAATGTGTGTGATGTGTGATTAATTACTTTGAAGGTGAAAAGGTGTGGAGGTTTCAAATGCATGAGGTGTTTGGAAATTTATGTGGGGGTTTCAAATGCATGAGGTGACTGGAAAAATGCCTCCTTTATAAGTATAAAAAAGTAATAACACAACGATGAATCAAACATGTTGAATAATTAACAGTCACGCCTCAGAAGAACTCTATGAAGATATGCTACTGTAGAGGCGTGATTAGGGTTACAAAGTAAAGATCAAAGTTAACTAAAATACGATGCATGCATGCATCTTAAATACTCTAATCCTAGAATTAATAACGAGTGGACAGGCCCAACTCGATAATACAAAAAGACTAAGCAAAAGGCCCAATGACGCAACATCTAATACCCAACATATATAATATATTGATTATTTTGAATTATATAATAATATATATATCTATTATAACTGCATAATCTCAATCGTTTGAATGAATTCTACCCGCGAGTTACAAATTAATAAAATTAAATAATATATGGTTTAATGTTATTTATAGTTGTTGTTATTGTTAATTAATTTTTTAAAATATATTTGCTTAATGTTTTAGTTTCTATAATTATAATTATTTTAAACATCAAGCATTGTTTTTTTATTTTAAAGGTAACAATATAATCATTTACATAGAGTTATTTTTAACAATTGTTATTATAAGTTATTTTAAACTACTTATTTGAAAACTTTTAACGATTATAAAAATATTTTTAAGAAATATTTTAGTTAAATTGATATTACAATTTAGTTTTTGCATTTTAGCACTACAATTTATCACTTTTAACTATTCACAAAATATTCTTTGGGTTTTTTTAAGTGGAACTGAAATTTATATTAAAGGTGACCCTGTAATGTTATATTTAAATTAACAATTTAAGTATTTTGTCCAAACTGTCCAAAAGTTGTAGCTTTAAACTGATAATGGTTTACATACAACAACATATTAAATCTAATAAATTAAGTATATTATGTTAAAAGTTAAAGACATAACTTTATAAGTAGAAGTAAAAATATTATTTAATATTGAAATTTAGTTTATTTATGATTACACTTTAGGTTTGATACCTATTTAACCTTATTAACCAACTTATAATCATTATTAGAAAGACACTACAATTTATCACGTTTAACTACTTACAAAATATTCTTTGAGTTTTTTAAGTTGAACTAAAATTTATATTTAAGTTGATCATGTAAGGTTATATTTAAATTAACATTTTAAGTATTTTATACAAATTGTTCAAAAGTTGTAGCTTTAAAATGATAATGGTTTACAGACAACAACATATTAGACCTAATAAATTAAGTATAATATGTTAAAAGTTAAAAAACATAACTTTATAAGTAGAAGAAAATATATTCTTTTAATATTGAAATTTAGTTTATATATGATTACAGTTTAGGTTTTATATTTATTTAACCTTATTAACCAACTTATAATCATTATTAAAATGAAGTTGAAAAGTCATGGGAGTTTCAAATGAATGTGGTGAAAGGAAAAATGAATCGGAGTTTCAAATAAATGTAGTGAAAGAAAAAATGTTTCCTTCATAAGTATACTAGGGGAATGCTCGTGCGTTGCGCATGATATGAAAAAAAAATTTATATTAAAAATATCTAAATCGTTGTTATTAACAATTAAATAATAATTTCATAAAAAATATAAAAAATGATTTTTAATATTATCATTACGTTGAACTATATCATAAGAGATAATGTTGGAACTTGAAATTGTTGTGCATATACAAAGTTATATGGTTAAAGTAGAAAAAAATTTAAATTTTTAAAAATAAATAAATTATTATTTTTATCTATTAAATAATAATTTTCATATTAAATTAAAACGTTTATATTAAATATTATCATTATGTAGAACATACGATAATAGATACATATTTTTATCTATATTAAATATTATCATTATGTACAACATATGATAATAGATATCTTTTTATCTTAAATAGTAAATTTTTTTATCATAAATATTACGATAATTATGTAGAACGTATGATAATAGCGATGTCTTTTATAAGGTGAGAACATAAAATTATATTACATACAACGTTGTAAAACTTGGCTAACACAACCAAATACTCGGCATGTTACTTAAACTCGGCCTCCAATGGAAGCGAGTTTGCCTAACTCAGCCAAAAGACACTCGAATATTAATCAAACTCGATCCAAATCAAAAAAATCCAATCCAAAATCATTTTTGAAATTCTAAAACTTAATAGGTCACTTGTCAACAAAGACAATCTCACTAAAGAATACCCTCAACGTCCTACAAAGGTAGATGCAAGGAAGATCTCATAACTTAGTCCCTTTGAAATATTCCATAACCTTTTATATTTATAGAGGAAGAGACATTCTCTTGTTTACTCTCACCATCGATGTGCGATGAAGACATTTTAATTAAACTCATTTTTTTATTTCCAATAATTTCATTTTGTTAAATAAAATATTAAATAATAAAAATAAAACGTTATCCATAAAATGTATTGTTCAATAGTTCCATTCTTCAGTAATCTCGTAAGTTGCTATCCAAAAAAGTAAGTTTTTATTGAATAACTTTTTGTTAAATCCTAAAATCATAAATTTAGTTAGGTAGTTAATATAGAAAGTTTGTTTATATGTATTTTCATGATTCAAAAGGCCATTGTAAAATGAGTTCATTTATAAAATATAATCGAGTATATATTTTGCGCTTTTGAATCAAAGTGATTTTTCAAACAATTATAATTTTATGTTTAGGTAGACTTTTTTTTATATTTATATAACATTATGTAACTTATTTATAATATTATTACAAACAATTTGAATAATTATGGGAGTTTCAAATGTATGTCATGAAAGGAAAATGCTTCCTTTATCAGTTCAAATTGATCAAACTCGGACCGATTTAGCTTAATATACCAAACTGCATATTTTTTTTTCTACTGAAACCCAGTTTGTATATATTTTGTGTTTTTTAATCAATTTCATTTTCGTAACAATTATAATTTTATGTTTAGGTAACGTACTTATAATATTATTAGAAACAATATGAAAAATCATGGGAGTTTCAAATGTATGTGCTGAAAGGATAATGCTTCGTTTATCGGTCCAAATTGATCAAACTCGGACGATTCATGTTCAAAACCATTTTTTGGAATTCTAAAAGTTAACTGGACAGTTCCCAAGAAAGATAATCTCACCAAAAAATACCCTCAACATCCTAAAAAGGTAGGCATAAGGAAGTTCTCATGCTTTGGTCCCTTTGAAACATTTCACAACCTTTATATTTATAGAAGAGGAAACGTTCTCTTGTTTACTCTCACCATGGATGTGGGATGAAGACACTGTAATAAAACATGCTTTCTTGTTTAGAAAACATTATTTAACTTATTTAGTAAAACACCCTTTCTCTTGTTTATCGTTTCTTTATTTTTCAAGAGTTCCATTTTTCTATAATCTTGTAAGTTGCTATCCAAAAAAGTAAGTTTTTATTGAATAACTTTTTGTTAAATTCCAAAATCATAAATTCAGTTAGGTACTTAATATAGAAAGTTTGTTTATATGTATTTTCATGATTCAAAAGTTCATTATAAAAAGAATTCATTTATAAAATTTAATCTGAGTATATTTCGTGCTTTTGATCAAATCGATTTTTCAAACAATTATAATTTTATGTTTAGTTAGATGGTCTTTTATATTTATAAAACATTATGTAACTTATGTATAATACCATTGGAAACAATTTGAAAAATCATTGAAGTTTTAACTGTATGTGGTGAAAGGAAAATGCTTCATTTATCTGTCCAAATTGATCAAACTCGGACCGATTCAACTCAATTTACCAAACTACATAATTTTTTTTTTCTAGTGAAACCCGGTTTGTATATACTTCGTGTTTTTGAATCAAAGTGATTTTTCAAACAGCTATAATTTTAGGTCTAGGTAGATGTTTTTTATATTTATATAACATTATGTAACTTATATATATATATATATATATATATATATATATATATATATATATATATATATATATATATATATATATTATAAGAAATAATTTGAAAAATCATGGGAGTTTCAAATATATGTTGTGAAAGGAGAGTGATTAATTTATCGATCCAAATTGATCCAGCCCCGATTAAATTCAATATACCCAACTACATAACTTTTTTCTACTGAAACACGGTTTGAACCTGAAAACATCTAGTTCAAAACCATTTTTGGAAATCTAAAACCTAACTGGACACTTGCCAATATAGAAAATCTCACCAAAAAATACCCTCAAAATCCTACAAAGGTAGGCATGAAGAAGTTTTCATGGTTTGGTCCCTTTAGAACATTTCACAACCTTTCCTATTTATAGAAGAGCAAACGTTCTCTTGTTTACTCTCACCATCGATGTGGGATGAAGACATTGTAATAAAACACCCTTTCTTGTTTATAGAACATTATTTAACTTATTTGCAATATTATTGTAAAGAAATTGAAAAGTCATGGGAGTTTCAAATGAATGTGGTGAAAGGAAAAATCCTTCTTTTATAAGTATACTAGGCGAATGCCCGCGCGTTGTGCAAAAACACCTATATATTTGAAGTCTTTACAAATATATATTTTTTTAATATAGTAATAACGTTGTTGTTAAATTTGATATAATAATTTGTATACTAAATTGATATAATATATTGATTATTTTGAATTATATGATAATATATACATCTATTATAATTGCATAATTTCAATCGTTTGAATGACTTCTACCCGCGAGTTACAGATGAATAAAATTAAATATAATATATGTTTTAATGGTATTTATAGTTGTTGTTATTGTTAATTAATTTTTTTAAATTTATTTGCTTAATGTTTTAATTTCTATCATTATAATTATTTAAAACATCAAACATTGTTTTTTGATTTTAAAGGTAATAATATAATCATTTATATAGAGATATTTTTAACTATTGTTATTGTAAGTTATTTTAAGCTACTTATTTGAAAACTTTTAACGATTACAAAAATATTTTTAGGAAATATTTTACATAAATTGAGATTACAATTTAGTTTTTGCATTTATCACTACAATTTATCACATTTACCTATTTACAAAATATTCTTTGGTTTTGAAATGAAACAGAAATTTATATTTAAGTTCACATTGTAATGTTATATTTCAAATAACAATTTAAGTATTTTGTCAAAACTGTTCAAAAGTTATAGATTTAAACTGATAATGATTTACATAGAACAACATATTAAATCTAATAAATTAAGTATAATATGTTAAAAGTTAAAGACATAACTTTATAAGTAAAAATAAAGATATTATTTTAAAATTGAAATTTAGTATATTTATGATTACACTTTAGGTTTGATATTTATTTAACCTTATTAACCAACTTATAATCATTATGAAAAAAACACTACAATTAATCACTTTTAACTATTTACAAAATATTCTTTGGGTTGTTTAAGTTAAACTAAAATTTATATTTAAGTTGACCATGTAATGTTATATTCAAATTAATAATTTATGTACTTTACACAAATTGTTCCAAAATTGTATCTTTAAAATGATAATGGTTTACATCCAACAATATATTAAAACTAATAAATTAAGTATAATATGTTAAAAGTTAAAAAACATCACTTAATAAGTAGAAGTAAATATATTATTTTAATATTGAAATTTAGTTTATATATAATTAAACTTTAGGTTTGATATTTATTTAACCTTATCAACTAACTTATACTTATTATTAGAAAGAAATTGAAAAGTCATAGAAGTTTCAAATGAATGTGGTGAAAGGAAAAATGCATGGGAGTCTCAAATGAATTTGGTGAAAGCAAAAATGCTTCTTTTATAATATAGTATGATGATATGATATGATATGATATGATGATATGATACATATATATAGATAATATGACTACACAATTTCCTACACGTTGCACGACACATGTTAAAAATATATTATTAGAATATTGAAATATATATGTTTATAATGGTTATGTTATTAACATTAACCTTGACATAATATTTTATACTAATATATATATATATATATACACACACACACACACACACACACACACTAGATGTCTACCTTTGCAAAGCGGCGGCGATAAATTGGTTTTTTGACGAATAGTTTCTTATAGGAAAATAATTATTTGATATTATTATTGGCTATTATGTAATACAAAAATTACCACTTTTAACTAAAACATTTTTGTTTATATCTTACATTTACCTTGTCTATTTATACTATTGATGTAAATTGCTTAATATCGATGTCTAGTTTAAGAAATGTAAATAAATTTATATATATTATTTTAATATTTTAAAATTTTATTTTTCTCCAAATTGATTTTCTTAATTACTTTCCTTAATTCAAGTCTTCAAACTCTTGGCAAACATTAACTAATTATTTATGCATAATTGATTTTTATAAAAAGTTTTGTAACTTATACCTCTTAAAATTCAAGATATGACTAATATTTTTTAGAATATAGTATAAGAGATACATACATACATACATACATATATATATATATATATATATATATATATATATATATATATATATATATATATATATATATATATATATATATATATATATATATATATATATATATATATATATAATCTCAGCTATTTTGAACAATAATATTCATTGTCAACAACCTACATTCCTCATTAATAGAATTAAATATAATTATTTATTTAATATTATTTTTAACATTTGTTATGATTGATTAATTTAAATTTTTACTTATGCAATTATTTTCTAATTTCATTAATGATGTTCATTTAAAATATAATTTATTTGTAGCTAACTTTATGTAATTTATAATTTGAGGTTATTATCATTTAAAATTATTGTTCATTAATCATAAACCAGTTATTATTATTAATAAGTTAAAAAAGACTTTTAAGAAACACTTAATATTATTATTCAAATATAAAAAATATACTAAATAATAAAGTGATAAGATTGACAATTTTCATTTCAAAAGAGACTCACATGGTTAATATGACATATCCATAATTTTTATAATCTGATTTTATTATTTATAACTATTGTTCGTTAATTTTAAAACTGTTGGGTATTTAGTGCTGCGTCTTTTGGGCATTTTACTTAGTCTTTTGTGTAACTGGGTTGGGCATGTCCACCCGTGATTAGTGATTAGGGTTTTACTATTTAAGGTGCATGCATGAATCATGTATTTGTTAATCGTGTCATTATAAACCCTACATACCTCTACAGTAGCAGTTCTTCATCGAGCTCTTCTGAGGCTGTGACTTGTAATCATTCGACACATTCTTGATTCATATTCTGTGTTTGATTGTTATTATATGTTTGAATCTAAACGATCTTTAGAGTTTTTATCTCATCAATTGGTATCAAAGCAGGAGATTGTGTAATCTATACGCATCTCTTCTGTTGAAAGAGTTTTTAGGGTTTCCGATTTTATTGGATCTGGTTCAGCCGTCATCATTGTTATCGACACTCATCTTTGATCTTTATATTACCCAAAAACCATTTACTTTACACATCAGATTCATACAGGTTATAATCAATCTTGAAACATGTCAGACGATTCTGAAGTTAACTCCATTAATCACTCAAGCCTCATTGGATCGACAACTAGAATCCTTATTCTTTTCCCCAACGATTATGAAGTGTGGGTGTTGCATTTTGAAGACTACGTCCTTGGGCTATAGACCATGGCTATTTGATATGGGAAGCCATTACTGTCTAGACGTTTACTTATATAGGAACAAAAAGAGAAATTAAAACTTAGCAAGACTACAACAAACTTCTTCTTGATGTAAAAGACGTATCAACAGATGAGAAGGACGAGCTAATAAGCAATGTTAAAGCGATGAGGATCATCAGATTCGCTTTTCCACCAAACACTTTTCGTTTGGTTAGTTCATGCGACACAGCGAAAGCCATTTGGGAGAGGCTTAAGGAACTATATTCAACTGATGCTAATCTTGAGCATTCCACTCAAACTCTTCTGTTTTCAGAGTTTGGAGCTTTTGTACAAAAGCATGAAGAGAGTCTTGATCAAACCTTCAATCACTATAATCATCTTCTTAGTAGGATGATGAAGCATAAGATTGGACATGAACTAATTGAGAAAAAAGTTATGTTCATGAACGGGCTAAGATCTGAGTGGAAGGTTGTTGTTTCTACTGTAAAAGCGCATGAACAGTTCAAGAACTACACGTTGGCAAAGCTGGTTAGAATACTGAGGACACATGAAGATGAAGATGAAGTGAAGAAAGAATGGAGGATTGTCTATAGAAGATGATGGTTCGGAGTCCGATCTCTCCGATTGTGAACTTTCCAAGGAAGAATATGCATTCATGGTGTATAATCTAAGGAAGTTTTCAAAGAAGAACATTAGTCGTAACAAGAACCGAAATTGGTAGGGCAGTTATAGCTCTGAAAAGGTAAAGGATGAGAGTGCGAATAACTCTCAGAAAGAAGAAGCGAAGAAGGATAAAAAGCTTATGGGGGATTCCGGCTATGATTGCAATTACTGTCATGGTAAAAACCATTTGGCCAAGGAATGCATGCTGAGAAGATTGAACGAGAAGAAGGAAGGAGAGGATGATGAAGCATATTATCTCCGAAATCTAGAGGAGATAAAAAAGAAGAAGAACTATGATAACACTATGCCTGCTTTAATTATGCAGGAAAATAAAGCTGAAGATGAATTTGGCAGAGTCGAGGTCTGCTCGACTGACTCTGAAGATGAAGAGGTACGTAAACCTACTCATGGAAGGAGCTTCATAGCAAAGGATGAAGTTTCACAGTTCAATGGAAGATGTTTAATGGTTACAAGTGAAGTATCAGAGATGAGAGGCTATGCAACTCATGGTGGATGTGGTGCCGATAGCTGTTTCGCTGCGAAATAAGTTCTTGAGCATATAAGCGAGTGCGAGCAGGTGATCAACAAGGTAAACTCCATTCTTGAATATTTGAATATACCTGTGTCTAAATATGAAATTGAATTGAACAACTTAAAATACACATTTTCAAGTTTAGTGATACTTTAAAACAAACTCGCTTAACAAATTCTAACTTAACCGATCAACTTGGCAGGGTTTCGTCAAAAAGTGAAGAGAGACGCATGTGGATTGAAAAGTTGGAGTCTGATTTGTCTAAGTCTAGGGATGAGTCAATTTATTTGCAGAGAGATAATTTAGGTCTTTGAAACCAGCGTAACATTTTTTGTTTGATTGCCAAAAGACTTTATTTTAATATTACTCAGTTCATCTAAATTATGAGATTGGAAAGAAAATTCACAAGATGATTTTTCCCTTTCTTGAGTTGAAAGAGGACGAAATCGACGCAGAATGTTACAGGTGTGAATCCATCGTCTCATCAGACGAAACCTTAGATGCATACAAAGTAGGACTGGACAAAATCGAATCATTCATAAAGTCCAAAGATCACAAGAACATGCTTAAACAACTTTTAGATGAAAAAGACAAAGAGAAAATTAAATCCGAAACTGTACAGAATTTCGACTCATTCAACACCAAGTTAAATTCAGAAAATAAACTTGATGTTGAAAATGTTTCTGAATTCGACGATGAAAGTGATACGAGTGAAATCTCTGTGGAGGATGAGGTTGACTGCTCTGAGTTTGTCAAAAATGAACCTATACCTACGAAAATCCTAATTTCTGAAAATTCAGTTGAGTTCGCACGTGTTTCTGAGAACAAATCTAAAGTTTTAAAAGCTAAAGCAACTGTTTTTTTCCAAAAGTTCCAGCTGTTCCTAACCAAGTTTTTACAACTAAAGGACTGAAAAAAAACCAAACAGTTGAAATAACATCCATGGTCGAGGATGATAACAAATATGGTTGTGATGAGTTCTTTTGGTCTGCTTCAGTCGATAATGCAGATGAAACCAAGGGTTTATCTGAAATGACCTCTTGGAAAACAAAAAGCCGATACGTAGCAGAACCACTAAATAAAGTCAAATCAAGCTACGAAAAGGAAGTCCCAGTGGAACTAAGAACGTTCCAAGTGAGACATCGTCAGTTCGGACCGAAACTCCTACCAAAAAGACAAAACCAGGGCGAAATCGACGCAGAATGTTACAGGTGTGAATCCATCGTCTTATCAGACGAAACCTTAGATGCATACAAAGTAGGACTGGACAAAATCGAATCATTCATAAAGTCCAAAGATCACAAGAACATGCTTAAACAACTTTTAGATGAAAAAGACAAAGAGAAAATTAAATCCGAAACTGTACAGAATTTTGACTCATTCAACACCAAGTTAAATTCAGAAAATAAACTTGATGTTGAAAACGTTTCTGAATTCGACGATGAAAGTGATACGAGTGAAATCTCTGTGGAGGATGAGGTTGACTGCTCTGAGTTTGTCAAAAATGAACCTATACCTACGAAAATCCTAATTTCTGAAAATTCAGTTGAGTTCGCACGTGTTTCTGAGAACAAATCTAAAGTTTTAAAAGCTAAAGAAACTGTTTTTTCCAAAAGTTCCAGCTGTTCCTAACCAAGTTTTTACAACTAAAGGACTGAACAAAAACCAAACAGTTGAAATAACATCCATGGTCGAGGATGATAACAAATATGGTTGTGATGAGTTCTTCTGGTCTGCTTCAGTCGATAATGCAGATGAAACCAAGGGTTTATCTAAAATGACCTCTTGGAAAACAAAGAGCCGATACGTAGCAGAACCACTAAATAAAGTCAAATCAAGCTACGAAAAGGAAGTCCCAGTGGAACTAAGAACGTTCCAAGTGAGACATCGTCAGTTCGGACCGAAACTCCTACCAGAAAGACAAAACCCAGGGCGAGTATTCATAAATCCTCTGAGCAGTTGGCAGCTAAAAAATGTCAAAGGAATGCAAGATACAACAAAAATCTCAAGGAAAGAAAGTAGTTCTGGCAGTCTAAGAATCCCAACTTCGTTCATTGAGAAAAACCCAATCCAAATGCGAAAGTCTCTTCACATGTGAAACCTAATAATTTTCAACAAAATCATGCTCCACAGGTCTCAAATCAATTTTTTTTTCAAAAACCATCCTTTTCAAATCCTGTGAAACCTGTGCAGAAAACAAAATCTCACTTTTCTCCTAATGTGAATGTTTCGCATTCAGCTAAGACTTCGCATGATGTCAAAGGCAAATGAAAGATTGTTTCGGAGCCTAAAGTTCCTTTCAAAAGAGCCGAAACTAATCTCAAGAATGATGAGAATAAATTTGTCAAGAAGAAAATCCTAAATAAACAAAAGAAAATATCTCTTAAGGATACGAACTTAAAAGACAATAGGAATACTGTTTTTCAAATCACAAAGAAGGATAAAACAACCTTAATAAAACGAACTTATTTGGTTGATCCTTCTATTTCTTTTCCTGTAAAAAACTCATGTGGACCTAAACAACTTTTGGTTCGTAAATCTACTTAACTTTCACAGGTAATACGTGACGAGCAGTTTGACTTTGAATGGTACATCGACATTGGCTGCTCGCGTCATATGACATGTAGGAAGGCGGATCTGCGAGAGTTTAGAGAACTAAAAGATGGAGGCAGAGTGAAATACGGAAACAGTTCTCTTGGTGAAATCAAAGGTTATGGGAAGATAACAAATGGAGAGTTTTCAATTCGCAAGGTCACGTACGTGGAAGGACTGCAACACAACCTCATCAGTGTTCCGCGGCTAGTCGTTGGTACAGGACTCAAATTATCATTTGACGATGAAGGATCAGAGATAATTGAAAAGAAGTCCAAGACTGTGCTCCTGAAGTCAAAACGTAAAGGCGACATGTATCTGCTAAATCTGAATCTCATCAAAGGGACGCCTGCTATTTGCTTACTTACGGAAGCTTCTACTGATGACAGCTGGCTGTGGCACAGGAGACTCTCGCATCTCAATTTTAAAGATAACAACAAGCTTGTTCTTGGAGATCATATGCGAGGGTTACCACTCCTGAAATTTGACAAAGAACATCTATATGCAGCCTGTGAAATGGGGAAACAGAGCAGGAAGAGTCATCCAATGATTGTGAACATGAAAGTCACTGAACCACTTGAAATCTTGCATATAGACCTTTGTGGTCCTTCTGCGATTGAAAGCATTGGTAGTAATCAATATATTCTCATTATTGTAGATGATATTTCCAGATTAACTTGGGTGCATTTTCTTAAACAGAAATCAGAAGTCAGTCCTAAGCTGAAGGACTTCATAAAGCAGATAGAGCTACAACTGTGAAAGTTGGTTCATAACATTCGTAGTGACAACGGTCTGGAATTCAAACACCAAGCGTTTGAAGTATTCCTAACTACGGAAGGAGTTACTCATAATCTTTCAGCTCCTTATACTCCTCAACAAAATGGGGTAGTCGAAATACAAAACCGTTCGTTGTGTGAAGCTACGAGAACCATGCTATCATTCGCGGATCTGCCACTTTACTTCTGGGAGGATGCGATAGGAACTGATTGCTTTACTCAAAACCGATCTATCCTCAATAAGAGATTCTCTGTCACCACATATGAAATCATAAATAAGAGAAAACCTAATGTCAAGTTTTTCCATTTTTTTTTGGTTCCAGATGCTTTATCTTCAACCCAAAGGAGCAACGGAACAATTTCGATGTGAAGGCTGACGAAGGTATCTTCCTGGAGTATTCTTTAACTTCTAAAGCATATAGGGTTCTCAACAAAAGATGCAAAAGATAGAAGAAACCTACTATGTCACTTTTGATGACAATTACTTGAAGAAGTTTCGGAAGAATGACAGTCCATCAAAGGAAATCTTTCCCAAAACGAATCCTGCTACCATCCCACTCTCTAATCTCTATGAGGAGTTCTTGAATTTATTTGACGAACCAGAAAAGGAAATCACCTCAGAGTCCAAAGCAGAAGCCAACAAGGAAGACGAATTGAAGAAAATTATCGACGATGTTGCGAAAGAAATGGAACAGGAACACACCATTATGAAAGATCCTGAAGTTCCATTTCAACTTACAGATGCGAATGCTACACCGCAGGGGGAGGGTTCTGCTTCAACCTCCTCATCTGATATACCTGTTCAAGGGGAGAACGAAACCCCTGAAATCAGCATAGCACCACCTTTCCATGGGGAGAATTCGAATCCAGAAGAAGACATATATACATCATTCGAGGGGGAGAATGGAAAGGTGAATGATGATTCGAATGTATAGTTAGAGTTTGAAGAAGTGAATGCCGAATTGGATCCAACATATGATCTTAATTACCCTCCATGCTAAATGGACCAAAGATCATCCAAAAACTCAAGTCGTAGGAGATTCGTCTTCAGGAGTTCTTACGAGAGCATAACAAAATGCAAAACGAACTGCATTATTCTCTAAAGTGGAATATTGCATGATTAATTCGTTTATCTCCAAGATTGAACCTAAAAATGTTCAAATTTCTCTTGATCATTCAGATTGGGTGTAGCCAATGCAGGAGTAGCTCAATGAATTCGAACGAAACAAAGTCTGGAGACTTATTCCCACTCCAAAGGATGCATCTGTTGTTGGTCTTAAATGGGTTTTTCGCAACAAGCTGGATAAGGAAGGTAACATGATACGAAACAAGGCAAGACTCGTTGTTAAAGGGTATTGTCAGGAAGAAGGCATCGACTATGAAGAAACCTTCTCACGCATTGCAAGGTTGGAATCTGTTCGTATCTTTCTGGCATACGCAACACACAAAAACTTTAAAGTTTATCCGATCGATGTCAATAGTGCATTACTTAATGGGGAACTAGAAGAAACAGTGTATGTGGAAGAACCACCAGGGTTCATAAACGAAAAGTATCTGAACCACTGCTACGTTTTGGACAAGGCAGTTTATATTCTAAAGCAAGCTCCAAGAGCCTGGTACGAAGCGCTAACTAGTTTTTTAAAACATGCTAAATTTAAACAGGGATCGGTCGACCAAACCTTCTTTTGCAAGAAAGATGGTGACCACTTGATGATCATCCAAATTTACGTTGATGACATCATTTTCGGATCAACTAACCCCAACTTAACAGCTGAGTTCCGAAAGTTGATGGAAACTAAGTTTGAGATGAGTTTCATGGGACCGATTACTTATTTCCTTGGCTTGAATATAAGATAGAGTCAGGAAGGTATTTTCATCAATCAGGAGGAATATATAAAGACTTTGCTCTCCAAGTTTGGAATGGTGGGAGATTCAAAAGTGAAGGTTCCAATGGCATTTGGAACGAAACTAACTCCATCTCTAGACAAGCCAGCTGCTGATATGACACTCTATCGTCAAATGATAGGTTCATTGGTGTATCTAACTACTAGTCGTCTAGATAGCATGTTTTCGATTTTCTATTGTGCTAGGTTTCAAGCGAATCCTCACGAACCTCACATGACAGTTGTTAAGAACATATTCAGGTATCCCAATGTAACATCCTGAAATTCAGGTACAACTATTTAACCCTTCTCTTTTGTCAAATTGTCAAGTTTAGCCCTTAAGGGGAATTTGTAGCAAATGAGTACGCTGGGCATACTCCAGAGTATGCTGCGCGTACTCATACGCTTAATTTGGACGCGGACTCGCCTGGGTACGCTGGGCGTAACCCTGGGCGTAACAGGCCCAGATGCAAACCCTAATATTTGGCTTGTGCACTATATAAGGAATGCTAAGACTCATTTCTCAGCCACCATATTAGAGAGTGAAACCCTAAGAGAGCCTTTCTTTATCTTTAAGCTTGTGTGTGAGAGTTTTGAGCTAAAAGTGTCTTGGTGTGTTAGTAGAGAAGAAGGAGAAAAGCTTGTGGAGGCTAGGGCTTGAAGTGCAAGTTTGGATCTGAGATCTTCAGAGAAAGGAGCTTCATATAGAGGTATAAAGTTCAAAACTTTCCTCTTTGTTTGGTTTAATGTTGCATGGACCATTTTTGGGTTAAAAGTCCCAAAGGTGGAGACTTTATGAGTGTAATGTACTCCATGGACCTAAATCTGTCCCATTTCAGTGATATATGTGTTGTAGATCCATAAAAATCCCATCTTGGTCGTTGTTATGAGGTCATGCTTGAATTATGAGCTTTCTAGAGTTGGGAAATGGAATGATAAGGGTGTTAGTGACTTGTCCAGCCATGCAAAGGCTTAAAGTCATCAACTTTATGGATTAAGAGGCTTAGAAATGGTCAGATCTAGAAGTTGGACGTTGGTCTTAACTGTTTAAGACCTCAATGAGCTTAGGGACTGAAACTGGGAGTTACGTGTGGCGTAATCCCAGTACGCGCAGCGTAAGGGGGTCGCGCACCCTGTTTCTGTGAGGACGCCGGGTACGCCCAACGTACACGTTTCGTACGTGCAGCGTAACCCGGGAAGTTGACTTTTGTTGACTTTTAGGGTTTGGTCAACTTTAGGGTCTTTGAGCCATAAGAGGGGTAAAATGGTCTTTTACCCTTCTGAGAGTATTAAGGGAAGGAATAGTCTAGCCTTGAGAGATGTATTGATTTAGAGTGTTTATTTCATATGATTAGGCGGAGGCTAGACCAGATTTACAGAGTTCGAGATTACCGAGTTACCCGAGGTGAGTCTTCTCACTATACTTTACCTAGAGTGGTAATTAGAGTTATGTGACAGAGTAATTCGTATGCTTTTGCATGATGTGATTTCTATGTGATTTATGCTATGTATGTTACAGAGTTTACAGAGTTAGGACCGGAAGGTCCACAGAGTTAGGGCCAGAGGGCCCACAGAGTTATGGGACTGGAGGGTCCCACTGAGACACATTGACCAGAGGGTCAAACAGAGTTATAGCCTCGAGTGGCTAATATGTGTTGTGTGTTGTATTTTGGGGAACTCACCAAGCATTTATGCTTACAGTGTTGTGTTATGTGTTTCAGGTACCCGTGAGGATCGCGGGAAGGCGTCGGCATGATCTGTACACACTTATGGAGTTTTTGTTTATGTGATTCTGGGATATGTTTTTCTATAATGACAGTGGATACATTATGGTTATTATTATTTTATGAAGGAAAGTATGTTTTGAAATTGTGAAAAATTGTTTTGAAAATTTGGGTGTTACAAGTTGGTATCAGAGCCTTGGTTTGAGGGATTCGGGTGCACCTTCGGGCGTATCTGAACTCAAACTGAGGATTTGAGAGGTTTTCAAAATAAAATTCACAAAATTTTTCTCAAGAGTAAAAAGTTTTTGAAAGATCAGAGCAGAGCAGTGTGTACGATCAGCCAGCGCCCGAACTGTGATTTCCCAAAATACCCTTACAGTATGTATTAAGAGATATGTTATGATATGATATGCATGCTAGAGTAGGCTAGGTATTCTTATTAGGACTAGAGTGGCCTGATTTGTGATGCCTTAGCCTAGGAGTTTTGCTGCTAGGAGATGCTTGAGAGTAAATAGATAGCAGCGAGGAATTTATGAGAGATCTGCTAGAGAGTAGATTATGTATAGAGAGAGTAGAGTACTTGGGACTTGGGATCCTAGGAGGAGGACTTGGGTTGAATATTGATGCGGTGTGGACGGTAGTATTGGGCCCGTACTACCGAAGACACCAGATCAGTGCACAGCCCAAGTAAGAATCCTTAGGATCTCAGGGATCAAGTAGGAATGGGATATCGAGTGTGTGTACACTCGAGCGAGTCTCTGATAATTTTGTGTTGTATTTCAGAGAGACATCATGGTTGGGACACGCCACACATCTGGGAGCAGTGGTGTTAGGGATGAGGAGATTCGCAGGTTGATTCACGAGGAGGTGGCTGCTGCCATCAGAGCCGAGATACCAGAGATGTTTGGGTCTATCAAGACCACCCTGATCGAGACTTTTGACGAGTGTTATGCTGCTCTTACTGATGCTGCTGTTGCTGTGGCCACCGCAGCCGTCGCTGCTGCGAGGCCACTGGGGGTTGACTCGTTGCTGTACCGGGAGTTCAGCAACACGAAGCCACCAGAGTTTGATGGGACTCAAGATTCGATAGCTGCGATGAGGTGGATCTCTGACATTGAGGGGTGCTTCTACACATGTTCATGTCCGTAGCACCTGAGGGTACGGTTCGCTTTGAACCAGCTTCGCTTGGGAGCGAAGGACTGGTGGAAGTTTGTGACAGCACACTTCACTTCTGCAGAGCACGCTGCGGTGACCTGGGAGAGGTTCACCACTATGTTTCGAGATGAGTACGTTCTCCCGGTCGAGAGGGAACGTTTGGCCCAGGAGTTTCTGACCCTCAAGCAGGGTACCGAGTCTGTTACATTGATCACCAGGATGTTTCATGAGAGGGCGATGTTCTGCCCTGAGCACGTGTCTTCCGAGCAGGCACGTATGAGTCGGTATTTGAGTATTTTGAGGAGAGACATCCGCGATTTCGTGGCGAACTCGACATACCGGACATTTGCCGAGCTTCTGGCAAATGCCCGGAAGAGGGAGATTGAGCTAGAGACTCAGGCTAGGGAGGAGGCGGAGTCTCAGGGGAGGGATCGGCGACCGGCACAGTCCCAGCCGGCTGCCAAGCGGGCTAAGCCCGCCGATGCGAGGTCAGGGAGCCAGAAGGGCTGCACTTGTGGCAAGTGCGGCAAGAGTCATGAGGGGGTATGCAGAGCAGGGTCTTGCTACAAGTGTGGCAAGGAGGGGCATATGGCCAAGGATTGCCCCAAGGGGTTTGCAGTTTGTTTTCACTACAACCAGATCGGACACCGGAAGGCCGAGTGTCCGCAGTTACTAGGGTCAGCTCAGGGAGCTTCTCAGGGATCTGTCCCTGCTGCTGTTCGAGCTACAAAGAGTCGGCCATTGAAGGCCGAGGCGCCAAAGGCTCGCGGGAGAGCCTTCCAGTTGACAGCAGAGGAGGTCCGCGCAGCACCCGATGTTGTAGCTGGTATGTATTCTTTCCTCTGTTTATTTTGAGTTTGTGGTGTTATGCTTATATTGTGATATGCGTAGGTACATTTCTTGTGTGTTCTGTACCTGCTTTGGTGTTATTTGACTCAGGTGCGAGTCGGTCTTTTGTGTCACTAGCGTTTAGTCAGCACATCAGTACCCAGCGTGAGGCGTTGAGTCGACCTCTACGAGTTTCCATAGCTGACGAGCGAGCGGTGTATGCTACTCATGTGATTCGAGGATGTGTGCTCGAGATCTTCGTGGTCGAGTTCCCGATAGATCTGGTCCCGATTGCAATGGGGGACGTGTGTGTCATAGTGGGTATGGATTGGTTGAGCCGTTTCGGAGCTGTGATCGACTGTGAGCGACAGTTGGTGACGATACGAGACCCTAGTGGGGGAGTTCTTACGGTTTATGGTGAGGGTACCCGTTCTGGGTCAGCATTTTGTTCAGCCGCGAGAGCGAGGCAGAGTCTACAGCAGGGTTGTAGTGGGTTTGTGGCTTATGTGGTAGATACGAGGGTTGGTGCAGAGAGACCGAGGACGGTCGATGAGGTCCCGATAGTGCGTGAGTTCCCGAATGTTTTCCCCGAGGAGTTGCCGGGTGTGCCTCCCGAGAGGCAGGTGGAGTTCCGCATCGATTTGGTTCCGGGGGCAGCGCCTATCGCCAAGGCACCCTACCGCCTTGCACCGTCAGAGATGCAAGAGTTATCCTCGCAGCTTCAGGAGCTGTTGGGGAAGGGGTTTATACGGCCGAGTAGCTCGCCGTGGGGAGCGCTGATCCTTTTTGTCAAGAAAAAGAATGGTTCACACCGGATGTGCATTGATTACCGGGAGTTGAACAAACTGACGGTCAAGAACCGTTACCCCTTACCGAGGATCGACGATTTGTTCGATCAATTGCAGGGAGCGTCTTGGTTCTCCAAGATTGATTTGAGGTCTCGATATCACCAGATGAGGGTGCGTGATGAGGATATCCAGAAGACAGCGTTCAGGACTCGTTACGGGCATTACGAGTTCGTAGTGATGCCTTTCGGGCTCACCAATGCACCGACGGCATTCATGGATCTCATGAACAGGGTGTGCTGGCCGATGTTGGATCGTTCGGTGATCGTATTCATTGATGATATATTGGTGTATTCGAGATCTAGAGAGCAGCATGAGGAGCATTTGAGGGAGATCCTAGGGGTTTTGAGATCGGAGAGGCTGTACGCCAAATTCTCCAAGTGTGATTTCTGGTTGCGAGAGGTCCAGTTCTTGGGACATCTTGTTAACCAGAATGGGATATTGGTCGATTCGGCCAAGATCGACGCTGTGATGAGTTGGGAGGTGCCGAGAACCCCCACCGAGATCAGGAGTTTTCTAGGATTGGCCGGCTATTATCGGAGATCTATCAGGGATTTCTCCAAGATCGTTGTGCCTCTTACCAGATTGACCCGAAAGGGTGTTGCTTTTTCGTGGGGTCCGGAGCAGCAGACCTCGTTCGAGAAACTTCGCCAGAGATTATGCGAAGCCTCGATGTTAGCACTCCCGGAAGGGATGGAGGATTTTGTGGTGTATTGTGACGCATCGATATCAGGATTGGGTGCAGTACTTATGCAGAGGGGGCATGTGATAGCGTATGCATCGAGGCAGCTGAAGCCTCATGAGACGAGATATCTCACCCACGATTTGGAGCTGGGGGCAGTGGTGTTCGCCCTCAAGATCTGGCGACACTATTTGTATGGGGTTCGGTGTACCATATACACGGACCACAAGAGCTTGAAGTATTTGCTGGATCAGCCCAACCTGAATATGCGCCAGAGAAGATGGTTGGACGTGGTAAAGGATTACGATTGTGAGATCCTGTACCACCCGGGCAAAGCTAATGTTGTAGCTGATGCCCTGAGCCGTAGGGCGGAGAGTGCTCCGATACGAGATGTTTGCTTGAGATTGACAGTTATGACTCTGGTGTTGGACAACATTCGGAAGGCCCAGGCAGAGGCCGTAAGACCGGAGAACCGCAAGAGGGAGCGGGTAATGGGACATGCACCTGAGTTTGTTACCGATAGTCGTGGGCTTATGACCTTCTAGGGTCGGATTTGGGTGCCGTATACGGGTGGGGCACGTACTGTTCTGATGGAGGAGGCGCACAGATCGAGGTTCTCGATCCATCCCGGGGCCACTAAGATGTACTTGGATCTGAAGAAAGATTACTGGTGGCCCTGTATGAAGAGGGATGTAGCATGGTTTGTTGAGAGGTGCTTGACCTGTCGCAGGGTTAAGGCCGAGCACCAGTGTCCACATGGCAAGTTGCAGCCACTTGAGGTTCCCCAGTGGAAGTGGGAACAGATTTCCATGGATTTCATCACCAAATTGCCGAGGACCGCGAGGGGTGTCGATGCAATTTGGGTGATCGTCGACCGGCTGACGAAGAGCGCACATTTTCTTGCTATCAGTGAGAGCTCTTCTACTGAGAGGTTGGCAGTGTTATATGTGAGGGAGGTGATATCGCGTCATGGGGTACCGATCTCGATTGTGTCAGACCGAGATGTACGTTTCACTTCCAGGTTCTGGAAGAAGTTCCACGAGGAGTTGGGTACGAGGTTGCATTTCAGTACCGCCTACCACCCACAGACGGACGGGCAGAGTGAGCGGACGATTCAGACGCTTGAGGACATGCTCCGAGCATGTGTGTTGGAATTCGGTGGAAGTTGGGATACGTACTTGCCGTTGGCTGAGTTTTCCTATAACAACAGCCACCATTCGAGTATTGGTATGCCTCCCTTCGAGTTGTTGTACGGGAGGAGGTGTCGGAATCCCATTTGCTGGGGAGAGGTAGGGCAGCGTGTGATGGGTAGCACTGAAATAGTGCTTCAGACGACAGAGCAGATACAGCAGGTCAGGAAGAGGTTGTTGACAGCCCAGAGTCGCCAGAAGAGTTATGTGGATAGGCGACGATCCGAACTTGAGTTCCAAGTGGGAGACTTCGTACTCCTGAAGGTGTCTCCTTGGAAAGGAGTGATCCGATTCAGGAAGAGGGGCAAGCTGGGGCCCCGGTACATTGGTCCGTTTAGGGTGACCGCGAGGGTGGGCAGAGTAGCATATCGGTTGGAGCTACCTGCGGAGCTGAGTCAGATTCACGATACCTTTCACGTGTCTCAGTTGAGGAAGTGTATAGCCGACGAGTCGGCAGTGGTACCACTGGAGGATATTCAGGTGGATGCGAGCCTGAATTATGCTAAGAGGCCAATCGCGATTATGGATCGGAAGATCAAGGTTCTGAGGAACAAGGAGGTGCCTCTGGTTCAGGTCCAGTGGCAACATCGGAGAGGGTCCGAGCTGACTTGGGAGCTAGAGTCAGAGATGCGAGAGCAGCACCCGGAGTTGTTTGCAGCATAAGACTTCGAGGGCAAAGTCTGATTCTAGTGGGGGAGAATTGTAACATCCTGAAATTCAGGTACAACTATTTAACCCTTCTCTTTTGTCAAATTGTCAAGTTTAGCCCTTAAGGGGAATTTGTAGCAAATGAGTACGCTGGGCGTACTCCAGAGTACGTTGCACGTACTCATGCGCTTAATTTGGACGCGGACTCGCCTGGGTACTTTGGGCGTACCCAAGGTTACGCTGTGCGTAACAGGCCCAGATGCAAACCCTAATATTTGGCTTGTGCACTATATAAGGAATGCTAAGACTCATTTCTCAGCCACCATATCAGAGAGTGAAACCCTAAGAGAGCCTTTCTTCATCTATAAGCTTGTGTGTGAGAGTTTTGAGCTAAAAGTGTCTTGGTGTGTTAGTGAAGAAGAAGGAGAAAAGCTTGTGGAGGCTAGGGCTTGAAGTGCAAGTTTGGATCTGAGATCTTCAGAGAAAGGAGCTTCATATAGAGGTATAAAGTTCAAAACTTTCCTCTTTGTTTGGTTTAATGTTGCATGGACCATTTTAGGGTTGAAAGTCCCAAAGGTGGAGACTTTATGAGTGTAATGTACTCCATGGACCTAGATCTGTCCCATTTCAGTGATATATGTGTTGTAGATCCATAAAAATCCCATCTTGGTCGTTGTTATGAGGTCATGCTTGAATTATAAGCTTTCTAGAGTTGGGAAATGGAATGATAAGGGTGTTAGTGACTTGTCCAGCCATGCAAAGGCTTAAAGTCATCAACTTTATGGATTAAGAGGCTTAGAAATGGTCAGATCTAGAAGTTGGACGTGGGTCTTAACTGTTTAAGACCTCAATGAGCTTAGGGACTGAAACTGGGAGTTACGCGGGGCGTAATCCCAGTACGCGCAGCGTAAGGGGGTCGCGCACCCCATTTCTGTGAGGATGCCGGGTACGCCCAGCGTACACGTTTGGTACGCGCAGCGTAACCCGGGAAGTTGACTTTTGTTGACTTTTAGGGTTTGGTCAACTTTAGGGTCTTTGAGCCATAAGAGGGGTAAAATGGTCTTTTACCCTTCTGAGAGTATTAAGGGAATGAATAGTCTAGCCTTGAGAGATGTATTGATTTAGAGTGTTTATTTCATATGATTAGGCGGAGGCTAGACTAGATTTATAGAGTTCGAGATTACCGAGTTACCCGAGGTGAGTCTTCTCACTATACTTTACCTATAGTGGTAATTAGAGTTATGTGACAGAGTAATTCGTATGCTTTTGCATGATGTGATTTCTATTTGATTTATGCTATGTATGTTACAGAGTTACAGAGTTAGGACCGGAAGGTCCATAGAGTTAGGGCCAGAGGGCCCACAGAGTTATGGGACTGGAGGGTCCCACTGAGACACATTGACCAGAGGGTCAAACAGAGTTATAGCCTCGAGTGGCTAATATGTGTTGTGTGTGGTATTTTAGGGAACTCACCAAGCATTTATGCTTACAGTGTTGTGTTATGTGTTTCAGGTACCAGTGAGGATCGCGGGAAGGCGTCGACATCATCTGTACACACTCATGGAGTTTTTGTTTATGTGATTCTAGGATATGTTTTTCTATAATGACAGTGGATACATTATGTTTATTATTATTTTATGAAGGAAAGTATGTTTTGAAATTGTGAAAAATTGTTTTGAAAATTTGGGTGTTACACCCAAGCGAACATCCTCATTGGGAATACGATACCCTTCGAGTTCATGTTTCTTTGTGCAAGCGTTTTCGGATGCTAATCTTGGAGGATGCGATCTAGATAAAAAGAGTACAACAGGAGGATGCCAATATCTTCATGGAAAACTCGTAAGTTGGCAATCTAAAAAGCAAACTTGCGTCTCCCTATCAATTGCTGAAGAAGAGTACATAGTTGTTGCATCTTGCACTTCACAAGTAATCTGGATTCAAAGTCAGCTTCGTGACTATGACATCAACATGAAGCGAATCCCCTTGTATTGCGACTCAGAGAGCGCCATTCGCATATGTCACAACCCAGTGCAACACTCAAAGACGAAAAACAAAGCACTGAGGTATCACTTCATCAAAGATCATGTGGAAGGTGGAAATGTTGAGATACACTTTGTAAGATCCGCTGATCAGTTAGCTGACATCTTCACGAAAGCCTTACTTGAAAAATCCTTTAATCTAATTCTACAAGGCTTAGGAATGATAGAAGTTGAATCCGTTCCGAAACCACCTTCGCAGTCATAAGTTTCTGATAGGCCTGCGAATCGGTGCGAATGATCGTAGTGACTCGCAGTCATCGTTTTGGCCTACGAATTGGTGCGAACGCTCGCAGTGACTCGCAACCAACTGTTCACACTGCGAATTGATGTGAATGTTCGCAGTGACTCGTCGTCTAGTGTTCATTCGTGGTTTGGAACTCTTTGTATCCTTTGTATATTTTCTTTATTTCTTTTTATTTCTTTTTGTTTTTTTATTTCTTTTTCAGAGAAATCAAAAATCCAAAAATATTTTATTTCTTTCTGTTTTTATTTCTTTTTCAAGAAAACAAAAATACCAAAAATATTAGCTAATTGAGCAGGTTTGAAGGCAAACATCTTGGTGTTCTCAATTACGAATGATGGGGCAGGTATATATTCTGAACCTTTGCATTAGTTGCGTGTCCCTAGAAGCATGTTGTTGCATGTCGACCAAAGCCTCAAAGACTTTCTATGTAGAAGCCTTAATGAATCGATAACACCAATCGGATCTTCCCAATAAGGCTATTTATACTCATAGGTCAAGAGTTAGCTGACTCTTCTCATAATTGAGTTAAGAGTTAACTGCTTTGTCACTTTCGCATAGCAGAGGTACATTCCTTCTTTGGAACCACCACATACCATATCTCCATCAACTTTCGCATTCACAAATGTAACCATTGAGACTCTCAGAAGTTACCATTGAGGTTTATGGTTACAACCAATTCTGTGTTGATGATCTTAAATTCTTTATAACCACAAATTGAGTGAAACCCAAAATCCAACACATATATACGAATTGATGGTGAACAATATACATGTTCTAGATATTTCACCATGGAACTAACAAATGTCCACTTTCATGGTCAGTTCCAAGAAATATCTTTTTCTTTTTGAGTGATCTTAACGAAACGTTCTAGACCTAAGAAGTTTCTTCCCAATAGATCCAGTTTTTGTTTTTCTTGAGATTTCTTTACTTATCGTAGTCACTCAAAATAATTCCACAGCGTACTTGTTGTTATGGCTACACCGGTCAGGCAAGTACTTTATCTGAACGATCGGACTTATATCAAGTTTTGTAGTTTGGTTGAAGATAAAAGCCACCCTCAAAGCCTAATGAAAAGATGCTTTTCATTGTTTCTCAACAAAGATGTGATTATAATTCAAAAGGAAACCACACAGACACTTTAGAGTCTCTCTTGACTCTAAAGGGAGATATCACTACCCGGGATCCACTGATTTGTGTCTCTATAAGACATCACTAAAATCCCATATAATTTTGATTCATTTATTTATTTTTAGCACACTCTCGCATGAAGATCCTTGTGATTTTCCAAAGTCTGGTTCGTGGCACTCAGATTTACTTCTAGTTCCGCAAACATGATGATGAATATTCACTACAAAAGTTCATAAAAGAATCAACCGAGAAAGCGCGTTGCTGACGCAACATTTTAAAAGATAAGATTGGGTGCGGGAATTTGAAACGACGTTGATTTGACGCCGCCTGACACACAACGCAACTGTCAGTCATGCCTTTTTAGGCGCCTTTTCAGTAACCGATGCAACCAATCGATGGTTTTCTCTCACCTACCACTCCGTATAAAAGGATTTCAACGCTTCATTAATTAATTACTACTCTTAAAAGGAAAACAAATCCTCCGGTGATTATAGTCTCTACTGTTCATCGTCTTCTTCATCATGCTTTAATGGTAGCCTCATCAGAGACTCCTTCAGTTGCAGACAATGTCGCTCAATCCTCAATCCTCAACCTCAAGGCTCATCAAAACTTCATCCTTGATCTTGACCCGGCGAAATACGAGGGGTTTCTTCAACCCATCGTCGAATGTTTGTGGTATTCTCCGCTTTTTATTGGACTTACCAAGTCAGAAATTGTTCCTCTTGTGCATCTCTCCAAGGCATACTCCACAGCCAATTACTCCAAAGGGGAAGAACTGATCTCCTTTGAGATCTTCAACAAAAAGACCAAAATTACCAAATCTAGGTTCTGTCAACATCTAGGGCTTCCTCTGGATTGTGACCTAACCCTGAGAGTGTCTCCAACTTAGCAATTCTGGAGATGTTCTACCAGATGGGCTACAAGGATTCATTGTCTGCTGTTTCCAAGTTCAAGAAACTTAATTTGTCACCAATGTGGAACGGTCTCTTCACGCTACTCTTCAAGAGCTTCTCAGAAAGGGTTACCAGCTCGGACTGTGCAAGCAAGCTATTCATGACAATGATATACGACATCTACTCCGACATCAACTTGGATTACAGGTCTTTTCTTTGGGCTCAGTTGGTTCAAAGCACACTTTTTACCACACGACACAGTGAAATCTCCTGTGCTCGGTTCTGGACTATCATTGTTCAAAGGGCGATAACCAAAGTCAACATTCCGGTCTTGGAAGGGTCATGTACGACAGCCATTCAAATCTTTCACACCTCCAACATCATCCTCGCAGATAACTCAAAGTTTAGTTTCATCGGCTCTATTCCTGAAGCAATGCTTCGTGACGTTCCTCCAACGAGTGATGTAGTGCGAGCCTATCACCGTTTTCCCGTCTCAGGCTTTCGCCTCTTGATAGATGAAATGTGAAAGATTATCAAAGAAGCAGACATACCTAAGAAGGGAGGCAAAAAGAAGGGCACGAAAGTTGGTCCGTCTGAACCATCACCATCTCCAAAGAAGGCTGGGAAACGAAAGCCTGAAACCGAACCTTCTGCACCAGCTAAAGCACCAAAAAGGAAGCGAGTCAAGAAAATGGCTCATAGAACACGAACTCCGGCACCAAGCGATCATGAGTATTCGCAGTCACCAACCGTTTCAGATGTTCCTATTCAAACGGAAGTTCGCAACGAAGAAGATGTTACATCTCAACCAAAGGTTTCAGAGCCTGCCACTACGAATCTTGAGGTAACGACTGAAATCCCAACTTCTGTTCCCGTTACTAAAGAAATTTTCCAAGATTTTTCTATCCCTTATCCAACCGCCACTATTTCCACTCCCATTACAATTGCCCCCTAACCACCGGTGTCATTGGGAGTTTTACAAGTCCAAACTCCATTCTTTACTGATTCTACTGCAACCACCACTACCTTCACTGTTGATCCTCCAGTAACTGTCAACGCATCTGATGTGGGGGCAGGTGCTTCAGGTTTCACAGTCGGTCATTCCACTCCACCCATCTCTCCTTTCCGCCAAGATGACCCAGATACGATCTATGGTGGTGATGACGACGACTTCACAGGATTCACGTACAGTCCATTTAACGTTCGGACTGAAAGTGATGACGAAGCTACCATCACAAGAGGGCAACTCAAGGCAATAAATGAGAAACTAGATTCATTGCTCCAAGCTTCTAAATCATCATCCAGTGACGACTATTCACAAGCAAGAATCAAGTCCTTCCTTGAGACCCATATGAAAGAACACTCCGCAAACCTTGAAAAGACAAACAAAGCGTTTGATGCTTCTGCTTTAGTGTGTAACAAAACGATCGGAAAAGTCGATAAACTAATAATAGATGCTCATCTGTTCATGGAGAAATTTCAAACCTCCTTTGAGTCCAAAACAGCGAAGGCTAATGAAGTTATTTCTAGCCTTGGATCAACAATAAAAACGGAGAAAGCAAAACTCGAATAGGTTCGCACTGGTCTTCAAAAAGACAATGTCAAGCTCAAGTCATCTATTTCATCGAAGATCACAGAACATCAAGATAACTTGGCAACTGAAAGCAAAATAATGGATGCTCTTGCTGTCAAGACTGAAAAGGTGAAAGTTTTAACAGTCAAACTGGAGCATGTAGAGAAAAAAATCAATGATCAGCTGTCCGAAAAGGCAGTTATGAAAAGTTGTGTCAAAGTCATTCAACTAATTTATGACGAACTTCACAATGAATGACTGGGAGAGGAGCATTAATTAGCTTTATAACATGCTCAATAATGTCGAGGAAAACATCAAGAAATCTAGGAACAATCAAGTGTTGATGATCCGCGAGGGTCAAATCTCTAAGAAGAAAATCGGTAATAACAACGGTAAGGGGAAAGGAAAAGCTGCCAAGAAAGGCAAGGGCAAAGGAAAGGGTCAAGGGAAGCCTCATGCTACCAACCCAACTCCTAAGCCCAATCCTAGTGCTCACTCTTATTGCTTTCACTAAAATGAAAGGCGACAATCGAAACGCAATTGTCGCAAGTACCTAAAAGGAGTTAAGAAGAATAGGGCCAACCAGGTTGGCACCTCATGTATATATGTGACTGAATTATATTTTTTACGTACTAAGTCTTGGGTATTCTGTCACACCCCCAAAACAAGGATGGAGGAAATGTCCGGGGGTGGAGGACTTCATGTATAGTATCATAACAACAATTGTAATAGTAATTCAAGCAAACACAACCAACATATATATAATTGAAAAAGTTACATCATTGTATGAATTACATGTTTACGAATCAATTACAATATGTTGACAAAATATGAAATAGTAGACGCCTTAGCGTCCCATCCTCAAAAGCACTTGGTTACCTGTTTAATGATTTCCTGAGAATACAAGTTGTTTGAAAAAGTGTCAACACAAAGGTTGGTGAGTTCATAAGCTTTTGTTTGGTATTATTAAAAGCCTTTCGTTTGTAAAAGTAGTATTTGTTTTAGAAAAATCCAATATTTTCCTTAAAATGTATATGTAGTCTTAAATCCAAAGACCGAAATGTATAAGTAACTTTTCTTACTTATAATAAATAATGTAAGTTTAAATCGACATAAACTTGTTTAATTTTAATGAAGTTCCCGTAAATTCCAATATTCATTAATACTTTATGTGAGTTTATTAAAGCCTTTTCTTGTAAAAGTAGTGTTCGTTCCAGAAAATCCAATATTTTCCTTAATGTGTAAATGTAGTCTTAAAACCCAAAGACCGAAATGTACAAGTAGTGTTCGTTCCTTATAGTAAAACAATGCAAGTTTAAATCGACATAAACTCGTTTGATTTTAGTGAAATCCCCGTAAATTCTATGTTTGTTAATACCACATGTGAGTTATTATAAAAGCCTTTTCTTGTAAAAGTAGTGTTCGTTCCAGAAAATCCAATATTTTCCTTAATGTGTAAATGTAGTCTTAAAACCCAAAGACCGAAATGTACAAGTAATTTGTCATATTTATAGTAAAACAATGCAAGTTTAAATCGACATAAACTCGTTTGATTTTAGTGAAATCCCCGTAAATTCTATGTTTGTTAATACCACATGTGAGTTATTATAAAAGCCTTTTCTTGTAAAAGTAGTGTTCGTTCCAGAAAATCCAATATTTTCCTTAATGTGTAAATGTAGTCTTAAAACCCAAAGACCGAAATGTATAAGTAATTTGTCATATTTATAGTAAAACAATGCAATTTTAAATCGACATAAACTCGTTTGATTTTAGTGAAATCCCCGTAAATTCTATGTTTGTTAATACCACATGTGAGTTATTATAACCATGCTATGACCTAGTTGGCCTGAAACGACGTTCTTCAGGCGTCGGAAATGTTATGACATTTGTCACCCCAGACCTGTCGGTCTAGTTGTTGCATGCAGCTAAGGTGTGGGTTTGTCAGACCCAATATAGAACTTAATGGTAATTTGAAGTAAATGTCTCACAAAGTCATTAACGGAATTACGTGTTATGAAAACTTGGTACCGTATGGCCGTACCTTGCTTAATGAAAATCTTCTTTGTATAAATATACCCTTTTTAAATGTATGTGTTATGTAATGTATCATAAACTATACCTATTATAGTTTATCAACCAAGGGTAGTACGTAGTAATGTATGCAAACTATATTCAAAATAGTTTATTAAATGTTTGAATATATCGGTTGTACTTTGATTAAAATCACTTGTTATTCTTTATATTCAATATGTCCAAATCCATTTGTAAACTGATGTGTGTCTATATATTAAGACAAAATGACATATATTGCAATAACATATAGTCACATAAAGATATACACCTTGCTCATCATGTTACAAGGTGAAATGAAATTGACAGCAGCTTTTTGTTGAATACAGTTTCTGTTGCTGTTCTTAGAAAATTTATAGAAAAATCATCAAAGCTCTAAATCCAAATCCGAAAATTCTGAGAGTTTGGAATATGAGTCTAGTTTGTTCGTAAATTTTATCATGATTTTTAGTGATCTCTAACAGAGGTGAAAATGTCCATAATCACAGACTGGTCCGGGTTTGCCTCTGAAATGATAGGCAGTTTTGTAAAAATCACCATAAATTGAAGAAAAATCACATGGAGATGTGCAAGTAGCCATTTTAAAGCTAAGAGTTTGAACTACTTGCACCTGGAACAGTTTTGAAAACTAAAATATTTAAGTTGACCAAAACAGTCCGTGATCGAAGTTCATCTTTTCTGATGTAATCTGATAGAAAAAGTTTAATTGTGTTCTTGATGATTTTACTTGTATTCCCCCCTTAAAACTTAAGAAAAACATGTAAATGTAGGGGTATGAACTCACCTTATGTGATTTCAGTAGATGAAAGTGAGATAGAGGAAGTGTTCAACCCAAGAACACTAAGAAGATGTCTTGATGATTCGAGAATCTAACACCGAATAAGATGGAATTTGTGTAAGATATCAATGATTTGAGTAGAATGGAGTTTAATAATTTTGTGAATGATGAAGATACTTACTAATTGAAGAAAGAAATCCCGGGAGAAAGGCTTGAAGTTCTTGAAGTTGAGAGAATTTTGGAGAGTGTTCTTGGTTGCTAAGTGTAGAATGAAAGGGCTTTTAAGGAGAATGAGGAGAGAGGACCAATCCTCCAGCTCTTAGAACGTGGGAAGAGCTAGAGATAGGGTGTAAAGGTCCCCCAAGGAGACAAGGGGTGGTTGGAAAGAATGGCTGATCATAGAGTGAGGTGGTGGTGGCTTGCTTTTGTCATAAAATAACGAAAAGCAAATATTCCCTCAATAATTAGTCCAACCACCAATTCTTTTAATACATTTTTATAAAAACCCTGGAGATTTATATATTTTGGGGCCTTAGTTTATAAAATAAAGTTTTGGGTGAAAATCCCACGTTAAAATAATGAAAAACGGAGTTAAAACGAAGTCGTAGTCGAAAAACTGGTAAAAAGGGGCCGTCTGCGAGACCTCTCGCATGGGCTGTCTGAGAGGCTTCTCATGCGAGGCTTCTGTCCTGAGAGGCTTCTAATGAGAGGCTTCGGTCCTGAGAGGCTTCTCATGAGAGGCTTCGGTCCTGAGAGGCTTCGGTCCTGAGAGGCTTCTCATGAGAGTTTTCGCTTCTAATAGGAGAGTTTTGGTTCCTTAAGGTTATTTTACCCGTTTTTACCCCGTTTCAAGTGGTTTTTGACCCGGTTAAGGGTCGAGATGACCCAAATGATTACAAAAAGTGAAAGTAACTTTTGAGAGAGATTCGTGAGAGATTTGGGAGAGATTTTAATAGAGAGAGATTGAGTGAAAGAGATTGAGAGAGGTTTCGTTTGTGATCTTTTTGAGTGTCCGGCTTCGCAACGCAAGGTCCATAAACCCCCTTTAAGCCATGATTTAGTGTCCTACACAATCCCGATGATTGTGCAATAGTGTTTTATCGCTTTGGTTCGTTGTTTAGCACTGTTAAGGCTAAGGAAAATCAAACACATGAACTTTCCAAATGATGATTTCTCATTAAAATAGCGAATTATATAGTGATTACATGACGTAAACCCTAACATACAAGGGTTATTGGAGTTGACCGGTTTGACTTGTTGACTTTGTTTGACTTTGACTTGACCGAAATTTGATGGTTGTCACATCATCCCCCCGTTAGAAGGAATTTCGTCCCGAAATTTTCATTTTGACTGGGATTTCAAGAGTTTGGGAAGAGATGTGGATACTTTTGTTTCATCTGATCCTCGCGTTCCCAGGTGAATTCGGGTCCTCGTTCAGTGTTCCAGCGGACCTTCACAATAGGAATACGACTTTGCTTTGTTCTTTTGATCTCTCGATCCATGATTTCTACCGGTTCTTCCACGAAGTGGAGACTCTCGTTGATTTCAATTTCGTCAAGAGGTATCACGAGGGCCTCGTCGGATAGATTTTGTCAATCATATTTTCGGGGTTAAAAAAATAAAGTTTTATTAGTTACCTATAGCGACAACTTGTCGTCACCACAGGTTTAATCTATTACGATGACTTGTTGTCGCTATAGGTTTTTAACAAGAGCCAACGACATACCTATAGCGACACACAAGTCATAATTTGCATGTGTGAAGACTAGGAGTACTTTCTAACTGGTTCATGTGTGAAGACTTGGAGTACTTTCTAATGAAAACTGTGCTACTGGGGAAATTGGAAACTGGTACGTAGCTTCAAAGTCAAGAATATGCAGTAGGCATGTGATGCATTAAATGCATGAGGCACACAAGTCATAATTTGCAGCAACATATACGTATATGTGTGTGAATTGAAGAAGAAGGTTACGGCTCAAAGAATATATATATATATATTCATTTTCTCTTCATTTGTTAGATACACAATAACCATAACATCATAGACTATATATATTCAATTTCATTTGTAATTTTCACTAGTTTATATTCCGCGAGTGTTACCGAAATCATTTATCAATTTTTCAGAAGTGCTTAACTTGTTTTGTTGCATTCCCAACAATTTGCTATTAATTACTTCTCCCACTTTACTTATATAAATCATCACATTCTTACCGCGACTTTTAACTTCTCCCTTACAAATGGATCCACCTGCAGATCATCAAAACCCCATAGATGACCTCGATTGGTTTCAGTACTTTGATCATCAAGATCTTTTCAGGTATATATAAACGTCACTCATTACACCATCTTACGCACAGAAAAGTGATTTTGTCGACATTGATCAAAACATGGTTTGGATTTGTAGTGATCAAAAAGAGTCTTTCATCGTGTTGGATTTGATTATCTTGAGTTTTTGGATTTTTGCAGTGGTGACATGCTCAACCATCATGATTACGAGTTGTCGGAAAAATTGCATGAAGTGCTCGATCAGAACGTTTCCACAGTACTTAACAAAGATCAAAACATCATTTCTAGAAATGAGTTTCACGATTTTGATCCCCTTGAAGATATAAGCTTATGGGATTGTTGGGAGGATGGTAATTTACCATTGGTTAGTTTCAGTGAAGACTGTAAATCTGGTGGTGAGGCTACATGTAGTTCTAGTGCTGCCACCACTGATCACGGTGGCCGGAAGGTGGCAAAGAGATTGAGACCATTGGAGTTTGAAGAGATAGAGAAGTACTTTGAGATGCCGATAATCATGGCAGCAAAGGAACTAGGGATAAGTTTAACAGTGTTGAAGAAAAGATGCAGAGAGCTAAACATAAACAGATGGCCTCATAGAAAACTTAAGAGCCTTCAATCCTTCATTGAAAATGCCAAGGTAAATTATGATAATAACCTTCTATACATTACTCATGCACTTGGTAACCAAAGTAGTTTTGGTATTTTCTAAAATTTTAATTGTTAGTTTCTTTATGACTAAACATAGGTCCTAGGCATATGCCACATCAAATCAATTGATTTACTACGATCTCCTGATTTATATTTATATAAACTTAACTCATTGTAAATTTTGTGAACTCACATGAAAAATATATTGCATCTACCTTTAAAAAAAATTAGGAGTTGGGATTAAAGGAGGAGATAGAGACGTTAGAAGGGCACAAGAAGATGATGGAGAAATTTCCAGGTATGGAATTGACAGAAAGAACAAAGAAGCTTAGGCAAGCTTGCTTCAAAGCTATTTATAAAAAGAGAGGACTTAACAATCCTTAGCCATTTTGTTATAATTAGTGGATTTTAATCTACATTGTATGTGTTTTTCTCTTGATAGTTTGATACCCTTTTTAGTTTCATTTTATGTATTTGTCTATTGATTTTTAATGCAGAAAATTTTGTATAATTTGGGTATTATAGTTTGTATTATGTATTTAGCCATATTCTAGATTGCCGACACGACTACGCCGACGACTCTATACCAGAGGTCTATATAAATAGACTTATGAATTTAGTAGGAATAACTTGATTATAATCTTGTGATTTGTTCCATGTCTGATCCACTCCTAAGATTCACTTGACATGCCCCCAGTTATGTGTAATTAAAATTTTATTAGACTGTTGATCCTAATGAGTCTACCCTAAGTCCACACCAGACAATGAACAGGTCCTAAGGCGGACTCACCATTTCTAGGTCAATCATTTCTTAATTACACATAACTTCGAGGTACACCTAAAGAATCTTAGAGTTACCAGTTGTAAATTGTTTGTAATACCAAGTAATGAGATTCAATGAAATAAAATGCATGCCTATTTCATTGATAAACCTTTTAGTAAATATCCTTACCATTTATATACACATGTATAATTTCGCACTTTAGTGAACTATTCTTGGTGTTTCTGTTAACGTCTTGGAGACGGAGTTATGGTAGTGGGTAGAAGTAGGTTTTGTACGGGCGTTAAAATTTACACATCATGTTGCTCGTGCGAGAATAGGGGTAGAAGAGATAATTAATAGACACCTAATCCTATAATTACTTATAGGGGTGATCCTTATTAATTACGTCTATAATCACGTAGTGCATATCAGTTATACATAATTTGAGATAGAATAGACTTTCGAATAAATGACTCTACTCTAAGTCCACAACCAAACAAGGAACAGGAAGTAGAGCAATAGTCATAGATTCTGAGTCTATAATATCTTTAATTATGTATAACCTTGGCGTATGCACTCAGTTATCATAGGCCTACTAATAGAGGTCTTTAGTTTTCACATAAGTTGGTTATAGTATCACCAAATACTCCTATAGTATTTTTAGGTGTTTAGATTCGATTCTTAAAGTATTCCCTGTAGGGTGTAGTTAGGTTGTTAGATTTGTTGCCCATAATGACTACCCCCCATTATAGTCAACTCACTCCTCGGACAGATATAGTTGATCAGGCTATATCCTTCCCAGACTTGATTTACATATACCAAGGCATACCCATAATGTACAACTCCTCTTCTTTTACTTTATGTTCTTCTAGTTATGACACTATGTGAGCATGTATGCATGTATTTATACTTTTAATAAGAAACCATTTATTTTCTAAAAGTATATTTATTTGAAAAATGCACAAATCAGAGACTATTAGTCCCAATTGTGTTTATAGTTTGTATATCTTATGTGGTTTGATATACTTAATTCACTATAAACTGTGCTCGGATACCAATCTGTCACACCCCCAAACCAAGGATGGCAGAAATGTCCGGGGGTGGAGGACTTCATGTATAGTATCATAACAACAATTGTAATAGTAATTCAAGCAAACACAACCAACATATATATAATTGAAAAAGTTACATCATTGTATGAATTACATGTTTACGAATCAATTACAATATGTTGACAAAATATGAAATAGTAGACGCCTTAGCGTCCCATCCTCAAAAGCATTTGGTTACCTGTTTAATGATTTCCTGAGAACACAAGTTGTTTGAAAAAGTGTCAACACAAAGGTTGGTGAGTTCATAAGCTTTTGTTTGGTATTATTAAAAGCCTTTCGTTTGTAAAAGTAGTATTTGTTTTAGAAAAATCCAATATTTTCCTTAAAATGTATATGTAGTCTTAAATCCAAAGACCGAAATGTATAAGTAACTTTTCTTACTTATAATAAATAATGTAAGTTTAAATCGACATAAACTCGTTTAATTTTAATGAAGTTCCTGTAAATTCCAATATTCATTAATACTTTATGTGAGTTTATTAAAGCCTTTTCTTGTAAAAGTAGTGTTCGTTCCAGAAAATCCAATATTTTCCTTAATGTGTAAATGTAGTCTTAAAACCCAAAGACCGAAATGTACAAGTAGTGTTCGTTCCTTATAGTAAAATAATGCAAGTTTAAATCGACATAAACTCGTTTGATTTTAGTGAAATCCCCGTAAATTCTATGTTTGTTAATACCACATGTGAGTTATTATAAAGGCTTTTCTTGTAAAAGTAGTGTTCGTTCCAGAAAATCCAATATTTTCCTTAATGTGTAAATGTAGTCTTAAAACCCAAAGACCGAAATGTACAAGTAATTTGTCATATTTATAGTAAAACAATGCAAGTTTAAATCGACATAAACTCGTTTGATTTTAGTGAAATCCCCGTAAATTCTATGTTTGTTAATACCACATGTGAGTTATTATAAAAGCCTTTTCTTGTAAAAGTAGTGTTCGTTCCAGAAAATCCAATATTTTCCTTAATGTGTAAATGTAGTCTTAAAACCCAAAGACCGAAATGTATAAGTAATTTGTCATATTTATAGTAAAACAATGCAATTTTAAATCGACATAAACTCGTTTGATTTTAGTGAAATCCCCGTAAATTCTATGTTTGTTAATACCACATGTGAGTTATTATAACCATGCTATGACCTAGTTGGCCTGAAACGACGTTCTTCAGGCGTCGGAAATGTTATGACATTTGTCACCCCAGACCTTTCGGTCTAGTTGTTGCATGCAGCTAAGGTGTGGGTTTGTCAGACCCAATATAGAACTTAATGGTAATTTGAAGTAAATGTCTCACAAAGTCATTAACGGAATTACGTGTTATGAAAACTTGGTACCGTATGGCCGTACCTTGCTTAATGAAAATCTTCTTTGTATAAATATACCCTTTTTAAATGTATGTGTTATGTAATGTATCATAAACTATACCTATTATAGTTTATCAACCAAGGGTAGTACGTAGTAATGTATGCAAACTATATTCAAAATAGTTTATTAAATGTTTGAATATATCGGTTGTACTTTGATTAAAATCACTTGTTATTCTTTATATTCAATATGTCCAAATCCATTTGTAAACTGATGTGTGTCTATATATTAAGACAAAATGACATATATTGCAATAACATATAGTCACATAAAGATATACACCTTGCTCATCATGTTACAAGGTGAAATGAAATTGACAGCAGCTTTTTGTTGAATACAGTTTCTGTTGCTGTTCTTAGAAAATTTATAGAAAAATCATCAAAGCTCTAAATCCAAATCCGCAAATTCTGAGAGTTTGGAATATGAGTCTAGTTTGTTCGTAAATTTTATCATGATTTTTAGTGATCTCTAACAGAGGTGAAAATGTCCATAATCACAGACTGGTCCGGGTTTGCCTCTGAAATGATAGGCAGTTTTGTAAAAATCACCATAAATTGAAGAAAAATAACATGGAGATGTGCAAGTAGCCATTTTAAAGCTAAGAGTTTGAACTACTTGCACCTGGAACAGTTTTGAAAACTAAAATATTTAAGTGGACCAAAACAGTCCGTGATCGAAGTTCATCTTTTCTGATGTAATCTGATAGAAAAAGTTTAATTGTGTTCTTGATGATTTTACTTGTATTCCCCCCTTAAAACTTAATAAAAACATGTAAATGTAGGGGTATGAACTCACCTTATGTGATTTCAGTAGATGAAAGTGAGATAGAGGAAGTGTTCAACCCAAGAACACTAAGAAGATGTCTTGATGATTCGAGAATCTAACACCGAATAAGATGGAATTTGTGTAAGATATCAATGATTTGAGTAGAATGGAGTTTAATAATTATGTGAATGATGAAGATACTTACTAATTGAAGAAAGAAATCCCTGGAGAAAACCTTGAAGTTCTTGAAGTTGAGAGAAAAGATGAGAGAATTTTGGAGAGTGTTCTTGGTTGCTAAGTGTAGAATGAAAGAGCTTTTAAGGAGAATGAGGAGAGAGGACCAATCCTCCAGCTCTTAGAACGTGGGAAGAGCTGGAGATAGGGTGTAAAGGTCCCCCAAGGAGACAAGGGGTGGTTGGAAAGAATGGCTGATCATAGAGTGAGGTGGTGGTGGCTTGCTTTTGTCATAAAATAAGGAAAAGCAAATATTCCCTCAATAATTAGTCCAACCACCAATTCTTTTAAAACATTTTTATAAAAACCCTGGAGATTTATATATTTTGGGGCCTTAGTTTATAAAATAAAGTTTTGGGTGAAAATCCCACGCTAAAATAATGAAAAACGGAGTTAAAACGAAGTCGTAGTCGAAAAACCGGTAAAAAGGGGCCGTCTGCGAGACCTCTCGCATGGGCTGTCTGAGAGGCTTCTCATGCGAGGCTTCTGTCCTGAGAGGCTTCTAATGAGAGGCTTCGGTCCTGGGAGGCTTCTCATGAGAGGCTTCGGTCCTGAGAGGCTTCTCATGAGAGGCTTCGGTCCTGAGAGGCTTCGGTCCTGAGAGGCTTCTCATGAGAGTTTTCGCTTCTAATAGGAGAGTTTTGGTTCCTTAAGGTTATTTTCCCCGTTTTTACCCCGTTTCAAGTGGTTTTTGACCCGGTTAAGGGTCGAGATGACCCAAATGATTACAAAAAGTTAAAGTAACTTTTGAGAGAGATTCGGGAGAGATTTGGGAGAGATTTTAATAGAGAGAGATTGAGTGAAAGAGATTGAGAGAGGTTTCGTTTGTGATCTTTTTGAGTGTCCGGCTTCGCAACGCAAGGTCCATAAACCCCCTTTAAGCCATGATTTAGTGTCCTACACAATCCCGATGATTGTGCAATAGTTTTTTATCGCTTTGGTTCGTTGTTTAGCACTGTTAAGGCTAAGGAAAATCAAACACATGAACTTTCCAAATGATGATTTCTCATTAAAATAGCGAATTGTATAGTGATTACATAACGTAAACCCTAACATACAAGGGTTATTGGAGTTGACCGGTTTGACTTGTTGACTTTGTTTGACTTTGACTTGACCGAAATTTGACGGTTGTCACATATTCGATATTGTAAGTGGTACTAACATCTACATTGATTTGTAGGGACTAAAGAATGTTAGAGAACTCAGAGATGGTAATTTGGAACTCTATATGGGCAATGGCACTCGAGTAGTTTTCAAATCCATAAGATAATATCATCTTTTGCTTCCAAATGGTCTTAATCTTATTTTGAAAAATTGTTTTTATGTACCTAGTATAACTTGGATTTTTTCTCTACTTCTATTTTGTATGAACAACGTTCTCATTACAACTTTGACTTTGATTAAAAAAACATTTTTGTGTTTAAAGATAATGTGTTCTATTTTGAGACTTGTCCCAATAATATAATATATGAAATTGATTTAAACGGTTCATATCAAAAGGATGTATGAGATTTAAATGGCATTGTCAGCTTGAGCACATAAACAAAACTTGAATTGCTACGCTTCAAAATGACGGAATCTTATAATCAATAGGCTAAGAGTCTTTTGATGTATGTGAATCATGTCTATGTGGCAAGATGACCAAAACTCCTTTTACCGTTGTTGGTGAAAGAGCTTCGGATCTATTAGGACTCATACATATTGATGTATGCAGACCTTTTAGAACAATTACCAGAAGTAGTGAAAGATACTTCATTACATTTACTGATTACTTCAGTAAATTTGGATATGTGTATCTCTTGAAACACAAACATGAAGCATTCAATTTCTTCAAGGTCTTCCAAAATGAAGTACATAATCAACTTGTTAAAAAGAGTAAAATGTATGATCAGATTGTGGTGGTGAATATCTAAGCTATGAGTTTAATCAACATCTTAAGAATTGTGGCTTAGTGTCACAACTCACTCTACCAGGAACACCACAACATAATTTTGTTTTGGAAAGGAGAAATCATAATCTACTTGATATGGTATGATTGATGATGATTTATACTTCCCTTCCTCATTCGATTTGGGGTTATGCCCTTGATACCGCATCTCGAATTGTAAACATGGTCCCAACTAAAAAGTTTAGTAAGCCCCTTATAAGTTATGGCATGGAAAAGTTCCATCAATGTTTTACTTAAAGGTATGGGGTTGTGAAGCATATGTTAAAACAGAGACTTCTAACAAGCTTGTCCTAAGATCTCAAAAATGTATCTTTGTGGGATACCCAAAAGAAACCAGGGGTTATTACTTCTTCCAGAAAGTAGAGAACTGAGTGTTCATAGCCTAAAAGATAGTGTTTCTTGAAACTTACTTTATCTTGCATAAAGCAGGTGGGAGCCCCAATGATCTCGAAGAATTGTACCCATAATGCCTGACACCATTCTTTCTAAGGCTGACAGCCCTAGTACTGAAGATGAGATCAAGAGAATTAGTTGCATACCATATATCTCAGCAGTAGGTTCAATTACGTATTCTATGATTTCTACAAGGCTGGATGTAGCTTTTGTTATTTGTCTAACTAGTCGGTATAAGGCTAATATTGGGGAGAAACATTGGATGGAGGTTAAGAACATACTTAAGTACTTAAGAAAGACTAAATATATGTTTCTAGTTTATGGAGGAGTTGAATAAGAGCTAACTGTAAGATGTTACGTTGATGCTGTTTTCAACACATGATCGAGATAACTCACGATCATAGTCGAGCTAACTGCAAGAAGTGGTCACACTTTCTACAATAGAATCATAATATATGTTGTGTGTGAGGCAACTCAAGAAGTTGATTGGATGAATAAATTCATCGGTGATCTGGATGTTGTTCCAAAAAATGTCATTGAGATGCTTTGTGAAAAAACTGGTGCTAACTCTATCGCAAGAGACCCGATGGTTACCAATAAGACTAGACACATTCAACAAAAATTCAATTTCATTCGTCAAGAATCTGAATTGGGAAATGTATATGTTTAGAAGGTTCATACAGATGATAATCTAGTAGATCCTTTCATGAAGGCTCTTTTTCAAAACAAGTTTGAGGCTCATTCAAAAGGAATCAGGCTTCAATTAGCTAGTGATTGGATTTAAATATGTACTTTACTATACTTGGATATTCAGAACTATGTGGCAATGATATGTAATTTCTTTTTATATATGAGATATCTCTTCTTTGTTAATATTATTGTGTTCTATGTTGGCATAATATTTAATCATTAAATAATGTAATTACTCAAAAAATTTCATAGTCGGTCATTTTTCTGGGAGCGACTGTGAATTAAATATTGGCTTTGTTGATTTCAAGTGGTGAAATGGCAAAATGTTGCATCCAAATTCATATGTACTTGTTAAAGAACAACTACTGGATATGACTCGCATCAAGAATTAGTTCATGGATCGTTATCATAAGTGAATCTTAAACACATGTAAATATCTTTATGTCTTTCAACCTTAGATGCATATTAGAGAAATCAAGTATGGAGATTGTTATACTTTTACACTACTAGAAAACAGCCCTATAATGACACGCAAACAAGGACATGCACTGATTTACGATACGCATTTTTTGTGTGTCCTAATAATAATGTCAGTTTTCCAAAATCTGAAGGATAGAGGACACGCATTTGTGCGTGCCCTAAAATTAATGTCCAAAGGAAAAAAATTACAAACACGAAAGGAACCTAAATTTAAGTGGGTGTCATGTGTAGAGATGTTGTTTTATAAAATTTTAATACGCGTGTCCTCTTTGATACAACTAAGGGGGAAAACCAAATCCCCCAAAAATTCAAGTACCCCGCCTTCCCCAAAAATCGAACCTCACGATATCTTTCATGGAGTTGGCGATTGGGTTCTATGACTCCTCAAACTCAAAACGCCGGCGAGTTTAAGGTCTTTTTGTCCCCGATATCAAAGAAGAACTAGGGTTTTTATGCTCTGGAACTCACAAGTGTGCACCCATGAACTAGGGCTTTTATATCGGCTCACTACTAAACTCCACAAAAACGCAGGAGGGTTTTTTTTAAAGGACGAAAACACTCTCACTTCTCCTTGGCCTCTTCAACAACTGATGATTGCAGTACCTTACCTCACCTCGCCTTGTTGACAACCTCGAGCTTTCACTCTTGTTTCCCTAGCACTTTCTCATTTTCTACTTCAACCTTGAAAGAATCAACGGAAAGTTGGGTTCTATCAAAATCACATTAGTTTTCTTATTCTTACAAATACAGTCCCTCGTCAAATGATCTACCTTCAGTTTTGTTTTAATCAAAGAAATCTAATATTTTGTTTCCACCTCCTTCCAACTCTCACGATTCCATCATAAAAATTCCCCGATTCCCAAACCCTAATTTTTAATGATGACATAGTAATCTGACGCCAATAATGAAAATTGGTGACTCAGATTCTTTTTCAAAGATTTTGAAAGATAGGAAGGCAGTGGACCAGAGGGTTGATGAGGTTATTGAGAATGGAGGGGAGCAGGTCAGTAATGGTGGAAGTTGGAGCTCCATCGAGTACATAGCTCTGCTCAATGCTTTAAAAGGTTTGCTAAAAGATTCAGCCGTGAGGTGGGAGAAGATTACAAATGTTGTTCCTGGAAGATCAGGGGAAGCTTGCATGCAGACGGTTGCTAATCATAAAAAAGATTTTAGGAGTTCAAAAGTTTCTTCTGAGGATTAAATGTTAATCAATCAAGAGGTAATTGTTTTCTCATTTGAGCATAACATTTAATTCTATAGCAATTTTGGGTGCATGATGGGATGTATGACTGATTAAATTCTGTAGTTACTATTGAAACTATGAAGTTATTAATTTTAAATCTCCATAATATATTGCTAAAGATCAAATTAGACATGACAACTTAAATCCATTTCTTTAATTTGGGATGTTGAATCCACGAACGAAATTTGCTTGACTGAGGATGGAAATGTAATGCATAACAACTACTAGTGAATCAACTTAAGGAAGAGTGTGAATGGGTTTATGTTTAAGGAGATTGATGGGTAACTGCTTGCTTCGTGTATTGAATGCAAGTTGGATGACTATTGATGAAACCTTACGATTGTTGATGATTTATAACATACTTTAATATGATGATTTTGTTACCATATATTTTCTTTTTTGGTGTTTATTTATTGACAAATCCTGCTAAATGGAAAGTACAAAGAAAGCAACAAAGGGATTTGCATAATGCTAGCATGAATATATTCTAATTATCAAGATTGATGCTATAATTTCATTATTTGATTGTGTTATGGATGCTTCACACTTTTTACATATTACCTTTTCATTCAAGAAAAAGGTTTTCACAAAAGCCCCCTTTTTATTCCAATCATTAGCCTCCAGATATAGTGCCCTTAATAACATACAGTTAGGCAATTTGATTTTCTTTATAAACAAACATTGACGTGAGATTGTTATGATGATAAATTATGTGTTGTACACAATTGTGCAGTTGGTTTTCTTGATTGTGCGAAATTTTTCTTAAAGCCACCAAAGGGTGGGCCCCTTCTCTCCCTGAATTCACTGATGGAGTAACTCTCTTCCCTTTTTATCCATCCAAAATTATGAATAAAAATATAAAAAATCTTAATTTTTGTTATAAATATTAGATATTATGCTACCATCAGGCTTGAATGATAGAATTGATGTTACAATGGCAAATGATGTTACTTGAATGTTACTGCATTTTCAAAACTTTTGATCATTTGATTAATGTTATTGTGATTGTAATTTTTAAGGATTTTTTACTCTAACGTTACTGATACTATTTAATGTCATTGTGTACTAGATGTTGTACACTTTGGTTGTCTAGGAACTGGGAATATATATATATATATATATATATATATATATATATATATATATATATATAAAAGTTATAAAGGACCTGTTTAACCGTCTTCTCAATATTATACAACTGCTTGGAAAGAAATAGGCTTCTAAACACCTCATACGACCCAGTTTAAAACCAGCGTCTATTAGTCTTTGACATAAGAATCGCTTTTATCTTATATAGATCAAGATTCTATTCATGATGAAAGCAACTAATCAATTCACACTATTGGACTTATCATAATGACTTTTGTACTTTCTATATATCAAGATTCTGTTCGTTTACTAGCTGTTGAGGGTTGTGCTACTCTTGGGAAGGTGCTGGCAGTGAAAGAGGTGCTGATACTACCGATAATGACCGACAAACATGGTACTCTTTCTTAATAAATTACAATTTTGGTCCCAAAAACTTTTCTTTTGCAGTTTTAGTCCTCCATATTTGTAATGTGTTTGTTACAGACTTAAGGTATTGAAGGTGCTGAAATCAATAAGAGTCTTTTGGCTCTAAAGGAGCACATTCGTGCACTTGATAATGATCAGCTTCATATCCCGTTTCATGGGAGCAAACTGACTGAAGTTCTTCCCGATTCGTTTGTTGCAAACTCAAGGACTGTTATGATATCTTGCATTTCACCAAATGATGGTTCTTGTGAACACACTCTCAATACCTTGAGATATGCTGATAGGTATGTTATTTTCTTTCTATGAGCATCCCAAAAACCCGAGTTCTTTGAATATGTATCTGATATTACTTTACTACATGATAATAAACAGAGTTAAAAGCCTTCCAAATGGTTCAAAAAAAGATCAAGTTGGAAGCTCACAAACAACTACAAAGGACTCATCATCAGCAAACACACAATGCCTCTCTGACAATGAAGACACAAATATAGTATTTATAGATACAGGTAATAGAATAGGTGCACAGTCACAACGAGACAACATCTCTTAAGATTTCGAAAAACAAGAACCTCTTCCTCCATCATCCTCAAATTACACCCGCGATGACACCTGGCAGCAGGCTTCTGGTTTCGAAAAGGAAAAAGTTGATCCAATAAATATGTATTTCACTTCAAATGATACAGAAGAAACAACAGTCCAAAAAGTTTCACCACCTCAAAGAAAAAGTGGTGTTAATTGGCAGAAAAAGGATAGCAATGATGTTTTCTCAAGTGTGGGTAGTAAACAACCCAGTTATATGATGACATCATCAAAACAAACCGAAGTTGAACAGCCTCATGACGAAAATATCAATAAAATACTCGAGGTAAGTACTAGTAATTTATTTAGGGCTGTTTTTTTTATAGGGATGTTGGTGTTGTTGGCGTAATTCAGGAATTGGCCTTCAGGGGCATTTTGGGAATTTTATATGGAAACTATTTTTTAGCCGTATTTGAGTTAGTTTAGGATTCCATATCCTTTAGTATAAATAAGCGTATTGTTTTAGGTTTGCTTTTTGGTTTTTTTTCCAGCATTAAAAACTCTTGTTGAGCAAGTAAAAGTTCCCCGTTTTTCCATTCCCCTGTTATCATCCCTGTTGCTGCTGTTGCTATGCAGTTTTTTTCCCTTTTCTTCCTTCCTGTTTTATCTTGTTTTTTGTTATTAGGCAACCAGGTTGCAGCAAGGTATCAGGTAGATACCTTACATTTGGTATCAGAGCTTGAAAAAAATACCCCATTAATAACAGCCCTAACATGGAAGGACAAAAGAAAGATGGCTCATTCTCTCTCCAATACCTGCTGTTGACCAGGAGTAATTATGCTGTCTGGGCCATAAAGATGAAGATAGCAATGCAGGCTCAAGAAGTGTGGGAAGCCATCGAACCAAAAAACCCACAGAATCAGGTTAGTGTAAAGAAGAATATGCTTGCGATGGCCATCATAGTCCAAGCAGTACCAGATGAAATTCTACTGTCTTTGGCAGAGAAGGAATCAGCAAAAGAAGCTTGGGATACGCTTAAGACTCTCTACATGGGTGCTAATCGCGTAAGAACAGCAAAAGTACAAACACTCAAAGCAGAATTTGAGGTGTTAACCATGAAGGAGTCGGAGAGAGTTGATGACTTTTCTGGAAAGTTAAGCAACATAGTAAACAACATTCGAGCATTAGGAGACAATATGGAAGAAGATTACGTGGTGAAGAAGATGCTAAGAGCAGTTCCGTCTCGGTTTGTGCAAATTGCTTCCACCATTGATCAATTCGTAGATCTGGATACTATGTCTTTTGAAGAAGTTGTAGGGCGACTGAAAGCTCATGAGGAGAGAATCTGTGGGCATGTTGAAGTTGATAGCTTCTACTTACCCATCAAGAATGGACCGAAAGAAGTAAGAAACAAAGCCATGATCAGTCACGCTCCTCTAACAAAAACAACCGGGGAAACTTAAACAATTATCGAGGCCGAGGAAGAGGTCGAAGTAGAGGAGGAGGTAGAGGTGGTGGATACCGTGGAGGCCAAGGAAGAGGTAGTAATAACCAGCAACGAGAGAATACTCGTGACACGAACGACAATAGAGACAAGAGCAAAATCCAGTGCTATAATTGTCAAGAATTCGGGCATTATGCAGCAAAATGTAAAAATCCACGAAAAGAAAGAAATCAAGAAGTTAATATGGTTCAAGGTCCAATTGATAACGAACCAGCCCTTCTCTTGGTAGCAATCCATGAGATCAAGACAACTGAGGAAGTGTTCTTAAATGAAGAAAAAGTCAATCCAAAATTGACACCACTAGGAAGCAACAACAATCAGTCAAAGATTTGGTATCTTGACAATGGAGTAAGTAACCATATGACCGGGGATAAAACCAAGTTTCGTGATCTGAATAGCTCGATTCAAGGCTATGTCAAGTTTGGAGATGGTTCCAAAGTACGAATTGAAGGCAATGGTTCTATCGTATTTCAATGTAAGGATGGAGAACATTGAGTGCTTCAAAGTGCTTAGTACATACCAAAGTGATGTAGTAACATCATCAGTTTGGGACAACTAGCGGAAAAAGGGGATCAAATATATATGCACGACTTATTCCTTTGGATCCACGATGAAAAGAACCGACTGCTCATGAAGGTAAAGCAATCTGAAAATCGACTCTATAAGATAATCTTAAATGAAGTTGAGTCTCAATGTCTACTTGGAGAAGCTACCGATCAGACATGGCGTTGGCATGCTCGTATGGGACACGTGAACTTCAACACGCTCAAGCAAATGTCAGACAAAAACTTGGTTGTTGGTTTGCCAAAAATAAACATCCCCACACATTTATGTGAAGGCTGCTTGATAGGGAAGCAAACTCGAAACCCCTACCCAACAAGTACAATATTCAGAGCTTCAAAAAGGCTAGAGCTCGTACATGGTGACCTATGTGGTCCTATTATTCCACCCACACCAGCCGAAAATAAATATTTCCTCCTACTGGTTGATGATTACACCAGGGTAATGTGGATTTACCTTCTAAAAGCTAAAGATGAAGCCCTAAAGTTTTTTAAAGAATTTCAAAAAAAGGTGGAAACAGAAGTTGGAGAGAAAATAAAGACATTACGAACTGATCGTGGGGGGGAATTTCTCTCAAGTGAATTCACCTCATATTGTAAAGAAACGGGTCTTAATCGACATTACACGGTACCATACTCTCCACAACATAACGGGGTTGTGGAGAGACGAAATCGCACTATAATTGAGATGACACGAAGCAATCTTAAAAGCGTGGATGTACCTGAAGTATTGTGGGGAGAAGCCGTGTGTCATGCCGTCTACATTCTTAACAAATTGAGTACAAAAGCTCTTAAAGATTCCACCCCATACGAGATGTGGACAGGAAGAAAATGACAAGTTGAGCACTTTAGAGTTTTTGGCTGCATTGCTTATGTGAGAACACCAAACACACACCTAAAGAAACTGGAAGATAGAAGCAGCAAGATGGTTCATCTAGGCATTGAAAAGGGATCAAAAGCTTATAGACTTCTTGATCCAGATACATGGATGATTCGTATTAGCAGGGACGTAAAATTTGATGAAGAAGCAAAGTGGACATGGGAAAAAGCAGTAAAGATAAAACCCATTCCAGGTGTAATTTTAACGTTTGATGGGTTCACTATAAGTGACATGACGGAAGATTAAAATTATGATTTAGGAGGTTACCAAGAAGAAAATCAGGTATGGAGCGAGCCAACTCCATTAAGTCGTCAAGTTTCCACCACTACTCCAGAAAGTTCGACAAGCTCAAATACAGGTAGCGAAGACTCAACAAGTGATAGCGCGTTAAGGTATTGAACACTTAATGATATTTATCAAGATTGCAAACAATTACTTCTAATGGAAGATATTGAGGAACCCAAGACATATTCTGATGCAAGTATGAAAAAGAATGGGTAGAAGCTATGAAAGTTGAATTAGATGCAATTGAAAGAAACAAGACTTGGAACCTAGTAGAACTACCACCAGGGAGAAAAACCATCGCTCTGAAGTGGATCTTCAAACTCAAAAGAGATAAAAATGGGAATATAATAAAGCACAAAGCAAGGCTAGTTGCCAAGGGTTATGTACAAAAACCCAGAATTGATTTCGATGAGGTATTCGCTCCTGTTGCTCGAATTGAAACTATACGCATCATATTAGCTTTATCAGCAAAATCCGGTTGGAAAGTACATCACCTTGATGTAAAGTCAGCGTTTTTATATGGTGATTTAGAGGAGGAAGTATACGTCTCACAACCAGAAGGATTTGTGAAGAAAAATCAGCCAAGGAAAGTCTACAAACTATCAAAAGCCTTGTATGGTTTACGCCAAGCACCAAGGGCTTGGAACTCTAGGCTGCACAAATACTTGAAGCAACTAGAGGCAAGAAGGGAAGTCTTCTTATTGTAGGGGTATATGTTGATGATATGATTGTAACAGGAAGTTGTGATAACGATGTGAAATTGTTTAAGCAACAAATGAACAAAGAGTTTCAGATGACTGATTTTGGGCTGTTAACATACTACCTGGGCATAGAGGTAAGTCAATATGAAGGGGGAATTATATTAGTGCAAACTGCTTATGCAAAGAAAGTGCTTGAAAAAGCTGGTATGCATGATTGTAACCCATGTAGATATCCTATGGAACCAAGGCTGGAGCTAACAAAGGATGAAGAAGAGAACTCGTTGATCCCATGAAGTATAGGAGCATTGTTGGTGGTTTGAGATACCTCACACACACCCGTCCGGATATCTCATATTCTATAGGTTTGGTAAGTCGTTTTATGGAAAAACCTACTAAGAAACACCTTCAAGTTGTTAAACATATTCTAAGATACATTAAAGGAGCAACTATGTATGGTTTGGAATATGTAAGAAGCAGTAAAGAATATGGTGTCATAGGCTATATAGATAGTGATTTAGCTAGAGATGTGATTGATAGGAGAAGTACATCAGGTATGGCATTTTATCTCAATGAGAATCTTGTTACATGGAACTCACAAAAGAAACAAAGTGTGGCACTTTCATCCTGTGAAGCTGAATTTATGGCAGCTACAAGTGCCACATGTCAAGGAGTTTGGATAAGAAGATTGCTTGGAGAGTTAACCGGAAGAAGGATCAGCCCTATAGTGTTGTATGTTGACAACAAATCAGCTCTGGAACTGATGAAGAACCCGGTGTTCCGTGGAAGAAGCAAGCATATAGACACAAAATACCACTTCATACGTGACTTGGTTAAGAAAGGAGATGCAATTGTGCAACATGTGGGAACTACTGAACAACGGGCTGATATATTTACAAAATCTATGGCTAAAGTAAAGTTTGAAGAAATGAGAAGTCTATTAGGAGTGAAGAACATCTCGGTTCCTGAATTAGGAGGGAAAATGTTGGCGTAATTCAGGAATTGGCCCTCAGGGGCATTTTGGGAATTTTATATGGAAACTATTTTTATCCGTATTTGAGTTAGTTTAGGATTCCATATCTTTTAGTATAAATAAGGGTATTGTTTTAGGTTTGCTTTTTGGTTTTTTTTTCTAGCATTAAAAACTCTTGTTGAGCAAGTAAAAGTTCCCCATTTTTCCATTCCCCTGTTATCATCCCTATTGCTGCTGTTGCTGTGCATTTTTTTTCCCTTTTCTTCCTTCCTGTTTTGTTTTGTTTTCTGTTATTAGGCAACCAGGTTGCAGCAAGGTATCAGGTAGATACCTTATAGGTGTTTGGAGTTTGTAAGAAGAAGAAGCTTTGATTGCGGCGCACAGGAAAGAGATTGAAGATACAATAGAAATAGTCTGTCAAGTAAGGAGAAATTTGTTTAAATATTGTGTGTATAAAAATGAACAGACAGAGTACTTATTAGCCTTGTTGGAAATTAGGAAATGAAACTGCTTGCAGAAGTTGATAAACCAGGAAGCCTTATCGAAAACTACGTGACTCAGTTAAGTTTTGTGCTATCCCGCAAAGCAGCAAGTATTGTGAGCCTCCAAGCTCGCCTCGCCAGGTTCCAGCATCTCCTCAAGGAGCAGGAGATTCTCATCAGTAAGAGGCTACATCGTTAACACCCACACCCCACTCCACTTTCCCTTGTAATCTCTCTCTCTCTCTATCTCTCTCTCTCTCTCTCTCTCTATCTCTCTCTCTCCCTCGTATGTGCAAAAAAGACGTAAATGTCCTCAATCATCATCATCCTGATCATTTTAATTGTAGGAATCGAAAGAGAGTGGATTGTGATGTGATTGTGGAGATTTGATTGCTTTTGGTTTTGGTTTTGGTTGGTTAAGTTTTGATTTGAATGAATGGTGTTTTTGTGAAGAAGTGGAAAAAAAGAAAGAAAAAAACACAAGGTATTGCTTGCTGCTCTGCTGGTTTGGTTTTTACTTTTTATATATTTAATGCTGAATTACACCTTCCTACACCACGAAACTTATTATAATTATTATTTCATAATATGAATGTTGTTGCACATATTCTTCCTGTCATTGTTAATTTTTATTAGGTTAGTTTCTAACAAGTGAACTTTTTTTGGTTTTTGTTTTTATTTTCAAAATTCAAAACAAAATTTGAATGTTTTCTCTTAAAAACAGGACAAATCTTGGCGTGTTCGTTATATGGTCGCTAATCAACTTTATGAACTATGTGAAGGAGTGGGCCTTGAACCCACCAAGTATGTTCAATTTTCAAATCCAAAACAATTTCTTTTCTTTTTCTTTTTCTATTTTCATTTTTTAACATTTTCCTTCTAAATTATAATAGGAGTGAGTTAGTTCCAGCATACGTGAGGCTACTTCGTGATAATGAAGTTAAAGTACGTATTGCAGGCGCTGGAAAAGTTACCAAATTTAGTCGTATTCTTACCCCACAACTTGCAATTCAACATATTTTTCCATGTGTAAAGGTACAATCTTTAATAAAAAAATCTCGTATCTTACATTTATATTTCTTGTTTTTTTTATTTATTTTAATTTTGCTATCATAATTCTTCCGATAAAATCGTCTAGGAATTGTAATCAGATTCTTCTCAGCATGTTAGGTCCGTTCTCGCATCCGTTATAATAGGCATGACACCTGTTCTAGGAAAGGTAACCCTTTTTTCATTTGTTTTTTTAATAAATATATAAAAGTGAGATTTTATTTATCAGATATTAAATGTCAAGCTTTACACCAAATTTGGTGTTAGATCTTTCCAACACCACACCATTAAGTGTTGGTGAATAGTAAAACACCAAAGTTGGTGTTCAACTTTGTTATTTCAATTTGGTCTTTCAGTTTTGAATGTTATGTATACTTTAAGGTGGATAAACTCAAACTCTCCCGCCAAAGGTTAGTTTCTTTAGTAAGTTCATTAATTGTTTTATATTAGTTAACATCAACTGATTAATAAGTTGAATTGGTTATTTTATTTAGTGTCACGGTGAATAGCATAATAGCTAGCTAATGCTCCAAGCGCTCACTTGCCATCCATTTAAAGGGCCTTTAATGCGTGTCATTAAAGGCTATTTTGTAGTAGTATGTTGAAGTTTTTGATTAATTAGGTGTCTTGGTTGAACTGCAGGGGTAGTGTGGCAGATAATTAGGAGGAATTGATGGTGAATCAAGCATTTAAATGGATCGAACCGATTGTACATGTTTTGTTTTTCTATAATAAATATTATGCAATATTAGCAATGTATTACATTTACTTACTATTGGAATGATTATTTGTATTTGACATATTAGTGTAATGAATTGTCTTTCTTATTTATTGTATTTTATTTTGTATTATGATACTTCTAATGTGTAATTTAATTTGAAAACTACTAAATCTATAAAAAATATATAATTTTTAAAACATTTAAAATTATGACACGCAAAAATGTGTGTCGTCTTTCTTTATGACAGGAGCTTTAATAATACGCAATGCGAGTCGTAAATGTGTGCTGTAAAGTTACGTCACGCAAATAAGTGTCGTCTTCTTTATGACAGGGACTTCCCTGACACGCATTGTGTGTCGTAAGAGCGCATCGTAAATGCGTGTCGTAAATAGATGACTTGCATTTGTGTGTCGTCTTTCGTTATGGCAGGGCCTTCCTTGACACGCATTTGGGTGTCGTCTGAGTGTTTTGATGCTATTCCATGCTATTCCCAATCTTAGTTACTTTAGGCAAAATGTGAATTTGATGCTATTCCATGAAATTACACTTTGTACCCTTGCCGAGACGTTAGTGGAGCGTGTGTTGTTAACCGGCACACTAATTTGGGTCTTAGAAAAGGTGGCAAAGGGTTACTCAATGTTTGTCATAAATCAATGGAGCGTGTGTGGCTAACCGGAACATTGATTAGGTGACTGTAATATTGAGGGCACCATGTACGTTTGCATGGTTATTCACACCCTGTTTGTGATCCCCGGTATCTCAGTCACAAACTTGAGGGGCATATCGAGATTTAAACATGCCATTGAAAAGTTCAATGAATCTCAAAAGATCTAGGAGTTTCAATACATTTAAAACCTAATTTTTTTCGTTGTTCATGGTGGAAATTAGTGAATCGTCATTCACTTACCTTCAAATTATTTGCAATTAAAATTACGACATCCCTCTTTTAATTTGTAAATAATGTTGTTGGATCCTAGCCCTAATTTCTCATTTGGGTGTTTAATTGGGGATTCTTATCTAATCAAACTTTGTCTCTTTTCCCTTTCAGATGTCAAACTCGAACAACGCTCAAGGCTCGAACTCTTCCGGCTCGTTCTCACTCATGAATTTGTGTGGGAGGGTAATCTTCGACGGAAACAATTTCAATGATTGGATCTGCAACATACGAATGGTTACACGCTACGAGGACAAGGAGTATGTCCTCGACAAGGAGGTGAAGGAGATAAACATCGAGACTGCTACTCCCAAGGAGATTTCTTCTTATGAAACCCACGAGCGTGATGCTACGAAAGTCCATTGCATCATGCCCGCTACCATGACCGTAGAACTCCAAAAGTCCTACGAGGACTTCTACCCCTACGAGATGCATCAATATTTGATGGATAGGTACCATCAAAGCGCGAGGTAGGAGAGGTACGAGATCATCACTTCATTGATCACTACCAAGATAAGGGACGGAGAGTCTGTCACTGCTCATCTCCAGAAGATGCAAGGATATGTTGACCGCCAGCAGAAGTTAAATGCAGACTTCAATGAGGAGCTGGCGATTGACATAATTCTTCACTCCTTACCTCCTTTCTACAACCAGTTCCGCATGACCTACCACATGAACAAAGAGGAGGTCACGTTGAGCAAGCTTCAAAGGTTGTTGAGGACTGCTGATAGCAACCTCAAAGATAAATCTGTTGCATTAACTCCTACTGCTGCCCTCGTCTTGGCTATTGGGCAGGGGAAGGGTAAGAAGAGGAAGGCTCCTTCCAAGAGCCACCATAAGGAAAAGTCCCAAGACGAAACCTATTCTAGTGGAACCAATGTTGGTCCTGCTGCACCCTCTTCAAACCCAAAGGATGCATAGTGCTATCACTGCCACGACAAAGGACACTGGAAACGAAGCTGCCCGAAATATCTGCAAGATATCAAGGATGGAAAATCAAGCCGTCCTACACAGGTATTTACACTATTCAATCTAATGATTCATCACATGTTATTTCTTGGGTTCTCGATACAGGGTGTGGTTTTCACATTTGTTCTGATTTACAAGTCCTAAGAAGAAATAGGGATATGGAGCATAGGAAGATAAACTTAATCATGGGAAACAAAAAAGTATCGCCTGTCACCAAGATTGGAGTTTACACTTTAGTGCTTAGTAATGGATTAGGACTAGATTTGAATAATTGTTGCTATTCGCCAGAAATGGTAAGAAACGTCATTTCTTTTCATGGTATGTATAGACAAGGATTTAAATATTCATTTGATAATGAAAAGGGTTCTATTAAAGCTTATATTAATGGTGTTTTCTATTTGGAAGCATTGCCTTGTAATGGAATATATGAAACTGTGATGGTTGTAGACAAATTAGGAAATGATGTGTTGTGTATCGATTCTTCCAATAGTTTGGACAAAGCATGCTTGTGGCATTGTCGTCTTGGACATGTCAACAAGAAACGCATAGCCCAACTCTAAAAGGATGGAGTGTTGGCGTCATTCGAACTTAGGGACGATGACATGTGTGAGTCTTGTTTACTTGGAAAGATGACCAAGTCACCCTTCACTGGTACTTGTGAAAAGGTGTGAGGGTTTAATGGATCTCATACACACCGATGTGTGTAGGCCCTTTAGATCCACCACAAGGGATTCAAGCCGCTTCTATGTGTCTTTCACCGATGATCATAGCAGATATGGGTATATCTACTTAATCAAGCACAAGTCAGAAACCTTTGAAAAGTTCAAAGAGTTTAAGCAACAAGTGGAAGATCAGATGGGTAGGAAAATCAAGATGCTTCGATCCGATCGAGGTGGAGAGTACCTAAGTCTTGAATTGCACGACCACCTCAAGGAATGCGGAGTAGTTTCGCAATTGACGCCACCTAGGACACCGCAGTTGAATGGTGTGGCTGAGAGGCGTAATCGAACCTTGCTATACATGGTTCGTTCCATGATGAGTCGTGCTTCGCTACCTATCTCATTCTGGGGGTATGCCGTAGAGACAGCCGCACATATCCTTAACTTAGTCCCTACAAAGAAGGTTGCCAAACACCTCACGAGATGTCGACAGGGAAAGCTCCCTCGTTGGCGCATATAAAGGTTTGGGGTTGCGAGGCTTTTGTAAGACGAGAGACTCACGACAGGCTTGAACCTCATAGTGAGCGGTGTATTTTCATCAGCTATCCGCAAAAGTCCTTTGGATATCTCTTCTATAGACCGACTGACAATATTGTCTTTGTTGCGAGGATAGGGGTTTTCCGAGAGCGATAACTCATAAGCCAAGCGGACAGTGGGAGGCAAATCGATCTTGATGAAGGAACCTCTAACACTGGCGGTCAACCCGAGGAGGAAACTTCGGTTGAACCGATTGATGAGTCCTTACCTCTTAGACGTTCCAGTAGAGTTAGTGTTCCACCTATGTTATATGGTTTTCATATAACAAGTGAAGGTGATACGTTTATTAGTGACAGTACACTGATAAATTTGGAAGAACCTAACAGCTACAAGGAAGCCATGGCAGGCTCGGAGTCTGCAAAATGGAAAGAGGCTATGGACAGCGAGATTCAGTCCATGTATGACAACCAAGTCTAGAATTTGGTTGACAATGTGCCAGGTCGTAAGACGGTCGGGTGCAAGTGGATCTTCAAGAAGAAGACCGATGTGGATGGGAAGGTACACACTTATAAAGCGCGATTGGTTGCGAAGGGCTTTAATCAAACTCCCGTAGTTGGCTATGATGAGACCTTCTCTCCAGTTGCGAAGATAAAGTCTATTAGGGTGATGCTAGCCATAGCTTGGTTTCATAATTATGAAATATGGCAGATGGACGTCAAAACTGCTTTCCTTAATGGGAAGTTGGCTGAGGATGTATACATGAGTCACCCAGAGGGTTTTGTCGATGCGAAGCATCCTAATAGAGTGTGTAAGCTTGAGAAATCCATTTATGGATTGAAACAAGCATCTCGCAGATGGATTCTTTGTTTCTACGAGGAAGTCAAAGAGTTTGGCTTCCTGTGAAGCGAGGATGAGTCATGTGTATATGTCAAAACCAGTGGGAGTGTAGTTAGCTTTCTTGCATTGTATGTCGATGACATACTGCTCATAGGAAACGACATCCCGACCCTGCAGGAATTGAAGTCCTGGCTTGGTAAGTGTTTCGCTATGAAGGACCTCGGAGAGGCTGCCTATATTCTGGGAATAAAGATAGTGAGAAACAGGAGTAAAAGACTAATAGGACTAAGTCAGAATACTTACTTGGATAAGGTACTGAAACGTTTTATTATGGAGAATTCCAATAAAGGGGAGTTACCGATCCAAAGTAATGCCAAATTGAGTAAGACTCAAAGTCCGAGTACCGAAGTCGAGATATCAGAGATGAACCGAGTACCTTACGCTTCCGCAGTTGGCTCGATCATGTATGCTATGACATATACTCGCCCTGATGTGGCCTTCGCTTTGAGCATGGTTAGCAGATATCAAGGGAGCCCTTGCAGAGCACATTGGACCGCAGTCAAGAATATTCTTAAGTACCTTCGAAGGACCAAGGAATGGTTTCTAGTCCTCGGTGGGAGTGATGACTTAAGGGTGCGAGGGTATAGTGATGCCAGTTTTCAGACCGACCGAGACAACTACCATTCTCAGTCAGGCTGGGTCTTTACCCTAAATGGAGGAGCAGTGACTTGGAAAAGTTCCAAGTAGGAGACCATAGCTGATTCAATGTTCGAATCAGAGTACATAGCGGTGAGCGAAGCGTTAAAGGAGGCGATATGGTTGAAGAACTTCATCGGAGACCTTGGAGTTGTGCCAGCCATAAAGGAGCCTATGGAGATATTCTGCGATAATGAAGGAGCGGTTGCCTTGAACAAGGAACCGAGGGATCATGGCAGATCCCGACATATTGACAGGAAATATCATTTTATTCGACAATAGGTGGAAGAGGGACTCCTCGTAGTGAAGATGGTATCGTCGGTAGATAACCCAGCAGACCCCCTTACGAAGGGACTGAGTAGGGTTAAGCACTTGCAGCACGCTAGAAGCATTGGGCTGCAAGACGATATTAGTTTAGATTAGATAGTTTCGAAACATGTAATAGATAAATTGTAATTAACATTTAATGACTAAATAAATGAGTATTATTTATGAGTAAAGTTACTATCTTATGTTAATTATTTACCTATTGTTTCACTTTGCATGTTTTGACTTCCTGAATAATAAGATTATTCGAACAGTCCACAATTACTTATACTTTGGAAGTAGGTATAAATGAATACTGTCATGAATTGGTTTGTAGAATGTCTAAAGTGTATTAGACATAGCAAAAGTATGCTGCAACGTTCATGAGTGCTTATGAATAAGATTTGAGCATTGGAATAGACCCATGCTTGCTGGTATCACTTCATGGAATTTATCACGACTGATCGCAAGAAGATGATATCATATGGTCTTGAAATCTAGGTATATGGTTTATTGTTTCCAAATTGGTTGTGCATTGATAATGCATAAACGTATCAGTAACTTGATGTTATAAAACGCATTGTTGTGCATGATTTGATGAGTGAATGGTAAATGCATATAAGTCAAAGTTTATCTGTTCCTATTATCCTAAGATGGTAAAAGCGATATCCGAGCCCCTCGATGATTTGGTTTGACTTATGTGTCGGGCCCGGTCAGGACTGAATTGATGTGTTCAATTAAGTTCTATGCCATACAAATCTGAGATAGAGAAACAAACTGCTGGACAATAAGTATGAATATGTTCCATGTAATTATCCGCACGATATCTAGAATGGAGGACTATACGATTCCTTATCTAAAGGACAGGTTACTGATAAGATCAGAGTTCGACAGCGGCTTATGAAATCCACGATTGCTAATCGGATCCTGAAGTCGTACTTACATTTGTAGTTATTAAGACTTATCCAAGTGGGAGACTTTTGGATTAGTGTCTAAGTCCATAACTATATTTTGTATGTACTTGACCCGGTTGTAGCATGGTCCTTTTGGGTTGCCTTCACACTGGTGACTAGACAGGATGACTGTTGAGGAGAGAGGCTGATTTATTGTTAAGAATAATAAATTAGGGTATAAATATGATTTGTTAATATATTATATGAATAATATATTAATTTGGAATCATATTATTAATTAGTATTTAATCAGAAATTAATTAGGAATTAATTTTGGGATTAAAGGAATTAATTAAAGTGCAGGGGCTGTTTTGTAATTATTTGATAGTTGAGACTTTGGGCCATTGGATCACCTTTATTAAGGCTTGGCCGAATATCCTAGAAGGATCTAGGAGTTTTCGTCCAAGGGCTTAAGGAAAGGAGTCCATGGGTTTGCTTAGGCCCTAAGCTAAGGGATTAGGGTTTCCACCTTGAAACCCTAGTTGACTTCAACTATAAATAGCCCCCTAAGGCACTCAAAATCGGCACCCCTTGGAGAAACCCTAGTAGAGCCGATTTTGTGAGCTTGTTACCCTACATCCTCTCTCTCATATTCATCCTTTCACTCAAGTGTGTTTGTGAGCCATTAGAGGTACTAGACTTGTGGTACTTGCTTTCAAAGCTAAGGAGATTCAAGAAACAAGTTGTTATTACTACATAACAACAAAAGGTATGTATTCTATTCTTCTATGTGAATTTCGAAAATTATTGAAGCATGCTAGGTTTCTTTTTGTGTTCATAAAGTTGTATGTCTAATAGTGAAAATATAGATCCAGTTAGGGTTGCATGCACACATAGGATTGTTTGTATAAAACCCATCATTAATTAGTATTGATCAAGAATTAATTTGGAATTAATTAAGTGATCAAAAGCGGCTAATTAAATTAATAGGGACTAATTGTGTAAATTAGTTATATATATGGTTTGGGCTTATGATACATGATGGGCTAAGTTTATGGAAGAATCCATTAAGAGTTAGCCCACTTAAATCATGGATCATGGATAATAAGCCTAAGAGTATGGATGAGGGTTTACCCATTACTCTTGGATTCCTAATATATATATATATATATATATATATATATATATATATATATATATGTATATATATATATATATTTGACCCCATAGCTAAAATCGGTGATGCTAGTGTTCTTGGAGTCAACATAACCGATTTTAAGTGCAAGAAACTCTCTCAAAAGTCATCCTTTGTCCTAGGTGTGTTGTGATTCCATTTGAGGCATTCATAGTATTGGTGCTAAGTTCTTAAAGGCCAAACACAACAAGTTCCACAAGCTACATAAACATGTAAACTCATAACTAGTATTTTATGTCGTTTATGTCATTTGTATGCTAGTTGTAGGCTTAATGCTTTGGAAACAATATTGCATGTATAATTAGAGAAAACATAGATCCAAAGCATTTAGGGTTGTATGTGCAACATAGGATGTTGTAGTATACTAAACCCATCAGTGGTATCAGATCCATGGGTTGTTTTCTGTTATATTGATGCAAATGTTTGATTTTCAAAGTTGAAAAAAAAAGAAAAAAAAATGAAGTTTGTCAAATTTTAAGATAATTACTTGATTTTATGGAAAACTAATTATTTGTAAAATTTGAGTCATTTACTACAAGAGTTGAATTAGGTCAACTTATTAAAAGATAGAATGATATGATTATTTTATTTGTTTTAAAAGTTCGATCTAAATGTTTTTAAGGAGTAACAAATTTTGTCATAAAATTTTGGAACTCAAAAGTCTTTTTTAAAAGTTATGATCTTAAGATTTTTGAAACTTCCATAAGTTATGGATGTGAAAAGTCTCATTCATTAACTCTTTAAGTTATGAATTCCAAGAGTCTTCAAAGGTTACAAAATTTCTTATAAATGTCATTGAATAGTGTAACTCATGGGTAACTCATGGGTTCTTATAAGTTATGGAGTTTGAAATTTTTTTTTTATGAGACAATAAATTTTAAAACTAAAGTTATTTGAAAGTTTTCAAAAGTGTAACTCATGGGTTCATAACTTAATAATAAATTAAATAGTTTTAATTTTGTTTTAGGATCTTGATGTTTTGAATAATTCATATTACATCTTTATGGACTTTATTAATCGTTATTTAAAGTGTTTAATTAAAAGAAAATTAATAATTCCATAATGAAATGGTTTAAGTTTAATTAAATTAAGAGTATAGTTTAATTAATAGATAAAACCACTTAGTATTTTAAAAGTTTAAAATACACCCTTATACTATTATAATAATAAAAGTCAAATATATTATATGTATAAGTAAAAAGTCGGTCTTACCGTTAGTAGGCCTCATTCACGAAGTCGGTCTATAAGAGGGGTATAAGGTTATTGCCTATAAAATGGAGGTTTAATGGGTTTCCACTCTCACCCACGGCTTCCTTGACTGGTGGAGGGTCGTTAGCCGAACAGGTAGGATAGGACATTAATTCTCATTAAAAGTATAATGAAAATACGAAGTAACTAAACACTTATAAATTCCCAATCTTAGTTACTTAGGAAAAATGTGATTTTGGTGTTAACCCATGAAATTGCACTTTACACCTTGTTAAGTCGTTATTGGAGTGTGTGTGGTTAACCGACTGTAACAACCCGATATTTCAAGTCAATGTAATGACCTAAAGTCAAGTATTGTAACCTATTTTGAGATAATAAAAATAGCGTCAAAAATGAAATGTTCACAAACCTCAATTGGTGTAGATAAAGCGGTAGATATTGTATCAAGGTTTTCAAAAATATAAAGAACACTAAAATCCGACTTATAACGAGGAAGTTATGACCAACCAAAGATTCGCGACAAATACTGTAAAACACTGTTAAGCGTAAAACACGAAATTTCAATAAAATACTTTTTAGCCTTAGGTATCTAAATGAAAGTCGTAGATATATTTAAACCGTAAACATATATAAAAAGAACGTCCAAATCTGAATTCATATGAGGAAGTTATGATTTTTCTAAGTTTCGGATATAGCAGTAGACAGCTAAAAACTCGAAATAGAGTTCGAGCGATTTTTAGCCAATACAATCTAAATGAGAATCGAAGATCTTGACAATAGTAGTACAACGGTAAAAGGATAGACGAAAACGGACGTCAGATGATGAAGTTATGGATTTATGACGGAGTTTTCCTGTCCCGACCTACTAAAAATAATATAATATAAATTAAATTCAAAATTAGCCGACGGAATCTAAACGAGAGTTGTAGAACATAATCTCACCTTCGCGTGGATATAAAGAACGTCGAAAACGGAGCTCGGATGCAAAAGATATGAATTTCTAGAGCCTGACAGACTGAACATCGCGGCTACGCACCTGATGACGTCCAAGTTCACGACGTGAAATGATGGTTCACGACATGAAATCTGAAATTTCAGCCCTATAAATAGAAACCAAAGGCTGCCGATTTAGGTTGCTAATTCCATCACTCTCTCACTCCTTATACCCTCTCTAGCTGTCTTGAAGTACCCCCGAAGCCCCGGTAACACCCCTAACATGCGACGCAAGTCCCGACGCCCCGAAGTTTCCAAGAAAAACATTATTTCCAGTCGAAATGCTGTCCGAGTAACGCATCATTTTCATCGACCCGTCACTTCTACCCAAGTGAGTTCATACCCCTATCACAACACTTTTAAATGCTCTGTAAATGCTTTTTTTAACACTTTTAGGGGAGAATACAAGTAAACACACAACAAAAATCGTGTGAAACATCAATCTTTTGCTATACTTTTCATACTATTGTTATAACTATCGTATGAAGTTGTTAACATGCAAAACATCACACATCACAACTTTACCCTCATGGGATACAATCTGTTTTATAAATAGAAATATGTTTTATTTATATGTTTGCATACTACATCATACCAAGGGTAACCATTTCAACTATAACATTACGTTTATACAAGAAAAATACAATTCATTATTATGCCTTTGTCAACACTGTAGAACGGGTAATCATTTCAGAAATCACTCATATACATTTTTAGAATACGTGACTTAATTGAGAATCCGTGAGACATTCGTCTTCACTATACCTATCAAGGTACCACTAGAAAGCCCTATTTTATAACCTGAGTCTCCCGTCCGAAGAACATGATAAATGTGTATAGATCTATACGGAACTGATGATCCCGCGCCCTGACTGTTAGTTACAGTCTGCGGGGTGACAAATATCATAACGCTTCGACGCCTGAAAAACGTCGCTACAGGGAAATCCATCATAGTACGGTTATGAAAACTCACAGGATAGACAATTATTATGGTATTATGTTTTTACGGGAAAAGTAATATTACAGTTGCTTTTGCGTACAATTACAAGCTTCCTATAGTTTTAATTTATAATAAAACTATACATCATCATTTTAAGCATGACATATTTGCTTACAAGTTACAGTCTTGGACATTTAAGACTGTTTTTCACTTTTAGGAAAAATATAGCATTTTCCTGGTTCGATACATTCATTTCATACAAAAAACGATTCATAACTCATTTTATAAGAAAACATCGGTCTTGATTCATATTAGACTACAACTCCACTCATGGAAAATATAGGATTTTCCAGGATAAACATCATCATTTTACAAGTAAACGATTTACAAATTAACTTTCTGGAAACAAATACGATTATTTATTTCAAAGCGTCATTCTTTAAGTAAAAAAACTTATACAATTTTTGTCTTAAGGTACTAAGACTACATTGCATTCAACTAATAAGAAAATATCGGATTTTCTGGAAAACAAACGTGAACTTTCGAATGGCATACATTTACCCAAATATCCACTTATGAACTCACCAACTTAATTGTTGACATTTTTTCTTTGAAATAACTTGTACTCTCTGGCAATCGCTAAACGCCTCGTTAGCAACTACTTTTGGGGACTAATGCTCTGGCGTTAGAAGCATCTTATGGAGCATCATATTGTATTTGTCTTTCGAACCATGTAATACAACAATCATGTAAAATTTTCAAATATATATTATGGTGGTGTGTACTTTCTTCACTATTCAATTGTTATGATACTGTACATGACGTCATCCGCCCCCGAATGTTTCCGCCGTTCAGGTTTGGTGGTGTGACAGATTGGTATCAGAGCATTGTTTATAGTGAACTAAGTATATCAAACCCATTTATTTTTGATATACAACTATAAACACAACTGGGCAAAAACACTCTCATTAAGAGATATACTTTTAAAAATATAGTTTTATTAAAAGTATACAGGCATACATTACATAGCAGTAATAGTATCATAAGGAAAACAATACAGAAGTAATATGGATGAGTTGTGCACTACAGGTATGCCTTAGAATATGTAATCGGGACTGGGATGAATATAGCCTGATCAACTATATTTATCCAAGATCCGACTAACATATGTCAGGGAATAGTTGCAGTGGACGACAAGTCTAAAACTTACCAAACTTATAAACTGTAGAACCAAACAAAACATTTAGGATACTATAGGAGTATTTTGTAAATACAATAGCTTAACCTACATGTTCAAATCTACACACTTTAGTATTTGGAAAATTCTCATATCCCTGTTCTCGTACAGACACAATGGCCAGATTTCACTTACCAGGGGACCCCTACTACTCGAACCAAGGCAATGGAGGATGGATAGAGAATGATCCGGGAAAGGATCCAGAAGAAATTGTGGACGAAGAAGAAGAAAAGGAACCAATCGAGGAAGAAGAAGAATTCAAGGAAGAAATGCAAGAGGAATCCGACTCAGATCCCGAAGACAATAACCTACCCTTAGTGACTCCGATCCAAAATCCTAATCCTCGACCGGGATTTCAAGGCTCGACACCTTTGTGGGCAGTGAACCTGAATAGGTGGAGTCGCGAACAGGGTGAACCCCCTCTGTTCAATGGAGACCGGAGCTTCCACAATCTGAGCGAGGGAGGCTCAGCAGACAGAGTCCTTCCTATAATGGTTCGCCGAATTGCTCGCAATGATGAGCAAGGAAGGGCAACTATCCAACGAACCGAGGAGAATGATGCAAACACCAGGGTCAATACAGTTCGCATCCGACAGTTAGGATTATCTCATGGAAGAACCGTAAATCAAAATGAAGCTTGGCAGAGAGAGCTAACTGCAACTCAAACGGAAGTCAGAGAACTTAGAGCACAACAGGCAAGGTACGAAATGCGTATGCTTGAGATGGAGCGGTAGTTGGCAGAACCAAATGCTCAACAGAACAGTTCCCTTCGCAAGTAGAGAATACTCTACTCGCTCCTTCTTTTGGTTTGTGGAATAGCCTCCGTACGTACTCCAAGTAATACCCTTTTCATGTAAATATCCCCGTCTAGCAATTACTGTTTCACTAGATCTCTATGCTGTCAAGTTTTCCCTATATGGTATACTGTAGACCTACTCCAAGGTCAAATTTTCCGAGTTCTATGTAATGTCTATACCAGCTATTATGACAGACCTCTTGTTTCCTTTAAAGATCATCATTATCAATCAATGCTTTGGCTATGTAAACAGTTCGTGTCATAAACTGTTTTAGCAACTCACTACACTATCCTTGTTGACCTAATATATGGAAGTTCAATGTTATTGAACTTGGAAACTTTGTCGAAGTTTTACCACCGTTTCATCTTTAACGCTATAGCGGGAAAATTCCGTCTCGCTAACCAAACAGACCAAATCCTTCGATAAACCCAACTTTTCTATCACCTACACCCTTTAGAGAAAGAGACAGTTACCATAGGATATCAAATCTCTACAACTTCAACTAGGGCAATCAAAACAATAATGGAGATTCAACATGCCTGAGAAAAATCAAGGACACCTTATATAGATACCAAGAGATAACAAATCATTACCACCAAAAATAGGACACAGAACAGTGGAAACCACTCGTGAAGCATGCGATGTGGTAGAGAACCTGATGTCTCAAGCAAATAATTAATAATTAATATTACCTAGTGAGTTGGTAATTATATTACTCACGCTAGGAGATAGGTATATCACATCCTTCTTCATAACTAGAAATAGTAAGAGAGATACCCTCTTCCAAAACCCATGAAACTAGATTGACCTAAGATTTCAACATCTATACCCTAATTTGCTAAAACTTAACTTAAATACGATACCTATTTCAACCCTCATTCATTAATACATCATAAGGATGTAAGTCGAAACATTAGAAACCGAATAATAGGATGGGGAAATTATACTTATAGAATCCAACTAACAGCGATCATAGTTACCTAACCAACTCATTTCACATCATGTAACAGAATCATGTATTCACATGGAAATAACCGACCAACCAACGAAACACCACTCCTGCTTATAGACTCAGCTGCTTTTCAAGCTGCGGTCACAGCCGCCATGACAGTCATCATGGCACATCTCAACGCAAGTAACGCTATTAAGAATGGGAACGATGTCGACAACTCAAAATTTTTGTGACAACCAAGGAAACAAACGAGTGTCTACTTGCACGGATACTCCAAACCACAAACCTAGTAACACGAAACGAAAGTTCTGGAATCAAAAAGGGGGCAGTTCGAATCAAGGGTCTACCAAAAGACAACAAGATGTAGCGATCCTTATCCCCACTCCTGAGCTAACTAAAAGGGACGACTATAAGCGAAAGTCGTGGAGTAAGAAAGAGAGACAACCAACACAAGAGACCTCGAAAGGACAACAAAAGGTTGTTGTTTATATTGCCACAACACCTACCGCTCCAGCACCTACTAGTCGGTATGATGGAAACCTTCCGAAATGTAGTAACTGTAACTTTCATCACACGGGAGCTTATCGGAAGATGCGTTGCAGGAACTACAATAGGAAAGGACACACTACTCGTTTATGTAGAGAACCGATACAAACAACGTCTCAAATCCCTACCTGTTGCAAATGTGGTGAAACTGGACACTTCCAGAGGGATTGCCCAATAACAAGAAAATATGGCGAAGATGGAAGAATATTGATGATCACCGCAGGAGAGACTTCCGGAACCCCTGTGAATAACGGTAGGTTATACGAAGCTTAACTTTTTACTGTAGGGATTATATATTTTCCTCATTTTCAATTATCGAAACACCCGTCTCCTAGTAATCGCTAAACAAAGTACAAGGTTCACAGTAGTAATAGCAAGGATAAACTAAAAGCACTGAAAACATACACATAGAATGCACCATCGCGCTAACGAACACTTTTTACTAATCGACTTAAAACCTATTACGGTGGGAAGTTCGGACATCGTCATTCGACATGGATTGGCTTGGTCCTCGCTATACTAGCTCCATGTGCTACAGTAAGACCCTTCGCGCTAACCGCCAACTAATGAAACCCTTCCAATCTATAATGACAAACCAGATACAAACTTCCAATTCGTCTCTTGTTACAAAATTTCGAAGTACTCATTTGAGGAGTACTATCTCTTTTACAACCTACCCGAAGTATTCCCGACAGACCACTTAGGAATAAGCACACGTACAATGAGTCAAGTTCTAACGCTGAGGCTAGGAATGAATACGGTTAACCTATCACTACAAAGTGTGTATGCGACTTGTATACACAAGGTGATGATAGACAGACCAGGTATGAATTCAGCCATGAAATTCAAGACAAAGCTGACCTGTATTACGAGTGATCAATGCTAACATTTAGATGAACATAGACAAATAAACACAAATCCACACGACCTCTACCGATCAAAACAACAGACAAAATAACGAAGGCCCGCTGGAACACCCACACTAGGAATCCGGATTCACTAGAGAACAAGAATATCAAATGGAACAGAAGTACACTCACTTTTCCTCAACCATCGACGACCCATTCAAAATGCTAATTTCGGGACGAAATTCCCTCTAACGAGGGGATGATGTAACAACCCGATATTTCAAGTCAATGTAATGACCTAAAGTCAAGTATTGTAACCTATTTTGAGATAATAAAAATAGCGTTAAAAATGAAATGTTCAGAAATCTCAATTGGTGTAGATAAAGCGGTAGATATCGTATCATGGTTTTCAAAAATATAAAGAACACTAAAATCCGAGTTATAACGAGGAAGTTATGACCAATCAAAGATTCGCGACAAATACTGTAAAACACTGTTAAGCGTAAAACGGGAAATTTCTATAAAATACTATTTAACCTTAGGTATCTAAATGAAAGTCGTAGATATATTTAAACCGTAAAAACATATAAAAAGAACGTCCAAATCTGACTTCGTATGAGGAAGTTATGATTTTTCTATGTTTCTGATATAGCAGTAGACAGGTAAAAACTTGAAATAGAGTTCGAGCGACTATTAGCCAACGCAATCTAAATGCGAATTGAAGATCTCGATAATAGTAGTACAACGGTAAAAGGACAGTCGAAAACGGACGTTAGATGAAGAAGTTATGGATTTATGACGGAGTTTTCGTGTCCCGACCTACTAAAAATAATATAATAAAAATTAAGTTCAAAATTAGCCGACGGAATCTAAACGAGAGTTGTAGAGCATAATCTCACCTACGCGTGGATATAAAGAACGTTGAAAACGGAGCTCGGATGCAAAAGATATGAATTTCTGAAATTCGGGGCACGAATCCAAACCCTATGTCAGAGTTCACGACGTGAAAAAAGGGTTCACGATGTGAACTCAGTCCTGATGGCTTCTGGAGCCTGACAGACTGAACATCGCGACTATGCACTTGATGACGTCCAAGTTCACGACGTGAAATGATGGTTCACAACGTGAAATCTGAAATTTCAGCCCTATAAATAGAAACCAAAGGCTGCCGAGTTAGCTTGCTAATTCCTTCACTCTCTCACTCCCTATACCCTCTCTAGCTGTCTTGAAGTACCCCCAAAGCCCCGGTAACACCCCTAACATGCGACGCAAGTCCCGACGCCCCGAAGTTTCCAAGAAAAACATTCTTTCCAGTTGAAATGTTGTCCGAGTAAAGCATCATTTTCATCAACCCATCACTTCTACCAAGTGAGTTCATAGCCCTATCACAACACTTTTAAATGCTTTGTAAAAGCTTTTTTTTAGCACTTTTAGGGGGAGAATGCAAGTAAACACACGACAAAAATCGTGTGAAATAATAATCTTTTGCTATACTTTTCATACTATTGTTATAACTATCGTATGAAGTTGTTAACATGCAAAACATCACACATCACAACTTTACCCTCATGGGATACAATATGTTTTATAAATAGAAATATGTTTTATTTATATGTTTGCATACTACATCATACCAAGGGTAACCATTTCAACTATAACATTACGTTTATACAAGAAAAATACAACTCATTATTATGCCTTTGTCAACACTGTAGAACGGGTAATCATTTCAGAAATCACTCATATACATTTTTAGAATACGTGACTTAATTAAGAATCTGTGAGACATTCATCTTCACTATACGTATCAAGGTACCACTAGAAAGCCCTGTTTTATAACCAGAGTCTCTCGTCCGGAGAACGTGATAAGTGTATATAAATCTATACGGGACTGATGATCCCGCGCCTTGACTGTTAGCTACAGTCCACGGGGTGACAAATATCATAACGCTTCGACACCTGAAGAACGTCGCTACAGGCAAATCCATCATAGTACGGTTATGAAAACTCACAGGATAGACAATTATTTTGGTATTATGTTTTTACAGGAAAAGTAATATTACAGTTGCTTTTGCGTACAATTACAAGCTTCCTGTAGTTTTGATTTATAATAAAACTATACATCATCATTTTAAGAATGACATATTTGCTTACAAGTTACAGTCTTGTACATTTAAGACTACTTTTCACTTTTAGGAAAAATATAGGATTTTCATGGTTCGATACATTCATTTCATACAAACAACAATTCATAACTCCTTTTATAAGAAAACATCGGTCTTGATTCATATTAGACTACAACTCCACTCATGGAAAATATAGGATTTTCCGGGATAAACATCATCATTTTACAAGTTAACGATTTACAATTTTACTTTCTGGAAACAAATACGATTATTTATTTCAAAGCGTCATTCTTTAAGTAAAAGAACTTATACAATTTTTGTCTTAAGGTACTAAGACTACATTCCATTCCACTAATAAGAAAATATTGGATTTTGTGGAAAACAAACGTGAACTCTCGAATGGCATACATTTACCCAAATATCTACTTATGAACTCACCAACTTAATTGTTGACACTTTTTCTTTGAAATAACTTGTATTCTCAGGAAATCGCTAAACACCAGGTTAGCAACTACTTTTGGGGACTAATGCTCTGGCGTTCGTAACATATTTTGGAGCATCATATTCTATTTGACTTTCGAACCATGTAATACAACAATCATGTAAACTTTTCAAATATATATTATGGTGGTGTGTACTTTCTTTACTATTCAATTGTTGTGATACTGTACATGACGTCATCCGCCCTCGAATGTTTCCGCCGTTCAGGTTTGGGGGTGTGACACCGGCACACTTATATGGGACTGACATTGTGCGGCAAAGGGTAGCTTGATGTTAATCATATATCAATGGAGCGTGTGTGGTTAACCGACACATTGATTAGGTGATCTGTAACATTAAGTGTACCAAGCTAATTTGCATGGATATTCACACCTTGTTTGTGATCCTCAGCATCCCAATCACAAACTATAAGGGCACAATCGAGCTTTAAACATGCCATTCAAAAGTTCAATGAATCTCAAAAGATCTAGGAATTTCAATTCATTTAAAACTTAATAATCAATTTCGTTTTTCAAGGTGGAATTTGGTAAATCGTCATTTACCTATCGTCAAATATTTTGCAATTGGATTACGACATCCCTCTTCCGATCTGTAAAATATTGTGTTGGGTCCTATCCTTAATATTTCATTTTGGGTGTTATATTAAGGACTTAAATCAACTAAACTTGAATTTCTCCATGTAGATGTCTAGTTTTGACAACTATGGTCTTCCTAAATCTTTTGGAACAAGCTTTCCTCTTGAAGACGATGTTCCATGATTGGATCGTGGAAGTGGAAATCATACTTAACTTCCTCCACCTCCTCCAATAATTCTCCCTGACCCACAAACTCGAAGACTTGAAAAGTTTAAGATTACTTAATCCCTATTTGCTAGCAAACACCAAGATGGAAGGTATGTATGTGCACATGTCTTGGAGATGAAGTCACACATTAACAGGCTGGGAATGTTGGGTCTCGTTGTTTCAAGGAAGTTGGTTGTTGACTTGGTTCTTCAATCACTTCCTAAGTCATATAGCGGGTTCTTTTAAGGACTACTATATGGGAGATCACGACATACCCCTTATTGATCTAACACATTTGCTTGTTGCTGCTGAATCGGCAATGATTTGGCGCACCGATAAAGCAAATTTGATTGGAAGATCTACTTCCCAAACTTCCATGGACACTGACAATGGAAACATTAGAAGTCCAGAAAAGCTTTCTCTTCCCAATGGAAAGGGATTGGTTGCGAAGCAGCCGTATCTACCTGAAGGACCACAGGGATGGTAAAATCAAAGTGTTTGACCCTGCTTTAGGTAAGTCCACTATATAACTCTATTATGTGTTGGTATAAGGTGTCTAAGTCCATAACTTATTTGGTATATACTTGACCCGACCCGACATGGTCCATTTGGGTTGCACTTCACCCAAACTATTTATATGGATAACATTATGAGAAGAGTATATTTGCGGCCTACTAATATATTATAATTTATAATATATTAATATGAAATTGTATTATTTAATTAGTATTGATCTTAAATTAATTATGAATTAATTTAGTGATCATAAGGTGACTAATTAAATAATGGGCTATTGTACTTATATAGTGTAGGCTAACACTCATAAGGAAATGGGCTAAGCTTGAATGGGAGTCCATGGATGATCCATGGAGCTTTTAACCCATGGATCCTTGGAATAGGAAAAGACATGGGTTATTAGGGTTTGCATGGTTCATAACCCTAATCATCTACACTATATAAAGAGGCTTATGGTGCTTGAAAAGACACTATGTGTGTGTGCATAAGAGTGGCCGAATTTCTAGAGTGATTGGATACTCTCTCATAAGTTTTCCAAGTTTGTGGTGATTTGTGATTTCCATTTGAGGCATTCAGATTATTGGTGCTTGGCTCTCAAACTCCCAAGGAATCAAATCACTAACAAAAGGTATGTAATTCTTCTAGTATCTTTTATGTTTAAAAGTACCCCATGTATGCTAGATAGGTTATGAACGTTGGAAAATTATTTTGCATGTATTTTAGACAAACATATATCCAAGGTTTCTAGGGTTGCATGAACACCTTAGGAGTGATAGTTTGCTCAAAACCCAACAGTGGTATCAGAGCCTAGGCTTGTTTGTTTGATACTTGATGCAAACTTGTTGAAAAACTCAAGTTTTCTGCATTCTGCAGCATGAACTCGACGAGTCCATGGGGGGACTCGCCGAGTCCATGAGTAAATTCATCCTACTCGTCGAGTAGGTTCGTGCACTCGACGCGTAGGAGCCTCAGAATACAGATTTTCGAGTTTTGCAGCTGGAAATGGACTAGAAACATTACCCTAAACTGTTTTGGTGTTATAAAACCTGTTTTAGATGGTGTAATGTTTATGCTAATCCATTTACAATGGCTTATATCAAAATTGCATGATGATATGTGTTCATATGTTCTTGGAATTTTTGATATGATGTTCATGTTCTTATGAATTATTGTTAGATCATAGGAATTATTTGCTAAATTGTTTATTGATAATTCTTGATCATTTATGTGTTTTAATGGAGTCCATAATTTATCCTCAAGTTATGTATTTCCAAAGGTCACTTTCATTTATGCACATTTAAAACACATAAGTTACATGAAAATGAAGAGTCTTCATTTTATGAACCTTTAATTCATAAGTTATGAAATGAAAAGTTTTGAATAGTTTCAAAACTTGTCCTCAAGTTTTGGAATTTGTAAAGTTACACACACTTTAATATACTTTAATTCCAAACCCTTAGAGTTTTAAAAGTTAAAATTCAACCCTTATACTATTTATAACATTAATGGTTAATTATTATATATATGTATAAGATTAAGTCGTTTTACTGTTAGTAGGCCTCATTCACGAAGTCGGTCTATAAGGGGGGGTATAAGGTTGTTGCCTATAAAATGGCAACTTAATGGGTGTCCATTCTCACCCACCGCTTCCTTGATCGGTGGAGGGTCGTTAGCCGAACGGGTAGGACAATGACTTTAAATTCTCATTAAAAGTATAATGAATATTATAAAGTAACTAAACCTTTAATAAATTCCCAATCTTAGTTACTTTAGGAAAATGTGAATATGGTGCTAACCCATGAAATTCACACTTTGTACCTTACCAAGTCGTTGGTGGAGCGTGTGTGGTTAACCGACACACTAACTTGGACTAGTAAGGATCACGAAGGGTGACTTAATGTTTATCATAGATCGGTGGAGCGTGTGTGGTTAACCGGCACATTGATTAGGTGATAATATTAAGGGTACCAAGTGAATTTGCATGGTTATTCACACCTTGTTTTGTGATCCTCGGCATCCCAGTCACAAAACTTGAAGGGCACAATCGAGATTGAAACATGCCATTGAAAAGTTCAATGAATCTCAAAAGAATCTAGGAATTTCAAAACCAATTAAACCTAATAATTCATTTCGTTTTCATGGTGGAAATTGGTGAATCGTCATTCACCTACCTTCAAATATGTTATAGCTTAGATTACGGCATCCCTCTTCTAAGTTATAATATATTGTGTTGGATCCTAGCCTTAATATTACATTTGGGTGTATTATTAAGGATTCGATATATCTAATTTAAACTTGTTTTCTTCTTTCAAAGATGTCTTCCAACAACAATGCTTCGGGCTCTAACCCTACTGGCTCCTTTTCCCTCATGAACCTTTGTGGGAGGGTCATCTTTGATGGTTCCAACTTCATGGATTGGATCCGGAACATCAGGATGGTCACTCGTTATAAGGACAAGGAATATGTCCTCGATAAGGAGCTAAAGGAGCTTGATGAGTCCACTGCTACTCCTGAGGAGGTCGCTGAGTATCAGGCACATGAAAGAGATGCCACCAAGGTGGCATGCATCATGATGGCCACCATGACAGCTGAACTCCAAAAGTCCTATGAGGACTATTACCCTTTTGAGATGCATCAGGATCTGATGGAAAGGTACCATCAGAGTGCTCGTCAAGAACGGTATGAAATAATCTCCTCCATGATCACTACCCGTATGAAGGATAGCGAACCAATCACGAGCTACATGCAGAAAATGCAAAGGTATGTGGACCGTCTAATGAAACTAAATGTGAACTTCCCTGAGGAGTTGGCAATTGATATCATTTTGCACTCCTTGCCCTCGTGTTATGATCAATTTCGTATGACATACCACATGAACAAGGAGGAAGTCACACTCAGTAAACTTCAAGGACTTCTGAAGACTGCCAAAAGTGGTCTTAAGAGTAAGTCGGTTACTACTCCTACTCCTACTACTACCCCTGTTTTGGCTATCGGGCAAGGCAAAGGGAAGAAGAGGAAGCACCCTTCGAAGGGTACCAAGCGAAAGTCCCTTGAAGGCTCCTCATCTGGAACCAAAGGTGGTTCTATCACTCCTTCTGCCATCCCTAAGGATGCTGAATGCTTCTACTATCAAAATAAGGGGCACTGGAAGCGAAACTGCCCAAAGTACTTGCAGGATGTCAAGGATGGGAAAGTGAAACCATCCCATGCAGGTATTTACACTATATTGTCTAATAACTCACCATATTCTAATTCTTGGGTTCTTGATACAGGTTGTGGTATTCACATCTGTTGTGACTTGCAGGGCCTAAGAAGAAGTGAGGATGTGGAGCACGGAAAGATAAACTTAATCATGGGGAACAAGAAGGTTGCACCTGTTGCCAAGATTGGAGTTTATACTTTGTTGCTAGATAGTGGGTTAAAGTTAGATTTGAATAAATGTGTGTACTCGTCTGAAATGGCGAGGAATATTATTTCCTTTCATTCTTTGTACAAACAAGGTTTTACCTTTTCTTTTGATAATGAAGTTGGTAGTATTAATGCTTTCTTTAATAATGTTCTTTATTTTAAAGCATTACCTTGTGATGGTGTGTATGAAGCTATATCGGTTATAGATAATTTAGGAAATAATGTATTATGTATTGATTCTTCTACTAGCTTGGATAAAGCATCTTTGTGGCATTGTCGTCTTGGACATGTAAGCAAGAAACGCATAGGCCAGCTCCAAAAGGATGGAGTCTTGGAGTCGTTCGACCTCAAGTCGGATGATAGTTGTGAGTCTTGTCCACTTGGAAAAATGACAAAATCACCCTTCACTGGTACTTGTGCAAGGGGTGAGGGTTTGTTGGACCTTATACATACTGATGTATGTGGACCATTCAAAACCGCCACAAGGGATGCTAATCGCTATTATGTGACTTTTATTGATGATTTTAGTAGATATGGTTATGTCTACTTAATCAAACATAAGTCAGAAACTTTTGAAAGGTTTAAAGAGTTTAAACAGGAAGTAGAAAATCAATTGGGCAGGAACATTAAGATGCTTCGATCCGATCGAGGTGGTGAGTATCTTAGTACTGAGTTCCTCGACTATCTTAAGGAGTGTGGGATTGTCTCACAATTGACACCTCCCAGGACACCACAGCTGAATGGTGTAGCTGAGAGGCGTAATCGAACTTTGTTGGACATGGTTCGCTCTATGATGAGTCGAGCTTCGCTACCAATCTCGTTTTGGGGGTATGCCTTAGAGACTGCCACCCACATCCTTAATCTAGTCCCTATAAAGAAGGTTGCCAAAACACCTCATGAAATGTGGACTGGGAAAGTTCCCAATTTGGACCATATCAAGATTTGGGGTTGCGAGGCTTTCGTGAGGCGCGAGACTCATGACAAGCTCGAACCTCGAAGTGAAAGGTGTATTTTCATCGGCCACCGACAAAAATCCTTTGGTTAACTCTTCTACAGACCCAGTGAGAATGTGGTCTTTGTGGCTAGGAGAGGGGTCTTTCGAGAGAGAGAATCTATAAACCAAGGAGACAGTGGGAGGCAAATTGACCTTGAAGAAATTCAAGACTCAATTGGTGAAGGAACCTCAGACACTAGCAATCAACTTGAGGAAGAAATTCCTGTTGATCCAGCTGACGAATCTATACTTCCGAGGCGTTCCATAAGGGTTAGGAACACACCTGAGTTTTATTATGGATTTCATATTACTACGGAAGGTGATACATTTATCAGTGACAGTACACTGGTAAATATGGATGAACCTAACAGTGTTAAGGAAGCCATGGCAGGCCCAGAGTCTGCTAAGTGGAAGGAGGCTATGGACAACGAGATACAGTCCATGTATGACAATCAAGTTTGGAACTTGGTTGACAATGTACCAGGCCGTAAGACAGTCGGGTGCAAATGGATCTTCAAGAAGAAGACCGACATGGATGGGAAGGTGCACACTTATAAGGCTCGACTGGTCGCGAAGGGTTTTACTCAGACTCAGGGTATTGATTATGATGAAACTTTTTCACCAGTAGCAAAGATTAAGTCTATTTGGGTTATCCTAGCCATTGCTGCATTTCATGATTATGAAATATGGAAAATGGATGTCAAAACCGCTTTCCTTAACGGAAAGTTGGCTGAGGATGTTTACATGAATCAGCCAGAGGGTTTTGTCAGTGCAGAGTACCCCAATAGAGTGTGCAAGCTTGAGAAATCCATTTATGGATTGAAACAAGCATCTCGAAGTTGGAATCTTTGTTTCGATGAGAAGGTCAAAGAGTTTGGTTTCTCAAGAAGTGAAGATGAGTCCTGCGTGTATGTCAGAGCTAGTGGGAGTATAGTTAGCTTTTTGGTACTGTATGTGGATGACATACTACTCATAGGAAATGACATCCCAACCTTGTAGGAGGTTAAGTCCTGGCTTGGGAAGTGCTTTGCTATGAAGGACCTTGGAGAAGCTGCCTATATCCTAGGGATAAGGATATTAAGAGAAAGGAGTAAAAGACTAATTGGACTTAGTCAGAGTATCTACTTGGATAAGGTGTTGAAAAGGTTCAACATGCAGAATTCCAAGAAAGGAGAATTACCCATCCAAAGCAATGCCAAACTGAACAAGGATCAGAGCCCGAGTACAGAAGATGAGATAGCTGAGATGAGTCGATTACCTTATGCTTCTGCTGTTGGCTCGATCATGTATGCTATGACTTGTACCCGTCCTGATGTGGCCTTCGCTTTGAGCATGGTCAGCAGATATCAGGGGAACCCTGGCAAGGCTCATTGGACTGCGGTAAAGAATATTCTCAAGTACCTGCGGAGGACTAAGGATTGGATCCTTACCCTTGGTGGGAATGATGACTTGAGAGTAGTAGGGTATAGTAATGCTAGCTTTCAGGCTGATAGGGATAACTTCCGCTCTCAGTCGGGCTGGGTCTTTACCTTAAATGGAGGGGCAATCACTTGGAAGAGTTCCAAACAAGAGACTGTAGCTGATTCGACTTGTGAATCAGAGTACATAGCAGCGAGTGAAGCGGCAAAGGAGGCGATATGGATGAGGAACTTCATCGGAGCCTTGGAGTTGTACCAGCTATTAAGGAGCCTATGGAGATTTTCTGTGACAGCAATAGTGCGGTTGCCTTAGCCAAGGAACCAAGAGATCATGGCAGATCCCGACACATTGACAAAAAATATCACTTCATAAGACACAAGATAGAAGAGGGACTCCTCGTGAAAAAGAGGGTATCGTCAGATGAGAACCCTGCGGATCCCCTTACGAAGGGACTGACGAGGGTGAAGCATTTGCAGCATGCGAGACGCATCGGGCTGAGGGACGATATTAGTTTTACAGATTAGATAGTTATTACTGAAACTTGTAAAATGTAATCGACGTTTGATGATGAATAAAAGTTGTGATTTATTTATGAGTAAGGTGTTGCTATCATTGTCAATTATTTACTATTGTTTCAGCTTTGCATGTTTTGACTTCCCAAATAATAAGTTTATTCAAACTCTCCACAGTCGGTCATATGTCGGAAGTAGGTATGAATCAAGACTGTCATGAATTGGGATTGTAGATGACTAAAGGTGTTTAGCCATATCAATGGTTGCTACAACATTCATGAGTACTCATAGGTTATGAGTATTGGAATAAACCCATGCTCACTTGTATCACTTCATGGAATTTATCTCGAGTGATCGTGAGACGGTAATATCATATAAGTCTTCAAACCTAGAGATATGAGTTGTTACCTATGTGTTGGTTGTGCATTGATTGCACGTAAACGCATCAGTAACTTGATGTTATAAAATGTGCCTTTGTGTGTAATTCAATAAGTAGTAGAACAAGCATACGAGTTGAAGTTTATCTGTTCCTTCTAGAAATAGAAGCGATATCTGGGCCCCTCGATGATTTTGTTTTGACCTATGTACCGGGCCCGGTCAGAACTAAATTGATGTGTTCGATTAAGTTCTTTGTCAAACAAATCAGAAATCGGGAAACAAACTGTTGGACAATAAGTTAGACATTGTTTCATGTATTTGTCCGGCTGATATCTGTTGGGTTTTAGTATACTACAACATCCTATGGTGCACATACAACCCTAAATACCTTGGATCTATGTTTTCTCTATTATACATGCAAATATGAAGTTTCTAAGATATTACCCTATACTAGCATACAAATATCATATACTTGGGTAATAAAATAGATAGAATACATACCTTTTTTTTATGTAACTTGTCTTCATGAAGCTTGAGTGCCTAGTGCCCCAAGTGTGACACCTCAAATGGTTCACACAACACCATGAACACTTGGAATAACCTTGAGAATAAGGATACTTTGGTTCTCTCTAGTGAAATCGGCCTTGCCCTTTTGTGTACACACACTAGTGCCCATTTCACCAACCAAGGAGATCTTTATATAGTGTGGAGATTAGGGTTAAACCCTAATACCCATGACCTTTCATTTCATATGATCCATGGGTTAAACACTCCATGGACTATCCATGAAAGCTTAGCCCAACCTAAATGAACTTGGCCCATCACACACATATATCTTAGAGTCCATATTTAATTAGTTCCTTTTGATCACTTAATTAATTATAAATTAATTCTTGATTAATACTAATTAAATAATATGATTATATATTAATATATTAGAACTTATAATATATTAATATAAATCACTAGTATCCTTTTTCCTCATCTTGTCTATCCAATTGTCCCGATGCCATGCAACCTAAATGGACCATGTCGGGTCGGGTCAAGTCTTACCAATTATACTTATGGACTTAGACATTAATCCAACAGTCTCCCACTTGGATAAGTCTAAAACTATTATTGAGTATGACTTCAAACCCTGACTAGCAATCGTAGCTCTCAAAAGCTTTTGTCGAACTCTGACCTTGTCGATGAACTCTGACCTTTGTCAATGACTTGTCCATTAGATAAGGGATCATATATTCCTCCATTCTAGATATCATATGGACTGAGACATGGATTATCAATCACTTTCTCTGTCCATTTGTTGTTTCCCGATTTCCGATTTATGATGACTGACTGATTAAACAAATCAAATCAGTCCTGGCTTGGCCAAGCACTCACATGTGTCATCGCTAAATCATCGAGGGACCCACAGATATCGCTTTTATCCCGAAGGTAAAAGGAATGGATAAACTTCGACTCATATGGCTTGTTCTACTACTTGTTGAATCATACACAAAGGCACGTTTTATAACATCGAGTTACCAATGCGTTTTCGTGCAATCAATGTATAACCAACTCATAGTAACAACTCATATCTCTAGGTTTTAAGAATATAAGATATTATCGTCTCATAATCACTCGTGATAAAATCCATGAAGTGATTCAAATGAGCGTGGGTTGAATCCAATACTCAGAACTTATGAGCAATCATGAGTGTTGTAGTACCGCTTTGTCCAACATCTTAGACCTCTACAAGCCAACCCATGACAATCTTGATTCATATCTACTTCCAACATATGACCGACTGTGGATAGTTTGAATAACTTAGTCATTCAGGAAGAATGACCTAGTTTATTCTGGAAGTCAAAACATGCAAAATGAAACACAAGAATAAATGAATAAAATATGGTATCAAACCCTATGAATAGAAATAGACCACTTTTATTTATCACCATACTGATTACTCATTATTTCATTGTTTCGGTTTTATCAACTTTATACCTTAATTAAAAACACTAGTTGTCCCATGCTCCAAGCATGTACACTATGTTTTTCTAAACAATAGCTTTGCCATACACCAAGTATGCACTCTATGTTTGTCTATGATCCTTACTTTGTGAAATAAACCAATTGAACATAATTTCAATGATTCGAATTTCACACTCCCAAATCCTTATCGAAAAATGTGAGAATTTCAAATTCCTATCATTTATCGAAATCTGTTTAGATTTTAAACTTATATGCACTGACCCTCCTGTAATGAATATGTACAAAGTCACAAAGACTTGTCAACAGTCATTATAAGGTATTCCAATGGAGATCAACTCCATGGAAACTAAGTCTCATATTCAAAGTACATTGCTTTGGACATGCTTCTTGCATTAAGTTTTCTAATCTTACACAGATAACTTCCACCTATGGAGACAACTCCATATTCTCATTTTGACTATCACTTCTGATTAAGAGATTCCTCTTTTCAGAATATGTCAATATGGTCCTTCCAAAATTAGCACTATACTTCCAACTGTCCCTGAGCAACCAATCTTTGGTAAACCTCAGATTGTCCTCGACAATTGCTTAATCATTTTAGTCATATCTAATTCTAGACCTTTTCCCTTCTTAATGCCTCTGGGCATTTGGAAAAATTTAGAAATGACAAATATTATAGCACATGCAATCGATCTTGTACCCAAAGCAAATGGTACACGATTCAATATGTCTCACATAAAGACATGATTCTAGACCAGTCTTTTGCTACAATATTTTTATTTGCCATGTTTTCAAAATTTGACTATGAAGAGGGATGTCGTAATCATAATCGAATTTTGAGAACGCAATATATAGAATTTCCTTAAGTTGAACCAATCCAACATGAAATTCATATATATATTCTTGACTAAAGATGATTAAGGTCTCAATCTAAGCCTTTACAACTTTTTCAATCCCTGCAGCCTCACGAATTGAAACTTTTGTTTTCTATAATTAACATTGCTAACTTGCAACACTAACAATAATTATCATGCTCCCACTAACATGATGATTATTAGCATAACACTTATGCTCCCACTAGCTTTGACATGTACTCAGAAATCAGCTGGACTTCTAGAAATCAATACTTTATTGACTTTCTTACCAAAGTTCAGATTTCTGATACGAGATGCTTTGATAAAACTTTATCAAAATCATACACCCTTCCTTAGATATCATGCATGTGTGTGTAAACAATTTCAGAACTATGAAAAGGGATGTCGTAATCATAGTCTCAATTGTTTAGACCTTTTGCCATCTGCTTCAAATCTACTTGGTGGAAGTGTTTCCTCACCATCATTTTCATGAATCGGAAAGAAACCTTATGACCCTTAGATTTTATGGTGTATATGTTCTAATCCATGTGAATCGTCAAAACCATAGTCACAAGACAAGGATAATGACAAATCCAAACTCATATGGACTGAACTTATGCAATCTTAACTTCTTGCCACTTGGCAGTACAGGGCCTGCCATTGCTTCCAAGTTGTTATGCAACCAACTGAGAATTTTCAGAACTCCTATGCAAAGCCAACTTTAACTGGAATGGGCACAGAATATGTCAACACGATAGGTTATAAACCTCAAGTCGTGTGCTAGTGAAGAACCTCAGGTTTTATTCTTGATTACTTCTTGAAATTCTTTTTAGGATCTTTAAGACTCCCACTGTCCTCTTGACATATAAGACTATCTTGCCAAATATTCAAGAGATAGTGCGGATTCTTTATCAAGACAAACACTTCACACAATTGGCCTTAGTTGGTCTTTGTTTTATCCAAAACATCACAACTTACCAATTTCAAATGTACAAGAGTAGGACACTTTTACTCGTACATTTGACAAGTGTTTTAAACCTTTCTTTAAGATATGTCACTCAAGTTACAATCTTGGAGTATGACTCTAAGAATTGTTTTGGAACGAAGTATGACTCATCTTCCTGATCTAACCATTTCAACAATTCATGACTCCTCTTCTTAGTCATAAGAATGCACTAAGATGACCTTTAGAGGACTAATTGTGATATGATTTCTAAATCATTAAGATGATCACAAACATGACACTAAAGTACTCTCCCATCTTTTCAGATTTGAGAAACTTTTATCTTTCTGCCTAATTTGATTCTTCCCATTCGTTCTTCCATACATTGAGACTTTTCCAATGTTTCATAATTATACTTAAACTTGTAAGTATAACCATATTTACTAAACTTTAGTAAATCAAATAGTCTTAAGGAGCTTTGTGGTGGACATGACCAGTGCACAAGAATGTGTACTCGATCGCTTTAGTCCTTCACTTGACTCACACATCCATGTGAACAAGTAATTAGTCTTGATTTTCCAATGCTTGAAAGTTCTCATTCATCATACTATTCAACTTGCATAATTCCAAGTTTCGGTCCAATTGAAACTTGGGCGATGAGGAACTTTCCTGATTTGAGTAAATTTAGAAACTACCACAAATGAAAGAATCAAATCCATTTTCCAATATTATTGTCAGTGGAATCATATAAGCAACAATTTTCCACAAATGCCATTGTAAGGATACTTCAAATAAATAAAATTAAACAATTTTATTTTATTTTAAAACCTTGCGGAAAAACTTATCCTTACAATCCACATGGAAAATTGTTGTTATCTATTCCTTAGCAATATATCATAATTTCTTAAGCAACTGCTCAAAATTCTGATGCGATCGAAATCCACCTTCGCGATCAGAATCAGCATATACTTCCTTTAAGATTTCTCTCTATTCTATGATTCTTAAAACATCAACATGTGACCAAGTCACATCATGCAATGAGGATCTCAGAATAGAACTTAACAGAGTTAGATAATGGGCTCTACCTGATGTAGAGTTTGACTTTAACATCCTTAGGTAAATTTGGCAGCTTTGCAATCAACGCCCCTTCCTTTGGCAAAATAAACATATGGACCCTTTGGTAATGGGACTATCTCAGACTTAGCCTTTCTCTTTACTATTTGGTCAACCGGGTTGACTATGGCCAATCCCTTTCCATTGGGAAGAGAATGCTTTTTCTGGATTTCCAGTGTCACCATTGTTACTGTCCATAAAGTTTTTGGGAAGTTGATCTTCTAATCAAATTTGCTTTACTATCGTTCCAAATCATTGTTGATTCAGCAGCACCAAGCAAATAGATATGATCATTAAAGTTCATGTCATAGTCTGTTTCATAGTAGTCCCAAAGGAACTCACTATGCGACTTAGAAAGTGATTGAACATCCAACTTTCTCAAGACTTTGACACCCAACTCTCCCGGCTTGTCAATATGTGACTTCATCTCTAAGATGTGATCACACATAGACCTTGCTTGCCATTAGGGCTTGAGTGACCTTGAACTTGTGGGTTAGGGAGAATAATTGGAGGAGGTGGAGGAAGTAAAGTTCCAAGAGATATGGGAAGATCATAGATGTCTGAACTAGACATCTTTTGGGAGATATTCAAGATAGTTGATCTAAAGTCCTTAATATAACACCCAATATGAAATATTAAGGCTAGGATCCAACAACCTATTTATAACTGGAAGAGGGATGCCGTAATCCGACTTATAAAATAGTTGAAGGTAGGTAAATGACGATTTACCAATTTCCACCATGAAAAACGAAATAATTTAATTAGGTTTTTACTTGGATTTGAAACTCCTAGATCTTTTGAGATTCATTGAACTTTTCAATGGCATGTTTCAATCTCGATTGTGCCCTTCAGGTTTTGTGACTGGGATGCCGAGGATCACAAAACAAGGTGTGAAGTAACCATGCAAAATATACTTGGTACCCTTAATATTTACCCCTCAATCGATGTGCCGGTTAACCACACGAGCTCCACCGATACTATGATAAATATTAAGTTACCCTTTACTTACTTTGTTAAATCCAGGTTAGTGTGCCGGTTAACCACACACGCTCCACTAACGGTTTAAAAAAAGTGCAAAGTGTAATTTCATGGATTAGCACCTTATTCACATTTTCCTAAGTAACTAAGATTGGGAATTAATAAAAGGTTTAGTTACTTAGTATTTATCATTAATACTTTTAATGAAGGGAGAATTATAGTCCTTGTCCTACCTGTTCGGCTAACGACCCTCCACCAGTCAAGGAAGCGGTGGGTGAGAGTGGACACCCATTAAGCTGCCATTTTATAGCCAACAACCTTATACCCCCCTTATAGACCGGCTTCGTGAATGAGGCCTACTAATGGTAAGACTGACTTGCTCTTATAAACATATATATATTATTAATTTATAATATTATAAAGTATAAGGGTTGAATTTTAACTTTTAAAATTCTAAGGGCATAACTTGGAATTAAAGTATTCATTAAAGAAAACTTTTCAAATTCCAAAACTTGAGGGCAAGTTTTGAAACTATTCAAAACTCTTGGACTTTCATAACTTATGAGTTTTAAGTAAAGCTTTAAAACTTTTAATGAAGAGACTCTTGGACATCCATAACTTGAGGACAAGTTATGGAGCCATAAAAACTATTTATAAGAAAAGACTCTTCATTTTTTTTGTAACCTAAGGCATATTTATGAGTTTTTAAGATTCATAAATGTGACTTTTCATATAACTTGAGGACAAGTTACAAAAAAAAACACATTTTATAAACAACTTTTAGATTAATTAGAATTGAAAACAACTAAAACACAAATTTTTTTTCCATTAATCTAAACTAACTCATAAATCAAGGAAACATAGAAGTTTTGGTAATCCATAACTTATGGAGTTAAATGCTTGTTTTATTATGAAACTTTTCATGTTCCATAAATTAAGAATAAGTTATGGAATTCTTTAAAACATTAACACCAAATTTTGTAACTCCATAAAAACTTTGAATCAATTTTTTTTTAAAACCTTTTCATATCCATAACTTATGGAGGTTTCAAAACACATAAGATCACAACTTTAAAAAAAACTTTTTGAGCTCCAAAATTTTATGACAAAATTTGTAACTCCTTAAAACATTTAGATCAAACTTTTAAAACTAACAAAATAATCATATCATTTTATCTTTTACTAAATTTGACCTAATTCAACTCATATAGCAAATGATTCAAATTTTACAAATAATTAGTTTTTCACAAAACAAGTAATTATCTTAAAATTTGACAAACTTCATGTTTTTTTTCTTTCTTTTTTCGACTTTGAAAATCAAACATTTGCATGAATATAACAGAAAACAACCCATTGCTCTGATACCACTGTTGGGTTTTAGTATACTACAACATCCTATGGTGCACATACAACCCTAAATACCTTGGATCTATGTTTTCTCTATTATACATGCAAATATGAAGTTTCTAAGATATTACCCTATACTAGCATACAAATATTATATACTTGGGTAATAAAATAGATAGAATACATACCTTTTTTTTATGTAACTTGTCTTCATGAAGCTTGAGTGCCTAGTGCCCCAAGTGTGACACCTCAAATGGTTCACACAACACCATGAACACTTGGAATAACCTTGAGAATAAGGATACTTTGGTTCTCTCAAGTGAAATCGGCCTTGCCCTTTTGTGTACACACACTAGTGCCCATTTCACCAACCAAGGACATCTTTATATAGTGTGGAGATTAGGGTTAAACCCTAATACCCACGACCTTTCATTTCATATGATCCATGGGTTAAACACTCCATGGACAATCCATGAAAGCTTAGCCCGACCTAAATGAACTTGGCCCATCACACACATATATCTTAGAGTCCATATTTTATTAGTTCCTTTTGATCACTTAATTAATTATAAATTAATTCTTGATCAATACTAATTAAATAATATGATTATATATTAATATATTAGAACTTATAATATATTAATATAAATCACTAGTATCCTTTTTCCTCATCTTGTCTATCCAATTGTCCCGATGCCATGCAACCCAAATGGACCATGTCGGGTCGGGTCAAGTCTTACCAATTATAGTTATGGACTTAGACATTAATCCAACAATATCATGAGAGCAGAGGATTATGTGATCACTTATCTAAAATGGCGCTTCATAGTTCAACAGAGTTTTCGAGAGCTACGATTGCCGGTTGGTTCCTGAAGCTATATAGGCAAATACAGTTATTAGACTTATCCAAGTGGGAGACTGTTGGATAAGGTGTCTAAGTCCATAACTTATTTGGTATATACTTGACCCGACCCGACATGGTCCATTTGGGTTGCACTTCACCCAAACTATTTATATGGATAACATTATGAGAAGAGTATATTTGCGGTCTAATAATATATTATAATTTATAATATATTAATATGAAATTGTATTATTTAATTAGTATTGATCTTAAATTAATTATGAATTAATTTAGTGATCATAAGGTGACTAATTAAATAATGAGCTATTGTACTTATATAGTGTAGGCTAACACTCATAAGGAAATGGGCTAAGCTTGAATGGGAGTCCATGGATGATCCATGGAGCTTTTAACCCATGGATCCTTGGAATAGGAAAAGACATGGGTTATTAGGGTTTGCATGGTTCATAACCCTAATCATCTACACTATATAAAGAGGCTTATGGTGCTTGAAAAGACACTATGTGTGTGTGCATAAGAGTGGCCGAATTTCTAGAGTGATTGGATACTCTCTCATAAGTTTTTCAAGTTTGTGGTGATTTGTGATTTCCATTTGAGGCATTCACATTATTGGTGCTTGGCTCTCAAACTCCCAAGGAATCAACTCACTAACAAAAGGTATGTAATTCTTCTAGTATCTTTTATGTTTAAAAGTACCCCATGTATGCTAGATAGGTTATGAACCTTGGAAAATTATTTTGCATGTATTTTAGACAAACATAGATCCAAGGTTTCTAGGGTTGCATGAACACCTTAGGAGTGTTAGTTTGCTCAAAACGCAACATTATGTTCCTATTTGGAGATTATTAGTACATGATGTAATGTAATTACATTTTGATGTTTTGTAGAATCAGAGGAAGCTTAAAGGAAGAGTATGCTGAGTCTGATCGCGAAGAGATGAATTTCGATCGCATGGTTCGATGATCAGATTTGTGAGCTGCTGCTTAAGAGTTATGAATGATTTCTTAGGAATAGATAACAACATAGTTTTGTTGGATTAGGTTTCTAAGCCCGTAACTATTATTGGTATGTACTTGACCCGAGAGTAGCATGGTCCATTTGGGTTGCATGGCATCTGAACAATTTGGATAGACTTTTGTGAGAAGAGGATATTTATGATTTATTAATATATTATAAGTTCTAATATATTAATTTCATATTATTTAATTAGTATTGATCAAGAATTAATTTGGAATTAATTTTGTGATCAAAAGAGACTAATTAAATAAATGGGGATTGATTTGGTAAATCATTCATTCTTATAAAGTGGGCTTATGATCCATAGTTCTTCATGTTTGGCTAAACCCATGTAGTGACCCATGGATACTCCATGGAGGTTAAAACCCATGGATCATGAGCATTGTGGAAAGTCATGAGTTACTTGGTGTAATCCTAATGTGCACACTATATAAGAAACCTCATAGTTCATAAAATGACACCTTTAAGTGATAAGAAGTGAGGGCTAGCCGATTTGTGAAGCAAGTGTTCTTCTCTCAAGTTATTCCAATTGTTGATGGTTATGTGTGATTCCATTTAAGGTGCAACACTTGGGGCACTAAGTTCTTAAAGGTCCAAGGCTTCCAAATACAACAAAAGGTATGTCTTCTAACTTGTTTTATTACACAAGTATCAAAGTTTTGTATGCTAGTTAGGGTAATACATTGGAACGTTCAAGTTTGCATGTATAATAGAGAACACATAGATCCAAGGTATTTAGGGTTGCGTGCACACCTTAGGAGTCTTAGAATGCTCAAAACCCAACAGTGGTATCAGAGCCTATGGTTGCTTTCAATTATACTTGATGCTACTTGCTTGAAAATGCTTTAAAAATCAATTTTCTGTTATTCTGGACAGTAGACTCGCTGAGTCCCCTAGGGGACTCGCCGAGTCTAAACACACAACTGACCAACTCGCCGAGTTTGTTCTTGCACTCGACGAGTTGGAGCCCCTGAGTGCAGATTTTCGAGTTTTTAAGCTGGAATTGGACTAGGATCATTACCCTAAACTATTTTTGATCTTATAAAGCTTTTTTTTTGATGTGGTAATGATCATGCTTATCCAATTTATAAGATAATTGTCGATGTTTCCTGTTTTGTATTAGTTTATATGGTTAGGCTAATTACATAAAATTTGTTTGATGTGAATTGTCCTGTTCTTATGAGTTTAATTTAGATCATCGACAAATTGTTTGATTTTCTTGATAAAATTTTTTGATCTAAATGATTTTGATGAATTTCATAACTTGTCCTCAAGTTATGGAAAATGAAAAGTTTTCTTTTAAAGAAATCATTAAAGTCATAGGTTATGAACTTGAAGAGTCTTTTTCCCATAAATGTTTTTATGAACTCCATAACTTGTCCTCAAGTTATGGAATGTCAGGAGTTTTTTCATAAAACCTATATTAAACTCATAAGTTATGGATTCCAAAAGTTTTTTAAAAGTTCAAACCTTGCCCTCAAGTTTTGGAATTTGTAAATGTAAAAGTCTAACTTTTGAAATATTTTATTCCAAACCATAGAATTTTAAAAGTTTAAAATTCAACCCTTATACTATTATAATATTACAGGTTTAATATTTATATATATGTATAAGAGTAAAGTCAGTCTTACCGTTAGTAGGCCTCATTCACAAAGCCAATCTATAAGGGGGTATAAGTTTACTGCCTATAAAATGGCAGTTTAATGGGTGTCCACTCTCACCCACCGCTTCCTTGACTGGTGGAGGGTCGTTAGCCGAACGGGTAGGATAGGACTCTAATTCTCCCTTCATTAAAAGTATAATGATAAATATAAAGTAACTAAACACTTATAAATTCCCAAATATTAGTTACTTAGGAAAATGTGAATATGGTGCTAACCCATGAAATTGCACTTTGCACCTTGTTAAGTCGTTAGTGGAGCGTGTGTTGTTAACCGACACACTAATCTCGATTGACAGTGCGTGGCAAAGGGTAGCTTGGTGTTAATCGTAGATCAATGGAGTGTGTATGGTTAACCGGCACATTGATTAGGCGGTTATAACATTGGGTGTACCAAGCTAATTTGCATGCTTATTCACACCATGTTTGTGATCCTCGACATCCCAATCACAAACTTGAAGGTCACACTCGAGATTTAAACATGCCATTGATTTGTTCAATGAATCTCAATGGATCTAGAAGTTTCAATTCACTTAAAACCTAAAATTCTTTTTCGTTTTTCGTGGTGGAAATTGGTAAATCGTCATTTACCTACCTTCAAATATTTTGCGGTTTGGATTACGGCATCCCTCTTCCAAATTGTAAAATATTGTGTTGAGTCCTTGTATTAAGGACTTAAATCAACTAACTTGAATTTCTCCCATTGTAGATGTCTAGTTCAGACAACTATGGTCTTCCCAAATCTTTTGGAACAAGCTTACCTCTTGAAGATGATGTCCCGCGGTTGGACCATGGAAGTCATACTTCACTTCCTCCACCTCCTCCAATAATTCTCTCTAAACCACAGTTCAAAGACTTGAAAAATTCACGGTCACTCAAGCCCTACTTGCAATGAAACATCAAGATGGAAGGCCTTTGTGTACTCACGTCTTGGAGATGAAGTCACATATTGACATGCTGAGAGCATTGGGTGTCATTGTCTCGAGGAAGTTGGTTGTTGACTGGGTTCTTCAATCACTTCCTGAGTCATATAGTGAGTTCATTAAGGACTATGATGTTACAGACCACGACATGACCCTTATTGATCTTACCTATTTCCTTGTTGTTGTTGAATCAACAATGATTTGGCGCACTGGAAAAGCAATTTTGATTGGAAGATATACTCCTTAAACTTCCATGGACATTGACAATGGAAACATTAGAAGTCCATAAAATATTTCTCTTTCCAAGGGAAAGAGAAAGGCTAAGTCTGAGATTGTCCCGTGTACCATTACCAAAGAGTCTATATGTTTCTATTTCCAAGAGAAGGGGCATTGGTTGCGAGGCTGCCCTGACTACCTGAAAGATCTGAGAAAAGGTAGAATCGAAAAGTTTGACTCTGCTTCAGGTAAGTCTACTATCTAACTCTATTAAGTTCCTAAATGTTGATTCTGAATACATGATGTGACAAGGTTGCATTTTGATGTTTTGTAGGATCATGCAAATGGAAGGAAGCTTAAAGGAAGAGTATGTTGAATCTGATTGCGAAGATGGATTTCAATCGCATGGTTCGAAGATCGGATTTTTGAGTTGCTGCTTAGGAGTTATGATAGATTGCTAGGAAATATGTAATAACATAGTTTTGATTTGTAATTGCATTGTAAGGAAACGTTTTTCCGTGTTTTATAAATAAATAAAATTTTGTTTTATTTTATTATATCTCTTTGCAATGATATTTGTGAAAATTGATGTTTCTATGTTTCTATGTTAGCAATATTAATTTGATTCTTTCGTTTGCGGTAGTGTCGAGTATTTGCCAAATAAGGAAAGATTCTCATCACCCAAGTTTCAATTGGACAGAAACTTTGAATCATGCAAGTTGTATTGTATGATGAGTGAGAATTTTCATCTTTGGTAAATTAAGACTAATTCCTTGTTCACATGTATATGTAAGTCAAGTGAAGGACTAGGGGATCGGGTACACTGGGTGTGCTCTGGTCAAGATCCACCACAAAGATCAATAAGACTATTCGTCATGATTTACTAAAGTTTAGTAAACATGGTTATGCTTACAAGTTTAAGTATAATTCTGAAACATTGGAAAAGATTCAATGTATGTCAGAACGAATGAGAAGAATCAAATTAGGCAGAAAGATAAAAGTTTCTCCAATCTGAAAAGATGGGAGAGTGCTTTAGTATCGCGTTTTATGATCATCTTAATGTTTATGGAAAAACCATATCATAATTGATCCTATAAAGACATCTTAGTGCATTTGTATGAAGTGTTTGTCTTGATTAGAAATTGGTAAGTTGTGATGTTTTGGATAAAACAAAGACCAACTAAGGCCAATTGTGTGAAGTGTTTGTCTTGATTAGAATCCGCAATAAGTCTTGAATATTGGTTTGTCAAGTAATGTTCCTTGAAAAAGTGAATCATATATGTCAATAGGTCAGTGGGAGTCTTAAAGATCTTGACAAGTTTCAAGAACTAATCAAGAATAAACCTATTGTTAAACACTAGCAAACGACTTGAGGTTTGTGACCTATCGTGTTGACATATTCTTGTTTCTGTGCCCATTCCAGTTAAAGTTGACTATGCATATGAGTTCTGAGAGTTCTCAACTAGTTGCATAACCACTTGGAAGCAATGGTAGGCCCTTGTGCTGCCAGGTGGCAAGAAATTAAGATTGAACAAGTTCAGTCCATATGAGTTTGGATTTGTCACTAGCCATGTCTTGTGATTATGGTCATCACAAATTCACATGGATAGGAACACATACACCATAAAATCTAAGTGTCATAAGGTTTCCCCCCGCTTCATGAAAATGATTGTGAGGAAACGCTTTCACTAAGTAGATTTTAAGGAGATAGCAATTGTGATATTTGCATTCTTAAATTCGATTATGATTACGACATCCCTCTACATAATTCGAATTGTGAGAAATGGCAAAGGTCTAAACATTTTAGACTTATGCCTGTAAGTTCTAAAATTGCTAAGACACACATGTGAGGTATCTAAGGAAAGGTGTATGATTTTGAGAAGCCTAGATAAAGTTTTATCGAAGCATCTCGTATCAGAAATCTGAACTTTGGTAATCAAAATTAATAAGTATTGATTTCTAGAAGTCCACCTGATTTCTGAATACATGTCAAAGCTAGTGGGAGCATAAGTGCTATGCTAATAATAGTTATTATGCTAGTGGGAGCATAATTATTATGGTAAGTGTTGGAAGTTAGAAATGTTAATTATAGAAAAAAATGGTTTAATTCGCCAAGTTGTGTATTTGAAAAGTTGTTTTGCTATAATTAAGGAGGAGGAATTTATACTTCATTTCAATTCAGAAAGCTTAGATTGAGATTTTAATCAAATTTAGTCAAATATATATGAATGTTATGTTGGAATAGTTCAACATAAGGAAATTCTATATACGGAAATGTTAATTGCGTTCTCCAATTTGATTATGATTACGGCATCCCTCTTTATAATCAAAATCATGAGAACATCGCAAATAGAAATATTATAGCAAAAGACTGATTAAGTATCGTGTCTTTATGTTAGACATTATTAATCGTATCCCATATGCTTCGGGTATAGGATCGATTGAATATGCTATAATATTCTTGTGTTCTAATTTTCTGAATCCCTAGGGCGTTAAGAGGGAAAAAGGAATAGAACCGAATATGACTAAAGTGGTTAAACAACTATTAAGGACAATCTATGGTTCGCCAAAGATTGGTCGCTTAAAGACAGTTGGAAGTATAGTAAAGGATGAACTATATTTACATTATTATCAATAGACAAGAGTCTATTAATAATGAGTTGTCGTATGGCAAATATGGAATGTTTCCATATTGGGAGTTGAAGAATATACGAAAAAGTTAGAAACTTTTATGCAAGAAGGATGTTAAAAGGAATGTACTTTGAATTTGAAACTTCATTTCCATGGAATTGTCTTGTCACAATCTCCAAAGGAATATTTTGTAATATCATTGGTAAAGTCTCTGTGACTTTTGGCACCTAGACATTACAAAAGAATATTTGCATGATCATTTAGAATCTAACACTTCCTAGCTGTGACAAGAATTAGGAATTATTACACTTGCAATAAGGATTTGGAATTTGTGAAATGAGCATCATTGGAAAATTTTCAATTGATCTATTTCACAAAGTAAGGACCGTAGACAAACATAGTGTGCATGTTTGGTGCATGACATAACTATTGTTTAGACAAACATAGTGTGCATGGTTGGAGCATGACATAACTATTGTTTTAATTCAAGTATTAAGTTGATTATTCGGAACAATATATAATGAATAATGAGTAATCAATATGACTCAAAAGTTTTTGGGCAATATAGGATTAGTATTATTCCTGTGTTTCACTTTGCATGTTTTGACTTCCCGAATAACTAGGTTATTCAAACTATCCATAGTCGATCATACTTTGGAAATAGGTATTGAGGCAAGACTATCATGAATGAGTCTGTAGTTTGTCTAGGACAAAGAGGTTGCATTGTTCATGAGTATTCCTGGAATAAGATTCGAGTATTGGATTCAACCCGCACTCATTTGAATCACATCATGGATTTTATTACGATTGATCATGAGATGATCATATCTTATATTCTTGAAACGAAGACATGTGAGTTGTAGTTGCAAGTCGGTTGCACATTAACATATGTAAACTCACCAGTAACTTGGATGTTATAAAACATATCATTGTGTGTAATACGATGAGTAAGTATAAGCGAGCATTTGGGTTGAAGTTTATCCGTTCCTTTTATCCCATGTAGATAAATACGTGTGTGCCCCTCGATGATTTAGTGATGACGTTAGGCCTAGACTGATTTCATTTGTTCAATTAGTCATTCGTCATAAATCGGAAATTGGGAAACAACAGATGGACAGAGAGAATGATTATAATCCATGTCTCAGTCCATATGACATCTAGAATGGAGGAATATATGATCCCTTATCTAATGGACACGTCATTGACTAGGTTAGAGTTCGACAGCGGCCTTTAAAAGCTATGATTTCTAGTCGGGTTGGAGTCATGCTTGCAATAATAGTTAGTAGACTTATCCAAGTGGGAGACTGTTGGGTTAGGTGTCTAAGCCCATAATTATTATTGGTATGTACTTGACCCGAGAGTAGCATGGTCCATTTGGGTTGCGTGGCATCGGAACAATTTGGATAGACTTTTGTAAGAAGAGGATATTTATGATTTATTAATATATTATAAGTTCTAATATATTAATATCATATTCTTTAATTAGTATTGATCAAGAATTAGTTTGGAATTAATTTTGTGATCAAAAGAGACTAATTAAATAAATGGGGATTGATTTGGTAAATCATTCAGTCTTATAAAGTGCGCTTATGATCTATAGTTCTTCATGTTGGGCTAAACCCATGTGGTGACCCATGGATACTCCATGGAGGTTAAAACCCATGGATCATGAGGAATGTGGAAAGTCATCAGTTACATGGTGTAACCCTAGTGTACACACTATATAAGAAGCCTCATAGTTCATGAAATGGCACCTTTAAGTGATAAGAAGTGAGGGTTAGCCGATTTGTGAAGCAAGTGTTCTTCTCTCAAGTTATTCCAATTGTTTGTGGTGTTGTGTGATTCCATTTGAGGTGCAATACTTGGGACACTAATTTCTTAAAGGTCCAAGGCTTTCAACTACAACAAAAGGTATGTCTTCTAACTTGTTTTATTACCCAAGTATAAATAAAGAAAACTTTTTTGATCTTTATCTTATTTTAAATTTCCTTACAATGCCATTTGTGAAAAATTGTTGCTTATATGTTTCCATTAATAGCAATATTGGAAAATGGATTTGATTCTTTCGTTTGTGGTAGTGTCATAATTTACCAAATAAGGAAAGATTTTCATCACCCAAGTTTCACGTGGATAGAAACTTGGAATCATGCAACTTGTATTGTGTGATGAATGAGAACCTTCATTTTTGGGAAATTAAGACTAATTCCTTGTTCACATGTACATGTGAGTTAAGTGAAGGACTTGGAGATCGGGTACACTTGGTTGTGCGCTGGTCAGGTCCACCACAAAGAGCAATAAGACAATTCGTTATGATTTACTAAAGTTTAGTAAATATGGGTATACTTACAAGATTAAGTGTAATTCTGAATCATTGAAAAAGTTTCAATGTATGGCATAACGAATAAGAAGAGTCAAATTAGGCAGAAAAATAAAAGTTTCTCCAATCTGAGAAGAAGGGAGAGTACTTGAGTATCGTGTTTTATGATTATCTTAGTGATTATGAAACCATATCACAATTGATCCTCTAAGGACATCTTAGTGCATTTGTATGGCTAAGAAGAGGAATCGTTAATTGTTGAAATGGTTGAATCAAGAAGATAAATCATACTTCGTTCCAAAATCAGGTCTTAGAGTCATACTCCAAGATTATAACTTGAGTGACATAATCTTAAGAAGGTTTAAAACACTCATCAAATGTTGAGTAAAATGTTTTTGCTCTTGTACATTTGAAATTGGTGTGTTGTCATGTCTTGGTAAGGACAAACACCAACTAAGACCAATTGTGTGAAGTGTTTATCTTGATAAGAATCTGCATTAACTCTTGAATATTTGTTTGTCAAGGAATGGTTCATGACAAGAGAATCTTATATGTCAAGAGGTCAGTGGGAGTTTTAAAAGATCTTGATAAGTTTCAAGAACTAATCAATAATAAAACTTGTTGTTTATCACTAGCACACGACTTGAGGTTTTTAACCTATCGTGTTGACATTTTCTTGTTTCTATGCCCATTCCAGTTTAAGTTGACTATGCATGTGAGTTCTGTGAGTTCTCAGTTGTTTGCATAACAACCTAGGAAGCAATGGTAGGCCCTTGTGCTGCCAGGTGGCAAGAAATTAAGATTACACAAGTTCAGTCCACATGAGTTTGGATATGTCACTAACCTTGTCTTGTGATTATGGTTATGACAAATTCACATGGATAGGAACACATACACCATAAAATCTAAGTGTCATAAGGTTTCTCTCCAATTCATGAAAATGATTGTGAGGAAATAGCTTTCACTAAGTTAATTTTAAGGAAATAGCAATTGTGATATTTGCATTCTCAAATTCGATTATGATTACAGCATCCCTCTTCATAGTTCGAATTGTGAGAAATGGAAAATAGTCTGAACATTCCGAACTTATTGTCGCAAGTTCTGAATAGTTAAGACACACATGAGCTATCTAAGGAAAGGGGTATGATTTAGAGAAGCCTAGATAAAGTCTTATCGAAGCATCTCGTATCAGAACAAATCAATATTATAGCAAAAGACTGGTCAAGTATCATGTCTTTATGTTAGACATTATGAATCGCATCCCATATGCTTCGGGTATAGGATCGATTGCATATGCTATAATATTCTCGTATTCTAATTTTCTAATTCCTAGGGCATTAAGAGGGAAAAATGAATAGAACCGGATATGACTAAAGTTGTTAAACATTGTTAAGAACAATCTAAGGTTCCCCAAGGATTGGTCGCTTAAGGACAGTTGGAAGTATAGTAATGGATGGACCATATTGACATTATCATGAATAGACAAGAGTCTATTAATAATGAGTTGTCGTATGGCAAATATGGAATGTTTCCATATTGGGAGTTGAAGAATAGATGAGAAAGTTAGAAACGTTTATGCAAGAAGGACGATCAAAGGAATGTACTTTGAATTTGAGACTTCAATTCCATGGAATTGTCTTGTAACAATCTTCAAAAGAATATTTTGTAATATCGTTGGTCAAGTCTCTGTAACTTTTGGTACCTAGACATTACAAAAGAATCATTGCATGATAGTTTACAATCTAACACTTTCTAGCAGTGAGAAGAATTTGGAATTCTTACACTTGCAATAAGGATTTGGATTTGTGAAATGAGCATCATTGGAAAAATTTTAATTGATCTATTTCACAAAGAAATGACCATAGGTAAGCATAGTGTACATGCTTGGATCATGGGATAACTATTGTTTTAATTCATGTATTAAGTTGATAAATCGAAATATTATACAATGCATAATGTGTAGTCAATATGGTGATTAAATAAAAGGTGTTTTATTTATATTCATAAGTTTTGAGACCATATTGGATTCGATTATTCTTGTGTTTCACTTTGCATGTTTTGACTTCCCGAATAACTAGGTTATTCAAACCATCCACAGTTGATCATACTTTGGAAGTAGGTATTGAAGCTAGACTATCATGAATGGGTCTGTAGATTGTCTAAAGGCGTTCGGACATAGCACAAGTTTGCTACAGTGTTCATGAGTACTCTTAGAATAAGATTCGAGTATCGGATTAAACCCACTCCCAACTGAATCAGTTCATGGATTTAATCACGAGTGATTGTGAGACGATAATATCTTATATTCTTGAAACCAAGACATGTGAGTTGTAGTTTACAAATCGGTTGCACATTGACATATGTAAACGCACCAGTAACTTGGTGTTATAAAACATATTGTTGTGTGTGATTTGATGAGTAAGTACAAGAAAAAATTTTAGTCGAAGTTTATCCATTCCTTTTACCCTTAGAGGGATAAAAGCGATATCCGTGGGCCCCTCGATGAAATAGTGATGACACCCGAAGTGCTTGGCCAAGCCTGGACTGATTTGATTTGTTCAATTAGTCATTCATCATAAATCGAAAATCGGGAAACAAAAAATGAACAGAGAGAATGATTATAATCCATGTCTCAGTCCATACGATATCTAGAATGGAGGAATATATGATCCCTTATCTAATGGACGCGTCATTGACTAGGTCAGAGTTCGACAACGGCTTTTAAGAGCTACGATTGCTAGTCGGGATGTGGAGTCGTACTTGCAATAATAGTTATTAGACTTATCCAAGTGGAAGACTTTTGGATTAGGTGTCTAAGCCCATAACTATAATTGGTATGTACTTGACCCGAGAGTAGCATGGTCTATTTGGGTTGCATATCACCAGGACAATTTGATAGGATGGACTTTTGAGATGAGGTTATTTGTGATGTATTAATATATTATAAGTTCTAATATATTAATATGAAATCACATGATTTAATTAGTATTGATCAAGAATTAATTCAGTGATCAAAAGAGGCTAATTAAATTAATGGGGACTAATTTTGTAAATTAGTTATATATATGGTTTAGGCTTATGATACACGATGGACTTAGTTTATGGAAGAATCCATAAAGCGTTATCCCACTTAAATAATGGGTCATGGATAATAAGCCCAAGAGTATGGATTAGGGTTTACCCATGACTCTTGGACTCCTAACATATATATATTTGACCCCACAACTAAAATCGGTGATGCTAGTGTTCTTGGAGTCAACATAACCGATTTTGAGTGCAAGAAACTCTCTCAAAACTCATCCTTTGTCCTAGGTGTGTTGTGATTCCATTTGAGGCATTCATACTATTGGTGCTAAGTTCTTAACGGCCAAACACAACAAGTTCTAGAAGCTACATAAAGAGGTAAACTCCTAACTAGTATTTTATGTTGTTTATGTCATTTGTATGCTAGTTGTAGGCTTAATGCTTTGGAAACAATATTGGATGTATAATTAAAGAAAACAGAGATCCAAAGAATTTAGGGTTGTATGTGCACCATAGGATGTTGTAGTATACTAAACCCATCAGATGATTTGTCCAAGTTGGAGACTGTTGGAATAAGTGTCTAATGTCATTAACTATTTGTAATATTCCTAATAAAAATAGAGTTGTTTTGGGTTGCACTCATGCCCTAATTGAGAAAAAAAATTAGGATAAAATAAGTCTATTAATTTATTCTAGTTTAATAAATTAACTGGAAATTAAATTGGAATTAATTAAGTAGTTTTAATTAATTAAAAGAATTGAATATTAATTAGTTAAAAGTTAAATAATTGGAATATTGCAAAATCCTAAAATCATATGAGATATGTATCATACAATGCTAAGGTGATGTAAATGACGTAAGGATCGAAAGGTTATAAATAGGGTACTAGGGATCTCAAAATCCCTTGCACCATGGCTTGATATTTTCCCTATTTCTTTTCCTCCCTCCATACTGGACGATTTCCAACCCATTTAGGGTTTATGAAATTGACCCTCCTCCTAACTTTTCTTGGTTATGCTCTTGGAGTCTCGGATGTGAAAAAAAAAAGTATTCCTTCTACTAGCTCCTGTTCATTCAAAGCAAAGGTGGGTGTAACCAGATTTCAATCAATGAATCTTCTAGAAGATCAATAAGATCAAGAGTTTAGTATTTTCTTTACTGTCTTTCATAGTTAGGTTTCTATGATAGAATAAACCTAGATCCCTTAGGGCGTATGTACATATAATGTTTTATATTGCTTCCGCTACCATACCTAGTGTGTATAGGTTGCTAGAAAAACCATTATAAAATGCGGTATATAATAGAAAATCAAGGAATGTAGGTCTGCGAAAAAAATTTGTGAGACAATTAATTGAGATTGGTACCATCAAAGTTGTCTATGTCAAGACAAATAGGAACTTGGCAGATCCAGTTATGAAACCTCTGAGGAGAGATTTGGTTACGCCTACCACAAGAGTCATGAGTCTAAAGCCACAATAGAATCATTTAATGATGGAAACCTAAATTGACATTATTGCTCTTAATTCTGAAGTTTAAAGGTTAACAATGAAGTTTCTAGCAATTGAAGGTGTTATCATTAATGATATATCCATGTGAGGCAGTGCCTCATAAAATTAACATTTATGGTTTGTCTTCTAAAGGGCCATAGAAATTGTAATATACACTAATATATTCATACATTTTATACTTTTTGTCATTTTTTTGGTTTTTTGTTTATTTTTTTATAATTATTTTCGTATTATTTTTTAGGTTTCTCGTATTTTTAATTTTTTGGTTTTTTTGTTTTATTTTTCGTAAATTTTATAACTTTTTTTTCACCTTTTTTAAAAAGTGTAAAATGTATGAATATATTATAATTTTTGTGTTTTGAGTTAGTCTGGTTTTCAAATAGAAAAATATAATCTTTTAATGTAAACTATTGATACCTCATATAAAAATAGTATTTAATTTGCAAGTTACATTTTAAAAAGTTTAACCAGTTTTCCTATTTTAATAAACAAAAAGCGTAAATATCAAAAATTGAAACACGAATGATTATATAGTCTAATACAGTCGTACATTTTACACTTTTTGAAATAGGGCAAAAACATTTATCAAATTTGAAAAATAAAACGAAAAAATAAAAAACTAAAAAATTAAAAAACAAAAAACACGTAAAAATTAAAAAATAATATGAAAAAAATTAATAATAATAAGAAAAAACCAAAAAAAAAAGGACAAAAAGTGTAAAATGTACGAATATATTCGAGTATATTATAATTTTGGTATTTGAGTTTTTTTTTGGTTTTTTATTTTTCATTAATGGGACCAAAATTAATAAAAACAATAAATAACAAAAATTATAAAAAAAAAAATCCTAACGATGAAATAATGATAATAATAAATGAAAACTTAAAGTTGGTAATGATAATAACTATGGAACATCCAAATAAAAAACATGAACCATAACATCGTAAAATTAATATATATATATATATATATATATATATATATATATATATATATATATATATATATATATATATATATATATCGAGAGATGTAGGTTTATGTGTTTCCCACATATATTGTGTGCTAAAATGGACCAATAAAAATTTAATAAAAAAAAATTATTATTTAATCAGATAAAAATGGATATTAAATGATATCTATAATTGTATGAATATTAAATGATATCCATAATTAGAATTCCTTTTTTTATGGAAACTAATTAAATTTGTCATTAGTGTCAACATTAATATTTTTTCAGAAAAAAATTTACATATAGATTTTTATATATGGGTTCGTATTTTGTTTAAGGACCCACTCAGTCAAAATACAATAAAGTTTCATGGAACATGGACAACAAGAGTGTATTCTAGTAAACATGAGAGTTTATTCTTCTATAATAAGAGTGTATTCGAGCAGAATGAGAGTATATTAAGTAGAATAGACTCTCGTTCTCCAAGTTCCAGGTAACTTTGTTGTATTTTAAATGAGTAGTCCTGAAACAAAATACGAATCCATACATGAAAACCTATATGATAATTCATTCTAACTAAATATTATTGTTGACATTAATGGTGAATTTAATTAGTTTCCATTAAAAAAAATATAATTATCGATATCATTTAACATAAATTATGGAAATTATTTAATATCTATCATTTGATTAAATAACAATTTAATTTTACTAAATTTTTATTGATCTATTTTTAGCACACAATAAATGTAAGGAACACATCAACCTAGCCATATATATATATATATATATATATATATATATATATATATATATATATATATATATATATATATATATATATATATATATATAATGGTTCCATTCACAAATAAAAAAAATAAAAGTAAAAACAATTTCGACATTGATTATCGAATTTAAGGTTATTTACGCTAATCAAAATTAATAAAACAATAGAAAAAACATAAATAAATAAAATTATATAATAAAAATAGCAAATAAGTCGTAGAAAAGGTAAACGAAAAAGTTATCAAAGTGATGAAATTACATATATATCAAATTTACAATTGATATATATATATATATATATATATATATATATATATATATATATATATATATATATATATATATATATATATATATATATATATATATATATATATATAAAGTTTATATTTATAGTTTCTAAATATACAAAATTTCAAATTTACATAATTACACAATTGGTCTGTAACATTCAAAAAATTCTTGAAAATTTTAAACTTTTTAAACAACTCAAAACCAACATTGTTTACAAATTGTTTTCAAAATAAGTTTCATATCAGAGAAATCCCAAAATCATAAAACAAAAACATGAGGAGGTGCACGATCACGCCTACGCCTTGTCACGATCTTCTGAGGTACCTGAAACACAATCCAAAACGGTAAGTGCAAAGCTTAGTGAGTTCCCCAAAATACTGATACATAACAAATAGCACAAATATAATAACAGCATGTAATGGGTCCACAACTTAACAGACTAGATTGCCCCTGGGCCCACACCATACGTTTGGCTTTCCCTCGGCCCACAGCTTGTGTCTGGCTTGCTCCCCGGCCTGATTAGTCCTTGGACTGAATACCGCTAAGCTCTAAGTACGAGTCTGACATGCCCTTTCCGGCTCTCAGCTCGTATCTGGAATGCTCATGAGTTCTCAGTATGAGTCTGGCATGCCCTTGCCGGCCCTCCGTTCATATTTGGCATACTCGAAGGTTTGTTGGCTACAACACGAAGTAGTACAACCTCAACCCAACCCATACTATATGTCGACATATAATAGAGAATATCATATACGAATATACAGATAGTATCACAAGTAGTCCTACAGATCTAGTAGACTAGCATATCAAATCTAGCATGCATATCTATTCCATACCCAACATATCAACAAATATCTGGTTATCAAACCAATGGGCTAGCCTTGGTGCCTTCGACCTGAAAGTACAGTGAGGAAAACTCACCTCACAAGTAGTGCAGAATTGATAAGGTCTAAATCTCAATCTCAGCTCTCGACTCGAATGCCTACAACCACCATGTGACCAATTCCATCAAGATTTCGAAATACCCAAATTGCCCTCCAAAGTCAAACTTGGTCAACCATGGTCAATGTCAGAGTCAACAGGCAAGGTCAACAGTCCATGTTGAGCCAACTCGTCGAGTGCACCAATGAACTCGTCGAGTTTCAGTAGTACTCAGAAGGTGAGGAAAACCCTAGCCAACTCGCCGAGTTGGCCGGAAAACTCGTCGAGTTTTCCCCAACCTAACACATTCAGTCCTGTTATCGAATCTAAGGCTTCAAAATGTAGATATGATACATTGAAGCTAGAAAACCACGTAAATTTGCCAACTTTACGTTCATGCATGCCAACAAGAAGCTCTAGAACTCATGAAAGGCTTAATAAAGGACTTAATGCATGAATGAGGCCTTGAACCTAATAAGGCTTGCAACATTAAGCCAAATGAGGCCACAAATGGCCAGATATAAAGTGACAACCCACAAAACACTCAACTTCTTGAACAACCCGACAATGAGCCAATAATCACAATAAAAATTTAAGGAAGAGATCTAAGAAATCAGGAAGCAAGGTGTCAACTTTATATCTTAAAAATACTGCAACAAGTGTGAAGGTTCTGGATCTCTAGCCCTCCTTTCAAACTAGACACTTCAAACTTCAAGGTTCCTTCAAAAGAATATTAAAAATCAACTCTCCAAGCTCTCAACAAGCTCACACACTCAAATTTGGAAGATGATACATGAAATTAGGGTTTCTGGACAGAGAAGGCTGGTAAGGAGGCCAACCAAGGGACTTAAGGTCTTTAAATAGGGTGCAACACCCTAAAAGTCAGGGTTTCATTCTCAACTGCCAACTCGCCGAGTTCAGGAACCTCGACTCGTCGAGTTGGTTCATTAATATATGCATCCAAAAGTCACCTCAACACGCTGATTGAGGCTTCTAACTCGCCGAGTTCCAAAGAAACCATGTATAAAGAATTAAATTTCATACCTGTCACACCCCCAAACCGAAACGGGAGAAACGTTTGGGGGTGGATGACGTCATGTGTAGTATCACAAGAATTACATCATAGTAATCAAGTAAACACAACCATTACATTGAATATATATAAACTTATTTACATATGTTTGACTCTTGTTTTTATACATCAAAAGTATAACTAAAAAGAAAAATACGTGACTTTATATGCTCCGTCTTCTCAAAACTCCAGGAGGTACCTGTCTACTGATTTCCTGAGAATACAAGCAGTTTTGAAAGAGTATCAGCATAAAGCCGGTGACTTCATAAGCGATGATTTTGTAATGAAAAACTATTGATGAATTTGTATAAATGTTCATATGTTTCCAAGAAAATCCAATATTTTCTTTAGTAAAAGTATGATAATATAAGTTCTTTCTATGATCACTTAATTCATACTGGCCAAGTATAAACCAATATCGAATAGACAGTTGACTATGTGAATCCGCCCTAAGCCCACAACCAAACAAGGAACAGGAAATGAGGCAGAAACCACACATTCCACAGTCTATCGAATATTCTTCAAACATAACCTTGATGCATAAATTAATAAATCATAGAATTAACTAAATTGTTTGTTTCTGTATCTTGTTGTAATGTATGTAGCATATTAGTTTGTATGCTTGTATGGTGAATTCTGTATGAAAACATTCGTATAGAATGTTCTGTCTGAAAACCCTGGCTACCACCAGTATGTATAGTATGTTTTGTTTGAAAACCCTGGCTACCACTAGTATGTATAGTATGTTCTGTTTGAAAACCTTGGCTACCACCAGTATGTATAGTAGTTCGATTATTTAAAATAAAACCGAGTATTGTATCCCTGGAATCCTCCTGTGTATTGTATAAAAGTTCTATTAATTAAAATAAAACTAATAAAGAATGAAATCTCGTAAACATAGGTTAGTTTATACTATTGTGAGTCGTATAACCATGCTTGATATGACCTAGTGACCTCTACGACGGTATGATATTTATCACTCCGGGCATGCCTGCCTAACTATAGCTAGCAGTTCAGGTGTGGGATTCTCAGTCCCGAATAGATCTATTCACAAATCTCACGCTCTCCCTCTAGGAGACTCTGGTTATACTATGATAGGATTTAGTTCGGTACACCAAAGGGTACAATTTTGAAGATGTTGTCTCACGATCCTATATTAACTAGTTTACGTGTAGTATTGTTCTCTTGTATTTGAATCCGTGTGTACACTGTGTAGGTAATAATTATACTTAAATAATTATTAAATGTTGTACTCTTTTAGTAATGTATATCATAAACTAAATTTGTCATAGTTTATAAGTTTTGCTAATGTATGACTCTGAATTTGTAAACTTGTATACTGAAATCCCAAACTATACTTATTATAATTTGTCCAGATCTCCGTAGCAGCAGAAGACCAGAAGGCTCGCCGGAGGTCGATGTCGCATCATTTGGCGACATCCCGGACTCGAACAACCAGCCATCATCTTGTTCTTGCCTAGATCTGTTCAGATCTGTTGTGCTTCAGCTCAGGTTCTTCTCAGATCTGGTCATTTCTAGCACCACTTGGTTCAGATCCGGTTGGCTTTGGCCAAGATCTGTTCAGATCCGTTTCGATCTTGCCAAGATCTGTTCAGATCTGCTTAACCATCGTTTAGATCTCAAGATCTACTCCATTTTCAGTTCAGATCTGTAGATCTATTTTCGTCTTGAAGCTCAGATCTCAAGATCTGTTGAGTTCTTAACTCAACTAAACATTTATGAAGCTTGCAAAGACATTTTAGATCGATCAGCATTTTTAGCTTAGATCTCTAGATTTATACATTCTTTGTTCACTTATTCATCTTTCAAGTTTAAAAACACAAATTCAGACCCGTTTTTGTTTATGTTTTGGGATTTTTTCACCAAGCTTGAAAAGAAAATAAGTTTTTGTGGGTTTTGCCCTACGTCAGCTAATTTTGATGATTCATTGAACAAGAAGAGGAGAAAATATATATATCTATAAGCTTTTATTCCATTTTTAGTTCATGTTAGCAAGAAAATCTTTTAGTTCATAATATTCTATGAGCAAGACCTTCTCAGGTCTGTTTTGTTAATGTTTTGGGGGTTGTTCAGTAAGTTTCAAGAAAAAAGAAGCTTTTTATCCCATCTTAAGTTCATATGTTATCAGAAAATCGAATTTTGTTGAGATTTTCTGCATAGAACTTTAATCTCTGGAACATTTATTTGTAACCATGGCTGGGATGCTTGTACATTTTATCAAATTGTTATTTGGTGTTTTCTTCAACCTCTGAGAATATATATGAAAAAAGAAGAGAGGAAAGAGGTTCTTATGAGTTTTTATCTCATATTTCAGTCCATATATTATGAGAAATTCGTTTTTAGTTAAGATTTTCTGTAAACAACTTCATTCCTCATAGCAGTTGTTTGTAAACCCAGCTGCGTCTCTTGTACATTTCTCAGAACCCACAAAAATTCGTTTTCCTGATCTCACCAAACCCATCAGATCATATCTTGTCATTCTTAGCTTAAAGATATACCCCATCTTCTTCATAGTTTACTGCTCAGTAAAAAAAAAGAATGGGGAAGGATGGAAGTATTCAGTGTATACGTTAAACTAGAAGACCCTCTCATATATATCTTGTTTATGCTTTGGGGTTTGTCCAACAAGATTGAGGAAGAAATAAGTTTGTTTAAGTCAAGAAACAGATGAAAGTTACCTTTACCATGTGCTTTTACCATTTAGTTAATGGATTAATAAAAAAAAGGGTGGAAAGAAGTTCTATAAAAAGACCTGATTTGTAAAAAGAGAAAAGACAGGGGAAAAATAAATTTTGTTTTCTGTCACATGAGCCGATACACAAAAAAAAAAGAGAGGAGGTGGCCTGATACAAGAAAGTAATCAGCAAAAGATGTAAAAAAAATATGTATATACAACGTTCAAGAATAGTGACTTCTTTTCATCTAAAAAAAAGGGGGGGGGGGGGGGAAGTGGCTGGACCCACGTGATACATGTTGCATTTCGATGGGTCCCACACATATGAAGGACCAATAGCTGCAGAGATGTCAATAGGTGGGGCCTACTTTGGTCACCACCTCCTCCGACCATCAGAATTTGGAACCCGTCCACCACTCGTTTGAACTCCGACGAGTAGAACAAGCCACCCAGTCTCATCTTTCTTCTCAATCGAGGCGGTCTCCAAGACCTGGGGACGAATTCAATCTCCATACACATTTCCTTCTCACTAGCAATTGGAATCAGACCGTCGCCGGTCTTCCTTGGCAAGTCGACGGTAGCTCCATTGAAGCCTTCGAGATGTCGTTTCCTCTGAAAAAGCATCTCCCACACAAACCAACAAGCTTTGCGTCTCAATTATTGAAGCCAACTGGAACCAAAGTACCACCGGCAGTCAACTGCAACTCCACTCGATCATCACCATCATAGCCATCGGAACCATCGTCGACCAGAGCAGCTCCAGCGTCAGCAGCCATCGCCGATTGACTGCAGCCGCCGATTCCTTACAGTTGTGCAACTACATCTCAAATATCGGCCATTGTCGGTACCTCAAGATCGATTACAGCTGGCGGCATCTTTTCGCGTCACCGCCGGCGACTACAGGCACAACGCCTCCGACGTGCTTGCTGTCGCAATCTCCAATGAACACCGTGAACTCTTACCTTCCGGTGAACACCTGCGTTTCTTTTGGGCACCTTCTTGAACCAAAGCGTGAAAGTGAAGAGCTGTCACGATGTTCTTATTGGATACGTTTCAAACACAAAAAGTAGGATTCGGGCCTTCAGCTTTTAAACCCTAATGGGCTAGGTTGTTATGTTTGGGCTAACAATCAATTTGGGCTTCTTTAAACAAATCCAGGATCCTAACATTAAATGGACTTCAAACTCTAATATTCACCCTAGTGGGTTGCAGCTATGACCCAAGAACCCCAATTTTTGCAAGAATAAACTAGCCAGTCGGAAGTTTAACGCTCAAGTATCATGGTTTCTCTCAAACAAGATATGCCTTCAGAATATGCGCTGCACTCCAGACTCGCTCATCGTTTCCAAAACAGCAAAAAAAAGTATTTGGGCACGGCACACGTCAAAAGAAAAAGTCAATAACACAAAAAAAAAGGAAAAGAGTAAGTAGTACATTGTCACTTCTACTATTAGTAAAGCATTTCGAAATAATCCTCAGCAACCGCGCTGCCCGACTATCATACGCCGCGTTGCCAGCTCCATACAGTCTCACTACTCAACTCTCATCAGTCGTGCTGGCCGACATCCCGCAATCGCGCTGCTTAACTCTCGGTAGCCGTGCTATCCGCTTTTTATTAGCACTTGTGTCACCTAGCTCTTTCCAGCAGCTATGTATCTCAGCTTTCAGCAGTTGTACATCCATATTTCCCTTTTCTTTGCCCCATCTAAAAAAAAGGGGGGGGGGAATAATGTTGGTACGACACTATGTAGAAGTGATTTTTATTCCCAAGGGGAAGAGTTAAGTTACATAAAGAGCTGATACCATGAATGATGGTGTATCCTCGAGGTGACGTTGGTACTCCGGATTGAAAGAGTAGCCGCGTGGTCCAACTCTCAATAGTCCTATTACTCACCCATAGGTAGCAGCTCGCTACCCGGGCCTCAACGGCCCTGCTGACCAGTTCCTGACAGCAGTCTCGCTACGCACTACTTGACAATAGCTACACTATCAAGCCCTAAGTAGCACCGCCACATAGCTCTCCGCAAACAGCCAAGACAGCGAGGCATGGTTTATTAGTACGACTAGCGATGCAGCAAAGCATCAGGTACCATTCCGCTTTAACCCAGACTGATCACGCGAGCTAGATGCATAGATCGTGGGGTGCTACGCCCAATCATGCGAGGTTCAGTACCCTCGCCTCGAGTCGCCTGGCTTCTCAGCCCGACTCCATTATAGCGGCAAGCTCCGCATGCGAGGTTCAGTACCCTCGTCTCGAGTCGCCTGGCTTCTTAGTCCGACTCCATTATAGCGGCAAGATCCGCATGCGAGGTTCAGTACCCTCGCCTTGAGTCGCCTGGGTTCTCAGCCCGACTTCATCATAGCGGCAAGCTCCGCATGCGAGGTTCAGTACCCTCGCCTCGAGTCGCCTGGCTTCTCAGCCCGACTCCATCATAGCGGCACGCTCCGCATGCGAGGTTCAGTACCCTCTCCTCAAGTCGCCTGGCTTCTCAGCCCGACTCCATCATAGCGGCACGCTCCGCATACGAGGTTCAGTACCGTCGCCTCGAGTCGCCTGGCTTCTCACCTCGACTCCATTATAGAAACTTGCTCTGACCATTCCACGCGACACTCTTCTGCATGAGTTATCTATGATCGTTAGCAGCCAAGCCCGATCCATTCCACGCGACGCTCTTCCGCGTGAGTTATCTACGATCGTTAGCAGCCAAACCCGATCCGTTACACGCGATGTTTTCCCGCGTGACGTCTCAATGTCCACTGGCTGTTAAGCCCAATCTACTCTCCTAAGTCGCGCAACATAAGTCGTGCACCATAAGTCGCGCATCACAAGCTTATTCCACACCATGATCTTGGTGCTTCCTCTCTAACAGTCATCATGGTTCTCTTGTGCTCGGACGATCGATGAGGTGTTATCTACATTACACCGTGCTATAGTGAGGATACTTTCCAGCAAGAAGGTCATCCCGACAGTGGCCCTGCTACCTACGACCCCACAGCACCTCAGTTTCCTGGCTCTCGGAAACAGTCCTGCTGCATAACCCTACCTGTAGCCCCGTCGCGTATCCCACAGCACCTTTGTTTCCTGGCTCTCGGAAACAGTCCTGCTGCGTAATCCTACCTATAGCCCCGTCGCATATCGCACAGCACCTCTGTTTCCTGGCTCTCGGAAACAGTCCTGCTGCATAACCCTACCTATTGCCCAGTCGCGTATCCCACAGCACCTCTGTTTCCTGGCTCTCTGAAACAGTCCTGCTGCGTAACCCCAACCTATAGCCTCACTGCCTATCCCTCAACAATTCTATTGTCTGGCTATCGGCAATAGTCTCACTGCGTGACCCTCGCTAGCAACCTAATCGCACAGCTCTCGGAATATATGCCACTTATATTATGGTCAACAACCTTACGGTTTATTGGTTTGACGACATAGTCTGATGCGGCTACCTACGCTACCCACATCAGATTGGGGGGAATCCAACTAGGGGTAGCCCGAGCAAGAAAGACCCTCAAGACGGTTATTGATGCAGACTATGTAGATGGTTACTGGTGACATCCCATCTCGCTTGGCTACCACAACAATCACGTCGGATAACAGTCTCAGGGACTGTATGGCGAGGTTACGCTTCTTAGCTACCCCGTGTCACACCCCAAAACCGGAACGGCGGAAACGTTCAGGAGTGGAGGACGTCATGTAAAGTATCATAACAGTGCAAAGTAGTAAACAAGCAACAACATCATCCATTGCATTAAAAGTAAAGTTTTAATACATGAGTGTTCTTTCATAGTAATAAGACACCAAAATATGTAATCAAAATAAAAGACGTGTCTTGTTTGTGCTCCGTCTTCTCAAAACCTGGTCATCGTACCTGTCTACTGGTGACCTGAGAATACAAGTTATTTTGAAAGTGTAGATCAGCATAAAGCTGGTGAATTCATAAGTATTATGGTGCCATTGATTTGAAAAGCTGTTATGAAAGACTTGTAAATATTTGATGAAACATTTATTATAAGTGTGAAAACCCTAGAAAATCCCATATTTCCTACTAGTATAAAAGGTAGTCTTCTACCAAGACCTGAATGCTTTGAAAGTTGCATTTTTGTATCAATGAAAGTTTTTCCCATGTGCGACTATTATTATAAATATATAGTCTACCTCATCGTTTATGTGAATGTGTCACAAAATAAAAGTAAAAGGGAAATTATATAATCATTTAAGTATTATCCTTTGGTACTAGGATAAACACGACATAGTAATTGTCGAATAGTATTAACCGTAGACATCCGTCGATGTGCATTTTCCCTCTGTAGCTAACAGCTAGGTGTAGAATGGTTAGTCCCGTACATATATAATAGTATCCACACATATAATATGTAATAGTATCTCATCATATAGTATCTATGTAACAGAATCCATGTAAAAGTATCCATGTAATAGTATCTCTTCATATTGCATGTAATGTATTAGTATAGACTCATGAATGAACTGACTCTTGTGTAATTCCTTGTAATAGGAATAGTAGTTTGTATCCCTTAAACTATACCTATAATAGTTTATTGGAAAGTAAATTGAATGTCCAAGTAGGTTTATACACCCTTGCTACACAAGAGTGTTGGAACTGAAGAAATAATGAAAGCTCTCATATCAATACATATGTATATGAAACATAAGTGTATAGATATGGTTTTTAATAAGTTGAAAGAGGTTTTGTAAAAACATTTAAGAGTTTTGAACAATAAATAATAATGACTTGATGTCAGTTAATAAAAAGATTCAAAAGTAAATCATTTGATAACAAAGTATAAAACAGCCGAAAACTATTGTATTTATCACATTTTGAAGTATGTGAACTCAATTGGTTGAAAACACAGTTATAAATCACATGTGATTGATTCTATAACTTCCTGTTTTCTACTTGTATTCCCCCCTATGGAAGCATTTAAAATCATTTAAAAGATTGATTAAGGGGTATGAACTCACCTGTAGTGGGTGGTTGTAGATGAACTGAATGATGTAGGATCCTAAGTGTCAAGTGAAGACTTGTACACACACAATGATCCTAGTTAACATATAATCCCATATATGTATCCAATTAGTCATAAAACAACTAATTAACCAAGTTTAAGACATCCTAAGACATGTAAAACCCTTGATTTAAGTGGTATAAGTCATAAGGATTGCATCTAAGGGTGGTAGGACCTTGCTATTGAGTTTGGGGTTCAAGGGTAAACTCCCTTGGAGTTTACTGTTTTGTGACCATAACTCCTTGAGTTTACGGTCGTAAACCCATGAGTTTACGGCCGTAAACTCATGTTTCTTGACCATTTTGTGTTCTGAAGCCTTAAAGATCACAAGAAGCATTCCTACTTCATATTTAAGCCTTTGGAAGAGGTTAGGGCACCATTTCACTCCTTTTTAGGAGTTTATGGTCCTTAGACAATTTCCCTTTGGGTTTACGGCCGTAAACCCAAATGATTATGGTCTTTTGGTTGTTTTGAGTCCTAAGCACAGTAAGGAAGGGGTCTAGACTAGTTTTCCAAGGCTTAGAAGGGACTAGGGCACACTTTGGCACCCTTAATAGGGTTTACGGTCCAAGAACATCTTGGACCGTAAACACCTTGATCTTATGTTTCTTGGTTGTTTTCTTGATGTACAGAAATGTAACAAGCTTTATAATACACTAGGGTAGGAGTACTTACTAGGTAGAAGCTTGAAAAGGTGCTAAAAGTCCAAGAACACTAGTGTGTGTTCTTGGTGTTCTTGGTGAAACTTGAAGATCTACACTTTTGGAATGATTTCACGGATGGAATCATGTTAGATCACTAGATTAGGGTAGATATCAACTTATTAGGGCTAGAAACAATTACAAGTTGAAGATCTTGAAAAAATGTTGGATGATACTTGAGAGAGAATTTGATTTTGGATCTTGAAAATGTGAAAAGTGGTAAAATATGACTAAGTGTCATATTTATACCCCCTTTTAGGGTTTAAGGCCGTAAACACCCTTGTTTAGGCCGTAAACTCAAAACTCTTGGAGTTTTGGAATATTATTGTTGCACAATAAACCCTAGGGCATCCTCTCTCCTGATATCTCCTGAAGTACTAACTTAAAAATACTCAAACTTATTTCTAAAAGCTTGAAAGTTAGCAGAAACAATTCTGACTTCCATTGAAGTGAATGGTTGTACATAATAGAAATTTCGGGTTGTCACATCCTGGCCCGACATTCCATCGACATCAGTGTCGCGTAACACTCTTTAGCAGCCTCGGTCTACATGATCGCAACAACAGTTATGCTGCATCTCACCGACCGGCTTGCACTCCTCTCAATGAAGGAGGATCAAGTCAGCTCAAGCTGCATAGGCAATGCTTGGCTCATCGCACAACCCCACGGCTCTCGTGGGCGAGGTTCGGTCATTCTCTCTATTATTTAAATGCTTTGGTGCTTTATCTAGTCTGATCCGATTGGCAGCAACCCAATCGCATCAGACTAGGGGGACTTGACGACGCATAGTTTATAGTGCGATGTCATTGTCGTGTACCAATAACATCAGACTGGGGGACTTGATGATATATAGTCCATTAGCATGGCCTAGACTGATCTAGAGCGCCAGCCTGGCCTGGCACGCTCCTGCCAGCCCTGCCTAGCATTCCCTTGCCAGCCCTGCTGGGGACTCTCCTGCCAGCCTGGCCAGGCGCTCCCTCGCCTGGCGCTCCCCAGCCATCCTTTCCTGGTGCGCGCCCGCCAGCCTTGCCTGGGGCGCGCCCGCCAGCCCCGCCCGGCGCCTCCGGGTGGCCTTGCCCAGCTCCTTGCTAGTTGGGCCTGAATTGGGCTGGCCCAAGGCCTGACCCAATTCCCCTTGACCTAATTGTCCCTTATATAATGAACAGTACCTCCTCCATGGAGAGGGATCTGCCCGTTGGCTCAGCCGCCGCCCTACACTCCGGCCGGGTGGCTCAGCCGCCACCTGCCGCTGTCAGCCACCATACACCAGCATTAGCACCAAGATGGTTCTCTCCAGCTATGGAGGACCATCTCAGATCTTCTAGATGATCTAACTTGACCGTCGGAGTCCGCTCCCGGGGAACAGTCCCTGGGGTGGCTCTAACGACTTTGCACTGTGATGTCCAGATCTCCGCCGTAGCAGAAGACCAGTAGACCCGCCGGAGGTCGATGTCGCATCAATACCTATTATAATTTGTATGTATGTTGTGTACTTGTTTCATGTATTGAGCTGAAAACTATGCAATTATGTTTGTAAGTTGAAAACGTCCCTTATGCTCAGCATGTTACAAAAGGGATAAAATATCTAAATATTTTATTAAACGTGGAAACTATATAGTGGTATCAATTGCATCAGTTTTAGTGTGTTGAAATCCTTTTGTATAATTTCACAAAAAATTTCTTTATGTTTGGCTTGTATTCCCCCTGAAAACGTTTTAAAAACAATAAAAGCGTAGGGGTATGAACTCACTGTTAGTTGCGTACAAGCGTCGAATCAACGAACTGGAATGAAGACCCTCGAGTTGTTGTATGTGACACTTAACGGAATCCTAAGAGCAATTAAATACATATATGTATCTAAATTAGCGATTTTGTTAGATAAAGTGTTAGAAAAATACTTGCTTTCGGTTAAGGAATGTTACCGGGACTTGATTGAATCGAGGAAGGTGGGTTTTTCAGTCTAATGCACCACTTAGGAAGTGTTTATGGCCGTGAATGGGGTTTACGGCCGTGAACTGTTTACTGTCGTGAACTGTTTCTTGAAGGGTTTACGGCCTTTGAAGGTTTGAAGTGTGTACGGTCGTGAACTGCTTTACGGCAAATGAAGATTTGCAGATTTGAAGGGTGTACGGTCGTACACTCAAGAACAAGGATGCTGGATTCGATGAAAAACATGTTCTAGATGCTCCAAATCAACTTCCAATGACGATTTTCGATGGTTTTCGGAAGAATAAGGGTGTATGGAGTGTTCACGGTCAAGAATTTAGAGAGAGAACAAGAGAGTTTTCGGCCAGAAAAGTGTAAATGAGGGGTAGGGGCTCGTATTTATAGGGGTTTTGCATGGTTGGTGGTGGGGTCCACCTGGCACCGACCAAAAACGGGTTTACAGCCGTACACGGGTTTACGGCCATAAACTCACTTAGGCCGAAAATTGCTACTTTTTCAAGAAGATTCGGGTTTTTCGCGTGATTTTGGTTCCGACTTGCATCTAAAATTTAAATATTTAAAACTAGATGATTTTCCAAACCAAAGGAAATTGATGGAACCTAATAAAATAAAATTTCATTAACGAAAATTAGTTAACCGATGGAAAGGGTTCGAGTTGTCACGTCATCCCCCCGTTAGAGGGAATTTCGTCCTAAAATTCAAACATAGAATACAAATCATGGACTCGGAAAGAGATGAGGGTACTTCTGTTTCATTGAATCTTCGCGCTCCGAAGTGAATTCAGGTCCCCGCTTGGCATTCCAGCGGACCTTCACTATCGGTATGCGACTTTGTTTCGTCCGTTTGACTTCCCGATCCATGATTTCTACGGGCTCTTCCACGAAATGTAAGCTATCGTCTAATTCGACCTCATCGAGGGGTATCACAAGTGTCTCATCGGACAGACACTTCTTAAGGTTCGAGACGTGGAAGACAGGATAAATGTTGCTAAGTTCTTGGGGTAAACGAAGTTTGTATGCTACGGGACTGATCCTAGCGAGGATCTTGAATGGTCCTATGTACCTTGGATTCAGCTTTCCACGCTTTCCAAAGTGTATCGTGCCTTTCCAGGGTGAGACCTTCAAAAGAACACGGTCACCCACCTGGAACTCCAGAGGTTTTCGTCTCTTATCAGCATAGCTCTTTTGTCTATCTCTTGAAGCTTTTAGTCGTTCCCGTATTTTTATGATCTTTTCTGTAGTTTCTCAGATGATCTATGGGCCTGTGAGAGTACTATAGGGGACTTGACCCTTAGCTAGATGTGTGTCGCCCACCTCAGCCCAGCACAGAGGGGGTCTGCACTTACGGCCATAGAGGGCTTCAAACGGCGCAAGCTTGATGCTGGTATGGTAGCTGTTGTTGTAGGAGAACTCGACTAAGGGCAAATGAGTGTCCTATGACCTACCATAGTCTATGACACATGTTCTCAACATGTATTCCAAAGTCTGAATGGTTCTGTCACTTTGCCCATCTGTCTGAGGATGGTAAGTTGTACTCATATCCAGCTTAGTTCCAAGAGCTTTCTGCAGTGACTGCCAAAATCTCGAGGTGAATCTGCTATCCCGATCGGAGATAATGGACACAGGCACACCATGCAGACGAACTATCTCTTGGATGTAGATTCGTGTAAGTCTTTCCATATTGAATGTCTCTTTGATTGGCAGGAAGTGTGCGGATTTAGTCAGTCGATCGACGATTACCCAAATGGTATCGTACCCACTCGGACACTTGGTCAACTTAGTGATAAAATCCATCATGATTCTTTCCTACTTCCACTCAGGTATATATGGTTGCTGAAGTAAACTTGAGGGCTTTTGATAGTCCACCTTCACCTTGGTGCAAGTCAAGCACTTGCCCACGAAGGTAGCTATCTCTACTTTCATGTTCGACCACCAATATAGTTGCTTGAGATCCAGATACATCTTATCCGAACCTAGCTGAACGGAGTATCTAGTCTTGTGAGCTTCGTTCATGACAACTTCTCTGTAACCGCCGAACTTTGGGGTCCAGATCCGGTCCATGAAATAGTAAACTCCGTCTCCTCTGATCTCTAAGTTCTTTTCCATCCCCCTCAAAGCTTCATCCAATCTGTTCTCTGGTTTCAAGGCTTCCTGCTGAGCCTCTCTGATTTGAGCGGATAGATGGGAATGGATGGTCATTGTCAGTGCCTTCACTCTACGACCTGAATACTCTTTCTGGCTGAGGACATCCGCTACCACATTGGCCTTGCCGGGATGGTAGCGTATTTCGCACTCATAATCACTGAGTAGCTCAACCCACCGCCCTTGCCTGATGTTCAAATCTTTTTGATCAAAGATATGGTGTAGGCTCTTATGGTCGGTGAAGACAGTGCACTTGGTTCCGTAGAGATAATGTCTCCAAATCTTTAACGCAAAGACCACTGCTCCCAACTCCAAGTCGTGAGTGCTATAGTTGATCTCGTGTGCTTTCAGTTGTCTCGAGGCATATGCTATAACCTTTCCTGGATACATGAGCACACTGCCTAGGCTCTGATTAGATGCATCACAGTAGACCACGAAGTCCTCCGTCCCTTAAGGCAGAGACAAGATAGGTGCACTGCATAAGGCCTGCTTCAATGTATGAAACGCAGTGTCTTGCTTTTCTCCCCAACAAAAGGGTACACCTCTCTGAGTCAGGGTGTTTAGAGGCTTGGCAATCCTGGAGAAATTCTGGATAAATCTGCGATAGTAGCCAGCGAGACCCAAGAATTGACGGATTTCTGTGGGTGTCTTCGGTGCTGACCAATTCTCAATCGCTTTGATCTTGGAAGGGTCCATGTGTATGCCTTCCTCGCTAATCACGTGACCAAGGAAAGTTACTTTTCTGATTCGGAATTCGCACTTAGAGAATTTTTCATAGAGTTTCTCCGCCCTTAGTTTTTCTAACACTAGCCTCAAGTGCTGTCAATGATCTTCCTCACTCTGAGATTAGACAAGTATATCGTCAATGAACACGATTACAAACTTGTCGAGGAAAGGGCGGCACACCCGATTCATCAGATCCATGTATACCGTCGGTGCATTGTTAGACCAAAGGGCATAACTACAAACTCGTAGTGACCATAGCAAGTTCGGAATACTGTCTTGGAAAGACCACTCTCATGAACTCGCAGTTGATGGTACCCTGATCTTAGGTCTATCTCTAAGAAATAGCCGGCTCCTTGAAGTTGATCGAAGAGGTCGTCGATTCTGGGTAGAGGATAACGGTTCTTGATGGTAAGCTTGTTCAGTTCACGATAATCGCTGCACATCCGGAAGGATTCATCTTTCTTTTTCACAAACAAGACCGGGGCTCCCCAAGGTGAGGAACTTGGTCGTATGAATCGTTTGCTGAGTAGCTCATTGTGTTGGCTGGATAACTCTTGCATTTCTGCTGGTGCTAAACGGTATGGGGATTTAGCTACGGGAGTAGCTCCGGGAATTAAGTCGATACGGAACTCGACTAGGCGCTCGGGAGGAATTCCGGGAAGATCTTCGGGAATACATCAGGAAAGTTGCAGACTTCAAGGATGCTCTCGAGGTCTTTAACTTCCTGCTTTTCGTTAACAACATGGGCTAGGAATGCATGGCACTCCTTCCGTAGATATTTCTGGGCTTTGATGCACGAAATGATACGAAGGTTTGAGCTGAGTTTATCGCTATAAATAACGAGGGCTTCGCCATATGCATATTTAGGCGAATGGCTTTTTCATAACAAAGGATATCAACACGATTGGAGCTCAACCAATCCATACCGATAATGACGTCGAAACTTTTTATGGAAACCGACATATGGTCGATTGGGAAAGAATGGTCGTTTAGACTAAGGGTACAGCCTATGAATATGTCATTAGTGCTCTCTTTCTTTCCGTTAGCCATCTCGACGGTAAATGTTTCGGTTAAAGGTTGGGAATTATGTTGGAGTAAATGCTTAAATGCATGACTAGCAAAACTTCTCTCTGCACCAGAATCGAAAAGAATGCATGCATAAGAGTTGTCGAGGAGGAACGTACCCGTAATAATTGTGGGATCAGCAACTGCTTCCTCTTGGCCCATTGTCAGCACTCCCCTTTGTTACCCCCTGTTGCTGCCTTGGGGTAATTTCTCTTGAAGTGTCCGACCTCCCCACAGCCATAACAGGCTTGACCAACGCCCGCTCCAGGAGCCTGATTGGTTAGTTGGACTAGTGCTTTGCAAAACCGAGCTGTATGTCCCTTCTTGCCACAACTATTCCATACCGTTTCCCGGCATTGTCCATGATGATGGAAGTTGCACTTGATACACCTTGGAAGAGTACCAGCATATCTACTGGTAGGTGCTTGGGTAGTTGGAACAGCAGCAGGAGTAGTAGCAGCGTGGACTGCCACTGTTTGTTGTTTCTTGGAGGGCTCCTGTGAATACTGCCCCTTTCGTTTGTTCCAAAACTTCTTCTTCCCACCACTCGCCTTTGGTGGTTCGGGAGCGGCTGTCACTTCATTAAGATCAACCCCGTGATCTATCAGGGTCTGCGCCAGGCACTTGGCGCTATCAAAAGTGGTAGGCTTAGCAGCCAAAACATTTCCTTGAGTTGGGGGTGTCAATCCCCAAATGTATCTCTTTATCTTCTTGCTTTCCAGGGTGACCATTCCTAGAAATGGAAGAGCCAGATCGCAGAATCTAGCTGTGTAAGCGGCAATGTCAGAACCCTTCATCTTCAGGTTCCAGAGCTGGTGCTCTAACTTCTGCATCTCGCCCCTTGGGCAGTACTCAGCAAACATAAGCTCCTTCAAGCTTTCCCATCCCGTGGCATTTGCTACTGGAAGAGTTAGGGATTTGACTCGGCTATTCCACCAGGTCAATGCTCTGTCAGTGAAGGTGCAGGATGCAAACTTCACCTTGTTCGCCTCAGAACATGTGTAAATTTCGAAAACGGATTCGATCTTCTCGAACCATTGGGTTAAGGAAATGACTCCTCCATTGCCGTCGAAGGATTTGGGCTTGGCATTCATGAAGTCTTTATAGGAACACTCCTTTTGATGTCCCTGACCGCCGAGATTCTGGGGATGAGTACCATCTCCGAATCTGCTATCCCCACCGGGGTTTATTTGCGCCATTGTTGCAGCCACAACGGCTGTAACTGCTGCATGGAACATGGCAGGATCCAACTGAGGAGGTGGCGGCGACGGAGGGTCGTTGTTCTTCCTGTTGGGTCTCTTTCTGGGAGGCATCTTTTTCTAAACATAATCAAGAAGAAGATGATGGTAAGTCCCCTAGATCTTTTAAATCAAGAGATATGAAACAAAATATATCTCAGCCTGATAGATAAAGTGTTCTACTAAGCAATAAACAGAGAAAGGTTACCAATGCATGTAACTATCGCTAGGAAGAAATGAGTAGCAACACTTGGAATGAATCTCTACACTGTATTCGATTCTAGCTAACATACTCCTATAATATTTTAAGTTGTATGCTCTGTTCTATCGTTATCTTAATGTATATAGCTTGGTAAGTTTTAGGAATTGCTGCAACACCACGATCACTCCAAGACACATGATGGTCATGTCTCAAATAAATATAGTTGATCAGGCTATATTGATTCCAAACATGATTACATAACAAACCAGGTTTGACCGCAGTGTCCAACATCCAAATACTTTTGTTTTGTTCTACTTATGATACTGTTTCTGGTACGTATGTATACTTGTATACTTCTTATAAAATACTTATATTTTAAAAGTATACTTTTAGTTCAGTGCACTTCGGCCCCTTAGAGTTTATAGTTGTATACCATGTAAGGTTCGGTATACTTAGTTCACTATAAACAATAGCTCTGATACCAATCTGTCACACCCCTAAACCGAAACGGCGGAATCGTTCGGGGGTGGATGACGTCATGTGTAGTATCACAACAATTGCATCATAGTAATCAAGTAAACACAACCATTACATTGAATATATATATATATATATATATATATATATATATATATATATAAGGTATTTACATCTGTTTGATTCTTGTTTTTATACATCAAAAGTATAACTAAAAAGAAAAAGACGTGACTCTATACGCTCCGTCTTCTCAAAACTCCAGGAGGTACCTGTCTACTGATTTCCTGAGAATACTAGCAGTTTTGAAAGAGTATCAGCATAAAGCCGGTGAGTACATAAGCGATGTTTTTGTAATGAAAGCCTGTTGATGAATCTGTAAAAATGTTCGTATGTTTCCAAGAAAATCCAATATTTTCTTTAGTAAAAGTATGATAATACAAGTTCTTTCTATGATCACTTAATTCATATTGGCCAAGTATAAACCAATATCGAATAGACAGTTGACTATGTGAATCTGCCCTAAGCCCACAACCAAACAAGGAACAGGAAATGAGGCAGAAACCACATATTCCACAGTCTATCGAATATTCTACATACATAACCGTGATGTATAAATTAAGAAATCATAGAATTAACTAAATTTTTTTGTTTCTGTATCTTGTTGTAGTGTATGTAGCATATTAGTTTGTATGCTTGTATAGTGAATTCTGTATGAAAACCTTCGTATAGAATGTTCTGTCTGAAAACCCTGGCTATCACCAGTATCTATAGTATGTTTTGTTTGAAAACCCTGGCTACCACTAGTATGTATAGTATGTTCTATTTGAAAACCCTGGCAACCACCAGTATGTATAGTAGTTCTATTATTTAAAATAAAACCGAGTATTGTATCCCTGGAATCCTCCAGTGTATTGTATAATAGTTCTACTATTTAAAATAAAACTTATGAAGAATGAAATCCCGTAAAAATAGGTTAGTTTATACTATTGTGAGTCATATAACCATGATTGATATGACCTAGTGACCTCTACGACGTTCGTAAGGCGTCGGACGGTATGATATTTGTCACCCCAGGCATGTCTGCCTAACTGTAGCTAGCAGTTCAGGTGTGGGATTATCAGTGCCGAATTGATCCATTCACAAATCTCACGCTCTCCCTCCAGGAGACTCTGGTTATACTATGATAGGATTTAGTTCAGTACACCAAAGGGTACAAATTTGAAGATGTTGTCTCACAATCTTGTATTAACTAGTTTACGTGTAGTATTGTTCTCTTGTATTTGAATCCGTGTGTACACTGTATAGGTAATAATTATACTTAAATGATTATTAAATGTTGCACTCTTGTAGTAATGTATATCATAAACTAAATTTGTCATAGTTTATAAGTTTTGCTAATGTATGACTCTGAATTTGTAAACTTGTATACTTAAATCCCAAACTATACTTATTATAATTTGTATGTATGTTGTGTACTTGTTTCGTGTATTGATCTAAAAACTATGCAATTATGTTTGTAAGTTGAAAACCTCCCTTATGCTCAGCATGTTACAAAAGGGATAAAATATCTAAATATTTTATTAAACGTGGAAACTATATAGTTGTATCAATTGCATCAATTTAGTGTGTTGAAATCCTTTTGTATAATTTCACAAAAAATTTCTTTATGTTTGGCTTGTATTCCCCCCCCCCCCTGAAAACGTTTTAAAAACAGTAAAAGCGTAGGGTATGAACTCACTGTTAGTTGCGTACAAGCGTCGAATCAACGAACTGGAATAAAGACCCTCGAGTTGTTGTATGTGACACTTAACGGAATCCTAATTACAATTAAATACATATATGTATCTAAATTAGCGATTTCGTTAGATAAAGTGTTAGAAAAACACTTGCTTTCGGTTAAGCAATGTTACCGGGACTTGATTGAATCGAGGAAAGTGGGTTTTTCAGTCTAATGCACAACTTAGGAAGTGTTTACGGCCGTAAATGGGGTTTACGGCCGTGAAGGGAGTTTACGGCCGTGAACTGCCTCTCGAAGGGTTTACGGCCTTTGAAGGTTTGAAATGTGTACGGCCGTGAAGTGGTTTACGACCAATGAAGATTTTCACATTTGAAAGGTGTACGGTCGTACACTCAAGAACAAGGATGCTGGATTCGATGAAAAACGTGTTCTAGATTCTCCAAATCAACTCCCAATGACGATTCTCGATGATTTTCGGAAGAATAAGGGTGTTTGGAGTGTTCACGGTCAAGAACTTAGAAAGAGAATGAGAGAGTTTTCGGCCAGAAAAGTGTAAATGAGGGGTAGGGGCTCGTATTTATAGGGGTTTTGCATGGTCGGTGGTGGGGTCCACCTGGCACCGACCGCAAAGGGGTTTACGGCCGTACGCGGGTTTACGGCCGTAAACTCACTTAGGCCGAAAACTGCTACTTTTTCAAGAAGATTCGGGTTTTTCGCGTAATTTTGGTTCCGACTTGCATCTAAAATTTAAATATTTATAACTAGATGATTTTCCAAACCGAAGGAAATTTACGGAACCCAATAAAATAAAATTTCATTAACGAAAATTAGTTAACGAAAACTAGGAAAGGGTTCGGGTTGTCACAATACCTGAGGATTGGGATGCTACAACTCTCCCCCACTTGGACTAGGTTTCCGGGGAATGCTCCCGCATCTCAGCCTTTGGTTCCCAGGTCCACTTAGAGCCCCTCCGGTGCTGCCACCGTACCTTTACCAAGGGTACTTCCTTGCTACGTAAAACCTTTACTTTCCTTTCTAGGATAGCTACCGGCCTCTCGACATAGTTCAGGCGCTCATCAAACTAAATATCATCCAATGATACGAATGCATCCTCGTCCAGAACGCACTTTCGCAGCTGCGAAACATGGAAAGTGTTATGAATACGACTGAGCTCGACCGGAAGATCCAATCTATATGCAACCTTTCCAAACCTGGAAATAATCCGGAATGGTCTGATATATCGGGGAACCAATTTCCCCCTTTTCCTGAAACGAATCACACCTTTCCAAGGTGACACCTTCAGTAACACCATGTCACCAACCTAAAACTCCAACTCAGATCGACGCCGGTCGGCATAACTTTTATGCCAACTCTAAGCAGTCTGCAATCTCTACCTGATCTGCTGAATCATCTCTATAGTCTGCAAAACCACCTCGGACCGACCCACGACCCTGTAACCAACCACGCCCCAACAAAATGGGGTGCGGCATCTCCGCCGATACAAAAGCTCACAAGGCGGAACACCAATGCTGAAGTGAAACCTGTTGTTGTAGGAGAACTCTGCAAGAGGTAGGTAGGAGTCCCAGCTCCCACCAAAATAACACATGCTCGCAACATATCCTCGAGAGTCTGAATGGTCCGTTCACTCTGACTGTCGGTTTGTGGATGATAAGTTGTGCGAAATGAAACTTCGTGCCCAGTTCCTCATGGAACTTCTTCCAAAAACGCGACGTGAACCGAACTTCACGGTCTTAAACAATTGAAACCGTGACCCTATGGCGAGCAACGATCTTGCGAATATACACATCGGCCAACTTCTCGGCCGACGAGCTCTCCCGAATTGCCAGGAAATGGGCACTCTTGGTCAATCGATCCACGATGACCCAAATAGCATCAAAACCTTTTGCCGTCTTCGGGAACTTGGTGATGAAATCCATCGATATATGCTCCCATTTCCACATGGGAACCTCTAAAGGTTGCATCTTTCCATGCGGCCTCTAATGCTCAGCCTTGACCATCCTACAGGTCAAGCAACCCTCAACGTACCAAGCGATCTCTCTCTTCATGAAAGGCCACCAATTGCTCAACCGCAGATCCCGATACATCTTGGTAACCCCCGGATGGATAGAAAAATGAGACTTACGAGCCTCCTCCAACACAATCAGTCTGAGCCCACCAGACATAGGAACCTATACCCGACCGCAACGGGTCAACAAAGCATGATTGTCCGGAACAAACCTGGTGATCTCGCCCCTGATCCTCTTAATCTTCGAATTTTCTTCCCGCACTCCCTAGGCTTGAGCCTCCCTAATCAACCCTACCAGTGGAGAATCCACAAATATTCTCATACATGACACCTCAACAGAAGATCCAGTCAACTTGTGGCTCAGGGCATCCGCCACCACATTCGCTTTACCCGGGTGGTAAAGGATCTTGCAATCATAATCCTTGACTACGTCCAGCCACCTGTGCTGCCTCATGTTCAGGTTTGGCTGATCCATAATATGCCTCAAACTCTTGTGATCTGTGTAGATAGTACAGCGGACCCTGTAAAGGAAATGCCTCCAAATCTTGAGGGCGAAAACCACTACCCCCAACTCAAGATCATGCGTGGGATATCTCGTTTCATGCAGCTTCACCTATCGCGAAGCATAGGCTATCACTCGTCCTCTCTACATGAGGACTGCCCCCAACCCGGTGATGGGCGCATCACAGAAAACCACAAAATCCTCGATTCCCTCAGGGAGGGTCAAAACTCGAGCCTCGCAAAGTCTCTACCAAAGGGTTTCCAATCTTGACTGCTGCTCAGGTCCCCACCAGAAATCCACCCCCTTCTTTGTCAGACGAGTGAAGGGTACTGCAATCTTGGAGAAATCCTAAATAAATCTCTGGTAGTACCCTGCTAAACACAAGAAACTCCTGATATCCGAGGGACATTTCGGAACCTCCCACTGCATCACCGCCTCGATTTTGGCCGGATCGACCAAAATCCTATCATGGTTAACGAGGTGTCCAAGGAACTCAACCTCTTGCAACCAAAACTCGCATTTCGAGAACTTAGCATAAATCCGTTCTCGCCTCAAAACCCCCAAAAGCTCATAAAGATGCTCCTCATGCTACTATCTGGTCTTGGAATACACCAAGATATCATCAATAAACACGATGACCGAGCGATCGAGCATCTGCCTGCATACCCGATTCGTCAAATCCATGAATACCGCAACCGCATTGGTGATCCCGAATGGCATCACCACGAACTCGTAATGCCCATAACTAGTTCGGAACACGGTCTTCTCCACGTCCTCCTCCCTCACCTTGACCTAATGGTACCCAAACCTCAAATAAATCTTGGAGAACCAAGATGCTCCCTCCAAATGATCGAAGAGATCATCAATCCGTGGAAGAGGATAACGGTTCTTCGCTGTTAACTTGTTCAACTCCCGATAATTGATACACATTCGGTGTGAACCATCCTTCTTCCTAACGAATAGAATCGGCGCTTCCCACGAAGAACTACTCGGATGGATTAACTGCTTGCCTAGCATATGCTGCAGCTGAGATGATAGCTCCTACATCTCATGCGGTGGCAATCGTTACGACAACTTGGCAATAGGGGTTGCACCTGGCACAAGGTCGGTCCTAAACTCGATCTACCTCTCAAGAAGCACACTGGGTAACTCCTCTTGGAACACATCAACGAACTCCCTGACAACTGGAACATCAGCAACCGACACCTGATCGCCAACCCGTATATCCACTACATAAGCCAAATAACTTGCACACCCGTGCTGAATATATTGTCGAGCCCTGGAGGCCAAACAAAACCTTGAACCCATCTTGGTGCCCTCTCCGTAAATAACTAGTTCTCCCCTACTTGGGGTTCGAACTACCATACGCTGACCCTCGCAGTCAATCATGGAACCGAAACGGCTTAGCAAATCCATACCCGCAATCACGCAGACATCCCCCATGGGAACAGGATTCAAGTCGATCAGAAAGGATACCCCGAAGATCTCCAGAACAAAACCCTTATGAACCGAAGAAGCAGAAACCCCGTGTTCGTTGGCGATAGAAACTCGCAACGGACACTCCAACTCACCTACGGGCAAAGCAAACTCCCTACTAAAAGACCGACAAACAAAGGACCGACTCGCACCTGAGTCAAATAATACTAGAGCAGGCAAGGAGTCCGCTAAGAATGTACCTAACAGAGGTACACACATATGAGCACAAAACAAACATAATCAATAAGATAAGGGATAGAAACATACCAGTCACAACATCTAGTGCTGCCCTGGCCTCCTCGGCAGTAAGCTAGAAATGTTGGGTTTTAAGTACTATAACACTCCTATGGTGCACATACAACCCTAATAGCTTTGGATCTAAGTTTTCTCTAGTTACACATGCAACAAAAATTATCCAAAGAATGAAGCCTACAACTAGCATACAATTTGACATATGAATCATAAAAATAAGTTAAAAGATTACCACTTGTTGTAGCTTGTTGAATTTTGGCCTTTAAGAGCTTAGCACTCCAAGTGTTGTGCCTCAAAAAAATCACAAACACCATGAACAATTGGAGAATAATGAGAGAGAAGTTAGGCACCAAGAAATCGTCCATACTCTTATAATGTCACTCTTAGGACCAATTTTGGCTAAAGGGGTTACACACATATATATTGTAGAATTCCAAGAGTTATGTGTAACCCTAATTCTTACACTTAGGCTTATGAATTATAACTTACATGGACTAATAATTTATGGACATTCACATAAGCTTAGCCCATTACAAATTAATCATGGATCATTAGCCAAAATCATATGTCTCACTGATTTACATAATCAGTCCCCGCTAATTTAATTAGTCTGTTTTGACCACTAAATTAATTCCAAATTAATTCTTGATCAATACTAGTTAAATAATATGATTTCTCAATTAATATATTATACTTATAATATATTAATAAATCACAAATAACCTCTTACTGAAATATCCATCCTATCAAATTGTCCTGATGAAGGCAACCCGAAATGGACCATGCTACTATCGGGTCAAGTACATACCAATTGTAGTTATGGGCTTAGACACCTAATCCAACAGTCTCCCACTTGTATAAGTCTAATAACTATTATTGCAAGTACGACTCCAAAATCTGATTAGCAATCATAACTCTCAAAAGTCGATGTCGAACTTTGATCAATAACGCATCCATTAGATAAGGGATCATATATTCCTCCATTCTAGATATTGTATGAACTGAGACATGGATTATAATCATTATCTCTGTTGATGTGTTGTTTCCCGATTTCCTATTTATGACGACCGACTAATTGAACAAATAAAATCAGTCGAGTCTTGGCCAAGCGCTTACGATTGTCATCACTAAATCATCGAGGGGCCCATAGATATCGCTTTTATCCCTCTTAGGGTAAAAGGAATGGATAAATTTCGACTCATGTGCTTGCTCTATTTACTCATCAAATCACACACAACAATATGTTTTATAACACCAAGTTATTGGTGCGTTTACATATGTCAATGTGCAACCGACTTGTAAACTACAACTCACATGTCTTGGTTTCAAGAATATAAGATATTATCGTCTCATGATCACTCGTGATAAAATCCATAATGTGATTCAAATGAGCGTGGGTTTAGTCCAATACTCAAATCTTATTACAGGAGTACTCATGAACACTACAACAAACTTGTGCTATGTCTAAACACCTTTAGACATTCTACAGACCCATTCATGACAGTCTAGCTTCAATACCTACTTCCAAAGTATGATCGATTGTGGATAGTTTGAATAACCAAGTTATTCGGGAAGTCAAAACATGCAAAGTGAAACACAAGGATAATCAAATCCAATACGGTCTCAAAACTTTTGAATATAAATAAAACTCCTTTTATTTAATCACCATATTGATTACACATTATTCATTCTACAATGTTTCGATTTATCAACTTAATACTTGAATTAAAACAATAGTTATCCCATGCTCCAAGCATACACACTATGTTTACGTATGGTCCTTTCTTTGTGAAATAGATCAGTTGAATACATCTTCAATGAAACTCATTTCACAACTCCAAATCTTTATCACAAGTAAAAGAATGCCAAATTCTTTCCACTATTAGAATGTGTCAGATTCTAAACTATTATGCAATGATTCCTTTTGTAATGCCGAGGTACAAAAGTCACAGAGACTTTGCCAACGATGTTACAAAGTATTCCTTTGGAGATTGTTACAAGAACAATTCCATGGAAGCGAAGTCTCAAATTCAAAGTACATTCCTTTGAACATCCTTCTGGCACAAAAGTTTATAAGTTGCACATAGATTCTTAATATCCAACTCCTATTATGGAAATATTTCCATATTTGCCATATGAAAACTCATTATCAATAGAATCATATCTATTCATAATAATATCAATATGGTCCACCCATTACTTTACTTCCAACTGCCCATAAGTGACCAATCCTTGGCAAACTTTAGATCATCCTTGACAGTTGTTTAACTAATTTAGTCATATCCGGTTGTAGTCCCTTTTCCCTCTTAATTCCCTAGGCATACGGAAAATTAGAACACTTGAATATTATAGCATATGCAGTCGATCCTATACCTGAAGCATATGGGATACAATTCATAATGTCTTACATAAAGACAAGATACTTGACTAGTCTTTTGCTATAATATTTCCATATACAGAATTTCCATGTTGAAGCATTTCATCATGGTATTCATATAAATTTATGACTAAGTTTAATTAATATTTCAATCTAAACTTCTAGATTCAAAATAAAGTATATGTATCCTCTCCCTTACTATAGCGAAACAACTTCTCAAACTTTGCAACTTTGCAAATTTGTAACCTTTGTTTCCTATAACTTGTATTGATAACTTGCAACACTTCACATAATAATTATGCTCCCACTATCATAATAATTATTACCTTACTAGCATAACACTTATATGCTCCCACTAGCTTTGACATGTACCCAAAAATTAGTTGGACTTCAATACTTATTGACTTCCTTACCAAAGTTCAGATTTCTGATACGAGATGCTTCGATAAGCCTTTATCTAAGCTCATACACCTTTTATTAGAAGGCCCATATATGTGTCTAAACTATTTCAGAACTTACAACAATAAGTTCCGAATGTTCAAACTATTTGCAATTTCTCACAATTCGAACTATGAAGAGGAATGTAGTAATCATATAATCGTATTTGAGAATGCAATTACCACAATTGCTATCTCCTTGAAATCTAACATTCTCATAAGACAAGGTCTATGACAAATTCAAACTCATATGGACTGAACTTCTTACTCTTAATTACTTGCCACTTGGCAGCACAAGGGCCTACCATATCTTCAAAGTTGTTGAGCATATCACCCTTAGTGATCAATGAACTTTCACTGATCAAGGTGCTTTGGCTTATACAAACCATTGATAACTCATAAAACTCACATGCATAGTCAACTTTGACTGGAATGGGCATAGAAACAAGAATATGTCAACACGATAGGTTAAAAACCTCAAGTCGTGAGCTAGTGATAAACAGTGGTTTTTATTCTTGATTAGTTCTTGAAACAATTCAAGATCTTTAAGACTCCCACTGTCCTCTTGACATATGAGATTCTCTTGTCAAGAACCATTCCTTGACAAATAAATATTCATGAGTTAGTGCGGATTCTTATCAATAATAAAACTTCACGCAATTAGTCTTATTTTATCTTTGTTTTATCCAAAACATCACAACTACCAATTTGAATGTGTTATAACCTACTTAAGATATGTCACTCAAGTTATAATCTTGGAGTATGACTCTAAGACTTGATTTTGGAACGAAGTATGACTCACCTTAATTCATTTAACCATTTCAAAAACTCCTGATTCCTCTTCTTAGTCATACAAATGCACTATGGTGTCCTTAGAGGATCAATTGTGATATGGTTTTCATAATCATTAAGATGGTCATAAAACATGATACTAAAGTATTCTCCTTTCCTTTCAGATTAGAGAAACTTTTAATCTTTCTGCCTGTTTGATTCTTTTTATTCATCTGCTCTACATTGAAACTTTTTCAATGATTCAGAATCACACTTAATCTTGTAAGCATAACCATATTTACCAAACATTTAGTAAATCATAACGAATAGTCTTATTGTTCATTGTGGTGGACCTGACCAACGCACAATGATGTGTACTAGATCCCTTAGTCATTCACTTGACTCACATATACATGTGAACAAGGAATTAGTCTGAATTTCCCAAAGATGAAGGTTCTCATTCATCATAAAATACAAGTTGCATTATTACAAGTTTCTGTCCAAATGAAACTTGGTTGATGAGAATCTTTTCTTATTTGGTAAATCTTGACACTACCACAAACGAAAGAATCAAATCCATTTTCAACATTGCTAACAATCGAAACATACAAACATCAATTTTTACAAATGCCATTGCAAGGAAATGTAAAATAAGATAAAATCAATTTTTTCTTTATGCATAAAAAATTGCGGAAAACTTGTCCTTACAATGCAAATACATATGAAAACTATGTTACTAAATATTTCTAAGCAATCTATTATAACTCCTAAGTAGCAGTTCAAAAATCCGATCATCGAACCATGCGATCGAAATCCATATCTTCGCGATCAGACTCTTCTTACTCTTCCTTTAAGCCTCCTTTCTTTTCTTCGATCCTACAAAAACATCAAAATGCAATCTTATCACATCATGTTATTAAGAATCTATAAGTAGGAACTTAATAGATTTAGGTAGTGGACTTACCTGAAGCAGAGTCAAACACTTTGACTTTACCATCCATGTGATCCTTCAGGTAAATAAGGCAGCTTCGCAACCAATGCCCCATCTCTTGGCAATAGAAACAAACAGACTCTTTTGGAATGGCACATGGAACAATCCCAGACTTAGCTTTTCTCTTTAACATTTTGTCAAATGGTTTGACCATGGCCGATCCCTTTCCATTGGGAAGAGAAGACTTTTCTGTACTTCCAATGTTTCCATTGCCAATGTCCATGGAAGTTTAGGAAGTACATCTTCGAATCAACTTTGCATTACCAATGCACCATATCATTGCTGATTCAGCAGCAATTAGCAAATAGGTAAGATCGATAAGGGTAAAGTCGCGGTCTGTCATATAGTAGTCTTTAATGAACTCACTATACAACTTAGGAAGTGATTGAATAACCAATTCAACAACCAACTTCCTTGACACAATGACACCTAACATTCCCAACCTGTCAATGTGTGACTTCATCTGTAAGACATGTGCACACACAGACCTTCCATCTTGGTGTTTGCTTGCCAATAGGGCTTGAGTGATCTTGAACTTTTCAAGTCTTCGAACATGTGGGTTAGGGAAAACTATTGGAGGAGGTGGAGGAAGTGAAGTATGATTTCTGGGAACATCATCTTGATGAGGAATGCTTTTTCCATAGGATTCGGGAAGACCATAGTTGTCAGAACTAGACATCTATAGGGAAAAATTCAAGTTAGTTGATTTAAGTCCTTAATATAACACCCAAAATGAAATATTAAGGCTAGGACCCAACACAATATTCTACAATTCAGAAGAGGGATGTCGTAATCCAATTGTAAAATATTTGAAGGTAGGTAAATGAAAATTTACCAATTTCCACCATGAAAAACGAAATTGAATATTAGGTTTTAAATGAATTGAAATTCCTAGATTCTTTTGAGATTCATTGAACTTGTCAATGGCATGTTTAATATCGATTATGCCCTTCAAGTTTGTGACTGTTAACCAATGTGTCGGTTAACCACACACGCTCCATTGATCTATGACAAACCACGAGCTACCCATTGCCATCCTTCATTAGTCCCATATTAGTGTGTCGGTTAACCACACACGCTCCACTAACGACTAATAAGGTGCAATGTGCAATTTCATGGATTAGCATCAAATTCACATTTTTCCTAAGTCACTAAGATTGGGAATTTATAAATGTTTAGTTACTTTTTATTTTCACTATACTTTAAGTGGGAGTTTGAGTCCTATCTTACCCGTTCGGCTAACGACCCTTCACCAATCAAGGAAGCGGTGGGTGAGAGTGGACACCCATTAACCAACATTTTATAGGCACTAACTGTATACCCCCCTTATAGATTGGTTTCGTGAATGAGGCCTACTAACAGTAAGACTAACTTTTTAATTATACATATATTATATATTTAACTTTTAATTTTATATAGTATAATAGTGTATTTTAAACATTTAAAATGCTAGCTGGTTTAATCTATTAATTAAACTAGACTTTTAATTTAATTAAACTCAAACCATATAATTATGGATTTATTAATACTCTTTTAATTAATTATCAACAAAACCATAATTAAAAAATTTTAATTCTAAGCTTAAGTTATAATGTCAAAACGTTTAGCATTTAATATTTCACAATTAAAACTTTTTTTAATCAACTTTTAAATTCCAAAACTTGAGGGCAAGTTTTGAAACCTTTAAAAAACCTTTTAGTTTTATAACTTATAATTCTATGTCACATAAATGAGACTTTCCAAGTTCCATAACTTGAGGACAATTTATAAACCTCTTCAAGACCTTTGGACTCCAAAACTTGATGGCTAGATTTGTAACATTTCAAGACTATTGAATTCCATAACTTAAGGAGTTAATTTATTTTATGAATGAGACTTTTCATATCCATAACTTATGGAGGTTACATGAAATTTTTAAATCAATGTTTTAAATTAATAAAATAATCAAATAATTTTATCTTTAACTAATTTGACCAAATTCAAGTTCATATATCAAAATGATTCAAATTTTACAAATAATTAGTTTTTCATAAAATCAAGTAATTATCTTAAAATTTGACAATCATCATGTTATTGGATGGGGATAATCATTACCATATTAACAAAATCAAATTTTATGAACCAAAACAGTTTGTGGTAATGATCCTAACCTAAAATAGGCCAAAAAAACTCGAAAATTGTGCAACCAGACTGCCCAACTCGTCGAGTCAGGGCATAGACTCGACGAGTTCATCCCTAGATGATCCAACTCGATGAGTTCCCTTATGGACTCGTCGAGTCCAACAGTCAGAATGCAGTTTTTCAATTTTTCTAGCTTTGAACAATTAATCAAGCAACAATATAACAGAAAACTACCCATGGATCTGATATCATTGTTGGGTTTTAAGTACTATAACACTCCTATGGTGCACATACAACCCTAATAGCTTTGGATCTAAGTTTTCTCTAGTTACACATGCAAAAAAAATTATCCAAAGCATGAAGCCTACAACTAGCATACAATATGACATATGAATCATAAAAATAAGTTAGAAGATTACCTCTTGTAGCTTGTTGAATTTTGGCCTTTAAGAGCTTAGAACCCCAAGTGTTGTTCCACAAACAAGTCACAAACACCATGAACAATTAGAGAATAATGAGAGAGAGGTTAGGCACCAAGAATTCGTCCATACTCTTGTAATGTCACTCTTAGGACCAATTTTGGCTAAAGGGGTTACACATATATATTGTAGAATTCCAAGAGTTATGTGAAACCCTAATTGTTACACCTAGGCTTATGATCCATAACCTACATGGACAAATAATTTATGGACTTTCACATAATCTTAGCCAATTACAAATTAATCATGGATCATTAGCCCAAACCATATGTCTCACTGATTTACATAATCAGTCCCCACTAATTTAATTAGTCTCTTTTGACCACTAAATTAATTATTGATCAATACTAATTAAATAATATGATTTCTAAATTAATATATTATACTTATAATATATTAATAAATCACAAATAGCCTCTTACTGAAATATCCATCCTATCAAATTGTCATGATGAAGGCAACCCGAAATGGACCATGCTACTATCGGGTCAAGTACATACCAATTATTGTTATGGGCTTAGACACCTAATCCAACAGGAAAGCATGACCTCGAGCCCTCGGGGGCTCTGCCCTGCCCTGACTCCCATCAATGATGCCCGTAGTACCCGGCGCTAGAGCCTGCGCCAGCCTGGTAGCGAGCGATGGACAGTTGGCCTTCACATCGCAAACCGGGTTGCAATGATATTAAATCATTGGAACTGAGTGATGGAGCCTTTTGGCGGCAATCCATCACCATGTGGCCCTGTCGTCCATAATTGTGGCACCCAAACGATGATCGACAAGCAGCCTCGTGCGCCTTGCCACACTTCCTGCAAGTGCAGCCCTTTCGGCCCCTAGATCTGACATCAACGGTCTTAAACCGCTTTGGCACAGGCTGCGACTGCGCCGGGGTCGGCCTTTTCTCTCTCATCTGCAGATCAATCTCAATCTCACGCCGCCTGGAGGCCTCCTGCATCTCTAACAATGAACCATAGCAATGTCTAGGAACAAACTGCCTGATATCCGTCTTGAGCATGCTCAAGTACTGGGTCATCTGAGCCTGCTCAGATGCAGCACACTAAGGGCAGAACATAGCTCTCTCCGTGAATGTCTTGGTGATCTCTGTCACCGTCTCAGAACTCTGTCTCAAATCCAGATACTCCTACGCTAACCTCTCACGCTCCACCAGCGGAACATATCGAGAGCGGGACATCTCAAAAAACTACTCCCAAGTCACAGCAGCTCTGTGCTCAACAGAGTAAGAACTAGTAGTAAGCCTCTACCAATCCTTCGCTCGGACCTTAAAAGGTTCAGAGAGCACCTGACCTTCTGTTCAGCGGGGCATAAAAAGTGAAGAAACATCCCTCCACATCGGATAGCCACCTCATGGCTACGATCGATTCCTGAACTCAATCGAAAGTCGGGGGCTTCGTATTATTGAATTCCATATACTGAAGGACCCGGCCTGACCCAACACCTACAGCCGCCACATCTGCGGAGGCTGCAGCAGCAACTGTCTCAACAATGGTTGTGTAGCGATCATCAAAAAACTCCATCATCGCGGTATTGATAGACCCGAACATCTCCAGAATCTGTCCCCGGACAATAACAACCACCTCCTCATGAATGATCTCCCTGATGTGGTCCTCTGACAATCCTGGCCCAACCTGACTGCCACCTCCTGATCCCAACCCGGATCCGATCATAACTCATCTCATAGTCACAATACTAAAATACACCAGGAAGATATCAGATAATCTACATATCATAACGGGGAAACAACTCCCAACGAAGCCCGAGGGGTTGTGACTTCCTTACTATGCATACGGGTCTTGTGCTTTCAGTAGTACGAGACTATACTACCTTCCACACCTACCTGTATTTGTCTCAAGGATCATCACAACAACCTAACAATACTCATAAGCATATTCGGACACTCAATCCTTACTCCCTAGAGGAAAGGCTAAAGTTCTCATGACTGGCCGGCTGGCCCCACATGACTCATCCATTAAAACTTCCACCAACCCTGGAGCACTTGTGTATGCTAGCCATACATAACGTTGGAGCCTATAGACATTTTAATATTTGATCTTACCCTAAGCACTTCATCAAAAAAGAACAGGAAATATGGCCATACCACACATTCTCAGGCTATAAGATCTTAGTTATATATAACCATGATGCCTACACTAAGAAACTACAGTAATGATGTCAATTACATAAAAGAAAGGCCCTAGGATATCAGGCATCATATAATCAGGAAATTCTATCATGCAATTCCTGAAGATCCCTAGCCTATTACTAGCATGTTGTTCTAACATATCACAATATCAAATAACAATATGGTATTTTGGGGTCAACATACTTGCTCCGACTGATCGGACATATCACATCCTCCTTGAGTATTTTGAAAACCATTTGAAAATCATTTTGAAAATCTTTCCCTTAGTTTGAGACTGGATTCACACGTATGTTCATCAAATCCACTCAAACCAAGGATCGGATACCAGCTTGTAACATTCATAAAATTCTTCAATATTTTAAACTTTTTAAACAACCCAAAACCAACATTGTTTACAAATTGTTTTCAAAATAAGTTTCACATCAGAGAAATCCTAAAATCATAAAACAAAAAGATGAGGAGGTGCACGATCACGCCTTCACCTTGTCGCGATCCTCTGAGGTACCTGAAACACAATCCAAAACTGTAAGCCCAAAGCTTAGTGAGTTCCCATAAAATACCGATACATAACAAATAACATAAATTTAATAACAACATGTAATAGGTCCACAACTTAATAGATTGGATTACCCATGAGCCCACATCATAAGTCTGGCTTGCCCTCGGCCCATAACTTATGTCTAGCTTGCTCCTCGGCCTGATCAGTCCTTGGACTGAATACTTCTAAGCCCTCAGTACGAGTCTGGCATGTCCTTCCCGGCCCTCAGCTCCGACATGCCCTTCATGGCCGTTAGCTCATATCTTCTCTGTATGACTCCGACATGCCCTTCGTGGAATGCTCATGACTTCTCTGTATGACTCCGACATGCCCTTCGTGGCCGTTAGCTCATATCTGGCACACTCCACGGTTTGTTGGCTACAGCACGAAGCAGTACAACCTCAACCTAACCCATACAATATATGGACATATAACATATAATATCCTATACAAATAAACAGACAATATCACAAGTAGTCCTATAGATCTACCAGACTAGCATATCAAATCTAGCATGCATATCTATTCCATACTCATCATAACAACAAATATTTGGTTATCAAACCAATGCGCCGACCTTAGTGCCTTCGACCCGAAAGTACAAAAAGGAAAACACACCTCACAAGTAGTACAGAGCTGATAAGATCTGACTCTAAACGGTCAAGGTCAACAGTCCTTGTTAACCCAACTCGTCGAGTGCACCAATGAACTCGTCGAGTTTCTATAGTACTTAGAAGGTCGGGAAAACCCTAGCGAACTCGCCGAGTTGGTTGGAAAACTCGCCATGTTTTTCCCAGCTTAAAACATTAAGTTCTTTTATCGAATCTAAGGCTTCAAAATGTAGATCTGATACCTTGGAAATGGAAAATCTCATAAAGTTTCCAACTTTACGTTCATGCATGCCAACAAGAAGCTCTATAACTCATGTAAGGCTTAATAAACGACTTAATGCATGAATGAGGCCTAGAAGCTAATAAAGCTTGCAACTTTAAGCCAAATGAGACCACAAAATGGATAGATCTAAAGTGATAACCCATAAAACACTCAACTCCTTGAACAACCCGACAATGAGCTAATAATCACAATAAAACTTCAAGGAAGAGATCTAATAAATAAGGAAGCAAGGTGTCGACTTTATGCCTCAAAAATACTGCAACAAGTGGGAAGGTTCTGGATCTATTGCCTTCCTTTCTAACTAGACACTTCGAACTTCAAGGCTCCTTCAAAAGAATACCAAAATTCAACTCTCCATGCTCTCCACAAGCTCACACACACAACTTTGAAAGATGATACACAAACTTAGGGTTGCTGGACAGAGGAGGCTGGTGAGGACGCCAGCCAAGGGAATTAAGGCCTTTAAATAGGGTGAACACCCTAAAAATTAGGGTTTCATTCTTAGCTGCGAACTTGCCAAGTTAGTTGAGTAATATCCGCGGCCAAAAGTCACCTCAACATGTAGAGTTGAGGCTTGTAACTCGCCGAGTTCCAAATAAGAAAAGTGTAAGGAATTAAATTCCATACCTGCGGATTGGGATGTTACATGTTACTAGACGTTTGTTGTATATTTTAGATTTGGTACAACGGTAAAATAGTCATTTCATAAAAATCTAGCTGTTGAAAGTTAGTTTAAACATCAGAAGGACCATTCATGAAATTTTGCAAACCACAGGGACAAGTTGCGTGGCGTTTTATATAATAGTCCTTAAAATTTGATACTTTACAAACACATGGACATATAATGAATTTTTGTCTAAACTTTATCTTTAACGAGTCAAAAAATTAGTTAGAGAAGAGTTTATTAATTATATACAATTGATACTATTTAATTGATACTTATTAATTCTTTATAGATTTGTTGAATCACATATATAAAAAATTCAAAAAAAATAAATAAAATGTATTTTTTTGAAACAAAGAAACAATCATGTTTTCATCTTAACCCAATCTACCTATTTTACAATTGAAAAAAATCCCACTAAACTAATTTTGCCATTACAATTAGTAAGTCCAGGAAATTTCCAACATATGTTTTTTATGTAGACGATCTTAAATAAACTTTCATCACATTCACGTAGTGATGGACCCCACATCCACACACATGTCTTATAGATAGAAGTTTATCTTGCATTACCATGTGGAAAATCAATATGAGTAACAATACAAAAACATTAGTGAACTCTACCAAAAAGTTGAATCATTACCGCTCGATAAATCAAGCATTGTATTTTACCATGCATAGAAGATGAAATGTAATGCCTTGTTTCGAATCATTTCCCGTTTGGAGGATGGTGTTCAGGGATTGAGTATTAGCAGGCTTCGGACCCTTTAGGAATTAAGATTCGGACTCGGTTGGGGTCGGATAATGTATTTCAGTTGGTTCGGGTATTCAGTTTGTGTTTTGGAATCGAAGGGCATTTCAGTAAATTGTCAGCTCGGGCTTTTATGGAAAGTGGATGTTCGTTCAGGATATCTTATGGCAAGTATGATTTGATAATATTTTAGAGTGTCTCGATACCTTTTCATGGATATAAGGATGGTCGAAATCGGAGTTGTATCGAGAAACTTATGGCCTTCGTAATGATTTAGGGTTTGGAGAAAACCCTAGTATGTGGGACGTACCAAGGTGGTACGCAGGGCGTACTGATGCAAGGGAGGTTATGGGAGGTGTAGTTGGAGGTACGCATAGCATAGTGCGAAGATGGGTCCAGGTGCGAGACCTCGTATGTTGAGCGTACGAGGAAGTACGTTGGGCGTACAACGGTCAGGTTGAAAACCATAATTTTTAGGGTTGTACCCTACATAATCATAATGTTAGCCTCTTTCTTCCATTTCTAAGTCAACCTAGACACTCTAAAAACCCTAAATCGACCTTAGAGCTTCTTGGAGGTGTTCTTGAGCTTTTGGGAGGCTTTGATGAGCATTTTTGCGCTTGGGAAGGAAATAAGAGAAGTTGGAAGTTGTTTTGCTTGGTAGGAAAGCTTTGAATCCAGAATCAAGACCTTGTGGGAAAGCTTTTTTAGGTAACAAGTTTACATCTTGGCTCATGTATGATTATATCTCTTCATGGCTAGTTTGTTATCATTTTGGTCATGTTTTTGAAATTATGGATGAGTTAGGTTTTTTAAGGGTTCATCCTTTCAGATCTGAGTTTGTTTTGGTATCCTTGAGCATAAAGGTGCAAGCTTTATGTGTATTATGGATCCATGCATGCATTAAGTCAACCAATAAGTGCCTTTTAAGCTTAAGAGCTTCTTCTAGTCATGTATGAACGTAAAGTTGACAACTTTACGTGGTATTCCAGCTCAAGGAGGTCAGATTTGTGGTTTGGAAAGCTTTGTCTTAATGGAATAAGTGCAAATCATGTTATGGCCGAATAAAGTGAGTATGTTGGGCGTACAAGAAGGTTTTCAAAGCATACAATCCTCCAAGCAAGTAAGCTGCACGTACATGCATGTACGCCCTGCGTACTCGGTCTAAGTGGGTATTGTGCATTTGGGCTTTGGTTTGGGTTACCATTTGGGCTTGGTTTCTTGGAGCTTTCCTAGGCCATCTGAGAATGTGTGTTTTTTTAATTAGGGATAAGTAGTGGGCTTTAGGGTAATGCCCAAGTAAGGATTTGGGCCCAATTTAGAAAATTGGGCCATTAGTGGGCTGTGGATGATTATTGGTTTGTGGGCCTTTATGATTGAGAGTTTGGGCCTTAGTATTGGACCAATCAAGGTGAGGGGTAAAATAGTCTTTTTACCCCATATATGGATTATTGGATAAGGTTTGGAACCTAATTTCTAATTTGGTGTTATTTGTTGATAACGCGAGATTCTTTTGGTGGATTTGCAGTAACAGAGTATCTATGGGTTTCAGCTGTCCGAGGTGAGTCTTCTCACTATATATATGAGTCAAAGGCACCAATGCTGGCCCATTATATGTTATGTGCTATGCTAGTTGTCTAGGTGATACTTGCATGGAATACCCCAGGGGTAGCCCGTGACACTTGGATATTAGACTATGGGGGGAGCCTTTCCAGCTAAAGACCAGGGTGGTAGCCAATGGCATTCCAGCTGAAGACCAAGGGGGGAGCCCATGGAAACTATTTGTATGATGCATCATAATTCGTGGTTGTATTTGTATGGTATTTTGGGAAAATCACTAAGCATTCTGCTTACGGTTTTCAGTTTATGTTTCAGGTACTCCTGTTTTCAAATGGAAGAGCTCGGGATGATTGCAAAGCACACACCACATGTTTCCGCATTCTGTGAATTACTCTGATTTGATGATGTTTTGTTAAATCTTGGTTACCTTGGTTCTATGGAAAAGATATGTATTAACGATTTATTAATCTAAAAACGAAAAATTTTATGTCATGATTTTCGGGACGTTACAAGTTGGTATCAGAGCCTTGGTTTGAGGGATTCAGAAATACTCTCGGGTGTGTCTGAACTCAAACTGAGTTTTTGTTAATGTTTTCAAATTAAAAGTGTTTTCATGAAAAGAATTTTCTAAGATAAGGGTGTGGTGCATGCATCAACCGAGCTCAAGTAAGTTTTCCTAGAATACTCATACATGTTATTTGTTATGACTTGATTTATGAATCTGTGAATCGCATGTTAGTTAGGGCTACGGATTTTCTCTGTTATTTCATGATAGAATGCTAAGAGAGATGCCTTTGTGTGTATATTGTAAGAGATGGTAGACTTGCATCCTAGTACTGATTAGTTAGTGGTAGATTGGTCTGATATCTGATGCCTTCTAGCATTGGGAGTATTGGATGTTGTTCAGAGATGGGAATATCTATTGGAATCATTAATTGCTAAGTGTATGATTTAGTAATTGTATACGGTCAGGATCTCATAGCCCTAGAATAATTGATTTGGCCTTATTTCCTGTTCCTTGTCTGGTTGTGGTTCTAGGGTGGATTATGTTATTCGACAGTCTATTCGATCTTATTCTGCATATAATTTGCATGCATAAGTCAACCGACAGTAAGGGTGGAATTTCTAGCCTGAGATGTGGTGTGTAGGCTGAGTGTCATATGATCGTTATAAGGATTGGAGTGTTACTACATGAAAGCTGCTTGCTTTATACTTTGTGGAACTCTTAGATGATGGGAGTCAGCCACTAAGTGAATATGATGGTATTCATGAGGTGGGTGACTGGCATTATGGGGAGTTCTTTAGCAGTTGATGGTAGGGTGAGCTCGGGATCCTAGGAGAGCCTAGGCAGTGCTTCAGTGGGTTTTGTGGCGCGGTTTAGTGAATTTTTTGTGCATCAGTTTGAGTAGGTGACTTAGAGGAGTCACAATGATTCTTGAAGAAAGTATGGATATGTGTGGAAGGTAGTATTGGGCCCTACTACTGAAAGCACAAGATCCATACTCGATTCAGGAGAGTCTTGAAGAATCTAAGAAGTATGTGGGAGGAGGCTTTTTGGGTGTGTTATGATCATCGGCATGTTGTATTTCCATTTGGTGATGAGCACTCAAGGAGGAGGTTTAGGTTCTGGTTCCGGCTCAAGTGCAGGTACTAAGCCGATTAGCGATCAGACGCAAGAATTCATCATGTTGGCTATTACCCACAGTATTATGGAGCAGGCTCTTGTGATCTTTGGTTTAGTTAAGGACGAGATGATGGAGATCTTGGATGAGCTCTCGCGCACGATCTGCGTCGAGGTTGTGGCTATCGTTAGAGCTTGCACTTTATCTTTTGGTGAGAGGGAGATTGACTTGGAGCACCTAGGAAAGAGGGGCCAGATCAGGTGTAGGAAGGGGAGGGTGGCGGGAAGAGACCCAAGACTTCAGATCAAAGATTGAGGGACCGGCAGGGTCGGGGTCAGTGCAACACATGCGGGAAACTGCACGATGGAGTTTGTTTTTCCAAGGATATGGGTTACTACAAGTGTGGCAGGATTGATCATGTCAGAAGGGATTGTCCTCAGGGGGCAAGCCCATTATTTTTTCCCTACAACCAAGTGGGTCACAAGAGGGTCGTCTATCCGAGGAGGAGGGGAAAAGAAGTGAGCGCCCCTGCTCCGATTAGTTTGTGGAATTTTGATAGTCGTGAGTGTAGGGCAGGAGCCCCATTAGAGAGGAGTTGGTCATTGCAGTGTCAGACGGGGGAGACCAGTGCTACAACATGTGATATTACGGGTATGTTGTTTTTTTTCTTCGGTTGCTATCAGTATTCATGTTGCTTGGAATTTTATATTGGTTTGGGTAAGCATTATCTTTGGTTTAGTTCTATGTTATTGTTGGGATATATCTTCGAGAATTGTTTTATATCTTTTGCGTGCCTTAAATCATTAGTAGGTTATTGAGGGGTTGTATCTTGTGTAGCGGGTTCTAATGTGTTCGATTATTATTTTGGTTTTTGGTCGAGATCGGCTCGGGGGTATCTTGTGGAAGGTCTACGGTGATGATTCAGCAAGTTAGTTCTCCAGTATCTTCATGGTTCAGTGGTTTTAGCATTTATTATGGTAGAAGCGACAGTTTCCTACGGAAGAACTGTTGGGTTCAAACATTGTCATTGCTAGGAAAGGAGCGGTACCAGCAAGATGGTGGGCCAGTTGCTTGAGTTGTTTGGTATTTGGAGATGTCAAGGGAGTTTCATATCTGTTCAGGTTGCAGCGATTAGGATTCAATGATTATTTGAGAATGGAACTGGGGTGGAAATTTGTCAATTCAGGGCAAGGGTTATGGTTTTTAGTAACCAGCTTAAGAACTCAGAGAGTTGGTATGGTATCAGGGGAGGTGATTTGGTTTATCCGATTGCCTAAGATTTCAGGAGCATTCTTCAGGGTTTCAGGAGTTGGGTGATCCCTGAGTTTGGCTAGTAACGGAACGCTAGTATTGATTAGCAAATGTTATAGGCGGTTCATGCTATTTGAGTTAGTCGGGTCGGAGATCCATCATAATTAAGAGGTGAGATTCGTCAAATCCAAGTGGGGGAGGATCGATCTAGATCTCCGGAAGTTAAGAAGGGTGTGGAGCTAGGACAAGTTTCACATCCTGTTCAGAGGGAGAGGGACAACTCAAGTGACTATTCAGATGGAAGTTGTGTAGGTGGTAGTTCAAGAAACTATCAACTACTAGTTGACATCTCCTTTATTATGCATAACAGGCTTATGATTGAGTCCAGGTTGAGGGCTTCGGAATTCTAAGTATGTCCACAACATCTGACGGGGTGTATTTGGATGCAGGTTTTGGCTCAGTATCTGTGTGGTTGTGATGGTTAGGGTGTGGTAAGGACATGGGTGGTAACCATGGTTGGTTGATGTGTTGTAAGACTGCGATGGTATCGTAGCATTCATCATTGCAAAGTACATTATCTTCAGAGGTGGTCACAAGTGCAAGGGGAAATTAGTTCGTGCCTAGTGCACACCGGTCAGGATTGTTGAGGAGTATTGCTCTGTTCTAGATTGAGGACCATTGGGATCCAAGGCAGATTCGGGCCCATGTAGCTCATGTTGGGTGGAACCCGTGGGCGAGGTCCGTGTGATTATGGCAATACATGTGGGATCTGGGGGAGACCGTTGGTTCTAGGTTTTGGATCTTGAGTTTCGGGGTTTAGGGGGTGTTTAGTATGTGGCGTAAAGGGGTTTATAGACTGGGTATCCTTGTTATTTGGTCTCTTGGGCACCTTGTGTTTGAACCAGGAGCGAAACTGGTAGCCTTAGTGATGGTATGGGAACCTTGATATCTCGTTCTAGTGAGGGGTTGTCGTGAATCAGAAGGTTTTTTTTGGTGAAATGCAAGTGCATATTCGTGGATCTCGGGTTATGAATTGAGTGTCGAGTTGGTTTTCGGGTGAGATCTCGAGTTGGGTATTGCGAGTGTTTATCTGTAAAATTTTTGTTCAGTAGAATAAGAATTAGGGTATCTTTATGCTAAGGGCATCGATCACAGGGTTCAAGGGTAAGGGAACGGATTAAGGTGTGATGTTAAACCAAGCCATTGTGTTTGTTTCTTGGGATGGATTTATCTGTGGGAGGGCCACAACAAGTTTTGAATCGGGAAATGGTAGGTCGTTGGAGACTGGGTATGATATGATACTACAGTTGGGCATGTAGCACACTTTTAGCAGTGGATTTGGTGGCGATATGGTTTGAGCAATTATCGCCAGATAAGGTTTCACTCGATAGTTGCGTGGGCCATGGTGTATGTGTGTCCTTCTACTCATCAACCGGGCAGGAGTCCGGTGTCTCAGATAGTTGGAAGACAAGTTGGGGCCAGGAAGGTCTCGGCTGCTTTTGAAAAGTAGCTAGGAGCAGCAAGAGGAGTCAGAGTGGTTTCAGTGATTTGGGATTCGTGTGTGGAGTCGTTGGTTATTCGGGGCATATGCTAAGTCACTTGAGGTTGGATTAAATAATCTCAGGGTGATTGATTGGACTCTGTTGCATAGTTCTCGTTTCAGTCGAAAGTTGCAGGGAGGAAACTTCTACTCGAAGTATTATCGTAGCCTTCCCTCAAGTATAGGTGTTCTGAAGAAATATATGGGCAGTGATTTTGGGTTCCCCATGGAAGCCGAAAAGGTTGGACGTGTTTTGTTTTGTCCGTAATTCAATATGGAATTGGTAAGGCAGTGGTTCTGTATGGGTAGTCCGTCAGGAAGTCAAACCAATTTGAGATTTCAGGATTCGGGAAAGGTAGAAGTGGTGTTCTGCGAGGGTTTAAGGTTCGTTCATCATTGGGTCTGGTGAGTGCTGCTAGGGTTTGTTTCAGTTGCCATGGGAAGGTTGTGGCATCCTCGGGATTATGGTCAAGTTGCTGAAGATTTTGGAGTGATTGGAAAGGTAAGGGCTGATTTCGAGGGAGAAATCTAATTTAAGTGGGGGGAGAGTTGTAATGCCTTGTTTCGAATCGTTTCCCATTTTGGGGGATGGTGTTCATGGATTGGGTATTAGCAGGCTTCAAGCCCTTGAGGAATTGAGATGCGGACTCATTTGGGGTTGGATAATGTATTTTAGATGGTTTGAGAATTCAATTTGTGTTTTGGAATCAAAGGACATTTCGGTAAATTGTTAGCTCGGGCTTTTATGGAAAGTAGATGTTCGTTCGGGATATCTTATGGAAAGTATGAGTTGATAATATTATAGAGCGTCTCGATACCTTTTCATGGATATAAGGATGGTCGAAATCGGAGTTGTATCGAGAAAGTTATGGCCTTCAGAATGATTTAGGGGTTGGAGAATACCCTAGTACGTGTGGCGTACCAAGGTAATACGTAGGGCGTACTGATGTGAAGGAGGTAACGCGAGGTGTAACTAGAGGTAAGTGTAGCGTAGTGCGAAGATGGGTCGGGGTGCGATACCTCGTATGATGGGCGTACGAGGAGGTACGCTGGGCGTACAAGGGTCAGGTTGAAAACCCTAATTTTCAGGGTTGTTCGCTATATAAGCATAATTTTAGCCTCTTTCCTCCATTTCTAATTCAGCATCCACAATCTAAAAACCCTAAATCGACCTTAGAGCTTCTTGGAGGTGTTTTTAAGCCTTTGGGAGGTTTTATGCTCATTTTTTCCCTTGGGAAGGAAAGAAGAGAAGTTGGAAGTTGTTTTGCTTCGTGGGAAAGCTTTGGATCCATAATCAAGACCTTGAGGGAAAGCTTTTTGAGGTAACAAGTTTGCATCTTGGATCATGTATGATTAGATATCTTCATGGCTAGTTTGTTATGATTTTGGTCTTCTTTTTGAGATTATGGATGAGTTAGGTTGTTAAAGGCTTCATCCTTTCAGATATGAGTTTCTTTCAGTATCATTGAGCGTAAAGGTGCAAGCTTTATGTGTATTATGGATCCATGCATGCATTAAGTCAACCAATAAGCCCCTTTTATGCTTAAGAGCTTCTTCTAGTCATGTATGAAAGCAAAATTTGAAACTTTACGCGGTATTCCAGCTCAGGTAGGTTAGATATGTAGTTTTGAAAGCTTTGTTTTAATGGAATAAGTGCAAATCATGTTATGGCTTAATAAGGTGAGTACGTTGGGCGTACAAGCAGCTACGCGCAGCGTACAACCCTCCAAGCGAGTACGTTGCACGTACGTGCCTGTACACCCGCCGAACACGATCTGAGTGGGTATTGTGCATTTGAGCTTCCGTTTGGGCTGCCATTTGGGCTTGGTTGCTTGGGGCTTTATTGGGCCATATGAGAATGTGTGTTTTGAATTAGGGAGAAGTAGTAGCCTTTAGGGTAAGGCCCAAGAAAGGATTTGAGCCCAATTTGGAAAGTTTGGCCATAAGTGGGCTTTGGATGATTATTGGTATGTGGGCCTTTATGATTAAGAGTTTGGGCCTTAGTCTTAGACCAATCGAGGCGAGGGGTAAAATGGTTTTGAACCCCATATATGGATTATTGGATTAGGTTTGGATGGCAATTGCTAATTGGGTGTTATTTGTTGATAGCACGGGAATTTTTGAGCGGATCTACAGTAAGAGAGTATATATGGGTTTCAGCTGTCTGAGGTGAGTCTTGTCACTATATCCATGAGTCGAAGACACCGATGCCGGCCCATTATGTATTATGTGATATGCTAGTTGTCTCTGTGATACTTGCATGGAAGACCCCGGGGGTAGCCCGTGGCACATGGATATTAGACCATGGGGGAGCCCATGGCATTCCAGGTAAAGACCATACGGGAGCCCATGACATTCCAGTTAAAGACCATGGGGGAGCCAATGGAAACTATATGTATGATGCATGATAATCGGTGGTTGTATGTTGTATGGTATTTTGGGAAACTCACTAAGCTTTGTGCTTACGGTTTTCAGTTTATGTTTCAGGTACTTCGGTTTTAAAATGGAAGAGCTCGGGATGATTGCAGAGCACACACCACATGTTTCCGCATTCTTTGAATTACTCTGATTTGATGATGTTTTGTTAAATCTTGGTTACCTTGATTTTATGAAAAATATATATGTACTTAACGATTTATTAATCTAAAGAAAATTATTTCATGATTTTTGGGACGTTACATGAAACATGTCAAAAAAAGGGTCAAACATTGACAACATATTAACTTATTTAGTTTACATATGCATTGTGGTGATACACAACTATCAAAATTAAATATACATTGACAAAATCAACACTATGACAACTATTACAGATACAAACAAGCAAAATTTAATGATCTTTATAATTTTAATATACAGAAAATAATATAATCTGGTATCGATTATTAAGGTGATCTCATATGATCATTAAAGACTCAATTAAAAATAAGATTATAGTAATATGAAAAGAAAAGGAACTCAGATGTTAGCAATGAAAATGATATTGAACATTAATTACTCAAATACAAATATAATTATATAAATAGTGATAACTTGTGTGCATGAAAGATAAAGAAACTCTTGAGAAACATGAGGTTTGCTACAGTACATAAGTTGTTCATTTTTTACATCTCAATGTTCTCAATTGCTTCGATAGCTCATGCATGTTTTGCTCCACATTGGGATGTTTATGTTATTAATACTATATCTGATAATATTGTTGCTCATATCAAATCCAGAGACGATGATCTTGGGAATCATACCATTCCATTCAATGAAAAATACCATTGGTCTTTTTGTGAAGCACTTTTTGGGAGGACTGTTTTTTACGCCTACTTCTGGTGGGGTTCAAGGTTTCAAACCTTAGCTTTGTTTGATGAAAAACTTGAAGTAGACTATTGTTTTATAGACGACTTGCGTGATGAATATTGTTATTGGTTTGTAAAACCTGATGGGTTTTATATATCTGTACATCCAGATCCAAATGGAGATGTGCACTTTATAAAACATTGGAATTAAAAAAAAAATACATGGCATGGTTTTCCTATTGTAACTTGATATAATATACAATAAAACTTGAATAAAGACATTATATGCTTTGTACTTGTTTATTTCTCTTGCCAACTAATGTTTTGTACATTTTTTTCCAGTAACGAATATGAGTATTTAAAAATTTCTCAAATAAATTTCTCAATTGCATATCCACTACCCTACGTCCGTGCAAATATTAGAAAAAAACAAAGAGATTGAACTAAACAACCTTTTGACACTATAATACCTAAAGAAAAATGAAGGTACACCCTCGGGAGGAGGTAAAAAAGGAATTTATAAGTTTCATAACTCAACAAGAAAACTAACCAAAATTACAACTACCGCAAAAAAGAATTTCCATGAAAAGATTATTCTATGTTTTTACTTATTATATATAATTAAAAATATATTTTATATAATTGTTTACCTATGATTTATTTATATTTATATTTCTATTAGATATATGGTATAGTTAGAATATTGAAGTTCTTCCTATTACTTTTTACAAAAGAAAGTCATAGGAAATTATTTATTATATTTAATTTATGTTATGTTTTCGCGAGTGGTAGGTGGTTTAACCTTTTCCAAATCAAAAAATATTTATAAGTTATTTTTTTAATCTATTCAGAATAACTTAACTCAACTTATTAAACGTCTTCCAATTTTGCCTTTCAAAATAAGAAGCTATTAATACTCGACTGAAAAAAAAAATCTAACACTGTGATCTTCCCATATTCAAGAGCGTTCTTATATTTTTTTGGAAACGGAAAATGATTCAGCGAAAGCCTATATACAATATTTCAACGTGCATCCTGAGTTCAAGCTGCTCGTAAACGGACAGATCCAGCCCCAATAGAATTTTATAGGGAAAAATTTCCCACATACGACACTGAAAGAGGTATCCTCCAAGGTTCAAAACCAAGACCTCAACCTTATATGGGTATAAAACGCCATGCATGAATCCGGCTAGGATTGACATCATTTGTTAGAGAGTTATTATATATAAATCGAAAGTGCCATAATACCCTCACAAGTCTTCATACGAACACAATTTATTGCATATAAAGTTTATAATTATTGTAATATTTGAAAAAAATAAAAGTATTTATAAGCTAGATTTAGAAAGAAATATTCAGAATAACTTTATCCAATTATTACACATAGTAGACATCTTCCAATTTCGCCCTTCAAAATAGCAAGCTATTAATACTCGACCAAAAAATCAACATCGTGATCTTCCCAAATCCAAGAGAGTTATTGTATCTAAATCGAAACTACCATAGTTAATGGTTCACTCTCACAAGTCTTCACACGAAGGATGTGTTCGGCAAAACTAGATAAAAGTTGGTAGCTGAAAGATACTAGCAGAAAGTTGGAAGTTGGTAACTGATAGCTGGTAGCCGGTAGCTAAAATTTGAAAGGTGTAACTTTTATTTTTATAAGAGTGTTCGTCACAAGTACTTTGAACCTTTTAAAATATGTAAAATTACATAAATGAACATATAGATATAAACTATAACTGGAATATAATAATGATAAATTAATTTTTCTAAACTATATTTATCAAAAATTTAAAACATCCAAAATTTAATAACAAGTACACTGGTTAAGCTTCTAAAATTGATAATAATTTTTATGCATATTAGACTATATTTAGGTTATTAACTGAAAAACTAGTTGTTATGTGAAAAGCTAGGTGATAGCCGGACATTTTGTTGTCAGATTAAAAGCTAGTTGCTATATTAAAAGTTAACTGATATTTTTTTTTTGGTAAAAACTAGGTAATAAGCTAGTTGGAAGTTATATAAAATCACATAAATTACATTTAGAAAAATATGATTTATATAATTATTTAAAGGTATATATATGGAAAATTTTAAAATAACTTATGAAAAGCTAGCTTTTAAGCTACTTTTTTAGTTTTTCAAACATGACAACTTACCAACGTCATTTTCAATTGGCTATCATCTAACTTTTCATATAACAACTAACTTTTCAGCTATCAACTAACTTTCGATATTCATCAAGTATACTAAACATAGTAGAAATAATGATTTTTTACCAATCAAGTAAATAAGATTTTTCAAATTTGTAAGAACCTGGACCAAATATTTTTCACATATTACAAGTGTTTCGGCCTATTATTGTATGATATTAATTTTGATTTATATATTAATGTTATAAATATTTATTATTTTGTTAGGTGAAGATTAATAAATTATATAATCCATTTATATGGTTGGTTCAAATAAAAACATCATAATTGTTAAAATATAAATGGATAAGGACAAAAAGATTTTATTATGTGTGTTAGCCCTTCTTGTGTTTTAAAAATAAAATAAAAATTAAGTAAAAGAACTGGATAAGGGAAAAAATGTATCTTTATGTGTGTTAGGAATGATAAACATAAAAAAAATTAAAGTTTGAGAGACTATTCGAGGTAAAAAAGAGTTAGGGACAAAACGCATAGATTAAATAAACCACGTGGATTTTTCGCACCTATAGCCTTCAGACGTCAAGCTTCTGCCATTTTCTCAAAACCACTTTTCACACATGCATAATCCCTAAGATTTAATACGTAAATAACTTTTATTCTTTTTCTATAATTACTTTATGATGAGTAACTTTGATATTTTATAATAATTTTTATTAGTATAAAACTGAATAAATCAAAAAAATTATTTTTAGTCTAAGAATTTGTTTTTCTTTATACTACGTTCTACATACTTCATACTATTGAAATATGACGTTTCACGAAAGTTTGAATCTTCTTTAATTTAACAATTTCTATGTCATTTCGTTTAAACTTGATATGTGCAATATCGTAGGATATCGAAACTGTCTTCATCATTGTAGTTTATATTCGTAATAAATATCCATACCCAACAAAACTATTATTAATTTATCAAATGGTTATTAAGATAAAAATCCTTAAGTTTTTTAGGATTTGTCAATTTTTTCATTGTTACGATGTTTGGTGAGTTAATGCCTTATCTTTGAGAATATTTGTTCACCTTTCCCCTTCAGCTATTTTTTAAATTCTACAACATGTCACCACCCCCTTGCCCGGTTACCTTCTCTCTCTCTCTCTCTCTCTCTCTCTCTCTATATATATATATATATATATATATATATATGTCAAGAAATTGAGGCTACCTTCATCGTCCGCCTTCAAAATCGAAAACCACCACTATTTTCGGATCTGCATACACCGATGGAAATGTCTCCCCTCTGCCATCAACTCTAATCAACCATCATTGTAGCGTCCCAAAATTTCAGAATAAAATTTTCGTTTTGTAACAGATATTTTCATAACACTTATTCAAGGAAAAACCCTTTATTTGTAAACCTTAGTACAAAATCAAATTTACAAAGAAAAGTGTCGTGGAATCTGAAATCATTTGTGGATGGGTGTATACATTCACGCTATCGCCTTCAAATGAGTTGTTAAAGTACCTGAAAATCATTTAATCCACAACTATAAGCACAAAGATTAGCTAGTTCTCCAAAACACCATATATAATAATATGCATACAATGCATGCAGACATGGCTACAACATAGAGCTGGACAACCACCTGGGGCTTCAACAAAAAAGCTGAATTGCCCTCTGGGCCTTCAGCACAAAGCTAGACCGTCATTCGAAGCCTTTAATATGGACGAAGTGAGAATTTATTATTTATGGAAATACTATTAATTGGAAAAATAACAACTTATGAAATATATTATAAAGTATGATTATTTATAATATATATATATATATATATATATATATATATATATATATATATATATATATATATATATATATATATATCTTAGTTAGAATTAATTTATATAAAAGGTAGTTTTGAATAAAGTGTATATATATATATATATATATATATATATATATATATATATATATATATATATATATATATATATAGAGAGAGAGAGAGAGACAGATAGAGAGAGAAAGGTTTAAATGTTTCTCACATGTATTGTGTGCTAGAATTCACCAATAAAATTTAGTAAAAATTAAGTTATTTTTTAATCAAATAAAGTTTGATATAAAATGATTTCCATAATTAAATCTATATTAAATGATATGCATACATATAAATTTTTTTTTATTGAAATTAATTAAATTCGTCATTAATGTCAACAATAATGTTGCTTTAAAATGAATTTGTATGTAGACGAATGAGAGTGTATTTAGAAGAACAAGAGTGTATTATAGTAGAATACACTCGCGTTCTTCATATTCCATGCAACTTTATTGTATTTTAAGTGAGTTAGTGTTGTAACAAAACACGAACCCATTCATATAAACCTAGACGCGAATTCATTCTAAAAGAATGTTATTGCTGACATTAATGACGAATTTAATTAGTTTCTATAAAAAGAAAATTATAATTATGGATTTCATTTAGTATACGTAGAATTATGTAAATCATTTAATATATATCTTTATTTAATTAAATAAATATTTAATTTTACTAAATTTCTATTGGTGCATTCTAACACAAAATACATGTAAGAAACAAATTAATCTAGTCTTTTATATATATATATATATATATATATATATATATATATATATATATATATATATATATATATATATATATAGCCATGAGTTAGGTTATGAGACATTTCTTGCCTCTTTTGGTCCTTTCTTTTCGAGATTTGGTGAAGAGATAGAGGATGACTCACTTTTTGAATTGTTTAATCCTTTCAACCATGCTTGTAAAAAACATGTCACATGCTTTTACTTTATGTCTCTTTTTTTTACATTGGTTAAAGGATAAAAGAAGAGATTTGAGAGCAATTGTGACTAGTTCTTACTTGCATTTTTCTCCCTTATTTGGAGCATGAAAGCCGAGAGCATTATGCTCCCATTAGGCTGCCAAAATTTCATTTTTTGCAACCCTTGTCTTCCTCTCCTTTTCTTCCATTTTGTGTTAAAGAAATGTATATTTGTTGAATCACTTTTGAACATATATTTGGTATATGTTTCAATGGCTTATAAACAACAAATTACAAGTGTTTACTAGCATTTTTTGTGGTTCTACTCTTGCTTGGTGGATACTTTTAGAGAGCTTCTTCTTTGGAGCTTAAAGTCGTCTTCATCAAATTCCTAATTTCCACAAGGAACCAAAGTCTTCAAAGGTTTTAACACTTTCCATCTATGATTGTTTTAATCTTTCTAAGTCCTGCAAAATGATCTTTTGGTGAGAATAAAAGTAGTTTTATTTTGTTCAAATCTTATGTTTTTTTTGTTGCCATGTTTATGTTTTTTAAAACATTTTTTTGAATAAAAACACAACAATTGGTATCAAAGCTATTTTTTTAAGACTAGTCTGATTATTTGTTAAGTTGATGAAATCTTTAATTATTCTTGAAAACATGGATGGTTTTCTCTTTGCAAGAAAAAACCATACATGTTTTCTTTGAAAATTTTAAAAATGTTTATAATTCTTATTTTATGACTAAAATTTACATGCATATTTTGAGTCATAAAAGTTGTCTTAGAAAAAGAAAGAGTTGTTTTATATAATTTTGAGTATATAAATGTGTACGATGTACTTAAACTAGCCAATGACCTTTGTGTTGTTGTTTATGCTGATTTCTTGAAAACGTAGTTGTAATATTTGTTTATTCATATTGTATGTAATAAGTAAATAGATTAGTTTCTTCATTTACTTTTTTAGGTAATTGATTACTTTTAAGAAATAATTTATTTGTACAAAAATGTAAAAAAATGAAGATGGGGCCATTTTTTGAAGATCAAAAGTTAATTTTCGTAATATGTAAGTATGCAGGGAAAATAGTGATGCTTGCTGAAACTGTCACTAAATCAGTCATTGTTGGCAACTCCCTTAATGGTTGTTGGAGGTTTCGTTACACTTCTTGCAACACTTCCTCAAAATGTTGCATGTGTTGAATTAATAGTTTCAAGAAGCTTTTCAACCTGTTGCAAGCAATTGGTGTTTGCCAAGTGGGAACTCTACAACCACATTACTTGAAGATTTTTGGTCCTTTTAAATTTCCTTTAGGAATGAGCTTGGCATTTTGTCATAGCTCACAAAATGTCAATAGTTGGTTGGTTTATACACATATGTTTTAAACATGTTTGTGTTGTTTAATATTATGTTATTATTATTATGTTATGGTTGATAAATTAGTTTTTCAAATGCAAAATAATATTTCAACATAAATAAAAATTACAAAAGATTTTTGGTTTTAATGAAATTTTCCTTTTAACAAAGATGGTTAAATAGTTTTAAAAATAAAAAAGCTTTTTCTTTAAATCTAGCAATTGATAAAATTTCGGGATTAAAATTATATATGTTTAAAATTAAGATTAATAAACTTATCAAACTCCAAACCTTATTTTATAAAATGAAGTTTAATATTTTAAAGAGCTCAAACATCGGACTTAATACTAGTTATTAAACATTGATCGCAACAATTTTATAAAACCGGATTTTATAAATGACATTGTTATAATGTGATTTTACATAAAATATGATTTTTAAAGTATAAAATGGCTTACTCGATGCATGAAATAACAATGGTATAATATATTTTATAAACTAGAATTATAAAATCATCAAAGACCTCTTACAAACGTCAAATCTATGTAATCCATTTTGACGAATACTCGTACATCTCCTGTATGCACTAGTGGGATAAAGGCCACCTAACCGCTTAGTGTTATCTTTTGATGGTCGGGGTATTTTTGCGATTTCTATAACCAAGTCATAGGCCGATTACACACGTTTTTCAAATTGGATGATGTAACAGCCCTAAAATCAGATAAATTTTTTCATTTTTTAAAATAGAAATACAATCATAATTTGTTCCCAAAAATCCATTACATCGTATCGTATCAAATATCAGAGTCACAAAATAGATAATGCGGAAAGTGCTGGAGAGGGAATGATACGCCATCAAGTCGGGCCCGTCCCCTTAGTACCAGAAGTACCTGAAAAAAACTCAAACATACTGTAAGCAAGAGCCTAGTGAGTTCCCAAAATATCGCATAACATACACCCACAGAATAGCATGCAAAAAACATGAAGCTGCCATGGGCTACCCCCATGGTCTTTACCCGGAATGCCATGGGCTACCCCCATGGTCTGATATCCAAGTGTCATGGGCTACCCCCATGGTCATTACCTGAAATGCCATGTACTATCCCCATGGTCTAATATCCAGGTGCCATGGGCTACCCCAATGGTCTTCACATAAGTGCCACGGGCTACCCCCGGGCTCTTCACATAGTCGATGCATAACAAATAACAATTCACATATCAGATAATGGGTCGGCATTGGTGCCTTCGACCCATTGACATAGTGAGAAGACTCACCTCAGTCTGCTGAAAACAATAGCTGCTTGACTACCATTCCAAAAATCTCACACTGTATAAATATACAAATTACCTTAATTAAGATTATGACACAACCTTGCCAAGGGTCCCAAATCCTAAGTCCAAACTCCTTCAATACGGCCCAAAAGTCTTCCCTTCATCAATGGGCCTAACATCGAAGATCCAAAATAATAATGGGCCACAAGGCTCGAAAGGCCCAATCATGCCATCAATGGACCAATAACAAATTCAAAGGCCCAAAACACTAGAAGATCTAGTCGTAAGGTCAATTAGGGCCCAAATAGCACAAAAGTCCATCAAAAGCCCAAAATCCACTGGAAGCGTATGCCCAATATACCTCTTCAGTATGCTTAGCGTACAAAGTTCATGGGTTGTACGCCCAACGTACAAGCTTCTTTGCACAAAATTCATTAACTGCTTAATGCATGAAGACTCTTCGCCTAAATTCCAGATTTTGGTCATTTTAAAGGTCCTAAGGCATAAACTTGGCAACATTATGCCTTTGCATGCCATATATGAGTCTAACACCTAATTTTATCCAATAAGACTCTGTCTAAGGTCTTTAATTCATTAATGGAGCCGTAACAATCATAAACTTAGAATTTTTAGGCTTTAACCATGCCAAAAAACCTCATATCTAATATTCCTAAACTCTGGAGTTGCACAAACTCACAAGAGAGGATTGATGCACCAAAAATGAGCTCATAACTAGCCATAACTCATTATAGCAAAATGAATAAGCAAGGTCTAGACTTTTTACCTCTAAGAGCTCCCCAAGATGAACTAGATGCAGGATCTTTAAGCTCTGCCACATTCAAGACTTGACCACCACCCTCTCCTTCTTGCGAACCCAATAAAATGGGCACCAAAAACACTTTTAAGCTCAAGGATTACACTCGTTAGCACAACTAGGGTTCCGGGACGATAAGAGACAATGGAGACTATTTAGGGTAAGGTCCAAGTAGCATAAGAGTCTTTAAATAAGGTCCATGCCCTAAAATTAGGGTTTTGGTCTTATGCCACGTCCACCCCGTGTACTTCTTGGTACACCCCGCGTATGTGGTGCATTTCCGCGTCCAATCCTCCCTAGTATGCTAAGCGTATGCATATGTTCGACCATCGTACGTAGGGAGCCTCCATGCAAAATAAATTTCATTCAAAGGGTTGAAAGAGTAAATACCTGCATTCCGACCGTTACAAATCTCCCTCACTTGAATTAGACTTCGTCTTTAAAGTCTGCTGATGCGAATAAATCTGGGTAATGCTCTCTCATTTCGTCCTCTGGCTCCCAGGTCCATTCGGAGCCCCTCATGTGCTGCCATTGCACCTTCACTAGCTTCACCACTTTGTTACGAAGAGCATTAGTTTTTCTGTCCAGAACTGCAATGGGCTTTTCAACAAAGTTCAGACTCTCATCCACCTGAATATCATCGAACGATATAATTACAACATCATCTGAAACACACTTTCCTAACTGAGACACATGGAAGGTGTTATGGATCTGACTAAGCTCATAAAGGAGATCCAGCCGGTAAGCAACCCTGCCAACTCGGGCATAAATCCTAAATGGACCAATAAATCGGGGACCCATCTTGCCCCTCTTCCGAAAGCAGGTGACACCTTTCCAAGGTGACACCCTCAACAATACGAAATCTCCCACCTAAAACTCGAGATCTGATTAGTGTCGGTCAGCATAGCTTTTCTGATGACTCTACATGACTCGCAACCTGTTCGTGCACCCGCTAAATCAACTTAGTGGTCTTAAGCACCACTTCAGTGCTTCCCATGACTCGATGGCCAAGCTCCCCCAACGAACCGGAGTCCTACACCTCCTACCATAGAACATATCAATTGGGGGTCGATCAATACTAGCATGATAACTATTGTTGTAGGAGAACTCTGCTAGTGGAAGGTAAGTATCCCAACTCCCTCCGAAGTCTAGAACGCATGTTCAAAGCATATCCTCAAGCGTTTGGATCGTCCGCTTGCTCTGCCCATCGGTCTGTGGGTGATAAGTTGTACTGAAATGCAGTTGAGTGCCTAATTCCTCATGAAACTTACTCCAAAACTTGGAGGTGAACCGAACATCGCGGTTTCGAAACCACAGATATCGGCACCCCGTGCCTGACTACCACCTCCCGAACATAAATATCCGCTAATTTCTCGGCCGATATACTCTCAGCAATCGGAATAAAGTGTGCACTCTTGGTCAGCCTATCCACAATAACCCAAATAGAGTCAACACCCCGCACTGTCCTGGGTAATTTCGTGATAAAACCCATGGTGATCTCCTCCTATTTCCACATAGGGATGGGTAACCGTTGGACCTTGCTATGAGGCCTCTGATGCTCAGCTTTGACCTTCCTGCAGGTCAAACACCGCTCAACAAACAAAGCAACTTCCCTCTTCATGCAGGGCCACTAGTAGCTTAATATCAACTCTCTGTACACCTTCGTAGCCCTGGGATAAATAGAAAACTTGGACTTATGCGCCTCCTCCAAAATCTTCTACCTCACCCCTCCAAATTTTGGAACCCTGTTAGAACCTGAAAGTGAACCTATAGCAAGTTCTATCTCTTGGGTGTTCTGAAGTTAGCTTTGTTCCGAAGTAAAGATGGTCCGGAATATGTTTGCAGTTTGTAGAGAAGATTGGTGTCCGGAATCGGTTTGAGGTGCGAAGTGAGGGTTAGTCCTAAATGAAGATTACTTCCGAATGTGTTTATTTGTCTTTATTATTTACTTTGTCATTTAGCTTGAGGTAACGTATCATATGACTTAGTGTCTTTTGTTGTTTTAGATAATCAGAGTACCAGGAGCAACTCTATTATCTGGTCCTATGTATGTTTATGGGTCAGTACTATGTATTCTATTCCCCTATTTAAGGAGCATTCAATGACAATATCAAATGACAGCTTGTTCCACCTAAGATAGATATTTTCACATTTACTTCACTTACACCTTTCTCTCAAATCATTCTTTCAAACATTCCTTGTGTTCATTTATTGATTTTACTTGATCATATTAATTGTCTTATATTTAATACTTGAAGTACTTTGTTGATTCTCATATTCAATCTTGACTGGTCTTGCTAGACTTGACTGGAACCATTAAGTTAGTAGCAGACATTGATCTTAAGCATTAACTCAAGGTTTGAGTTTTCAACCCTTGTCCCTGCGCAATTAGATCCTTGTTCTCACAATTGGTATCAGAGCCTGAGTGGTTGTCCTTTGAATCCATAAGAACATATTATAGTTGATTCGAGATTACCTTGGTATTTCGATCATTTATTTGTTCAGGATAAAAGTTCTTCTATATAACACTTTTTCTCAAAGATATCTTAACATCAATGGCTGCTTCTAATTCTCGACAAATGTACTCAATGCAAATAGCAAATAGCCTGGGTTGCCCTACACGTGCCCCACTGTTAGTTGTTGAAGAGTATGATCACTGGAAAGTCAGAATGGAAAGATTTTTACATGGTAAAGAAAAAGGTGAATCTATCTGGAGATCTGTTGAAGAAAGTCCTCATGTTCCTGTTCGAAACATTGCTAGAGATGCTGCTGCAACTCTCTTGGGGCCGGATCAACCACAACAATCAACTCTCACCGCTAATGGTCTTGAAAAGTTGCATGCGAATCAAGTTGCTTTTTCAGAAATGGTGTTTGGTGTTAGACTTTCTCTCATTGAGCACATCAAACTATGCAAGTCTGCAAAAAGAGATTTGCGACACACTTCAAGATTTGTTTGAAGGGTCGGAAAGCATGAAGGATAAGCGTCTAAATTCGGTTGTCAATGAGTTTGACACTTTCACTAGAACACCTGCTGAATCTATTGCCTCAGCTTCAAACATATACCGAATCGTCGTCAACAACATGATAGCTCATGGGATAGTCCGAACCCCACTTGAGTATAATATCAAGTTCATTATCAGTCTCGGAAAGGGATGGGGAAATGTGAAATCATGTCTTCAGAGCAATGGATCTCTGAAAAACCTCAAGCTTTATTAACTTTTCGATGAGCTTCATGGCCATGAGTCAAATGTTGCACAAACTCTACGCGAACTTATTGGAGGTCCTCTAGCTCTAGTTAGTTCCTATGATCCACAAACCTCAAACCTAACCACTTTGGACCCCCTCACCACTGTTGTTCCTTATATCCCTCCTGTTCAACCCTCACCTCCAACCATTCCCGCTCTCACAAATTCTAACTATCAATCTATGGGTGATCTTAACCCTGAAGAAATCGACTCCGAGCTATGTTTCCAACAGGAGTTTCCCTTACTTTCCATGAAATACAAGCGTCCTTTCAACAAGCCTCAAAACAATCATTTCCAAACTTCTCACCAAAACAACCATTTCCAAGCTCCTCACCAAAATAATCATCAACCATTCAACAAACCTTCCGAAAATCCACTAGCCTACAAGCCTAACCTTCCTACTCCTAATCACACCTCGGAACCACCACATAATCCGAAGTCTGATAAACCCAAGATTGTATGTTACAAATGTGGCCATGCAAATCACTTTGCCAAAGATTGCTTAGCCGAAGTCCCACAGAAACCCAAAATCAAGGACTCTGCTTACTATGCACGTCAAGCTCAAGATATGGCAGAAAGTGAAAAAGGCTTTTGTTACAACCGTGTCAAGGGATGTGGACGGCTGTTGGTCGTCTAGACATGTTGATGATGTAACCACTGGCAGAAACATGTGTCTTATGGCTCGAGAAGAAATTGAATGTGATGAAGGCTACTAGTCGTCTAGGTCCGAAAGAGATGGTGAAGATGCTGAACCAAACTACTGCTACATGGCTACCAACGATCCACCCGGTAGAAGCATTGTTCAACAAGTAAAATCTATGATTACTGATAATAATTTTGACTTATCTATTTGTGAACCATATCTAACCAAGATTCAATCAGACATGAACACAATTTACAAAGCCTATGAGTCAGCCATAGAAGCCAGTGAGAAGAAGGAAAGTGAATTAAGTCGTCTTAGATTACGTTTTGAGGATAAGAAGTTGAAAATAGAGTCTTTAGAACGAGAGCTTGTAATGTCACACGATGAATGTATCATTCTTAAAGACAAATGTGAAATCACTTATTCTGAAAGAAATGTTTTAATTTCTGACAACAAACGTCTCAATGCTAAAATAGATGCTTTGAACAATTCCATTGACATACATGAAGCAAATGATCGGAAGACTCACAATTTTTGTCATCCTTGGTCAAAAGCACCTGGTCTCGGAAGCGAGTTTACAAAACCTATTGCCTGTCCCTTGAAGTAGTTACAAAACCTAACTTTTATGGGAGACATTTCGAACATCAAACACTCGGATACCCCTGTCTCGCCTTTTTCACCCCTTCCTGAGACTTCTGACCTATTTGCATCACTAATCCCGAGTTTAAGCCTATAGTTGTCAAGTATCCAGATTCCACGCATTTTCTGCCTCTAACAAACTTGGACCTGAACCATACCATGGAACTCAACTCTAGTACTCGAAACTCTGTCTTTCGAAATCCGAATCATAGCCCTCCTAACAACTGTGTTGTTGAGGAAATTTTTCCGGAGATAACTGGACCTGAACTCTTTGAGTGCATTTGGGCATCCTTAGATAGTGACGTTGAAGAGTCAACTTCATGTGATTATGAACCTCAGGTGATTTCCAAAAAAAAAACTAGTTCCATATAAGCCTGTCTTTAACAATCCATCAGTAGGGCAACCCTCCAACTCATCACCTCATTCCAAAAGAAAACCCATGTTGAATAGGAAAGATATTGTCGATCCTAAGGTAGAAGCCCGAAATGCTCACAAAAAGGAGGTTAAGTCAAGACAAAACTCTAGATTCCTTGACAACTCCAAAAAGAGGGTACCTCAGAATACTCATTCATCAACTCATAGTCAAAACACCTTCACACCCACTAAGATCCTCAAGAGGCCTTCCAATCCTCCTAGTCTTGTAAAACAAAAGAAAGTGGTCAGTCCCATTCCAAAAAATCCTATTGTAAGCACTACATCTGTCTGAACCAACTCTCCTCAGACTGTTTCATCTGTTTTCATAGCCAAAGCTGATGGTACAATTTTCAAAGCTCAACAGCTTTCAAAACCAAATGTACCATCAACCAAAACAAAATTTGTTAAGAAAACCATTTCTCCAAAATTTTCAAAACAAAATCTTGTTTGGAAAGTTAAAAATCACAATAATGAAACTACAACTCCGAGAGATACAGTGGTTCTCACTCCTCCGGAAATTGAATGTCCGAAGAAAGTTGTTCCGAATCGTCATGTCATTGAGTCTGACTATTGGATAAATGAATGAACCATGACCTTTTGTTTGTTTCCTAAGGAATCTCGGAACAATCCCTCCAAATCATCTGTTGTTCAAAAGTCACAACCGAAGCCTAAGACTCGTGTCTTTGTCCCAAAACCTAACTTGGAGCCTAAAAACTCCACAATTCACTAATTTTCAGGCACTCTGTACTTCGGAGCAAGAAACAATATGGTATATTGATAGTGCTTGCTCCATGCACATGACGGGGCAGAAGAACTTTCTGCGTGATCTCAAACTTTCACCAAATGATGGATATGTGACGTATTGTAGCAACTCCAAGTCTCAGATAAGTGGTTATGGCATCCTTACAAATGGCAACTTTTCCATTTCAAATGTGTCATATGTAGCTGACTTGAAGCATAATTTAATAAGTGTGGCTCAACTCACTGATGCAAATCGTCTAGTTGAATTCTGCAAGAAACACATCTACATCATGTCCGAATATCAAAAGGAATGCTTGATAAAGTCGAATCGCAACAAGAACATGTATCCTCTTGACATCAACATGATCATTGGCAAGCCCCAACTCTGCTTACTCTCAAACGTTGTTCCTGACTTTAGTTGGTTATGGCCTAGACGACTTGCTCACCTAAACTTTAGATATATGAATGATCTTGTTTCCGGTGAAATGATTAGAGGTTTGCCACTGCTCAAGTTCGAAAATGATCATTTATGTGCTTTATGTGAGTGTGGAAAGCAGTCAAAGAAGGGTCATCCTGTCATCATTGAAAAGTCAATCTCGGAGCCGTTAGAACTTCTACACATTGATCTGTGTGGACCTTCAACAGTAGAGAGTTTGCATCATAAAAAATACATTCTTGTGATTGTGGGCGACTTTACTAGGTTCATCTGGGTCTTCTTCCTAAGGCTCAAGTCAGAAACAGCCTCCGAACTCATCAAAATTATTAAAGGAATTAAAGTTATCATCAAACTCCCAGTAAAAAGAATCCAAAGTGACAATGGTTCGGAATTCACAAATTCCACCATTGAAAACTTCCTCACCGAGAAGGGCATCGACCACAATCTTTCTACTCCGGACACTCCTCAACAAAACGGTGTAGTCGAAAGACGTAACAGAACACTTTTTGAAGCTGTTCGATCCATGCTCAACTTTGCAAATCTTCCACTCTATCTTTGGAATGAATTTGTTTCTACATCATGCTTTACTTAGAATGGAAGTATCATCAATCAACGCCTTAACAAAACACCGCATGAAGCCATGAACGGTCAGAAGCCAAGTATCTCCTTTCTTCATATTTTCGGATGTAGATGCTTCATCAAGAATAATCGTGACCAGCTTACCAAGTTCCAACCCAATGCTGATGAAGCCATCTTTCTTGGATACTCTGCTAAATCAAAGGCTTATCGAGTTCTTAATCGGCGAACTCGTGCTCTGGAAGAAAGTTTTGATGTTACCTTTCAAGACAATTTCGTTCAGAATTCTGGTCCAACCCATGTTACAACTCACATCATGGAGTCCGATGCTCCAGCGCCAGGATGTCCAAACGAGCAAACAATCTATGAAGTTGACTTTGAGACCTTGTTCGAACCCTTAGAAATGGCTCTTGATTCGGATTCTCGAATAAGACAAACGACATCCGAAGCTCCGGTCTCCCAACATGTTTCCGGTCCAACACCTAGTCTTCCTCCATTTGATTCTGAACCGTTTCAACCTTCTCAGGTTGAGGGGAGAATGGTCAACCTTCCCTTGAATCAAACGTGGATGAATTTCTAGATGCAGCTGCTGAATTTGACTATAATCCTATCAACATCGATAATGATGCAAATTTCTTCGATTTCCCACCTGATGATGACGTCAACCTATCCGGTTCAGAAGTTCAGGGGGAACATCATCCACACGTTCAAACTATTCAGAGGGAGCAACCCAACCCCATTTTGGATATTGGATCATCTGCTGCACAAGAACTTCCGAGATTACATGTTTGGACTAAGGATCATCCTCCAAACCAAGTTATTGGAGACCCAAACGCTGGTGTACAAACTCATCCTGCCACAAGTGTTCAAAATGAATGTCATTTTTCGGTATTTATCTTAATGGTTGAACCCAAATCAATCAAAGAAGCACTAGAACATGTTGATTGGATTACAACCATGCAAGAAGAATTGGCAGAATTTGATAGAAATGAAGTTTTGTCTATCGTCCCTCCTCCTCAGAATCATCCCATTGTTGGTACTAGATAGGTGTTTTGGAACATAAATACCCACATATTTTCCTCAACACTTGAAGTCCCACTTCAAGTTCAAATTTCTGGCCGAAATTCCCTCTAACGGGGGGATGATGTCACAACTCGATATTTTTTACCCAGTAAAGCCTAAACCCTAACCAAACACAAGGAATACTACATTTCAATCCTTGTTGCTTTGTATTCTCCATAACCTTAGGTCTTGTTTAAAGAGCTAACAAAGAAGTATGGATTGAAACCTAAGCTAAATTAGAGTAGTATAAATGAACATAAGTTAAAAGATTAAGGGTTTAAAACATAAATAACCCTCATAAACAGAGTTTTCGCCCAAAGTAATTAATGCAAGGATGGTTTACGGATTGAAAATGAAAACAAAAAGCTGGTTTCAGATTGGTTAATGGCTGAAAACCCTTTTCCCTTGACTCAAAATCCGTAAACACCCCCTATACATAAGTGTTCATCCGAAAACTCCCCAAAATATCAAGATATTTTGCCAATTTTACTTCCCAATATGATAAGATACAGTTTCCAACGTAAACTTCACATCACCTCCTCATATTATTTCATACTTAAGATAATAAATTGATATCATTCTTCATTATTCACTCTAGTATACGAAATCCCCCTCAAATCCTCTGATATTTTGCTCTCAACTCGAATCCTTCTCAACTCTCTTCTTAGGAAGCTTTTAATCCATAATACTCTTAAGGACTTTTGGTAAGTTTCCTATAGAACTCTAGTGTTTTCAACCACCTTATGATGATTTTCATCTTATTCACACATAATTATGTGTTTAAACATTAGGATACAACTATCATTACATAATCTAGCACGAAGGTCACCGTTTCTATTCCATTATCAAAACTGTTATGACACTCAAGGTGAGTTCATACCCTACACTTTTTATAACTTTTTCTATGTTTTAAAGGGGGAATACAAGTAAAACACAAAGAAACTTGTGTTAATATACAAATTATTGTTTTATATTTTATTACGTTAAAGTATCTTTACGTAGAAATATCAAATATGCAGAAAAACGTTATTACTAAATTTACAAACGGATATATGCAAAACACGTTCAAACGAAACAATTATCATTTTCAACGGAATAATATCACAAACCATTATTCATGCTTTCTTATCTTTTATAAGCGTTTTACGTAATATTATTAATTATGAGAAACAACGTTATTACCAACTTTAAAAATATTTACATGCAAACTATGTTAAAACACAACTGTTTTTCATTCCTATCTAAACATATATTTTAAACTATAATAGGTATAGTGTGGGGGAATATTCACATTATTCCACACTTTCAGGGCAAAGAAACGATTATATAAAAATATAGTTATTTTTATATTTTATAAACACAACAAAAGGGTAACAATCACACACAAGAGCACTTACAGGTCAAAAACATGTAAACTCGTTGGAAATTTGTGAGTCGATGTCTTCGTCGTACCTACCAAGGTATACCAGCAAGTCCTGTTTTATAACCCGAGTCTCCTTCCGGAGAGCGTGATACTTGTGTATAGATATATACGAGAATGATGAACCCGCACCATGGCTGTTAGCTACAGCACAACCGACAGGTTATGGGTGACAAGTATTAGACAGTACGACGCTTGAAGAACGTCGTTGCAGGCAATCATTCGTTAGCACGGTTACAAAAACTCACATGGTAAACGACTATACGTGGATTTTTACGTGAAAACACATCTTTTGAAATAGTTTTATATATACATAAAACTAATTATGACTATTTTAAGTATTGAAAATACTTGTACTTTTCGGTCTTGGATCATATTAGACTACAACTCAACTCATGGAAAATATAGGATTTTCCAGGATAAACATCATTATTTTATAGGGCAAACACGTCTTTAACTCGTTTTACTTAATATTAAAACTACACGCTATCAAACTAAGTATGGCATTTATACTTACATCTTCCGGTCTTGGAACATTAAAGACCACAACTCATCTCTATAGAAAATATAGGATTTTCTAGAAACAAATACAATTATTTACAATTCAACTTTCTGGAAACAAAGACGATTACTTATATAATGTCAAAGCATCATTATTTAAGTGTAAGAAACTTATACAAGTTTTGTCTTAACATACTAAGACTACATTCCATTCAACTAATAAGAAAATATAGGATTTTCTGGAGGAACACATTGACATTTTTCAAAGAACAAAGGATATACTTTCTACATCAAAAATGCTTATGAAATCAGCAACTTAAATGTTGATACACTTTCAAAATCACTTGTATTCTCAGGAAAACAGTAGACACGTACCCTCTCAGGCGTTGCGAAGACGGAGCATTGTAGAATTACGTCTTATCTTTTACTATAGTTTTAATGTAAATCAGACAATGTTTTGAATGCATTGTAAAATTTATATTATTAGTACAATGGTTGCTGTTGCTTTGTCTACTATTATACAATTGTTGTGATACTGCACTTGACGTCCTCCGCCCCCGAACGTTTCCGCCGTTCAGGTTTGGGGGTGTGACAGATTGGTATCAGAGCATTGTTTATAGTGAACTAAGTATATCAACCCATAAAAGATATACAATTATAAATACAACGGGGCCGAAGTACTCTGACTAAAAGTATACTATTAAAATATAAGTATTTTTATGAGAAGTATACGAACATGCATACATACTAGAAGAAGTATCACAAGAAGAACAAAACAGAAGTATTTAGATGTTGAATACTGCAGTCAAACGTAGATAGTTATGTAATCATATCTGGGATAAATATAGCCTGATCAACTATATTTATTTGAGATACGACCAACATGTGTTTAGGAGTGATAGTAGTGTTGCAACAAGTCTAAAACTTACCAATCCTATATACAAAGGATCTCTAGAACAAAACATAAAGTTTAAAATACTATAGGAGTATTTTATGATACTATACAATAACAACAAGTCTAAAAACTTATCAACTTCGTGTACCAAGAATCTCCAGAATCAATCATGCAATTAAAATACTATAGGAGGACTCGGTAAGGATCAACATAAAAACTTTTAATATTCTTTAGATACCCCTATTCTTGTACAAATAAGATGCCCAGACACCACAACCTCATTACAACAATCAACCGAAGAGTCGAAGAAAAACAAGGAAAGGTTCATGTAGAGGATTCCGTCAAGGAATCATACGAAGAGAAAGGAGCTGAGAAGTTAATTTAATGAACCTTACCAGGAACAGACACGAGGGCCTCACAATAACATTCAAGTTCAGACTTTTCATCACGAAGTAATGAAAATCAGTGTTAACACCCGAAGCATAATGGAACGAAGATGCAATATACCTACAGAATATAAGAACACCATATAGATACCATGCCTACAAATAGATCAAGAAAACAATACGAATCACCTACACCCTTTAAAGATAGAGATAGCCACTATAGGACAAGTAATCCTTACAGTTGAAACTATGGCGATCAGAGTAGAATAGAGAACAGAGGAAACCACTTGCGAGAAGTGCAAGGTGACAAAGCACCTTATGCATCACACTAAAATTTAATAAACTGAAATAATCCAGCGAGTTAGTGATTACACTACTCACACTATATGTTAGGTTTATGACGTCTTTCATCGCAAATAGTAAACAATAAAAGCAAGTGAGATACACCATTTCAAAACCTATAAAACCCGAGCCAACTTAAGGTTTTGACACCTACATTCCATTTTGTTAAACTTAACTTTGATACAATACCTATTTCTACTCTCTACCAGAAATACATCATAGGGATGTAAGTCGAAACATTGAGAATTGTACAACAAAACGAGAAATTTATATGTATATATAACTAGATAGAGTACAACTAGCAACGATCATAGCTATTAACGAACTTGTTTCAAATTACATAACATAATCATGTCTTCACATGGAAATAACCAGCCAACCAACAAAACGCAAATTCTACAGATAGACTCTACCACTTTTCAAGCCGCAGTCGCAGCCGTCGTAACAGCCGTCATGGCACAATTCAACACTAACGACACAAACAGAAAAAGAAAGTGTGTCGACAATCCCAATCGTAGTAACAATCAAGGGCGTCCATGAACGACTATCTGCAAGAACACCCAAACTCAGAAACCTAGAACATGAAACAAAGGCCCTGGAACAAGAGAAGGAGCAGCTCAAATCAAGGACCCGCCAAAAGGCAACAAGCTATAGCAGTCTCTACCCCTACTGGCCCTACTACCTCAACACAAACAACACTATATTTAGGAAACCTCCCAAACTGCAACAAGTGCAACTACCACCATTACGGAGCCTGACGGGAGTTGTATTGCAATAGGTGCAAGAAGAAAGGGCACGCCGACGACCATTGTAGGACTCCAACCCAATACATCACTTCAACCCCTAATGCTGGAATAAGTCCAGTATGCTATTTATGTGGTGAAATGGGACATTTCAAAAGAGATTGTCCAATAGAGAGGAATGACGGATGAGCGGGAGGAGTTTAACAATAGGACATGATGAAGCAACAATGAACCCTGCTAGGATTTTTGGTACGTCTCCTAACAACGATAATTAAGCATCGAATTTTCAATAAAATTTCGCCAATTAATGACAAAATCATAAATTGTTCCCTAATCCGGATAAAACACATCATTCACACAAAAACTAAGGATCCTTACAAGTGAGATATGATGGCTTAGTGTATACATTAGGGTCATATATAGTTAAGATTCTGCAGACTTAGAGTGAGTGATTTCGCCTTATTTCCTATTTCTTGTTTGATAGTGGATTTAGGGTAGAGTTAATCAGTCGACGGTTTTCTCAATCTTAATTGTATAGGACCTGTATGCACCAAGCAATTATAGAGGGGCCTAGTAGGAATTATATTATGAAAAATTTCATTGTTGTCAATTATCGAAGCATTCACACTACTATTACTCGCTTAACGCGGTACAGAATGTTGGTAGTAGTAAAATCAAGGATAAAACAGAAAGTATTAAAGACATACACACCGAATACACCATTACTCTAAACAATCACTCCTTCCAAACCAACTTAACGCCTATTACCATAAGAAGTTCCGATGTCGTCATTTGATGTGGATTCGTTTGGTTCTCACCATATCAATTCCAGTGCTACAAAAAGATCCTTCGTCTTAATCGACAGTCTAACGAAATCTTTTCAATCCATAATGACAAACCCGACACAAACTTCTGTATCGTCTCTCACTTCAAAACTCAGAAGTACCCATGCGAAGGGTACAACGCCTTCTTAGCTTACTCCGTAGACAAGAAACTTAAAGTGAAACACAACGAGGACGTTGCAAAGGTCCGTAATATTCCGAAGTATCCCCAGTAGATCTCCCAGGAATATCACTCGTATAGAAAGTCAAGTTCAAGAATAGAGATTAAGGACCCATACGGCTAACCTATCACTGCTAAGTGTATACGTGAAGGTAGTATATAATTAAGATTCTACTTATTTAGGATGCGTGATTCCGCCCTATCTCTTGTTCCTTGTCTGGTTGTGGACTTGGGGCAGAGACACCCATCCGACCGTGTTTTTGTCACACCCCAAAACCAGAAAGGCGGAAACGTTCTGGGGTGGAGGACGTCATGTATAGCATCACAACCAATGTATAATAGCAATCATAGCAACACAACCATTACAGTGAATACTAAAGTAAAAATGTTTACATCAATTTGGAATTTGTCTGATACTTGTTTGAATTACATCAAATAATTTGTATGAATATAAGCATAAAACTCTTATTGCTCCAACTTCTCAAATATCCAGCAGGTACCTGTCTACTGATTTCCTGAGAATACAAGCAGTTTGAAAGAATATCAGCATAAAGCTGGTGAGTTCATAAGCGGTAGTTTGTAATGAAAACTTGTTGATGAGCTCGTAAAAGTGTTTTGTATAGTTTCAAGAAAATCTGATATTTTCTTTAGTGAAAATGTAGTGTTCTCAATTCTGTATGAAATCGTGAATGTTTGTTACTGAAAGCCGTAGTGATGTGCGAAAACAATATTTCATGTGACTAGCTATTGCTAATCATGATGTATAAGTATTTCGTACGTGAAACCATTATATGTTCAGTTTTGTTTGAAAACTCTGAAAGTTCTCCAGTTGTAGTGTGTATTAGTTCTATTTAGTATAAATAAAACTATTGAAGAGTGCCAGGTTGTAAACTAAAGATGATTTATACATAATGTGAGTCGTATAACCATGCTTGATATGACTAGAGACCTTTCCAACATTCTTCAGGCGTCGAGTTAAATGACATTTGTACACCCCAGGCGTGCCTGCCTAACTGTAGCTAGCAGTTCAGGTGTGGGATTGTCAGTCTCGAATAGATCTATTCCCAAATCTCACGCTCTCCCTCCAGGAGACTCTGGTTATACTATGATAGGATTTATCCCTGTACACGTAAGGGTACAGTAATGAAGTAGTGCCTCACAGTATCGTACAATCTAGTTTACATGTAGTGTAGTAGCGTTATACCATAGTGACAATCTGTATGTATACCGTATGTAGTGATAATTACAGTTATGAATACCATGATAAAGTAGTGATGTAAACTGTAAATTGTTTCTGTCTTAGTGCATATGTTTAGTAGTGAAAGTCTCTGTACTTGTTTTGTTTAGAAAATCCCAAACTATACCGATTATAGTTTGCATGTATAACGTAGTGAATAGTGAGTCCGAAAAACTATGCAATTTTAGTGAATACGTCCCTTATGCTCAACACAATACAAAAGGTTTAAAGTATGAGAATTGCATGAGTTTTGAAAACATTTATGTTTAGCTTGTATTACCCCCCTAAAAACATTAAAAACACGAAAAATGTAGGGGTATGAACTCACAGTTTGTCGTAAGATCCGAGCGTAAGGCCGGTGTGGATGCTGAGTGTCAACTGATGTTTCGTACGCAAGTGGATCCTATTAACATATGGTAACACATATATGCATTAGATGAGGACATAACACTATTTGTTATGGAAGGAAACCACCTTAGGGGCTAGGAAACACTTGAAACTAAGTGTTAGAATCACACGCGATTGAGGATGGGGAGTTTGCGGCCGTAATCAGAAGTGTACGGTCAGGGGTTTGCGGCCCAACAGGGTTTACGGCCCACAAATTTGCGACCCAAGCGTTTGCGGTCCACGGGTTTAAGACCCATGGGTTTACGGCCCGTGGGTTTACGGCCCATATGTTTACGGCCGTAAACACTTGGTGAAAGGTGCGATTTTCGGTGTTTCAAGGTCCTGTCTAGCCTCTTGGAAGTGTTCTAAGCCTTATGCCCAACTCAAGGAGGAGCTTAAAGGCCAATAATCGAGCAAAAATGGAGTTTACGGCCATTGAAGGGATTACAGCCGTAAACCCCTCTCATGTTCGTGATTTCAGGTCGATTTCCTTGGTGAAAACAAGTGATTCCTAGTAGATAACAAGCATAGGGAGTAGTTACTTACTGTAAGATGTTTGGAATGAGGTTTTTAGCCTCCAAGAACTAGTGAGTGTTCTTGGTGAGAGAGAAGATCTAGAAAAAGATGAACTTTATGAGATGAAACATGGATTCATCACTAGAAAAGGGATTGAAACACCATAGAAGTGAAGAATCACTTACACTTTGAAGATCCTTGAGCAAAACGCGAATTTTGTAGAGAGAGAGTAGAGAGAGAAAGTCATTTGAGTGCTTAAAGCTGGAAATGAAAGCCACTCACCCTTTATATAGGGGTGAGTTTACGGCCAAGGGGGTGGTGGGGGGTTTACGGCCGTGAACAGGGTTTACGGTCGTAAACTGAGTTTGCGGCCGTAAACTCCTCTCGAAGGGGGTGTTTTGCCCGGATGCTATGCTTTGACTTAGAAACCTTATTTTTGAACCCAAAACTTAATTGAACCAAGCCTAGAATATTTAATTAAGCTCAAAATCATGACGGCAAGAGCAGAAATAAATTCCAAATTGATTTATTTTTTAACGATTTGAACGAAAAAGTTTCGGGTTGTCACATCTTCCCCCCGTTAGAGGGAATTTCGTCCCGAAATTCGAACATATAATACAAATCATGGATTTAGTAAGAGATGCGGATATTTCTGTCTCATCTGATCCACGCACTCCCAAGTGAATTCAGGTCCCCGCTTGGCACTGCAGCGAACCTTCACTATCGGGATGCGACTTTGTTTCGTTCATTTGATCTCTCTGTCCATGATTTCGACCGGTTCTTCCACGAAGTTGAGGTTCTCGTTGATTTCAATCTCGTCGAGAGGAATCACAAGTGTCTCATCGGACATACACTACTTTAGGTTCGATACGTGGAAGACAGGATGGATGTTGCTGAGCTCCCGTGGTAACTGGAGTTTTATGCTACGGGACCGATCCTAGCAAGGATTTCGAACGGTCCAATGTACCTCGGGTTTAGCTTTCCAGGGCGAGACCTTCAAAAGGAAGCAGTCACCAACCTGGAATTCCAAGGATTTTCATCTATTATCGGCGTAGCTCTTTTGTCTCTCTCGGGAGGCTTTCAGTCGTTCACGGATTTGTACGATCTTCTCAGTTGTCCCTCGGATGATCTCAGGACCAGTGAGAGTACTCTCGGGGACTTGTGCCCTGGCTAGCTGCGTGTCACCCACCTCTGCCCAACACGGAGGGGATCTGCACTTATGGTCGTAGAGGGCTTCAAACGGCGCAACCTTGATGCTGGTATGGTAGTTGTTGTTGTAGGAAAATTCAACCAAAGGAAGATGAGTGTCCCATGACGCACCGAAGTCGATGACGCAGGCTCTCAACATGTCTTCCAATGTCTGAATTGTTCTCTCACTCTGTCCATCTGTCTGTGGATGATAAGCCGTGCTCATATCCAACTGAGTTCCGAGAGCCTTCTGTAGTGACTGCCAGAACCTCGATGTAAACCTGCTATCTCAATCGGAGATAATGGATGCAGGTACACCAGGAAGGCGAACTATTTCTCGAAGGTATATTCGGGTGAGTCTCTCCATCTTGAAGTTTTCCTTGATTGGCAGGAAGTGGGCGGATTTTGTCAACCGATCGACAATCACCCAGATGGCGTCGTGCCCACTCGGAGATCTGGGTAACTTGGTGATAAAGTCCATGGTTATCCTTTCCCACTTCCACTCATGTATTTCTGGCTGCTGAAGTAAACTTGAGGGCTTTTGATATTCTACGTTAACCTTGGCACAAGTCAGGCACTTGCCCACGAAATTAGCAATTTCCGCTTTCATGTTTGGCCACCAATAGAGTTGTGTGAGATCCAGATACATCTTATCCGAACCTGGGTGAACGGAGTATTTAGTCTTGTGAGCTTCATTCATGACAACTTGTCTGTAACCACCGTGCTTTGGGGTCCAGATCTGGTTCATGAAGTAGTACACTCCGTCTCTCTTTACCTCTAAGTTCTTTTCCATTCCCCGCAAGGCTTCATCTGCCATGATCTCGGGTTTTAAGGCTTCCAGCTGAGCCTCTCTGATCTGCATGGACAGGTGGGAATGGATGGTCATTGTTAGTGCCTTCACCCTATGCCCTGAATACTCTTTTCGGCTGAGGGCATCTGCTACCACATTGGCCTTGTCGGGATGGTAGCGAATTTCGCACTCGTAGTCACTGAGTAACTCTACCCATCGTCGTTGCCTCATGTTTAGCTCCTTCTGATCGAAGATGTGCTGCAAGCTCTTATGATCAGTGAAGATAGTGCACTTGGTGCCGTAGAGATAGTGTCTCCAGATCTTTAATGCAAAGACCACTACTCCTAACTCTAAATCGTGAGTTGTGTAATTGACTTTGTGTGTTTTCAAATGCGTCGAGGCATAGGAGATAACCTTTCCTCGTTGCATGAGCACACAACCTAGGCCCTGATTGGATGCATCACAGTAGACAACGAAGTCTTCTGTCCCTTCGAGCAGGGACAAGACAGGCGCGCTGCACATGGCCTTCTTCAATGTTTGAAACGCAGTGTCTTGCTTGACTCCCCAACTAAAGGTTACACCTTTTTGAGTCAGGGTAGTTAAAGGCTTCGCGATTTTGGAGAAATTCTGGATAAATCGGCGATAATAGCCCGCGAGACCCAAGAATTGACGGATTTCTGTGGGTGTCTTTGGTGCAGACCAATTCTCAATCGCTTTGATCTTGGAAGGGTCCACGCGTATCCTTCGTTGCTAATCACGTGTCCAAGGAAATTTACCTTCCTCATCCAGAATTCGCACTTCGAAAATTTCGCGTATAGCTTTTCTGCCCTTAATGTTTCCAACACATGCCTTAAGTGTTGTTTATGATCATCCTCACTCCGCGAATAGACAAGTATATCATCGATGAACACAATCACGAACTTGGCTAAGAAAGGGCGGTACACCCGATTCATCAGGTCCATGAATACTGTCGGTGCATTGGTTAGACCAAATGGCATTACCACAAACTCGTAGTGTCCATAACGAGTTCAGAATGTTGTTTTGGGCACATCATTCTCATGAACTCGCAACTGATGGTACCCTGATCTTAGATCTATCTTCGAAAAGTATCTGGCTCCATGAAGTTGGTCGAAGAGATCATCGATTCTGGGTAAGGGATATCGGTTCTTGATGGTCAACTTGTTCAGTTCTCGGTAGTCAATGCACATCCGAAAGGATCCATCTTTCTTTTTCACGAATAAGATCGGAGCTCCCCAGGGTGAGGAACTCGGCCTTATGAATCCTTTGTTGATCAGCTCATTGAGCTGGCTGGATAACTCCTGCATTTCCGCTGGCGCTAAACGGTAAGGAGACTTAGCTACAGGAGTAGCTCCGGGGATCAAGTCAATACGAAACTCGACTTGACGCTCGGGAGGTATTCCTGGGAGATCCTCGGGAAAGACATCAGGAAAGTTGCAGACTTTGGGGATGCTCTCGAGGTCTTTACCCTTTTGTGTCTCATCAACAACATGAGCAAGAAACGCATGGCATTCCTTCCGCAGGTACTTCTGAGCTTTGATGCACGAAATGATACAAAGGTTTGAACTGAGCTTATCACTGTAATCATAAGGGTTTCGCCAGAGGGAAGATTGAGACGGATAGCCTTCTCATAGCAAAGGATATCAGCAGGATTGGGGCTTAACCGATCCATACCAATAATGACATCGAATATCCAGCAGGTACCTGTCTACTGATTTCCTGAGAATACAAGCAGTTTGAAAGAATATCAGCATAAAGCTGGTGAGTTCATAAGCGGTAGTTTGTAATGAAACTTGTTGATGAGCTCGTAAAAGTGTTTTGTATAGTTTCAAGAAAATCCGATATTTTCTTTAGTGAAAATGTAGTGTTCTCAATTCTGTATGAAATCGTGAATGTTTGTTACTGAAAGCCGTAGTGATGTGCAAAAATAATACTTCATGTGACTAGCTAGTGCTAATCATGATGTATAAGTATTTCGTACGTGAAACCATTGTGTGTTCAGTTTTGTTTGAAAACTCTGAAAGTTCTCCAGTTGTAGTGTGTATTAGTTCTATTTAGTATAAATAAAACTACTGAAGAGTGCCAGGTTGTAAACTAAAGATGATTTATACATAATGTGAGTCGTATAACCATGCTTGATATGACTAGAGACCTTCCCAACGTTCTTCATGCGTCGAGTTAAATGACATTTGTACACCCCAGGCGTGCCCGCCTAACTGTAGCTAGCAGTTCAGGTGTGGGATTGTCAGTCCCGAATAGATCTATTCACAAATCTCACGCTCTCCCTCCAGGAGACTCTGGTTATTCTATGATAGGATTTATCCCTGTACACCTAAGGGTACAGTAACGAAGTAGCGGCTCACAGTATCGTACAATCTAGTTTACATGTAGTGTAGTAGCGTTCTACCATAATGACAATCTGTATGTATACCGTATGTAGTGATAATTACAGTTATGAATACCATGATAAAGTAGTGATGTAAACAGTAAACTGTTTCTGTCTTAGTGCATATGTTTAGTAGTGAAAGTCTCTGTACTTGTTTTGTTTAGAAAATCCCAAACTATACCGATTATAGTTTGCATGTATAACGTAGTGAATAGTGAGTCCGGAAAACTATGCAATTTTAGTGAAAACGTCCCTTAAGCTCAACACAGTACAAAAGGGTTAAAGTATGAGAATTGCATGAGTTTTGAAAACATTTATGTTTAGCTTGTATTCCCCCCCCCCTAAAAACATTAAAAACACGGAAAATGTAGGGGTATGAACTCACAGTTTGTCGTAAGATCCGAGCGTAAGGTCGGTGTGGATGCTGAGTGTCAACTGTTGTTTAGTACGCAAGCGGATCGTATTAACATATGGTAACACATATATGCATTAGATGAGGACATAACACTATTTGTTATGGAAGGAAACCACCTTAGGGGCTAGGAAACACGTGAAACTAAGTGTTAGAATCACACGCGATTGAGGATTGGTAGTTTGCGGCCGTAATCAGGAGTGTACGGTCAGGGGTTTGCGGCCCAACAGGGTTTACGGCCCACGAGTTTGCGGCCCAAGCGTTTTCGGTCCACAGGTTTACGGCCCATGGGTTTACGGCCTGTGGGTTTACGGCCCATATGTTTACGGCCGTAAACACTTGGTGAAAGGTGCGATTTTCAGTGTTTCAAGGTCCTGTCTAGCCTCTTGGAAGTGTTCTAAGCCTTATGCCCAACTCAAGGAGGAGCTTAAAGGCCAATAATCGACCAAAAATTGAGTTTACGGCCATTGAAGGAATTACGGCCGTAAACCCCTCTCCTGTTCGTGATTTCAGGTCGATTTCCTTGGTGAAAACAAGTGATTCCTAGTAAATAACAAGCATAGGGAGTAGTTACTTACTGTAAGATGCTTGGAATGAGGTTTTTAGCCACCAAGAACTAGTGAGTGTTCTTGGTGTTCTTGGTGAGAGAGAAGATCTAGAAAAAATGAACTTTATGAGATGAAACATGGATTCATCACTAGAAAAAGGATTAAAACACCATAGAAGTGAAGAATCACTTACACTTTGAAGATCCTTGAGGAAAACTCGAATTTTGTAGAGAGAGAGTAAAGAGAGAAAGTCCTTTGAGTGCTTAAAGTTGGAAATGAAAGCCACTCACCCTTTATATAGGGGTGAGTTTACGGCCAAGGGGGTGGTGGGGGGTTTACGGCCGTGAACAGGGTTTACAGTCGTAAACAGGGTTTACGGTCGTAAACTGAGTTTGCGGCCGTAAACTCCTCCCGAAGGGGGTGTTTGGCCCGGATGCTACGCTTTGACTTAGAAACCTCATTTTTGGACCCAAAACTTAATTGGACCGAGCCTAGAATATTTAATTAAGCTCAAAATCATGACAACAAGAGCAGAAATAAATTCCAAATTGATATATTTTTTAACGATTTGAACGAAAAAGTTTCGGGTTGTCACATCATCCCCCCGTTAGAGGGAATTTCGTCCCGAAATTCGAACATAGAATACAAATCATGGATTTAGAAAGAGATGCAGATATTTCTGTTTCATTTGATCCTCGCGCTCCCAAGTGAATTCAGGTCCCCGCTTGGCACTGCAGCGAACCTTCACTACCGGGATGCGACTTTGTTTCGTTCGTTTGATCTCTCTGTCCATGATTTCGACCGGTTCTTCCACGAAGTTGAGGTTCTCGTTGATTTCAATCTCGTCGAGAGGAATCACAAGTGTCTAATCGGACAGACACTTCTTTAGGTTCGATACGTGGAAGACAGGATGGATGTTGCTGAGCTCCCGTGGTAACTGGAGTTTGTATGCTACGGGACTGATCCTAGCAAGGATTTCAAACGGTCCAATGTACCTCGGGTTTAGCTTTCCATGTTTTCCGAAACGTATCATCCCTTTCCAGGGGAGACCTTCAGAAGGACGCGGTCACCAACCTAGAATTCCAAGGATTTTCGTCTCTTATCGGCGTACCTCTTTTGTCTATCTCGGGAGGCTTTCATTCGTTCACGGATTTGTACGATCTTTTTAGTTGTCCCTCGGATGATCTCAGGACCAGTGAGAGTACTGTCGGGGACTTGAACCCTGGCTAGCTGCGTGTCACCCACCTCAGCCCAGCACAGAGGGGATGTGCACTTACCGCCGTAGAGGGCTTCAAACGGTGCAACCTTGATGCTGGTATGGTAGCTGTTGTTGTAGGAAAATTCAACCAAAGGAAGATGAGTGTCCCATGACGCAGGCTCTCAACATGTCTTCCAATGTGTGAATTGTTGTCTCACTCTGTCCATCTGTCTGTGGATGATAAGCCATGCTCATATCCAGCTGAGTTCCGAGAGCCTTCTGTAGTGACTGCCAGAACCTCGATGTAAACCTGCTATCTCGATCGGAGATAATGGATGCAGGTACACCATGAAGGCGAACTATTTCTCGAAGGTATATTTGGGTGAGTCTCTCCATCTTGAAGTTTTCCTTGATTGGCAGGAAGTGGGCGGATTTTGTCAACCGATCGACAATCACCCAGATGACGTCGTGCCCACTCGGAGATCTGGGTAAATTGGTGATAAAGTCCATGGTTATCCTTTCCCACTTCCACTCATGTATTTCCGGCTGCTGAAGTAAACCTGAGGGCTTTTGATATTCTACTTTTACATTGGCACAATTCAGGTACTTGCCCACGAAAGTAGCAATTTCCGCTTTCATGTTTGGCCACCAATAGAGTTGTTTGAGATCCAGATACATCTTATCCGAACCTGGGTGAACGGAGTATTTTGTCTTGTGAGCTTCGTTCATGACAACTTCTCTGTAACCACCGTGCTTTGGGGTCCAGATCCGGTTCATAAAGTAGTACACTCCGTCTCCTTTGGCCTCTAAGTTCTTTTCTATTCCCCGCAAGGCTTCATCTGCCATGATCTCGGGTTTTAAGGCTTCCAGCTGAGCCTCTCTGATCTGCGCGGACAGGTGGGAATGGATGGTCATTGTTAGTGCCTTCACCCTATGCCCTGAATACTCTTTTCGGCTGAGGGCATCTGCTACCACATTGGCCTTGCCGGGATGGTAGCGAATTTCGCACTCGTACTCACTGAGTAACTCTACCCATCGCCGTTGCCTCATGTTTAGCTCCTTCTGATCGAAGATGTGCTGCAAGCTCTTATGATCAGTGAAGATAGTGCACTTGGTGCCGTAGAGATAGTGTCTCCAGATCTTTAACGTAAAGACCACTACTCGCAACTCTAAATCGTGAGTTGTGTAATTGACTTCGTGTGTTTTCAACTGCCTCGAGGCATAGGCGATAACCTTTCCTCGTTGCATGAGCACACAGCCTAGGCCCTGATTGGATGCATCACAGTAGACAAAGAAGTCTTATGTCCCTTCGGGCAGGGACAAGACAGGCGCGCTGCACAGGGCCTGCTTCAATGTTTGAAATGCAGTGTCTTGCTTGACTCCCCAACTAAAGGTTACAGCTTTTTGCGTCAGGGTAGTTAAAGGCTTTGCGATTTTGGAGAAATTCTGGATAAATCGGCGATAATAGCCCTCGAGACCCAAGAATTGATGGATTTCTGTGGGTGTCTTTGGTGCAGACCAATTCTCAATCGCTTTGATCTTGGAAGGGTCCACGCGTATCCTTCCTTGCTAATCACGTGTCCAAGGAAATTTACCTTCCTCATCCAGAATTCGCACTTCGAAAATTTCGCGTATAGCTTTTCTGCCCTTAATGTTTCCAACACATGCCTTAAGTGTTGTTTATGATCATCCTCACTCCGCGAATAGACAAGTATATCATCGATGAACACAATCACGAACTTGGCTAAGAAAGGGCGGTACACCCGATTCATCAGGTCCATGAATACTGTCGGTGCATTGGTTAGACCAAATGGCATTACCACAAATTCGTAGTGTCCATAACGAGTTCAGAATGTTGTTTTGGGCACATCATTCTCATGAACTCGCAACTGATGGTACCCTGATCTTAGATCTATCTTCGAAAAGTAACTGGCTCCATGAAGTTGGTCGAAGAGATCATCGATTCTGGGTAAGGGATATCGGTTCTTGATGGTCAACTTGTTCAGTTCTCGGTAGTCAATGCACATCCGAAAGGATCCATCTTTCTTTTTCACGAATAAGATCGGAGCTCCCCAGGGTGAGGAACTCGGCCTTATGAATCCTTTGTTGATCAGCTCATTGAGCTGGCTGGATAACTCCTGCATTTCCGCTGGCACTAAACGGTAGGGAGACTTAGCTACAGGAGTAGCTCCGGGGATCAAGTCAATACGAAAATCGACTTGACGGTCGGGAGGTATTCCTGGGAGATCCTCGGGAAAGACATCAGGAAAGTTGCAAACTTCGGGGATGCTCTCGAGGTCTTCACCCTTTTGTGTCTCATCAACAACATGAGCTAGAAACGCATGACATTCCTTCCGCAGGTACTTCTGAGCTTTGATGCACGAAATGATACGGAGGTTTGAACTGAGCTTATCACCGTAAATCATAAGGGTTTCGCCAGAGGGAAGATTGAGACGGATAGCCTTCTCATAGCAAAGGATATCAGCACGATTGGGGCTTAACCAATCCATACCAATAATGACATCGAAACTCTTAATAGATACAAGCATAAGATCGATAGGAAAGGATTGATTGCCTAAGGTAGGAGTACATCCTATGAATATGTCGTTCGCGCTTTCTTTCTCTCCGTTAGCCATCTCGGCGGTGAATGTTTCGGTTAAATGCTGGGATTTACATTTGATTTGGTGTTTGAATGCATGACTAACAAAACTCCTCTCCGCACCAGAATCGAAAAGAATGCATGCATGAGAGTTGTCAAGGAGGAACATACCTGTAACAACGGTAGGATCAACGACCGCTTCCTCCTGGCCCATCACCAGAACTCTTCCTGTATTGCCTCCAGTTGTTGCCTTGGGGCAGTTTCTCCTGAAGTGCCCAACCTCTCCACATCCATAACAAGCTTGACCAGCACCTGCTCCCGCAATCTGGTTGGTTGTTGGGTTGGCACCATGCAGTATCGAGCTGTGTGTCCCTTCTTTCCACAGCTATTGCAATTCAACTCATGGCAGGGTCCGTGATGATGGAAGCTACACTTGTTGCACAGGGGTAGTTTTCCAACATAACCACCGGTAGAAGATTGGGTGGTTGGGCCAGTAGCTGGAGCAGCAGCAGGAGCAGTAACAGCATGAACTGCCACTGTTTGTTGTTTCTTGGAGGGCTCCTGCGAAGACTGACCCTTGCGTTTGTTCCAGAATTTCTTCTTCTTCTCACCACTCTCCTTTTGCGGCTCAGCGACCGCTGCCACCTCATCCAGATTGATTCCATGATCGACGAAAATCTATGCCAGATCCTTGGCGCTTTCAAATGTAGCCGGTCTAGCAGCCAAGACATTCCCATTGGTTGGTTGTGTAAATCCCCAAATGTACCTCTCGATTTTCTTGCTTTCCGGGGTGACCATTCCCGGACAGAGGTGAGCCAGATCACAGAATCTCGCGGTGTAGGCAGCGATGTCGGAACCCTTCATCTTTAAATTCCAGAGTTCATGCTCCAACTTTTGCACTTCGCCCCTCGGGCAGTATTCCGCAAGCATGAGTTCCTTCAGTCTTTCCCAACCCATGACATTAGCCGCTGGCAGGGTTAGGGTTTTGACTCGACCATTCTACCAGGTCAAGGCTCTGTCGGTGAAGGTGCAGGCGGCGAACTTCACCTTGTTGGCTTCGGAACAGGCGCAAATTTCGAAGATGGATTCGATCTTCTCGAACCATCGAGTCAGAGCGATGACACATCCATTCCCGTCGAAGGACTTAGGCTTTGCAGTCATGAAGTCCTTGTAGGAACACTCCTTTTGATGTCCCTGACTTCCGTCTTGTCCTTGGGAGTTGGTTCCACCTCCAGCCCCACCAGCATTAACTTGTGCCATTGCTGCAGTCACGGCGGCTGTAACTGCTGCCTGAAACATGACGGGGTCGAACTGGGGGGGGGGGTGGTGGTGGTGGCGGAGTGTTGTCGTTTCTTCTGATGGGTCTTGGTCGGGGAGGCATCTTTTTCTAGAAACAGTCAGGAAGAAGAGGATGGTAAGTCCTCAAGATATATGAAACAAGATATATCTCATCCTGATAACAAAAGTGTTCTACCAAGCGATAAGCATAGAAAGATTACTAATGCAAGTAAGTTATCGCTTAAGGAAGAAGAGGTAGCAACACTTGGAGTGAACCTGTATACTGAGTTTGGCTCTACCTAAAATACTCCTAAAGTATTTTATGTGGGATGATTTTGGTAAGTTTTAGGCCTGCTGTAACACCGCAGTCACTCCCAAGCACATGTTGGTCATGTCTCGACTGAATATAGTTGATCAGGCTATATTCACCCTAGACATGATTACATAACTACCCAGGTTTAACCGCAGCGTTCCAACATCGAAATACTTTTGTTCTGTTCTACTAGTGACGCGAATTCTGTTATGTATGCATGCTCGTATACCTTTTATAAAAATAGTTATATTTTCGAAAGTATACTTTTAGCGTAGAGCACTTAGACCCCTTAGTGTTTATAGTTGTATACCACGTAAGGTTCGGTATACTAGTTCGCTATAAACAAGGGCTCTGATACCAATCTGTCACACCCCAAAACCAGAAAGGCGGAAACATTCTGGGGTGGAGGACGTGATGTATAACATCACAACCAATGTATAATAGCAATCATAGCAACACAACCATTACAGTGAATACTAAAGTAAAAATGTTTACATCAATTTGGAATTTGTCTGAAACTTGTTTGAATTACATCAAATAATTTGTATGAATATAAGCATAAAACTCTTATTGCTCCAACTCCTCAAAAATCTAGCAGGTACCTGTCTACTGATTTCCTGAGAATACAAGCACTTTGAAAGAATATCAGCATAAAGCTGGTGAGTTCATAAGCGGTATTTTGTAATGAAAACTTGTTGATGAGCTCGTAAAAGTGTTTTGTATAGATTCAAGAAAATCCGATATTTTCTTTAGTGAAAATGTAGTGTTCTCAATTCTGTATGAAATCGTGAATATTTGTTACTGAAATCCGTAGTGATGTGCGAAAATAATACTTCATGTGACTAGCTAATGCTAATCATGATGTATAAGTATTTCGTACGTGAAACCATTGTGTGTTCAGTTTTGTTTGAAAACTTTGAAAGTTCTCCAGTTGTAGTGTGTATTAGTTCTATTTAGTATAAATAAAACTATTGAAGAGTGCCAGGTTGTAAACTAAAGATGATTTATACATAATGTGAGTCGTATAACCATGCTTCATATGACTAGAGACCTTTCCAACGTTCTTCAGGCGTCGAGTTAAATGACATTTGTACACCTCAGGCGTGCCCGCCTAACTGTAGCTAGCAGTTCAGGTGTGGGATTGTCAGTCCCGAATAGATCTATTCACAAATCTCACGCTCTCCCTCCAGGAGACTCTGGTTATACCATGATAGGATTTATCCCTGTACACCTAAGGGTACAGTAACGAAGTAGCGCCTCACAATATCGTACAATCTAGTTTACATGTAGTGTAGTAGCATTCTACCATAGTTACAATCCGTATGTATACCGTATGTAGTGATAATTACAGTTATGAATACCATGATAAAGTAGTGATGTAAACTGTAAACTGTTTCTGTCTTAGTGTATATGTTTAGTAGTGAAAGTCTCTGTACTTGTTATGTTTAGAAAATCCCAAACTATACCGATTATAGTTTGCATGTATAACGTAGTGAATAGTGAGTCCGGAAAACTATGCAATTTTAGTGAAAACGTCCCTTATGCTCAACACAGTACAAAAGGGTTAAAGTATGAGAATTGCATGAGTTTTGAAAAAATTTATGTTTAGCTTGTATTCCCCCCCCCCTAAAAACATTAAAAACACGGAAAATGTAGGGGTATGAACTCACAGTTTGTCGTAAGATCCGAGCGTAAGGTCGGTGTGGATGCTGAGTGTCAACTGATGTTTCGTACGCAAGTGGATCCTATTAACATATGGTAACACATATATGCATTATATGAGGACATAACACTATTTGTTATGGAAGGAAACCACCTTAGGGGCGAGGAAACACTTAAAACTAAGTGTTAGAATCACACGCGTTTGAGGATGGGGATTTTACGGCCGTAATCAGGAGTGTACGGTAAGGGGTTTGCGGCCCAACAAGGTTTACGGCCCACGAGTTTGCGGCCCAAGCGTTTGCGGTCCGCGGGTTTACGGCCCATGGGTTTACGGCCTGTGGGTTTACGGCCCATATGTTTACGACCGTAAACACTTGGTGAAAGGTGCGATTTTCGTTGTTTCAAGGTCCTGTCTAGCCTCTTGGAAGTGTTCTAAGCCTTATGCCCAACTCAAAGAGGAGCATAAAGGCTAATAATCGACCAAAAATGGAGTTTACGGCCATTGAAGGGATTACGGTCGTAAACCCCTCTCGTGTTCGTGATTTCAGGTCGATTTCCTTGGTGAAAACAAGTGATTCCTAGTAGATAACAAGCATATGGAGTAGTTACTTACTGTAAGATGCTTGGAATGAGGTTTTTAGCCACCAAGAACTAGTGAGTGTTCTTGGTGTTCTTGGTGGGAGAGAAGATCTAGAAAAAGATGAAATTTATGAGATGAAACATGGATTCATCACTAGAAAAGGGATTGAAACACCATAGAAGGTAAGAATCACTTACACTTTGAAGATCCTTGAGCAAAACTCGAATTTTGTTGAAAGAGAGTAGAGAGAGAAAGTCCTTTGAGTGCTTAAAGCTGGAAATGAAAGCCACTCACCCTTTATATAGGGGTGAGTTTACGGCCAAGGGGGTGGTGGGGGGTTTACGGTCGTGAACAGGGTTTACGGTCGTAAACAGGGTTTACGGTCGTAAACTGAGTTTGCGGCCGTAAACTCCTCTCGAAGGGGGTGTTTGGCCCGGATGCTATGCTTTGACTAAGAAACCTCATTTTTTAACCCAAAACTTAATTGGACCGAGCGTAGAATATTTAATTAAGCTCAAAATCATGACGGCAAGAGCAGAAATAAATTCCAAATTGATTTATTTTTTAACGATTTGAACGAAAAAGTTTCGGGTTGTCACAGTTTTCAATCTTAATTATATAAGACTTGTATGCACGAGGTAATGATAGATGGACCAGGTAGGAGTCTTACCATGAACTTCAGGACGAAGCTGCTCAGGACTACTAATAGACACACTATCGTTCTAGCAATCTTAGACACATAAACCACATCCACATACTTCCTACCAATGAAAGTAGCAAATGAAGTAGAAGGCAGATAAGAACGCATCACAAGGAAATTATGAGACCACATAAACCGCAACTCCCATAAGAACTTAGTAACATACACCCCATCTTCCACGCCCAAGCTGAAACAATATCCGGCCAACGAGTCTCTAGAAATTTCATTCGATAAAGTTGAGGTAAATGGGAGTTCACACTTCATAAAAGAACCATAAATAGAACATAGACGGAGAGAATCAAGAGGGCGAAATAAAGTCGCACATCAACAGTGAAAATCCACTAGAATGCCAAACGAGGACCTGAGTTCACAAGAGACCAAGAAGATCATATAAAACAGAAGTACCCACATCTTTTCCTCAACACTTGAAGTCCCACTTAAAGTTCAAATTTCGTGAGGAAATTCCCTCTTACGGGGGATGATGTCACAACTTGAAATTTTACACCTAGTAAAGCCTAATCCCTAACCAAACGCAAGTGATACTACATTTCAATCCTTGTGGCATTGTATCCTCTATAACCTTAGGTCTTGTTTAAAGAGCTAAAAAAGAAGTATGGATTGAAACCTAAGCTAAATTAGAGTAGTATAAATGAACAGAAGTTAAAAGATTAAGGGTTTAAAAAATAAATAACCCTTATAAATAGAGTTTTCGCCCAAAGTAAGTAATGCAAGGATGGTTTACGTTTTGGATTTAATTCAAAAGGGTTTAGGGATTGAAAATGAAAACAAAAAGGTATTTTTCAGATTGCTTAATGGCCGAAAACCCTTTTCCCATGACTCAAAATTCGTAAACATTCTCTATACATAAGTGTTCATCAGAAAACTCCCCATAATATCTAGATATTTTGCAAATTTAACTTCCCAATATGATAAGATACAGTTTCCAACGTAAACTTGACATCACCTCCTCATATTACTTCTTACTTAAGATACTAAATTGATATCATTATTCATTACTCACTCCAGTATACGAAATCCCCCACAAATCCTCTCATATCTTGCTCTCAACTCAGATCCTTCTAAACTCTCTTGCTAGGAAGCTTTTAATCCATAATACTCTTAAGGATTTTTGGTAAATTTCCCATAGAACTCTAGTGTTTTCAACCACCTTATGATGATTTTCATCTTATTCACACATAAATATTTGTTTAAACATTAGGATACTGCTATCCTTACGTAATCTAGCCCGAAGGTCGCCGTTTCTAGTCCGTTATCAAAACCGTTATCACACTCAAGGTGAGTTCATATCCCTACACATTTTATAAATATTTCTATGTTTTAAAGGGAGTAATACAAGTAAAACACAAAGAAACTTGTGTTAATATACAAATTATTGTTTTATATTTTATTACGTTAAAGTATCTTTACGTATAAATATCAAACATGCGGAAAAACATTATTACAAATTTACAAACGGATATATGAACAACACGCTCAAACAAAACAATTATCATTTTCAACAGAATAATATCACAAACCATTATTCATGCTTTCTTATCTTTTATAAGTGTTTTACGTAATATTATTAAATATGAGAAACAACGTTATTACCAACTTTATAAATATTTACATGCAAACTATGTTAAAACACAACGGTTTTTCATTCTCAACTAAACATATATTTTAAACTATAATAGGTATAGTTTGGGGGAACATTCACATTATTCCACACTTCCAGGGAAAAGAAACGATTATATAAAAAATATGTTTATTTTTATATTTTATAAACACAACAAAAAGGGTAACAATCACACACACAAGCACTTACAGGTCAAAAACACGTAAACTCGTTGGAAATTTGTGGGTCAATGTCTTCGTCGTACCTACCAAGGTATACCAGCAAGTCCTTTTTTATAACTCGAGTCTCCTTCCGGATAGCGTGATACTTATGTATAGATCTATACGAGATTGATGACCCCGCACCTTGGCTGTTAGCTACAGCACGACCGGCAGGTTATGGGTGACAAATATCAGACAATACGACGCTTGAAGAACGTCGCGGCAGGCAATCATTTGTTAGCACGGTTATAAAAACTCACATGATAAACGACTATACGTGGATTTTTATGTAAAAACATCTTTTCAAATAGTTTTATATATAAATAAAACTAATTATGACTGTTTTAGGTATTGAAAATACTTGTACTTTTTAGTCTTGGATCATATTAGATTAGAACTCAACTCATGGAAAATATAGGATTTTCCAGGATAAACATCATTATTTTACAGGGCAAAAACGTCTTCAACTATTTTTACTTAATATTAAAATTAATTTTATCAAACTAAGTATGAAATTTATATTTACATCTTCCGGTCTTGGAACATTAAAGACCACAACTCATCTCTATAGAAAATATACGATTTTCTGGAAACAAATACGATTATTTACAATTTAACTTTCGGGAAACAAATATGATTACTTATATAATTTCAAAGCATCATTCTTTAAGTGTAAGAAACTTATACAAGTTTTGTCTTAAGGTACTATGACTACATTCCGTTCAACTAATAAGAAAATATAGGATTTTATGGAGGAACACAGTAACATTTTCCAAAGAACAAAGGATATACTTTCTACATCAAAAATGCTTATGAACTCACAAACTTAAATCTTGATACACATTTAAAATCACTTGTATTCTCAAAAAAAGAGTAGACAGGTACCCTCTCAGGCGTTGTGAAGATGAATCATAGTAGAATTACGTCTTATCTTTTACTATAGTTTTAATGTAAATCAGACAATGTTTTGAACACAATGTAAACTTTATATTATTAATACAATGGTTGTTGTTGCTTTGATTACTATTATACAATTGTTGTGATACTGCACATGACGTCCTCCACCCCCGAACGTTTCCGCCGTTCAGGTTTGGGGGTGTGACATTATGGCCCTAAGAAAGCTCCTCGCGCATGGTACGAGACCTTCACCGAATTTCTCAAGCGTTCACGTTTTCAAAGAGGAATTCTAGATCCTACTCTATTCCGAAGGTCAAATGGAAAATATCTCATGCTTGTCCAAATTTATGTTGACGACATCATTTTTGGATCCACTGATTATTCAATGGTCCTTAATTTCCTAAGTTAATGGTCAGTAGATTTCAAATGAGTATGAATCGGGAATTGAGCTTCTTCCTTGGTCTCCAAGTCAAACAGACAAATAGAGGAATTTTCATTCAACAAGAAAAGTACATTTCGGAACTCCTCAAAAATTACTCAATGGACACCTATGCCTCAGCCAAAGTACCAATGGGTTTCAGACACAAAATATTTTCAGACCCTAATGGTGTCGTAGTTGATGAAAAGAAATACAGAGGAATGATTGGATCTTTACTCTATCTCACCACAAGTCATCCGAACATCATGTTTTTGACATGTTTGTGTGCCAGATTTCAAGACAATCCAAAGATGTCTCATCTTTTGGCTGTTAAGAAAATATTCTAATACCCCAAAGGTACAAAGAATCTCGGAATTTGGTACCCAGCAAATGAAAGTCTTTTTCTTCAAGATTACTCAGTCTCAAACTATGGCGATCTTCAATTGGACAGAAAAAGCACATCTGGTGGCTGTCAATATTTATGAGGTCGATTGATCTACTGGTCATACAAGAAGCAGAACTGCAGTGCTCTCTCTACAGCCGAAGCGAAATACATTGTTGTTGCTAGCTGTACCTCTCAAGTTCTCTGGATGAAATCTCAACTTTTGTACTATGGCTATCGCTTTCAACGAATTTCGATCTATTGCGATTCTCAAAGTGCAATTACTATTTCGCACAACCCAATTCAACACTCCATGACAAAACACATTGATATACGGTATCATTTCATTAAAGATCATGTTTGAATGGTAACATTGAACTCATTTTTGTTCCATCTGACGATGAAATTGCTGATGTGTTTACTAAGGCATTAGACGAAACCAAGTTTAATGGTTTAATGAACAAAATGGGTATGATGGTGCCTGATCCTCAATTCTTTCAAGAGGTGTGCACTCTCTAATTGCAACATCAGAAAGTAAATTAGTTCCGAAGCAAAATTCTCACATCTCGGAACTATTATCTCTCGAAATATTCAGGATCATTTTATGGGTCTCTTTGTCTAACCTTCTATCTCAGTGTTAATTTGTACAACTAACTTAGTCGTTTGAAATCCAAGACCAATATAGTCACATTGGTAACAATCTCATTTCAGAACATACTTCATATGCTCATCCTATAATTCAAGTCTGGAACGGTATTGTACTCTTTTCTATGTTACTCCGGAATTTTCAAAATTCTGCTCCGGAATTCTCAAAATTCTCACTCCGGAATTTCGCTCAAAATTCCATTCCGGAATTGTTTCTCAAAACCATGTTCCGAAATCCTTTAACATTTTTGATCCGGGATCCTTTAATACTTTACTCCAGGACTTTTCAAAATTCTATTCCGGAATCTTTTCGAAAACTTTGTCTCTGGAATTTTAAAAAATTACTTCGGACCATTTTTAAGCTCATATGCTTCATTCCGGAATACATCACAAAATTTCATCCCGGACTTCTCAGATTAGGAAACAGTTTATTTTTTCAAAACTTTCCGCAACCTTATGATTCCGAAATCGAATGACATGATGATATCCAAAAGGTTTTAAGGTGAAATGTTTTTTTTAACGTTTACTTTTTGGAGATATCGATCTTTTCATCATCAAAATCCGTTCCACGTTTTCATGTCTCCGAAAAGCAAACATCCCATCACCCAAACGACGGATTCCATTTTTCGCCTTGAGCCAATAGAAAATTTTGTCACCTCAAGTCAACTCACCCTAAAAACGGTAATACATTTAATGCAACCCATTTCCAAATCCGGATCTGATCATTATGTTTTTAACCCGACCTGTTTCCATCACCTATAAAAAGCTCCTTCAGATTTATGTGCCTCTTACGCGCACAAAAAACCCTCAAATTGTTCTCATCTTCTTCCTGTGTCTCTGTATTTTTCAAGTTATCATGCTTCTACAACAATTGCGTCTTCTTCACCCTCCAAAATCGATCAAACCACTCACAAAATTCCCAAAAATGTTACTAAGAAGAAGTCTTCAAAGGAATCATCATCATCATTGTCGCCTGAACCCTTCCTCAGGGACACGACGCAACTCTTCTCTCTCAATCTTATAAATTTCAATGAACCCATTCGCGTGATGATCGATTTTATTGCTCATCATCCCATCTCCATTCCACTCACCAAAATTCCAGAACCTCCACTTCCACTTTCTCTTCTTCACACAGCCTTCGAAAGAGTCAAGATGTACAATGATGTTCTTGAGACTAAAATTACAGGAGATCGAATCGTTCCAATCCACAAATCCACCTTCCTCAAAGCGATCGGAGTCAAGGAAAACCCCACCGACTTCAAAGTTCCAGAACCAACTGTTGATGAATTTCAACAGTTCTTGAACCACATAGGTTACGATCAAGAGTACAAGGCGAAGGAATTTATAAAATCTGTCGTTTCTGGTCTTTGGACCGTTCTGATGCACTTCATCATCAGAGGACTGTCCGAAAAGCATGGGGGTACGGACACCCTCAACAAAGACTGGTTGTATTTCGTCTACCGTATCTTCTCCGGAAAGAGCAACATTGCTGATCTTTCTGAAGTTCTATGGCAAGATTTCAAAAAATTTTCCATCAAGAGGAAGGCAAATGAAATTTCAAGCCCTAGATTTTGGGCCTGACAATTCAACAGCTCTACCGTGAAAGGTCCGAACCATTTCCAGTGGCTACGATTCCGAAAGAGGTATACGTTTCTTTCAAAACTGTTAAGCATTATCGTATTCCAGACCAATCATCCTTCAGACCTGTTAGACGCTTACGGGAACATATGTTGGCCCTTATACCTTCCAGATTTATTCATTTCAAATATTGCTTGGAAACTTCGGTTGTGTATAACCAAACACAATCTACCCTGGTCCCCATTGAGCCCACTCTGGAAGTGGCCAAACCTGTTTCCTCTAGTGGTAAGAAGACAAAGAAATCAGCAAAGCGAAAATCATCCCCTTCAAAGAAAAAAACCAAAAAGAGAACCAAAGTTGGATCTTCCTCTCAACAGGAAGGAGCGTAAAACATTCTGGCTGACTTTGGTCGTCCGCTCACCCTACCAACCCACTCTTCCGAGGTACCCCTCGATGTTTCAAAATGATATGCACACACATACGGGGAGTATGTACATAATCCACCCTCACTTTCCCAAAAAGGTGATGGAGGTGTTGAACAACGTTCCATGCCCCCTTGGACAAAGTCACGTGTCAAATTTGATATCCCAATATCTTCCACACAAGCACGGTCTGAAACCTCTGTTCCAGACACCAAACATTCTAAGTTTGGACCAGTCCCTTCAACCTCAGGTGCCTCAACTGGTCTGATACCCGGAAAGGGTACAGGACGATCAGGTGCTAATGATCCTATATGGGAAGATTATGTTGACAGGGATCATTCGAGGCATCCGGAACTCACCAGGTCCCAGGTTGAAGCTACTCTAATTTTGATGAGGAATAGAGTTGTTCAAAGCAACTTACCATTTGTTGCTCCTGGTGATGATGTAACCGATTTAGAGTGTGCTACCGGAGAAAATCCAAAGACTCCACAACATGACATTATGCATTCAAATCCGGATGAAGAACTTTCTGAAGATGTCATGTTCAAGGATGATGGTACGAATGTTGCCGACATCCCTATCCTGCATTCAGTTCGATTTCAGTCCAAGCCAACCTCATCCAAATCAGCTTTCGATTTCGGATCCTCCTGCTCTACTCATGATTCCGAAACAGAATCAACTCCCAAACTTCATGATGATGCTGCTACAAACAAGTCAGGTGCTTCCAAACCTCCTGTGAATCCGGAACCAAACAAAGCCAAGCCTCAAGATTCCACGTCAGACACTGGATCTTCTGCAGGAAACAAGATTGATCCGTTTGCTCTCCTTCAAATTCAGAAAAATGTTTTTGACACAATGAAGAAGGTTGATACCAGCAAAACTTCAATGGCCGAACTCAACAAGAAGCTAAATGAAAAAGTTTCCAGATTGGATTCCAAACTCGATGCAATTCTCCAATCTCTTTCTGACACTAACAAGTCCGAACCCACTGTTATTGAACGTGAGGCTCAGCTTGATCATCTCATTTCTCTACAACTCAAGCACACTATCAAAGAGGTTGAGCAAAAATATGATGCCTCAGTTTATCACTATGTTGACACCATCACCAAGATGTTGAGCGTTGATGATGATATGCTCAATGCTTCAAACGAACTCATAAAGCAGACCCAGGTTCGTCATGAAAAGAAAATCCAATGTTTAGAGAAGGAAATTCAGAAGAAGGATGATATGAATCTCATCATGCAACAGGTCCTAATCACGCTTCTTAAAGCAAGTTGGAACATCGTGGATGTTTCGAACCATAAGTTCGATGAAATGCTCTCCATCCTCTACCACCTAATCGATCATCTCAAAGCTCAAGCTCGCACTGCTGAAGCCTATTATGCCTTCACCCTCCAGCTCAACACCAGTTTCCAAAAGGTGTTTGATAAATTCTCGGACCTCAAGGAGTCATCTCTACTTGCATCGGTTACCGGGCCATCCGTTGCAAGAGGGGAGAAGGACCAAGCTCAAGATCTCACCCATGGAAACCCGTCTCGGAGTTTAGACTCCGAGATGAATCTAATGACTCACTGCAAATTCTTTCAGGCTCTCATGATGATGATGATGATAGTGAAAATGATGATGTGTTTGTACAAAATGGAGAGTTAGGTTTGCAAGCTCCAAGGAAGTTTCCTGCTAAGGTGCTTACATATGAAGAACGAAGAATATGGTCAGTAGTATCATGGCCATCCACTGTGGCTGAAGTCCTTTACAAGAGTATAGAAATGGCTAAGGTCAAAAGCAAACTAACTACTGATGCCTTCTGAGCGACTACTTCGATGTTGCCTTCAATTCCGGCTCCAAAAATTCCCCCAATCGATAAAGGCTCCCCTCTCCGGAAGCCAGATAATATTCCGGAAGAGCCTCTGCCAAACTCCCCTCCAAAATTTGTCATCGATGAGAACATGCAACAAGTTCTTTCCGTCCTCCATAAACAATAGGACAAGGGTAAGAAGCCGATTTTGAAAAGTTATCAAGCTCACTACTCCGGACCTCCACCAAAGCCAAAATCAGGCTGGCCCCAAGAAGAGATCAATCAAGATTTAGAGGAAAACATCCGAATTCAAGCGCTAAAAAACAATCCCAATCCGATGCTGGGGCTCTCTCCTCTATTTTGTGAAGGAATGATCCAGGATTTGGACATAGTACCGTTCATGTACTATGACATTCCAAACAATGATTCGGAAGAACTCGATCTTCCACTCTCTCTTTACAGCAAATATTACATCAAGTTTGCTCCTCTGCACCCTGATGATGATCCTGAAGTGATCATCCGAACTTTACGAGAAAAATTGAACACTAAGAATGCACTTCCTCAAAAAGAAGTTTGGTCTAGGAAAAAGATAACTAAAATCTCAGGGTTTTGAAGGAAGATTCTGACCAACATGTGTTCAGGAGTGATAGTAGTGTTGCAACAAGTCTAAAACTTACCAATCCTATATAGAAAGAATCTCTAGAACAAAACATAAAGTTTAAAATACTATAGGACTATTTTATGATACTATACAATAACAACAAGTCTAAAAACTTATCAACTTCGTGTACCAAGAATCTCTAGAATCAATCATGCAATTAAAATACCATAGGAGGACTCGGTAAGGATCAACATAAAAACTTTTAATATTCTTTAGATACCCCTATTCTTGTACAAATGAGATGCCTAAACACCACAACCTCATTGCAACAATCAACCGAAGAGTCGAAGAAAAACAAGGAGAGGTTCATGTAGAGGATTCCGGTAGGGAATCATACGAAGAGAAAGGAGCTGAGAAGTTAATTTAATGAACCTTACCAGGAACATACACGAGGGCCTTACAAGAACATTCAAGTTCAGACTTTTCATCACGAAGTAATGAAAATCAGTGTTAACACCCGAAGCATAATGGAACGAAGATGCAATATACCTACAGAATATAAGAACACCATATAGATACCATGCCTACAAATAGATCAAGAAAACAATAAGAATCACCTACACCCTTTAAAGATAGAGATAGCCACTATAGGACAAGTAATCCTTACAGTTGAAACTATGGCGATCACAGCAGAACAGAGAACAGAGGAAACCACTCGCGAGAAGTGCAAGGTGACAAAGCACCTTATGCATCACACTAATATTTAATAAACTGAAATAATCCAGTGAGTTAGTGATTACACTACTCACACTATATGTTAGGTTTATGACGTCTTTCATCGCAAATAGTAAACAATAAAAGCAAGTGAGATACGCCATTTCAAAACCTATAAAACCCGAGCCAACTTAAGGTTTTGACACCTACATTCCATTTTGTTAAACTTAACTTTGATACAATACCTATTTCTACTCTCTACCAGAAATACATCATAGGGATGTAAGTCGAAACATTGAGAATTGTACAACAAAACGAGAAATTTATATGTATATATAACTAGATAGAGTACAACTAGCAACGATCATAGCTATTAACGAACTTGTTTCAAATTACGTAACATAATCATGTCTTCACATGGAAATAACCAGCCAACCAACAAAACGCAAATTCTACAGATAGACTCTACCACTTTTCAAGCCGCAGTCGCAGCCGTCGTAACAGCCGTCATGGCACAATTCAACACTAACGACACAAACAGAAAAAGAAAGTGTGTCGACAATCCCAATCGTAGTAACAATCAAGGGCGTCCATGAATGACTATCTGCAAGAATACCCAAACTGACAAACCTAGAACATGAAACGAAGGCCCTGGAACAAGAGAAGGAGCAGCTCGAATCAAAGACCCGCCAAAAGGCAACAAGCTGTAGCAGTCCCTACCCCTACTGGCCCTACTACCTCAACACAAACAACACTATATTTAGGAAACCTCCCAAACTGCAACAAGTGCAACTACCACCATTACGGAGCCTGACGGGAGATGTATTGCAATAGGTGTAAGAAGAAAGGGCACGCCGACGACCATTGTAGGACTCCAACCCAATACATCACTTCAACCCCTAATGCTGGAATAAGTCCAGTATGCTATTTATGTGGTGAAACGGGACATTTCAAAAGACATTGTCCAATAGAGAGGAATAACGGATGAGCGGGAGGAGTTTAACAATAAGACATGATGAAGCAACAATGAACCCTGCTAGGATTTTTGGTACGTCTCCTAACAACGATAATTAAGCATCGAATTTTCAATAAAATTTCGCCAATTAATGACAAAATCATAAATTGTTCCCTCATCCGGATAAAACACATCATTCACACAAAAACTAAGGATCCTTACAATTGAGATATGATGGCTTAGTGTATACATTAGGGTCATATATAGTTAAGATTCTGCAGACTTAGAGTGAGTGATTTCGCCTTATTTCCTATTTCTTGTTTGATAGTGGATTTAGGGTAGAGTTAATCAGTCGACGGTTTTCTCAATCTTAATTGTATAGGACCTGTATGCACCAAGTGATTATAGAGGGGCCTAGTAGGAATTATATTATGAAAAATTTCATTGTTGTCAGTTATCGAAGCATTCGCACTACTATTACTCGCTTAACGCGGTTCAGAATGTTGGTAGTAGTAAAATCAAGGATAAAACAGAAAGTATTAAAGACATATACACCGAATACACCATTACTCTAAACAATCACTCCTTCCAAGCCGACTTAACGCCTATTACCATAAGAAGTTCCGATGTCGTTATTTGATGTGGATTCGTTTGGTTCTCACCATATCAATTCCAGTGCTACAAAAAGATCCTTCGTCTTAATCGACAGTCTAACGAAATCTTTTCAATCCATAATGACAAACCCGACACAAACTTCTGTATCGTCTCTCACTTCAAAACTCAGAAGTACCCATGCGAAGGGTACAACGCCTTCTTAGCTTACTCCGTACACAAGAAACTTAAAGTGAAACACAACGAGGACGTTGCAAAAGTCCGTAATATTCCGAAGTATCCCCAGTAGATCTCCCAGGAATATCACTCGTATAGAAAGTCAAGTTCAAGAATAGAGATTAAGGACCCATACAGCTAACCTATCACTGCTAAGTGTATACGTGAAGGTAGTATATAATTAAGATTCTACTGATTTAGGATGCGTGATTCCGCCCTATCTCTTGTTCCTTGTCTGGTTGTGGACTTGGGGCAGAGACACCCATCCGACCGTGTTTTTGTCACACCCCAAAACCAGAAAGGCGGAAACGTTCTGGGGTGGAGGACGTCATGTATAGCATCACAACCAATGTATAATAGCAATCATAGCAACACAACCATTACAGTGAATACTAAAGTAAAAATGTTTACATCAATTTGGAATTTGTCTGATACTTGTTTGAATTACATCAAATAATTTGTATGAATATAAGCATAAAACTCTTATTGCTCCAACTTCTCAAATATCCAGCAGGTACCTGTCTACTGATTTCCTGAGAATACAAGCAGTTTGAAAGAATATCAGCATAAAGCTGGTGAGTTCATAAGCGGTAGTTTGTAATGAAAACTTGTTGATGAGCTCGTAAAAGTGTTTTGTATAGTTTCAAGAAAATCCGATATTTTCTTTAGTGAAAATGTAGTGTTCTCAATTCTGTATGAAATCGTGAATGTTTGTTACTGAAAGCCGTAGTGATGTGCAAAAATAATATTTCATGTGACTAGCTATTGCTAATCATGATGTATAAGTATTTCGTACGTGAAACCATTGTATGTTCAGTTTTGTTTGAAAACTCTGAAAGTTCTCCAGTTGTAGTGTGTATTAGTTCTATTTAGTATAAATAAAACTATTGAAGAGTGCCAGGTTGTAAACTAAAGACGATTTATACATAATGTGAGTCGTATAACCATGCTTGATATGACTAGAGACCTTTCCAACATTCTTCAGGCGTCGAGTTAAATGACATTTGTACACCCCAGGCGTGCCTGCCTAACTGTAGCTAGCAGTTTAGGTGTGGGATTGTCAGTCCCGAATAGATCTATTCCCAAATCTCACGCTCTCCCTCCAGGAGACTCTGGTTATACTATGATAGGATTTATCCCTGTACACGTAAGGGTACAATAATGAAGTACTGCCTCACAATATCGTACAATCTAGTTTACATGTAGTGTAGTAGCGTTCTACCATAGTGACAATCTGTATGTATACCGTTTGTAGTGATAATTACAGTTATGAATACCATGATAAAGTAGTGATGTAAACTGTAAATTGTTTCTGTCTTAGTGCATATGTTTAGTAGTGAAAGTCTCTGTACTTGTTTTGTTTAGAAAATCCCAAACTATAGCGATTATAGTTTGCATGTATAACGTAGTGAATAGTGAGTCCGAAAAACTATGCAATTTTAGTGAATACGTCCCTTATGCTCAACACAATACAAAAGGTTTAAAGTATGAGAATTGCATGAGTTTTGAAAACATTTATGTTTAGCTTGTATTACCCCCCTAAAAACATTAAAAACATGGAAAATGTAGGGGTATGAACTCACAGTTTGTCGTAAGATCCGAGCGTAAGGCTGGTGTGGATGCTGAGTGTCAACTGATGTTTCGTACGCAAGTGGATCCAATTAACATATGGTAACACATATATGCATTAGATGAGGACATAACACTATTTGTTATGGAAGGAAACCACCTTAGGGGCTAGGAAACACTTGAAACTAAGTGTTAGAATCACACGCGATTGAGGATGGGGAGTTTGCGGCCGTAATCAGAAGTGTACGGTCAGGGGTTTGCGGCCCAACAGGGTTTACGGCCCACAAATTTGCGGCCCAAGCGTTTGCGGTGCACGGGTTTAAGACCCATGGGTTTACGGCCTGTGGGTTTACGGCCCATATGTTTACGGCCGTAAACACTTGGTGAAAGGTGCAATTTTTGGTGTTTCAAGGTCCTGCTAGCCTCTTGGAAGTGTTCTAAGCCTTATGCCCAACTCAAAGAGGAGCTTAAAGGCCAATAATCGAGCAAAAATGGAGTTTACGGCCATTGAAGGGATTACAGCCGTAAACCCCTCTCATGTTCATGATTTCAGGTCGATTTCCTTGGTGAAAACAAGTGATTCCTAGTAGATAACAAGCATAGGGAGTAGTTACTTACTGTAAGATGTTTGGAATGAGGTTTTTAGCCACCAAGAACTAGTGAGTGTTCTTGGTGTTCTTGGTGAGAGAGAAGATCTAGAAAAAGATGAACTTTATGAGATGAAACATGGATTCATCACTAGAAAAGGGATTGAAACACCATAGAAGTGAAGAATCACTTACACTTTGAAGATCCTTGAGCAAAACGCGAATTTTGTAGAGAGAGAGTAGAGAGAGAAAGTCATTTGAGTGCTTAAAGCTGGAAATGAAAGCCACTCACCCTTTATATAGGGGTGAGTTTACGGCCAAGGGGGTGGTGGGGGGTTTACGGCCGTGAACAGGGTTTACGGTCGTAAACTGAGTTTGCGGCCGTAAACTCCTCTCGAAGGGGGTGTTTTGCCCGGATGCTACGCTTTGACTTAGAAACCTTATTTTTGAACCCAAAACTTAATTGAACCAAGCCTAGAATATTTAATTAAGCTCAAAATCATGACGGCAAGAGCAGAAATAAATTCCAAATTGATTTATTTTTTAACGATTTGAACGAAAAAGTTTCGGGTTGTCACATCTTCCCCCCGTTAGAGGGAATTTCGTCCCGAAATTCGAACATATAATACAAATCATGGATTTAGTAAGAGATGCGGATATTTCTGTCTCATCTGATCCACGCGCTCCTAAGTGAATTCAGGTCCCCGCTTGGCACTCCAGCGAACCTTCACTATCGGGATGCGACTTTGTTTCGTTCATTTGATCTCTCTGTCCATGATTTCGACCGGTTCTTCCATGAAGTTGAGGTTCTCGTTGATTTCAATCTCGTCGAGAGGAATCACAAGTGTCTCATCGGACAGACACTTCTTTAGGTTCGATACGTGGAAGACAGGATGGATGTTGCTGAGCTCCCGTGGTAACTGGAGTTTTATGCTACGGGACCGATCCTAGCAAGGATTTCGAACGGTCCAATGTACCTCGGGTTTAGCTTTCCAGGGAGAGTACTCTCGGGGACTTGTGCCCTGGCTAGCTGCGTGTCACCCACCTCTGCCCAACACGGAGGGGATCTGCACTTATGGCCGTAGAGGGCTTCAAACGGCGCAACCTTGATGTTGGTATGGTAGTTGTTGTTGTAGGAAAAGTCAACCAAAGGAAGATGAGTGTCCCATGACGCACCGAAGTCGATGACACAGGCTCTCAACATGTCTTCCAATGTCTGAATTGTTCTCTCACTCTGTCCATCTGTCTGTGGATGATAAGCCGTGCTCATATCCAACTGAGTTCCGAGAGCCTTCTGTAGTGACTGCCAGAACCTCGATGTAAACCTGCTATCTCGATCGGAGATAATGGATGCAGGTACACCAGGAAGGCGAACTATTTCTCGAAGGTATATTCGGGTGAGTCTCTCCATCTTGAAGTTTTCCTTGATTGGCAGGAAGTGGGCGGATTTTGTCAACCGATGGACAATCACCCAGATGGCGTCGTGCCCACTCGGAGATCTGGGTAACTTGGTGATAAAGTCCATGGTTATCCTTTCCCACTTCCACTCATGTATTTCTGGCTGCTGAAGTAAACTTGAGGGCTTTTGATATTCTACTTTAACCTTGGCACAAGTCAGGCACTTGCCCACGAAATTAGCAATTTCCGCTTTCATGTTTGGCCACCAATAGAGTTGTGTGAGATCCAGATACATCTTATCCGAACCTGGGTGAACGGAGTATTTAGTCTTGTGAGCTTCATTCATGACAACTTGTCTGTAACCACCGTGCTTTGGGGTCCAGATCTGGTTCATGAAGTAGTACACTCCGTCTCCCTTTACCTCTAAGTTCTTTTCCATTCCCCGCAAGGCTTCATCTGCCATGATCTCGGGTTTTAAGGCTTCCAGCTGAGCCTCTCTGATCTGCGTGGACAGGTGGGAATGGATGGTCATTGTTAGTGCCTTCACCCTATGCCCTGAATACTCTTTTCGGCTGAGGGCAGCTGCTACCACATTGGCCTTGTCGGGATGGTAGCGAATTTCGCACTCGTAGTCACTGAGTAACTCTACCCATCGTCGTTGCCTCATGTTTAGCTCCTTCTGATCGAAGATGTGCTGTAAGCTCTTATGATCAGTGAAGATAGTGCACTTGGTGCCGTAGAGATAGTGTCTCCAGATCTTTAATGCAAAGACCACTACTCCTAACTCTAAATCGTGAGTTGTGTAATTGACTTTGTGTCTTTTCAAATGTGTCGAGGATAGGAGATAACCTTTCCTCGTTGCATGAGCACACAGCCTAGGCCCTGATTGGATGCATCACAGTAGACAACGAAGTCTTCTGTCCCTTCGAGCAGGGACAAGACAGGCACGCTGCATATGGCCTTCTTTAATGTTTGAAACGCAGTGTCTTGCTTGACTCCCCAACTAAAGGTTACACCTTTTTGAGTCAGGGTAGTTAAAGGCTTCGCGATTTTGGAGAAATTCTGGATAAATCGGCGATCATAGCCCGCGAGACCCAAGAATTGACGGATTTCTGTGGGTGTCTTTGGTGCAGACCAATTCTCAATCGCTTTGATCTTGGAAGGGTCCACGCGTATCCTTCCTTGCTAATCACGTGTCCAAGGAAATTTACCTTCCTCATCCTGAATTCGCACTTCGAAAATTTCGCGTATAGCTTTTCTGCCCTTAATGTTTCCAACACATGCCTTAAGTGTTGTTTATGATCATCCTCACTCCGCGAATAGACAAGTATATCATCGATGAACACAATCACGAACTTGGCTAAGAAAGGGCGGTACACCCGATTCATCAGGTCCATGAATACTGTCGGTGCATTGGTTAGACCAAATGGCATTACCACAAATTCGTAGTGTCCATAACGAGTTCAGAATGTTGTTTTGGGCACATCATTCTCATGAACTCGCAACTGATGGTACCCTGATCTTAGATCTATCTTCGAAAAGTAACTGGCTCCATGAAGTTGGTCGAAGAGATCATCGATTCTGGGTAAGGGATATCGGTTCTTGATGGTCAACTTGTTCAGTTCTCGGTAGTCAATGCACATCCGAAAGGATCCATCTTTCTTTTTCATGAATAAGATCGGAGCTCCCCAAGGTGAGGAACTCGGCCTTATGAATCCTTTGTTGATCAGCTCATTGAGCTGGCTGGATAACTCCTGCATTTCCGCTGGCACTAAACGGTAAGGAGACTTAGCTACAGGAGTAGCTCCGGGGATCAAGTCAATACGAAACTCGACTTGACGCTCGGGAGGTATTCCTGGGAGATCCTCGGGAAAGACATCAGGAAAGTTGCAGACTTTGGGGATACTCTCGAGGTCTTTACCCTTTTGTGTCTCATCAACAACATGAGCAAGAAACGCATGGCATTCCTTCCGCAGGTACTTCTGAGCTTTGATGCACGAAATGATACAAAGGTTTGAACTGAGCTTATCACTGTAAATCATAAGGGTTTCGCCAGAGGGAAGATTGAGACGGATAGCCTTCTCATAGCAAAGGATATCAGCAGGATTGGGGCTTAACCGATCCATACCAATAATGATATCGAAACTCTTAATAGATACAAGCATAAGATCGATAGGAAAGGATTGATTGCCTAAGGTAGGAGTACAACCTATGAATATGTCGTTCGCTTTCTTTCTCTTCGTTAGCCATCTCGACGGTGAACGTTTCGGTTAACTGTTGGGATTTACATTTGATTTGGTGTTTGAATGCATGACTAACAAAACTCGTCTCCGCACCAGAATCGAAAAGAATACATGCATGAGAGTTGTCAAGGAGGAACGTACTCGTAACAACGGTAGGATCAACGACCGCTTCCTCTTGGCCCATCACCAGAACTCTTCCTGTATTGCCTCCAGTTGTTGCTTTGGCATAGTTTCTCCTGAAGTGCCCAACCTCTCCACATCCATAACAAGCTTGACCAGCAACTGCTCCCGCAATCTGGTTGGTTGTTGGGTTGGCACCTTGCAGTATCGAGCTGTGTGTCCCTTCTTTCCACAGCTGTTGCAATTCAACTCACGGCAGGGTCCGTGATGATGGAAGCTATACTTGTTGCACAGGGGTAGTTTTCCAACATAACCACCGGTAGGAGATTGGGTGGTTGGGCCAGAAGCTGGAGCAGCATCAGGAGCAGTAACAGCATGAACTGCCACTGTTTGTTGTTTCTTGGAGGGCTGCTGCGAAGATTGACCCTTGCATTTGTTCCATAATTTCTTCTTCTTCTCACCACTCTCCTTTTGCGGCTCAGCGACCGCTGCCACCTCATCCAGATGGATTCCATGATCGATCAGAATTTGTGCCAGATCGTTGGCGCTTTCAAATGTAGCCGGTCTAGCAGCCAAGACATTCCCCTTGGTTGGTTGTGTCTATTGGATAAGGTGTCTAAGTCCATAACTATTTATGGTATGTACTTGACCCGACCCGGCATGGTCCATTTGGGTTGCATGGCACCATGCAATTGGATAAACTAAAATGAGAGAAATAACACTTATGGTTTATTAATATATTATAAGTTCTAATATATTAATAATATTATTTAATTATTTTGATCAAGAATTAATTTAGAATTAATCAAGTGATCAAAAGATAACTAATTAAATATATGGGTAGATTATGTAAATCTTCCATATCTTATATAGTGGGCTAAGAGGCTCCATGGATTATCAAGTTGGGTTCCACCCATAGGATGCTCCATGGATGCTCCATGGGAGTTACAAACCCATGGGTCATGGAAATGAAGAGTCATGACACATTAGGGTTTACATGGTGTAACCCTAGATGTGTCAACACTATATAAGAAACCCATTCTCCACCAAAATCGGCTACACATAAGAAACAGGAGGGCTAGGCCGATTTTAGAAGTTTGTATTTTCTCTAAAGTCATTCCAAAAGCATTTGGTGTTGTGTGAAGCATTTGAGGCATCACACTTGGGGTGCTAGGCTCACAAGGTTTCAAGGATCATAAGCAACAACAAGGTAAGTTATTCTATCTTTCATGCAAGTTAAAATTTGTTCCCCATGTATGCTAGATAGGAATATAACCTTGGAATTCAACTTTGCATGATAATTAGACAAACATAGATCCAAGGTTATTAGGGTTGCATGTACACTTAGGAAGTGTTAGAATGCTCAAAACCCATCAGTGGTATCAGAGCCAAGGTTTGTTTGTTGTTGTTGTTTTTTTTTTTTTTTGTGTGCAAACAGCTTGAAAAAAAAATCGTTTTTCTGTTTTCTGCTCGTATGAAAGTTTGCACATTTGTTGCTGGAAATGGACTAGAAACATTACCCTAAACTGTTTTGATGTTTTAAAGCTTGTTTTAGATGGTGTAATGTTTATGCTAATCCATTTACAATGGCAATTATTAAAATTACAAGTTTTTTTAAGTGTAATTTTTGATTCTTGAAAGTGTTCATATTCATGTTCTTGAACTTATGAAGATTAGATGATCATAGGAATTGTTTGTAACCTTCATGGTAGTTTAATTCATGATCATAATGTGTTTTAATGATGTCCATAACTTGTCCTCAAGTTATGGAAAACCAAAAGTCTCACTTTTATTAAAGCCATTAAAAGAACACAAGAGTTATAAAAATGAAGAGTCTTCATTTTTATTACTGAATTAATTCATAAGTTATAAGAAATGAAAAGTTTTGGAAGTTTACAAAACTTGCCCTCAAGTTTTGGAACATGTAAAGTCTTGATTAAAACTTTAGTTCCAACCCTTAGAATTTTAAAAAGTTAAAATTCAACCCTTATACTTTATAATATTATAAGTTACTAATATATATATGTATAACGTCAAGTCGTCTTACCGCTAGTAGGCCTCATTCACGAAGCCGGTCTATAAGGGGGGTATAAGGTTGTTGCCTATAAAATGGCAACTTAATGAGTGTCCACTCTCACCCACCGCTTCCTTGATCGGTGGAGGGTCGTTAGCCGAACGGGTAGGACAAGGACTTATAAATTCTCATTAAAAGTATGATGAATATTATAAAGTAACTAAATGCTTTTCTTAAATTCCCAATCTTAGTTACTTTAGGAAAATGTGAATAAGGTGCTAATCCATGAAATTACACTTCACACTTTGTTTAAGTCGTTAGTGGAGCTCGTGTGGTTAACCGGCACACTAACTTGGACTTAACAAGGTAGGTAAAGGGTGACTTAAAGTTTATTATAGGTCGGTGGAGCTCGTTTGGTTAACCGGCACATCGATTGAGTAATAAACATTGAGTGTACCAAGTGATTTGCATGGTTATTTCACACCTCGTTTTGTGATCCTCGGTATCCCAGTCACAAAACTTGGAGGGCACACTCGAGATTGAAACATGCCTTTGAAAAGTTCATTGAATCTCAAAAGAATCTAGGAATTTCTAAGAACCAATTAAAAACCTAATATCTATATTTCGTTTTTCATGGTGGAAATTGGTGAATCGTCATTCACCTACCTTTCAAATATGTTATAGCTTGGATTACGGCATACCTCTTCTAAGTTATAATATATTGTGATTGGATTCTAGCCTTAATATTACATTTGGGTGTTTTATTAAGGACTCTCTTAATATCTAAATTAATCTTGTTCTCTTCTTTCAGATGTCTTCAAACAATGCTGCTTCTGGCTCTAATCCTAATGGCTCCTTTACCCTTATGAACTTGTGTGGGAAAGTCACTTTTGATGGATCCAACTTCAATGAATGGATCAGAAACATCAGGATGATTACCCGCTACGAGGACAAAGAATATGTCCTTGATAAAGAGCTTAAGGAGATTGATGAGACCACTGCAACTCCCCAGGAGATCGCTGACTTCCGGGCACATGAAAGGGATGCTACAAAAGTGGCATGCATCATTTTGGCCACCATGACAGCGGAACTCCAAAAGTCCTATGAGGACTTTTACCCTTTTGAAATGCACCAAGATCTGATGGAAAGATACCATCAAAGTGCACGACAAGAGAGGTATGAAATCATATTCTCTATCATAACAACCATGATGAAGGACGGGGAATCCATCACGAGCCACATGCAGAAAATGCAAAGGTATGTGGATCGGTTGTTGAAGCTTAATGTGAAGTTCCCTGAGGAGCTTGCAATAGATATCATTTTGCACTCCTTACCATCGTGCTATGATCAATTCCGCATGACATATCACATGAATAAGGAAGAGGTCACACTCAGCAAACTTCAGGGACTCCTCAAGACCGCAGAAACAGGTCTTAAGGGTAAGTCGGTTGTTAACACTCCTACTCCAAACTCCGCCCCGGTTTTGGCAATCGGGAAAGGTAGAGGGAAGAAGAGGAAGAGCTCTTCGAAGGGTACCAAGGCTAGGACCCTTGATGGCTCTTCTGCAAGTGGAACCAAGAAAGGTTTTGTCACTCCTTCTTCTGACCCTAAAGAGGCTGAATGCTTCTATTGCCATGAAAAGTCACATTGGAAGCGGAACTGCCCAAATTACCAGCAAGATGTGAAGGATGGGAAAGTTAAACCCAACCATGCAGGTATTTACACTATCTTATCTAATAACTCACCCCATTCTAACTCTTGGGTCCTTGATACCGGTTGTGGTATTCATATCTGTTCTAATTTGCAGGGACTAAGAAGAAGTGAGAGTGTGGAGCGTGGAAGAATAAAATTAATCATGGGGAATAGGAAAGCTTTACCTGTCACCAAGATTGGAGTTTATACTTTATCGCTAAGTAGTGGGTTTAGTTTAGATTTGAATAAGTGTTGTTATTCGCCAGAAATGCCAAGAAACATTATTTCCTTTCATGCATTGTATAAACAAGGTTTCACCTTTTCATTTGATAGTGAAGTTGGTTCGATTAATGCTTTCTTTAATAATGTTCTTTATTTTAAAGCATTACCTTGTGATGGCGTGTATGAAACTATATCTGTGGTTGATAACTTAGGATATAATGTATTGTGTATTGATTCTGTTAATGATAATAACTTGGATAAAGCATCATTATGGCATTGTCGTATTGGACATATAAGCAAGAAACGCATAGGCCAACTCCAAAAGGATGGAGTATTGGAGTCATTTGACCTAAAGTCAGATGATAGTTGCGAATCATGCTTACTTGGAAAAATGACAAAGTCACCCTTCACAGGTTCTTGTGAGATGTGTGTGGGCCCTTCAAACATGCCACAAGGGATGCTAATCGTTATTATTTGACTTTTACTGATGATTACAGTAGATATGGATATGTCTACTTAATCAAGCATAAGTCAGAGACTTTTGAGAGGTTTAAAGAGTTTCAACAGGAAGTCGAGAATCAATTGGGCAGGAACATTAAGATGCTTCGATCCGATCGAGGTGGTGAGTATCTTAATTCAGAGTTCCTCGACTATCTTAGGGAATGTGGGATTGTCTCACAATTGACACCTCCCAGGACACCACAGTTGAATGGTGTAGCTGAGAGGCGTAATCGAACCTTGTTGGATATGGTTCGTTCCATGATGAGTCGAGCTTCGCTACCAATCTCATTTTGGGGGTATGCCTTAGAGACTGCCGCCCATATCCTTAATCTAGTTCCCACAAAGAAAGTTGCCAAAACTCCTCATGAGATGTGGACTGGTAAAGTACCCAAACTAGACCACATTAAGATTTGGGGTTGCGAGGCTTTCGTGAGACGCAAGACTCATGATAAGCTCGAACCTCGAAGTGAGAGGTGTATTTTCATCGGCTACCCACAGAAATCCTTTGGTTACCTCTTCTACAGACCTAGTGAGAATGTGGTCTTTGTAGCTAGGAGGGCTTTCTTTCGAGAGAGAGAGTTCATAAGCCAAGGAGACAGTGGGAGGCAAGTTGACCTTGAAGAAATTCAAGAGTCAAGTGGTGAAGGAACTTCAAACCCTAGCACTCAACTTGAGGAGGAAAATCCTGTTGAGCCAATTGACAAGTCTGTACCTCTGAGGCGTTCCACAAGGGTTAGGAATGCACCTGAGCATTACTATGGATTCCATATTACTGCGGAAGGTGATACACTTATCAGTGATGAGACACTGATAGGTCTGGATGAACCTAACAGTTACGCGGAAGCCATGGCAGGCCCTGAGTCAGCCAAGTGGAAAGAGGCAATGGACAGCGAGATACAGTCCATGTATGACAATCAAGTTTGGAACTTGGTTGAGAATGTAACAGGTCGTAAGACTATAGGGTGCAAATGGATCTTCAAGAAGAAGACCGACATGGATGGTAATGTACACACTTATAAGGCACGAATGGTTGCAAAGGGTTTCTCATAAACTCCGGGAGTTGATTATGATGAGACCTTTTCTCCAGTGGCCAAAATTAAGTCTATTAGGAAACTGTTAGCCATAGCTGCATTTCATGACTATGAAATATGGCAAATGGATGTCAAAACCGCTTTCGTTAATGGAAAGTTGGCTGAGGATGTTTACATGAGTCAGCCAGAGGGTTTTGTCAATACATAGTACCCTAATAAAGTGTGTAAGCTTGAGAAATCCATTTATGGGTTAAAGCAAGCACCTCGCAGATGGAATCTTTGCTTTGATGAGAAAGTCAAAGAATTTGGCTTTTCTAGGAGTGAAGATGAATCTTGTGTATATGTCAAGGCTAGTGGGAGTATAGTTAGCTTTTTGGTACTGTATGTGGATGACATACTACTCATAGGAAATGACATCCCAACCTTGTAGGAGGTTAAGTCCTGGCTTGGGAAGTGCTTTGCTATGAAGGACCTTGGAGAAGCTGCCTATATCCTAGGGATAAGGATATTAAGAGAAAGGAGTAAAAGACTAATTGGACTTAGTCAGAGTATCTACTTGGATAAGGTGTTGAAGAGATTCGGCATGCAGGACTCCAAGAAAGGAGAGTTACCCATCCAGAGTAATGCCAGATTGAGTAAGACACAAAGCCCTAGTACTGAGGCTGAGATAGCAGAAATTAGTCGAATACCTTATGCTTCGGCTGTAGGATCGATCATGTATGCTATGACGTGTACTCGACCTGATATAGCCTTTGCTTTGAGCATAGTTAGCAGGTATCAGGGGAACCCTGGCAAGGCACACTGGATTGTGGTAAAGAATATCCTCAAGTACCTACGGAGGACTAAGGACTGGGTCGTTACCCTCGGTGGGAGTGAATACTTGAGAGTTGTAGGGTATAGTGATGCTAGCTTTCAGACTGATAGGGATAATTTCCGCTCTCAGTCAGGCTGGGTCTTTACCTTAAATGGAGGAGCAATTTCTTGGAAGAGTTCCAAGCAAGAGACAGTGGCTGATTCAACTTGCGAATCAGAGTATATAGCAGCTAGCGAGGCAGCAAAGGAGGTGATATGGCTGAAGAACTTCATTGGAGACCTTGGAGTTGTACCAACTATTAAAGAGCCAATGCAAATTTTCTGTGATAGTGAAAGTGCAGTTGCCTTAGCCAACGAACCAAGGGATCACGGGAGATCCGGACACATCGACAGAAAATACCATTTCATCAGGCATCGAATAGAAGAAGGACTCCTCGTGGCAAAGAGGGTATCATCGGATGAGAATCCAGCAGATCCCCTCACGAAGGGACTGACTCGGGTTAAGCATCTCCAGCATGCTCGGAGCACAGTGCTGAAGGATGATATTAGATTTAGTAGTTAGATAACCTTGAAATTTGTAAAGTGTAATTGACATTAGATGATGAATAAAAGGTGTTTTATTTATGAGTAAAGTGTTGCTATCTCTTGTCGATCGTTTACTATATTTCTTTTGCATGTTTTGACTTCCAGAATAATTATGTTTGGTATATCATATTATTCGAACCTCCACAGTCGGTGATATGTCGGAAGTAGGTATGAATCAAGACTGTCATGATTGCTTGCAGAGGTCTAAGTTGTTGGACATGGCTACAACACTCATGAGTGCTCATAAGTTCTGAGCATTGGACTCAACCCACGCTCACTGGAATCACTTCATGGAATTTATCTCGAGTGATCGTGAGACGGTAATATCATATAAGTATTCAAACCTAGATATATGATTTGTTACTTATGAGTTGGTTATGCATTGATTGTACGAAAACGCATTGGTAACTCGATGTTATAAAACGTGCTTTTGTGTATAATTCAATGAGTGGTAGAACAAACATATGAGTCGAAGTTTATCTATTCCTTCTTGGATTAGAAGCTGATATCTGGGCCCCTCGATGATTTTGTTTTGACCTATGTACCGGGCTCGGTCAGAACTAAGTTGATGTGTTCAATTAAGTTCTTTGTCAAACAAATCGGAAATCGGGAAACAAACTGCTGGACAATAAGTAAGACATTGTTCCATGTATTTGTCCGGCTGATATCTAGAACAGAGGATTATATGATCACTTATCTTAAATGGCGTATCATCATCTTCTCAGTTCCGAGAGACCTTGAAAGAGCTACGATTGCCGATCGGTTCCTGAAGTATTGCAGTTATAGTTATTAGACTTATCCAAGTGGGAGACTGTTGGATAAGGTGTCTAAGTCCATAACTATTTATGGTATGTACTTGACCCGACCCGGCATGGTCCATTTGGGTTGCATGGCACCATGCAATTGGATAAAGTAAAATGAGAGAAATAACACTTATGTTTTATTAATATATTATAAGTTCTAATATATTAATAATATTATTTAATTATTTTGATCAAGAATTAATTTAGAATTAATCAAGTGATCAAAAGATAACTAATTAAATATATGGGTAGATTATGTAAATCTTCCATATCTTATATAGTGGGCTAAGAGGCTCCATGGATTATCAAGTTGGGTTCCACCCATAGGATGCTCCATGGATGCTCCATGGGAGTTACAAACCCATGGGTCATGGAAATGAAGAGTCATGACACATTAGGGTTTACATGGTGTAACCCTAGATGTGTCAACACTATATAAGAAACCCATTCTCCACCAAAATCGGCTACACATAAGAAACAGGAGGGCTAGGCCGATTTTAGAAGTTTGTATTCTCTCTAAAGTCATTCCAAAAGCATTTGGTGTTGTGTGAAGCATTTGAGGCATCACACTTGGGGTGCTAGGCTCACAAGGTTTCAAGGATCATAAGCAACAACAAGGTAAGTTATTCTATCTTTCATGCAAGTTAAAATTTGTTCCCCATGTATGCTAGATAGGAATATAACCTTGGAATTCAACTTTGCATGATAATTAGACAAACATAGATCCAAGGTTATTAGGGTTGCATGTACACTTAGGAAGTGTTAGAATGCTCAAAACCCATCAGTGTCAATCCCCAAATGTACCTCTCGATTTTCTTGCTTTCCGGGGTGACCATTCCCGGACAGAGGAGAGCCAGATCACAGAATCTCGCGGTGTAGGCAGCGATGTCGGAACCCTTCATCTTTAAATTCTAGAGTTCGTGCTCCAACTTTTGCACTTCGCCCCTCGGGCAGTATTCCGCAAGCATGAGTTCCTTCAGTCTTTCCCAACCCATGGCTTTAGCCACTGGCAGGGTTAGGGTTTTGACTCGACCATTCCACCAGTTCAAGGCTCTGTCGGTGAAGGTGCAGGCGGCGAACTTCACCTTGTTGGCTTCGGAACAGGCGCAAATTTCGAAGATGTATCCGATCTTCTCGAACCATCGAGTCAGAGCGATGACACCTCCATTCCCGTCGAAGGACTTAGGCTTTGCAGTCATGAAGTCCTTGTAGGAACACTCCTTTTGATGTCCCTGACTTCCTTCTTGTCCTTGGGGGTTGGTTCCACCTCCAGCCCCACTAGCATTCACTTGTGCCATTGCTGCAGTCACGACGGCTGTAACTGCTGCCTGAAACATGACGGGGTCGAACTGGGGGGGTGGTGGTGGTGGCGTAGTGTTGTCGTTTCTTCTGATGGGTCTTGGTCGGGGAGGCATCTTTTTCTAGAAACATTTAGGAAGAAGAGGATGGTAAGTCCTCAAGATATATGAAACAAGATATATCTCATCCTGATAACAAAAGTGTTCTACGAAACGATAAGCATAGAAAGATTACTAATGCAACTAAGTTATCGCTTAAGGAAGAAGAGGTAGCAACACTTGGAGTGAACCTGTATACTGAGTTTGGCTCTAGCTAAAATACTCCTATAGTATTTTATATGGGATGATTTTGGTAAGTTTTAGGCCTGCTGTAACACCGCAGTCACTCCCAAGCACATGTTGGTAATGTCTCGACTGAATATAGTTGATCAGGCTATATTCACCCTAGACATGATTACATAACTGCCCAGGTTTAACCGTAGCGTTCCAACATCCAAATACTTTTGTTCTGTTCTACTAGTGACGTGAATTCTTTTATGTATGGATGCTCGTATACTTTTTATAAAAATAGTTATATTTTCGAAACTATACTTTTAGCGTAGAGCACTTAGGCCCCTTAGTGTTTATAGTTGTATACCACGTAAGGTTCGGTATACTAGTTCGCTATAAACAAGGGCTCTGATACCAATCTGTCACACCCCAAAACCGGAAAGGCGGAAACATTCTGGGGTGGAGGACGTGATGTATAGCATCACAACTAATGTATAATAGCAATCATAGTAACACAACCATTACATTGAATACTAAAGTAAAAATGTTTACATCAATTTGGAATTTGTCTGAAACTTGTTTGAATTACATCAAATAATTTGTATGAATATAAGCATAAAACTCTTATTGCTCCAACTCCTCAAAAATCCAGCAGGTACCTGCCCACTGATTTCCTGAGAATACAAGCAGTTTGAAAGAATATCAGCATAAAGCTGATGAGTTCATAAGCGGTAGTTTGTAATGAAAACTTGTTGATGAGCTCGTAAAAGTGTTTTGTATAGTTTCAAGAAAATCCGATATTTTCTTTAGTGAAAATGTAGTGTTCTCAATTCTGTATGAAATCGTGAATGTTTGTTACTGAAAGCCGTAGTGATGTGCGAAAATAATACTTCATGTGACTAGCTATTGCTAATCATGATGTATAAGTATTTCGTACGTGAAACCATTGTATGTTCAGTTTTGTTTGAAAACTCTGAAAGTTCTCCAGTTGTAGTGTGTATTAGTTCTATTTAGTATAAATAAAACTATTGAAGAGTGCCAGGTTGTAAACTAAAGATGATTTATACATAATGTGAGTCGTATAACCATGCTTGATATGACTAGAGACCTTTCCAACGTTCTTCAGGCGTCGAGTTAAATGACATTTGTACACCCCAGGCGTGCCCGCCTAACTGTAGCTAGCAGTTCAGGTGTGGGATTGTCAGTCCCGAATAGATCTATTCCCAAATCTCACGCTCTCCCTCCAGGAGACTCTGGTTATACTATGATAGGATTTATCCCTGTACACGTAAGGGTACAGTAATGAAGTAGTGCCTCACAGTATCGTACAATCTAGTTTACATGTAGTGTAGTAGCGTTCTACCATAGTGACAATCTGTATGTATACCGTATGTAGTGATAATTACAGTTATGAATACCATGATAAAGTAGTGATGTAAACTGTAAACTGTTTCTGTCTTAGTGCATATGTTTAGTAGTGAAAGTCTCTGTACTTGTTATGTTTAGAAAATCCCAAACTATACCGATTATAACGTAGTGAATAGTGAGTCCGGAAAACTATGCAATTTTAGTGAAAACGTCCCTTATGCTCAACACAGTACAAAAGGGTTAAAGTATGAGAATTGCATGAGTTTTGAAAACATTTATGTTTAGCTTGTATTCCCCCCCTAAAAACATTAAAAACACGGAAAATGTAGGGGTATGAACTCACAGTTTGTCGTAAGATCCGAGCGTAAGGTCGGTGTGGATGCTGAGTGTCAACTGATGTTTCGTACGCAAGTGGATCCTATTAACATATGGTAACACATATATGCATTAGATGAGGACATAACACAATTTGTTATGGAAGGAAACCACCGTAGGGGCTAGGAAACACTTGAAACTAGGTGTTAGAATCACACGCGATTGAGGATGGGGAGTTTGAGGCCGTAATCAGGAGTGTATGGTCAGGGGTTTGCGTCCCAACAGGGTTTACGGCCCACGAGTTTGCGGCCTAAGCGTTTGCGGTCCCTGGATTTACGGCCCATATGTTTACGGCCGTAAACACTTGGTGAAAAGTGCGATTTTCGGTGTTTCAAGGTCCTGTCTAGCCTCTTGGAAGTGTTCTAAGCCTTATGCCCAACTCTTATGCCCAACTCAAGGAGGAGCTTAAAGGCCAATAATCGACCAAAAATGGAGTTTACGGCCATTGAAGGGATTACGGCCGTAAACCCCTATCGTGTTCGTGATTTCAGGTCGATTTCCTTGGTGAAAACAAGTGATTCCTAGTAGATAACAAGCATAGGGAGTAGTTACTTACTGTAAGATGCTTGGAATGAGGTTTTTAGCAACCAAGAACTAGTGAGTGTTCTTGGTGTTCTTGGTGAGAGAGAAGATCTAGAAAAAGGTGAACTTTATGAGATGAAACATGGATTCATCACTAGAAAAGGGATTGAAACACCATAGAAGTGAAGAATCAGTTACATTTTGAAGATCCTTGAGCAAAACTCGAATTTTGTAGAGAGAGAGTAGAGAGAGAAAGTCCTTTGAGTGCTTAAAGCTGGAAATAAAAGCCACTTACCCTTTATATAGGGGTGAGTTTACGGCCAAGGGGGTGGTGGGGGGTTTACGGCCGTGAACAGGGTTTACGGTCGTAAACAGGGTTTACGGTCCTAAACTGAGTTTGCGGCCGTAAACTCCTCTAGAAGGGGGTGTTTGGCCCGGATGCTACGCTTTGACTTAGAAACCTCATTTTTGAACCCAAATCTTAATTGGACCGAGCCTAGAATATTTAATTAAGATCAAAATCATGACGGCAAGAGCAGAAATAAATTCCAAATTGATTTGGTTTTTAACGATTTGAACGAAAAAGTTTTGGGTTGTCACAGTTTTCAATCTTAATTATTTAAGACTTGTATGCATGAGGTAATGATAGATGGACCAGGTAGGAGTCTTACCATGAACTTCAGGACGAAGCTGCTCAGGACTACTAATAGACACACTATCGTTCAAGCAATCTTAGACACATAAACCACATCCACATACTTCCTACCAATCAAAGTAACAAATGAAGTAGAAGGCAGATAAGAACGCATCACAAGGAAATTGTGAGACCACATAAACCGCAACTCCCATAAGCACTTAGTAACATACACCCCATCTTCCACGCCTAAGCTGAAACAATATCCAGCCAACGAGTCTCTAGAAATTTCATTCGATAAAGTTGAGGTAAATGGGAGTTTACACTTCATAAAAGAACTAGAAATAGAATATAGACGGAGAGAATCAAGAGGGCGAAAAAAAGTCGCACATCAACAATGAAAATCCACTGGAATGCCAAACGAGGACCTGAGTTCACAAGAGACGAAGAAGATCATATAAAATAGAAGTACCCACATCTTTCGTCAACACTTGAAGTCCCACTTAAAGTTCAAATTTTGGGAGGAAATTCCCTCTTACGGGGGGATGATGTCACAACTTGAAATTTTACACCCAGTAAAGCCTAAACCCTAACCAAACATAAGTGATACTACATTTCAATCCTCGTGGCATTGTATCCTCTATAACCTTAGGTCTTGTTTAAAGAGCTAAAAAAGAAGTATGGATTGAAACCTAAGCTAAATTAGAGTAGTATAAATGAACATAAGTTAAAAGATTAAGGGTTTAAAACATAAATAACCCTTATAAATAGAGTTTTCGCCCAAAGTAAGTAATGCAAGGATGGTTTACGTTTTGGATTTAATTCAAAAGGGTTTACGGATTGAAAATGAAAACAAAAAGGTTTTTTCAGATTGCTTAATGGACGAAAACCCTTTTCCCATGACTCAAAATTCGTAAACATCCCCTATACATAAGTGTTCATCAGAAAACTCCCCGTAATATCTAGATATTTTGCAAATTTAACTTCCCAATATGATAAGATACAGTTTCCAACGTAAACTTGACATCACCTCCTCATATTACTTCTTACTTAAGATACTTAATTGATATCATTATTCATTACTCACTCCAGTATACGAAATCCCCCACAAATCCTCTCATATTTAGCTCTCAACTCAGATCCTTCTAAACTCTCTTCCTAGGAAGCTTTTAATCCATAATACTCTTAAGGATTTTTGGTAAGTTTCCCATAGAACTCTAGTGTTTTCAACCACCTTATGATGATTGTCATCTTATTCACACATAAATATGTGTTTAAACATTAGGATACTGCTATCGTTACGTAATCTAGCCCGAAGGTCACCGTTTCTAGTCCGTTATCAAAACCGTTATCACACTCAATGTGAGTTCATATCCCTACACATTTTATAAATTTTTCTTTGTTTTAAAGGGGGTAATACAAGTAAAACACAAAGAAACTTGTGTTAATATACAAATTATTGTTTTATATTTTATTACGTTAAAGTATCTTTACGTAGAAATATCAAACATGCGGAAAAACGTTATTACTAAGTTTACAAACGGATATATGAAAAACACGTTCAAACAAAACAATTATCATTTTCAACAAAATAATATCACAAAACATTCACATTATTCCACACTTCCAGGGCAAAGAAACAATTATATAAAAAATACGTTTATTTTTATATTTTATAAACACAACAAAAAGGGTAACAATCACACACACGAGCACTTACAGGTCAAAAACACGTAAACTCGTTGGAAATTTGTGGGTCAATGTCTTCGTCGTACCTACCAAGGTATACCAGCAAGTCCTGTTTTATAACTCGAGTCTCCTTCTGGATAGCGTGATACTTGTGCATAGATCTATACGAGATTGATAACCCCGCACCTTGGCTGTTAGCTACAGCACGACCGGTAGGTTATGGGTGACAAATATCAGACAATACGACGCTTGAAGAACGTCGCGGCAGGCAATCATTCGTTAGCACTGTTATAAAAACTCACATGATAAACGACTATACATGGATTTTTACGTATAAAACATCTTTTCAAATAGTTTTATATATAAATAAAACTAATTATGACTATTTTAAGTATTGAAAATACTTGTACTTTTTGGTCTTGGATCATATTAGACTACAACTCAACTCATGGAAAATATAGGATTTTCCAGGATAAACATCATTATTTTACAGGGCAAACACGTCTTCAACTATTTTTACTAAATATTAAAACTACATGTTATCAAACTAAGTATGCAATTTATATTTACATCTTCCGGTCTTGGAACATTAAAGAGCACAACTCATCTCTATAGAAAATATACGATTTTCTGGAAACAAATACGATTATTTACAATTTAATTTTCGGGAAACAAATACGATTACTTATATAATTTCAAAGCATCATTCTTTAAGTGTAAGAAACTTATACAAGTTTTGTCTTAAGGTACTATGACTACATTCCAATCAACTAATAAGAAAGTATAGGATTTTCTGGAGGAACACAGTAACATTTTCCAAAGAACACATGATATACTTTCTATATCAAAAATGCTTATGAACTCACCAACTTAAATCTTGATACACATTCAAAATCACTTGTATTCTCAAAAAAATAGTAGACAGGTACCCTCTCAGGCGTTGTGAAGATGAATCATAGTCGAATTACGTCTTATCTTTTACTATAGTTTTAATGTAAATCATACAATGTCTTGAACACAATGTAAACTTTATATTATTAATACAATGGTTGTTGTTGCTTTGATTACTATTATACAATTGTTGTGATACTGCACATGACGTCCTCCACCCCCGAACGTTTCCGCCGTTCAGGTTTGGGAGTGTGACATTATGGCCCTAAGAACGCTCCTCGCGTATGGTACGAGACCTTCACCGACTTTCTCAAGCATTCACGTTTTCAAAGAGGAATTCTAGATCCTACTCTATTCCGAAGGTCAAATGGAAAACATCTCATGCTTGTCCAAATTTATGTTGACGACATCATTTTTGGATCCACTGATTATTCAATGGTCCTTACTTTCCTAAGTTAATGGTCAGTAGATTTCAAATGAGTATGAATCGGGAATTGAGCTTCTTCCTTGGTCTCCAAGTCAAACAGACAAATAGAGGAATTTTCATTCAACAAGAAAAGTACATTTCAGAACTCCTCAAAAATTACTTAATGGACACCTATGCCTCAGCCAAAGTACCAATGGGTTTCAGACACAAAATATTTTCAAACCCTAATGGTGTCGCAGTTGATGAAAAGAAATACAGAGGAATGATTGGATCTTTACTATATCTTACCACAAGTCAGCCGAACATCATGTTTTTGACATGTTTGTGTGCCAGATTTCAAGACAATCCAAAGATGTGTCATCTTTTGGCTGTTAAGAAAATATTTCGATACCGCAAAGGTACAAAGAATCTTGGAATCAGGTACCCAGCAAATGAAAGTCTTTTTCTTCAAGCTTACTCAGACTCAAACTATGGCGATCTTTAATTGGACAGAAAAAGAACATCTGGTGGCTGTCAATATTTATGAGGTCGATTGATCTACTGGTCATACAAGAAGCAGAACTGCATTGCTCTCTCTACAGCCGAAGTTGCTAGCTGTACCTTTCAAGTTCTCTAGATGAAATCTCAGCTTTTGGACTATGGCTATCGCTTTCAACGAATTTCGATCTATTGCGATTCTCAAAGTGCAATTTCTATTGCGCACAACCCAATTCAGCACTCCATGACAAAACACATTGATATACGGTATCATTTCACTAAAGATCATGTTTGAATGGTAACATTGAACTCATTTTTGTTCCATCTGACGATGAAATTGCTGATGTGTTTACTAAGGCATTAGACGAAACCAAGTTTAATGGTTTACTGAACAAAAGGGGTATGATGATGCCTGATCCTCAATTCTTTCAAGAGGTGTGCACTCTCTAATTGCAACATCAGAAAGTAAATTAGTTCCGAAGCAAAATTCTCACATCTCGGAACTATTATCTCTGGAAATATTCAGGATCATTTTATGGGTCTCTTTGTCTAACCTTCTATCTCAGTGTTAATTTGTACAACTAACTTAGTCGTTTGAAATCCAAGAACAATATAGTCACATTGGTAACAATCTCATTTCAGAACATACTTCATAAGCTCATCCTATAATTCAAGTCTGGAACGGTATTGTACTCTTTTCTATGTTACTCCGGAATTTTCAAAATTCTGCTCCGGAATTCTCAAAATTCTCACTCCGGAATTTCGCTCAAAATTCCATTCCGGAATTGTTTCTCAAAACCATGTTCTAGAATCCTTTAACATTTTTGATCCGGGATCCTTTAAAACTTTGCTCCAGGACTTTTCAAAATTCTATTCCGGAATCTTTTCGAAACTTTTGTCTCTGGAATTTTAAAAAATTACTTCGGACCATTTTTAAGCTCATATGCTTCATTCCGGAATACATCACAAAATTTCATCCCGGTCTTCTCAGATTAAGAAACAGTTTATTTTTTCAAAACTATCCGCAACCTTATGATTCCGAAATCAAATGACATGATGAAATCCAAAAGGTTTTAAGGCGAAATGTTTTTTTAACGATTACTTTTTGAAGATATCGATCTTTTCATCATCGAAATCCGTTCCACGTTTTCATGTCTCCGAAAAGCAAACATCCCATCACCCAAACGACGGTTTCCATTTTTCCCTTGAGCCAATAGAAACTTTCGTCACCTCAAGTCAACTCACCCTAAAAACGGTAATACATTTAATGCAACCCATTTCCAAATCAGGATCTGATCATTATGTTTTTAACCCGACCTGTTTCCATCACCTATAAAAAGCTCCTTCAGATTCATGTGCCTCTTTACACGCACAAAAAACCCTGAAATTGTTCTCATCTTCTTCCTGTGTCTCTGTATTCTTCAAGTTATCATGCTTCTGCAACAATTGCGCCTTCTTCACCCTCCAAAATCGATCAAACCACTCACAAAATTCCCAAAAATGTTACTAAGAAGAAGTCTTCAAAGGAATCATCATCATCATTGTCGCCTGAACCCTTCCTCAGGGACACGACTCAACTCTTCTCTCTCAATCTTATAAATTTCGATGAACCCATTCGAGTGATGATCGATTTTATTGCTCATCATCTCATCTCCATTCCACTCAACCAAAATTCTAGAACCTCCACTTCCACTTTCTCTTCTTCACACAGCCTTCGAAAGAGTCAAGATATACAATGGTGTTCTTGAGACTAAAATTACATGATATCGAATCGTTCCAATCCACAAATCCACCTTCCTCAAAGCGATCGGAGTTAAGGAAAACCCCACCGACTTCAAAGTTCTAGAACCAACTGCCGATGAATTTCAACAGTTCTTGAACCACATAGGTTACGATCAAGAGTACAAGGCGAAGGAATTTATGAAATCTGTCGTTTCTGGTCTTTGGACCGTTCTGATGCATTTCAACATCAGAGGACTGTCCGAAAAGCATGGAGGTACGGACACCCTCAACAAAGACTGGTTGTATTTCGTCTACCGTATCTTCTCCGGAAAGAGCAACATTGCTGATCTTTCTGAAGTTCTATGGCAAGATTTCCGGAAATTTTCCATCAAGAGGAAGGAAAATGAAATTTCAAGCCCTAGATTTTGGGCCCTGACAATTCAACAGCTCTACCGTGAAAGGTCCGAACCATTTCCAGTGGCTACGATTCCGAAAGAGGTATACGTTTCTTTCAAAACTTTTAAGCATTATCGTATTCCGGACCAATCATCCTTCAGACCTATTAGACGCTTACGGGAACATATGTTGGGCCTTATACCTTCCAGATCTATTCATTTCAAATATCGCTTGGAAACTTCGGTTGTGTATAACCAAACACAATCTACCCTGGTCCCCATTGAGCCCACTCTGGAAGTGGCCAAACCTGGTTCCTCTAGTGGTAAGAAGACAAAGAAATCAGCAAAACGAAAATCATCCCCATCAAAGCAAAAAACCAAAAAAAGAACCAAAGTTGGCTCTTCCTCTCAACAGGAAGGAGCGCAAAACATTCTGGCTGACTTTGGTCGTCCGCTCACCCTACCAACCCACTCTTCTGAGGTACCCCTCGATGTTTCAAAATCACATGCACACACATACGTGGAGTATGCACATAATCCACCCTCACCTTCCCAAAAAGGTGATGCAGGTGTTGAACAAAGTTCCATGCCCCTTGGAACAAACCCATGTGTCAAATTTGATATCCCAATATCTTCCACACAAGCACGGTCTGAAACCTCTGTTCCGGACACCAAACATTCTAAGTTTGGACCAGTCCCTTCAACCTCAAATGCCTCAACTGGTCTGATACCCGGAAAGGGTACAGGACGACCATGTGCTAATGATCCTATATGGGAAGCTTATGCTGACAGGGCTCATTCGAGGCATCCGGAACTCACCAGGTCCCAGGTTGAAGCTACTCTAATATTGATGAGGAATAGATTTGTTCAAAGCAACTTACCATTTGTTGCTCCTGGTGATGATGTAACCGATTTAGAGTGTGCTACCGGAGAAAATCCAAAGACTCCACAACATGACATTATACATTCAAATCCGGATGAAGAACTTTCCGAAGATGTCATGTTCAAGGATGATGGTACGAATGTTGTCGACATGCCTACCCTGCATTCAGTTCGATTTCAGTCCAAGCCAACCTCATCCAAATCAGCTTTCGATTTTGGATCCTCCTGCTCTACTCCTGATTCCGAAATAGAATCAACTCCCAAACTTCATGATGATGCTGCTACAAACAAGTCAGGTCCTTCCAAACCTCCTGTGAATCTGGAACCAAACAAAGCCAAGCCTCAAGATTCCATGTCAGACACTGGATCTTCTGCAGGAGACAAGATTGATCCGTTTGCTCTCCTTCAAATTCAGGAAAATGTTTTTGACACAATGAAGAAGGTTGATACCATCAAAACGTCAATGGCCGGACTCAACAAGAAGCTAAATGAAAAAGTTTCCAGATTGGATTCCAAACTCGATGCAATTCTCCAATCTCTTTCTGACACTCACAAGTCCGGCCCCACTGTTGTTGAACGTGAGGCTCAGCTTGATCAGCTCATTTCTCTACAACTCAAGCACACTATCAAAGAGGTTGAGCAAAAATATGATGCCTCAGTTTATCACTATGTTGACACCATCACCAAGATGTTGAGCGTTGATGATGATACGCTCAATGCTTCAAACGAACTCATCAAGAATACCCACATTCGTCATGAAAAGCAAATCCAATGTTTAGAGAAGGAAATTCGGAAGAAGGATGAGATGAATCTCATCATGCAACAGGTCCTAATCAAGCTTCTTAGAGCAAGTTGGAACATCGTGGATGTTCCGAACCATAACTTCGATGAAATGCACTCCATCCTCTACCACTTAATCGATCATCTCAAAGCTCAAGCTCCCACTGCTGAAGCCTATTATGCCCTCACCCTCCAGCTCAACACCAGTTTCCAAAAGGTGTTTGATAAATTCTCGGACCTCAAGGAGTCATCTCTACTTGCATCGGTTACCGGGTCATCCGTTGCAAGAGGGGAGAAGGACCAAGCTCAAGATCTCACCCATGGAAACCCGTCTCGGAGTTTAGACTCCGAGATGAATCTAATGACTCACTGCAAATTCTTTCAGGCTCTCATGATGATGATGATGATAGTGAAAATGATGATGTGTTTGTATAAAATGGAGAGTTAGGTTTGCAAGCTCCAAGGAAGTTTCCTGCTAAGGTGCTTACAGATGAAGAACGAAGAATATGGTCAGCAGTATCATGGCCATCCACTGTGGCTGAAGTCCTTTACAAGAGTATAGAAATGGCTAAGGTCAAAAGCAAACTAACTACTGATGCCTTCTGAGCCACTACTTCGATGTTGCCTTCAATTCCGGCTCCAAAAATTTCCCCAATCGATAAAGGCTCCCCTCTCCGGAAGCCAGATAATATTCCGGAAGAGCCTCTGCCAAACTCCCCTCCAAAATTTGTCATCGATGAGAACATGCAACAAGTTCTTTCCGTCCTCCATAAACAACAGGACAAGGGTAAGAAGCCGGTTTCAGAAAGTTATCAAGCTCACTACTCCGGACCTCCACCAAAGCCAAAATCAGGCTGGCCCCAAGAAGAGATCAATCAAGCTTTAGAGGAAAGCATCTGAATTCAAGCGCTAAAAAACAATCCCAATCCGATGTTGGGGCTCTCTCCTCTATTTTGTGAAGGAATGATCCATGATTTGGACATAGTACCGTTCATGTACTATGACATTCCAAACAATGATTCGGAAGAACTCGATCTTCCACTCTCTCTTTACAGCAAATATTACATCAAGTTTGCTCCTCTTCACCTTGATGATGATCCTGAAGTGATCATCCGAACTTAACGAGAAAAATTGAAGACCTTTTACACTAAGAATGCACTTCCTCAAAAAGAAGTTTGGTCTAGGAAAAAGATAACTAAAATCTCAGGGTTTTAAAGGAAGATTCTGACCAAGTACGATCTCAACTGTGTGCTATTCCGGTTCCATATCATCTAGAACAAACCAACTCAAAGCACCATCTCTGATGCTGATTTCCCTGCAATAAACCCCAACGACACTCTGACTATTGTTGCACATCTCCGGAACCATCAAAATGACAATCTCAGCATTGGAGCTTACCAAGCTACCTCAAGCTTCCTTAAAGATTATGCAATTGAATTTTGCAGATGTGACTATGAATTGACACATCTTTTCGGAACAGAAAGTTTCCTGGCCAAGATTGATTATGTGTTACCAGAAGCTGAGTTTCTAGATGAAAGGCCCATCGATGAGCCAGTAATAGGGTTTGTTTACAAGAAAAGAAAGACAAAAAGGAAGGACTTCTTCTGAGTCCTTGACAAAAACCTAGTTCCTACTAGAGCTGTTAAAAAATTCATCAGTTTGTGCATCCAAATCTGAAGCCCCTGAGCATATCAAAGCAAAGTTTGTTAGTCAGTTGCAATGGTACATTGATGTTAGAGAATGGTTATTTAGGGCCTACACCTTCATCAAGGAAGAAGCAAACTGAGATTTCTAAAGTTCACTTATGGGGAGATTGTTAGAACCTGAAAGTGAACCTATAGCAATTTCTATCTATTGGGTGTTCCGAAGTTATCTTTGTTCCGAAGTAAATATATTCCGGAAAATGTTTGCATTTTGTAAAGAAGATTGGTGTCCGGAATCGGTTTGAGGTGTGAAGTAAGGGTCAGTCCTAAATGAAGATTACTTCTGAATGTGTTTATCCGTCTTTATTATTTACTTTGTCATTTAACTTGATGTAACGTATCATAGGACTTAGTCTCTTTTGTTTCTTTAGATAATCAGAGTGCCAGGAGCAACTGTATTATCCGGTCCTATGTATGTTTATGGGTCAGTACTATGTATCCTATTCTCCTATTTAAGGAGCATTCATTTACAATATCAAACGATGGGTTGTTCCACCAAAGATAGATATTTTAACATTTACTTAACTTGCACCTTTCTCTCAAATCATTCTTTCAAACATTCCTTGTGTTTATTTATTGACTTTACTTTGTTGATTCTCATATTCAGTCTTGATTGGTCTTGCCAAACTTGACTGGAACCATTATGTTAGTAGCAGACATTGATCTTAAGCGTTAACTCAAGGTTTGAGTTTTTCAAGCCTTGTCCCTGCACAATCAGATCCTTGTTCTCACAAACCGAAACCGTACAACACTGAGTCAATAATCCTCGGATGTCTCCGATGAACAACAGAATCTGTCCCCTAAACCGACCAGTCTTCCAATTTTCCTTTTTCATTACTTCTACCTGAGCCTCCTTAATCATATCCATCAATGGTTAAGTAACTGTCATCCTCAAACAAATATCTGGGATTAGAGCAGTCACCGCCTTAAGGCTCAAAGCATCGGCCACCACACTGGCCTTCCTGAGGTGGTACAAAATCTCCCAGTCATAATCTTCAAACTCTTATGATCGGTGAAAATAGTGTATCGGACCCTATAAAAGTAATGTTGCCAGATCTTGAGGGAAAACACCACTGCCCCTAATTCCAAATCATGAGTGGGGTAATTCACCTCATGAGGCTTCAGCTGCCTCAAGGCGTAAGCAATCACATGCCCCCTCTACATAAGGATAATTCCCAAACCCAAAATAGAAGCATAACAATAAACCACAAAATCATCTAATCCCTAGGAAAACGCAAGAATCGAGAGCTCGCACAATTTCTGTCTCAAAGTCTCAAAGGCAAACTGCTGATACGTACCCCACCGAAAGGTCACATTGTTCTTGATTAAACGAGTCAAAGGCACTACAATCTTGGTGAAATCCTGGATAAACCTCCGGTAATACCCCGCGAGGCCCAGGATACTTCGAACTCAATTGCGTTCTTCGACACTTCCTAACACATCATAACCTCAATTTTGGCTGGGTCCACCAAGATACCACCCTGGTTGATGATGTGCCCCAAAAACTGCACCTCGCGCAACCAAAAGTCACATAACAGAACTTGGCAAAAAGGCTCTCCCTCCTCATGCTCTCCAATACCTCCCTCAAATGCTGCTCATGCTGCTCCTTGGTCTTATAGTAGACCAAGATGTCATCAATAAAAAAAATCACAGACCAATCCAACATCATTCTGCACACCCGTTTTATGAGATCCATGATGCTGGTGGAGCATGGGTGAGCCTGAATGGCATCACCGCGAACTCGTAATGACCATAAGGAGTTCTGAAAGTCGTCCTCTAGATATCCTCATCCCCGATCCCCATCTGATGATATCATGACCGAAGATCAATCTTGGAAAACCAAGATGCACCCCGAAGCTTGTCAAATATGTCGTCGATCCTCATAAGCAGGTAACGGTTCTTCACCGTCAACTTGTTCAGTTCCCGATAATCAATGCACATCATGTGCGACCTATCCTTCTTTTTAATGAACATGATCGGTGCTCCCCATGGGGAACTGCTCAGACGAATAAAACCCTGTCTAGCAGCTCCTGCAGCTGTGTAGACAATTCCTACATCTTAGGCAAAGCTAGGCGATACTGCGCCTTGGCTCTCAGAGCCGCACCAGGCATCAAATCAATCTAAAACTCAACCTGCCTCTAGGGAGGCGCTCCAGCAACTCCTCTGGAAAAACATGGGGAAAATATTGCACAATAGGTACCCTACTCAACTCTGTCGTGGTCTCCTCCCCCAAATCCGGAACATAAGCCTGAAACCCAGAACAACGTTGTTGAAGAAGCCTCCTAGCCCTCGCAGCTGAACATAGAGCAGGCCCATGCGAGGCTCTCTCACCATGAATGACTAGTTCTCCCCCACTTGGGGTTCAAACCCTCACCAACTGTCTCTCACAATCAATCACGGCTCCATTGGGTCCTAGACAATCCATCCCGATGATTACTTTCAATCCCCTCAAAGAAATCGGTACAGAGTTGATAGGAAACCTCTCACAAAGCATGTTTAGACTACTCATACGAAATACCCTCGCAGCGCTCACAGTACGGTCATCCGCAATCTCCACCTCAAGAGGGGAATCCAAACTCCCCGGAGCATCTTGAAACTTCTTGCTGAGCGCAAGAGATACAACGGATCGGGTAGCACCCGACTAAAAATGAACATGAGCCGACAATCCATTGAACAAAAAGGTCCCTATACAGAATCATAACAATATAATATTAACAAGAAAGCATTAAAAGAAAAAAATAAGTCACATAGCAGTAACGACATCTAACACTGCAAAGGCCTCATCAGTGGTCAAATGGAATGCTCTACTCTTCACCGTAGGTGCCTCCGCCTAGGAGGATCGGAGGTCTTAGGGTTTTTAGCCTGACCCACTATTATCTGAACCTGCTCTGACTTCCGCTTGGTCCGGAGCTCCACCTCAATTTTCCACTCACGTGCCTTCACAAGCATGTCATTCTGGGTCTTGCACCCTGAGAAGCTCACAAACTCCCGGATATCATCCCTCAGCATAGCATGATATCTCGTCTTCCTCATCTCCTCATCTGCAGCGTACTGTGGGACCAGTAGTACTCTCTCCCTGAATTTGGCAGTAATCTCCACCACACACTCTATAGTATGGTGAATGTCCTGGCACTTCCTCAACAGCTGTTGCACCTCAATGGCCGATGGAAAATCTAGATCGAACCTCCATATAAACTCCTCCCACGCCATCATTGTCACACCCGCTGACCCAACCTCACGGGTAACCTCCTCCCACATGCGCCTTGATCTCCTGGAATGAGGGAGTTCGAGTCCCAATCTGACCTACAACAATCTCGAATTGAAAATACCTGAGCCGCTCCTCCATAATCTCCATGATCCCCTCCTTGACGGTACTGAAAATCACTGGGGTAGCGTCAATGATGTCGCGTGTAACCCCTGTTGCGATAAGCTTGTGCAGCCTATCATCAAGTGGCTCTGTACCAGTGGCTAAAACCATTCCTGAACCTGATCCCGAAACTGAACCTCCTCAAGTAGCCATCACCATCCTAAATTGAAAATACATCATAAAAAGCAATTTATATGGAAGTTCGAAGGGATTCCTCCCCACCGGACTCCTTAGAGCTTCCAGATTTGTCATTTTTTCGAGTACAGGTCATGTGTTTTCAGTAGTATGGGGCCAATACTACCTTCCACACCTACCTTACCTTCCCCAATTCCATACCTGATACCTCTAGATCACCCAACCAAATATGAAAATGACCCAAAAAGCACGACACATACGTATATCCTAGGCTATTCTATGATTTCTTAATCATCACAGAACCATAACCTAAATCAACACCGCATGTTGCCTTATGCATGCAAGTTATACATAAATAGAATCACATAGACTGTCAAATAAAGCTTCTACTCTAAGGACACAACCAAAAAAGGAACTGGAAATAAGGCAAAATCCATCATTCTAGGGCTATGCAATCCTAAGCATATACTACTTTGAAAGCATACATTTTGCAATTAACAAGGTTAAAATCGATACTAAAAAATATACATATTAATAGTATGGTTAAATTATTAGAAACACTTACTTGGGCTCGGCCGATTTTGCACATTGCACTCTACCTTTTTACTTAAGAAAACCTTTAACCATTTCCTCAGTGTGAGTTCTGGCACACCCGAGAGTGTACCCGAATCCCTCAAACCAAGGCTCTAATACCAATTTGAAACGGCCCAAAAATCAGATAAAATTATTTATTTTTAAAAATAGAAATACAATCATAATTTGTTCCCAAAACCATTACATTGTATCGTATCAAATATCAGAGTAACAAAATAGATAATGTAGAAAGTGGTGGAGAGTGAATGTTGCGTCATCAAGCCGGGCCTTTGCCCATAGTACGGGAAGTACCAGAAAACACCCAAATAAAATATAAGAAAGAGCTTAGTGAGTTCCCAAAATATCGCATAACATACGCCCACAGAATACCATGCAACAAACATAAAGCTGCCATGGGCTACCCCTATGGTCTTTACCTGAAATACCACGGGCTACCCCCATGGTCTAATATCCAGGTGCTATGGGCTACCACCATGTTCTTCACATAAGTGTCACGGGCTACCCCCGGGGTCTTCATACAGTCAATGCATAACAAATAACAATTCACATGTCAATTAATGGGCCGACATTGGTGCTTTCGACCCATTGACATAGTGAGAAGACTCACCTCAGTCTGCTAAAAACAATAGCTACTCAACTACCAATCCAAAAATCTCACACTTTATAAATATACAAATTACCTTAATTAAGATTATGACACAACATAGCCAAGGGTCCAAAATCCTAAAACCAAAATCCTTCAATAAGGCCCAAAACTCTTTCCTTCATTAATGGGCCTAACATCCAAGGTCCAAAACAATAATGGGCCACAAGGCACAAAAGACCCAACCATGCCATCAATGGTCCAATAACAAATTCAAAGGTCCAAAAGCCTAGAAGATCCAGGCCTAAGGTCAATTAGGGCCCAAATGGCACAAAAGTCCATCGGAAGTCCAAAACCCACTAGAAGTGTACGCCCAACGTACATCTTCAGTGCATTTAGCATACTAAGTTCGTGGGCTGTACGCGCATCACATAAACTAGTATGCCCATTGTACAAGCTGCTTTGAACAAAATCCATTAAGTGGTTAATGCATAAAGACTATTCGTCTAAATTCTAGATCTTGTTCATTTTAAAGGTCCTAAGGCATAAAGTTGGCAACTTTATGCCGTTGAATGCCATATATGAGCCCAACACCTCATTTTATACATTAAGACTCTCTTTAAGATCTTTAACTCATGCATGGAGCCATAACAATCATGAAATTAACATTTTTAAGCTTTAACCATGCCAAAGAACCTCATATCTAACATTCCTAACCTCTGGAGTTCCACAAACTCACAAGAGAGGATTGATGCACCAAAAATGAACTTATAACTAGCCCTAACTTGTTCTAGCAAAAGGAATAAGCAAGGTCTAGACCTTTTACCTCCAAGAGCACACCAAGATGAAGTAGATGTAGGATCTATAAGCTCTCCCACGTTCAAAACTTGACCACCACCCTCTCCTTCTTGCAAACAAACTAAAATGGCCAACAAAAACACTTTTAAGGTCAAGGATCACACTCTTTTGCAAAACTAGCGTTTTGGGATGATAAGAGACAATGGAGGCTGTTTAGGGTAAGGTCCAAGTAGCATAAAAGTCTTCAAATAGGATCCTTGCCTTCAAATTAGGGTTTTGGTCTTAAGCCACGTACGCTCCGCGTACTGCTTGGTACGCCCCGTGTACGTGGTTCATGCCCGCGTTGAATCCTCCCTAGTACGCTAATTGTACGCATATGTACGCCCAACGTATGTAGGAACCCTCCATGCTAAAGAAATTTCATTCCAAGGGTGGAAAGAGTAAATACTTGCATTCTGACCGTTACAAATGATTTGATCGAAATCTTCTGTGATAAAGGATACCTAAGAAAGAGAGTTCTGAGGCATTGATGGGATCAAACATGTCTAATTAAATTTGTTATCAATAATTCCATTAACCTAGGAATTATATAGTATAATATAATTGATAATCGATATCTATTGTGTTGGGTTCAAATTAATGGGATAAAGGATACCTAAACAACTTGTTTTGCGCAATAGAGTTGAACACGATACCTAGTAAAACCATCATTGTGATGCTCAAGATGATTCTAACATCATACTACGAATAGTTATTCCTGACTTCTAATAATGCAAGGCTGGAAAGAGTCACTTTTGTGTGATCTAAGAATCTCATGTTTTATGGACATAACACCTTTAAGCCTAAAAAATCCAATAAGGCCCACATAGATGGATCTTGTTTCTTTTGTGGAGAAACTAGACAATGTAAGAGGAACTACTCTTTTTATCTGAAAAAGAAAGTCTGGAATAGACCAATATTCCATGTATCTACTAGATAAAAGTTACACTTTTCACATAACACATAAGTACTTGGTACTTAAATGCTAATCTAGTATTTGTAACCTTCTTCCATATATTTATAGAAGAGTAACCAGTCAAGCACAATCAAGTTGAAACTACACTCTCGGAGTTTAGTTTATTATTTATGCTTAGAACATAAATTACTTGTAATATAAAATAATGTTTGTTTTGGAACAATGTAAGATTAAATTTAGCATGTCCATATATATATATATATATATATATATATATATATATATATATATATATATATATATATATGTGTGTGTGTGTGTGTGTCTGAATTATTTTATTTAAAATTTTTATTATTTGCTTGATCGTTTTTTCATAACGATAATATTCATATTCTGATATGATTAAGTTCTATTTATGAGACTAAATCTATTAATAGAATTATAAAGTAAATATTAATATTTTATAAATAACAAGTTCTAAATGAAATACATATATTCTATCTTCTAACTTAAACTTATTTTGAATCAAAGTTATCTAAGACATTGTTATCTTTTTGATATAAATGAAATACATATATTCTATCTTCAAAAAAGGAATCTTTGAAGGCAAATAATGTTGTTTATTTCACATATGTGAATCTTATTTAGATATAAAGGATTAATAATAATATTTTCACTAATCTATCATGGAAATAATTATTAAGAACTATACCTGGTGATGTATTACTTCCTTTCTAATGAATGTGTCAGATTTAATGCAAGATACCAAATCAACTTTATTAACAAATACAGTAGTTATAATAATATTTTACATGGTAAAGCATACTTATGAAACCTTTGTTGAAGTTTTCAAATATAATGTTGAAATACAAGAAAATAATACCATCTAAAGCCTTAGTGATGATAAATGATGAATTAAACTTTACTTAGTATATCCTCCTTTAATATTTTTGGGATAATATTTCAATCATTATTAATTGTATTTTGAATACAAAAACCAACAAATTACATATTTGTAGAATATTCTAACAGCGCATTTATATTATACAAACCCACCAAGAATAAGTTCTCTTTTTCTTCTGAATGGCGAGTTAACAAAAAACAAGCTTCTAATTACAAAGTAAGTGGGAGACACATGGAACTTGAAGCAGCTCAAGAACCATAGCCCAATATAGCAATTATTGGCACTAGTTTCAATATGGAAGTATTGAACTTGAATAATTGCTATTCAGAAACACAAACTATTTGCATTAATGGTAAAAATAATCTTTTAATTGAGAAATGTCGAATCTCCAATTGATGAGTTCTTCTTGATGGTTTCTGGAAAATCCATCAACTACCAAGATGCTATATCAAATCTTGAATTTTATAAATGACTTACAGTCATGAAAGTTGAGATGTAATCCATGTATAATAATCAAGTATGGGCTTGATTAATATTCCTCTCTATAGAAAGGCTAAAAGGCCTAAGAGGTTCTTTTAGAAAGAATATATACATGGATATCATACACATTTAGCATGGCTTGTTATAAAATAATTTTTTTCATAATCATGTCATTGACTATGGTCCTTATCACACTCATGACGTTGAATATGATCAAACCTATTCACAAGTAACTATTATTAGATCAACAATGATATTATTTACAATAACTTCATATTCTTAATATGAGATATAGCAAAATAGATTCCAAGAAAGATCGGTTTCTTTAATAGACATCTACTAGAAGAAATCTATATAGCTTATCCTAGAGGTTATCTTGATCCATGTTATCCTAACAAAACATGTAAAGCTTAAGATGCAATTATAGATATAAATAAAACATCTCAAGGTTGGAATAGTCATTTTAATATGAAGATACAAGGTATGCTTTTATATCAAATTAAAATACATGTCTGTTTAGTAAGAAATAATGGGAGCATAGTGATATTCCTAATTTTATATGAATGAGACATACTTAATCACTTGAAATAACATTCCGACTATGCAAGGTCATTTCACCTTGACATAGAATGTATTTCTAAAATGAAAGACATAGGAATAACAAGACACATTCTTGGAATGTAAAATCTATAGCGATAGATAAAGATAAATGTTAAAAGTTTTAAATTCTTTTGCATAAATAAATAATATCTTGAAAGAGGTCAAGATACAAGATTCATTTGGAGGATTATTGGCATTGTCACATGACACCTTTTTAAGTCTATCTCGAAAGGACGTAGCACATAGGTTTGAGTTAGATGGAATGATTTATATTCTATTTTCTTGGAAAATGAATCCATCATTTGTGTCATATCATGACATACAAATTGGAAACATGATTAAGTCAATGGATGACTATAAGAACATTCTAAGAGTACTTATGAACAACCAGGAGAATATCATAAGATAATCAGTTTCGAAGAAAACCTTTATGTAAAGAGCTACATATGACGCTAACTAAAAACGGATACATATAATTATCAGTTATAATTGGATTAAGAATTCATTATGGGATGAAGAATAAGTTTTGTAGGAATAAGGTCTAAGCAAAACATAATTGCACAATCTACTAAATAAGAATAAACTACTACTTCAGAAGTTGAAATGAAATATGATTTGATGAATGAGTTCATTGAAAAACTATGTTGATTTCTTCTATTCAAGGATCACATAGAAATGTTTATGACTTCGAGAGTACACTTAATTAACTAAAATAATCTATGTCACGAAAGAAAACCAATCATATTCTCCAAGAAATTTAACTACACTTAGAATACAGTATGAATTTTTAGACCCATTAATAAAGTCCTTATTTTGAGCTATGTATGAATTGTCACACTTCAGTTCTAAGACTTTATTATTCTAGAAATGGGATTTTGATTTGTATTTAGTATTTGGATATCTGAACATTAAGACAATAGTTATTACATAATGTTTTGATATAATGGGATATGATCATCACTTCCAGACTTGTTGTGTTCTATATTAACATGCTTAATCATGAATAATCTTATTATTTTGTAAGTAGGCAAGTGGTTGTAGACAAGTTTCATAGGTACTTGTTGTTGGGTTTCTATTCAAAAAGTATTTTAAAAAAACATAAGATATAGCAAAAGAAAACTTAAAATTTTTGAATAACATAAAAGAAGTTTATACCCACCAAGGATTTTCTTGCAAAACTTTGAAAAGAAAAACAAGAACCAAAGAAGAACATGAAGAAATAACAACCTTTGTAGTTCTTTGAGTCCTCTTGGGAGGCTTGAAAGTTGATGGAGAATGTGGAACATTTGAGACACCAACACGAAACCATCTTGATGTAGATGCTAGTATAGACTCTTAACACTTAATCTTAAAGTTCATAACCAAAGTATGAGCTTCAAGAGAGTAAAATGAATGTTTTATTCAAGTGTTTATCACCAAAACAAGAGATAATAAGGATAGCATGCAAGGTCATGGTTTTGGCATGTAAAATGTCAAAAAAGAAATCCTTTCATGCACTCTCTTAAAGCTAAAACAATACACACGAGTCCTTAACCAATTAAGCACCAATGTCATAAAAGGAACTCTTCCCCCATGAATTTAAGAACAAGCCTAGCTTTTGATTAAAGCTTATTTTATTCTTTTTTATAAAGATATAAAAGGTGACAAAATGTTATAAATTTGGCAAACTTCTTTTACAAATATAAACTTTGGCTTTTGGCTAAAAGACAAAATTCTTTCTAGTCCAAGATAATGTACACGATTTAATAAATCATACCATATGATATATTATGTTACTTGCTAATGAAAAAATATTATTTCCAAGAAATAAATATTTTTCAAATAGTTATAAGAGTTTATTGAATATTCATTAAAATAAATTTATAATAAATAATCAATTGTATGTATTTGTTCTTAGTGTGACCCATTAATATCATATGTCAAATTAGCAATATCATTTTAATATGACTCTTTAACATACAATATCTTTCAATCTCCCACTTGCGTAAGACTCATATTAGATTGATATAGACAATGATGAAGGTCTAGCAAAATTTCACAACCCCTAACAACATACGACTTTTGTGCCATTCTTCAAGGCCAATTCCCAAAAAGCTCAAAGATGCAATTAGTGTATAAGGTATGTTTATCAGTTATACCCTTGTCAAGACTTCATGTTAAACATGTGTTGCAGATCGCAATCAATCTCATCTGGTGTTCAGCTTTTGGTAAGGCGTCTTAGATGTATAAATCTCATCACATAAGAGGAAAAAATCCCATCTTGACTACATAAGCCTCTTGCATAGTTGACAATATACTTGAAAATAGATTTTATAACTACCCGGTTAAGGACTAGCATTTGACCATATCAAAGCACAACAATCCCTATACTTAAGTATAACTATGTATCTCAAGTATTAAGGATAGAAAGATAGTACCTTTTAATAAAGTATTACTCATGATAGCATTCCATGAGGTGATCTTGATGCGGGTCAGTTCAATACTAGTTTGCTGACAAGTATCTATGAAACATGGTTACAACCCATTGCCTACTTTTATCTAGTGAAAGTCAGCAAATCCAATTCATATTATTCTTACTTCATAATTGCTCCCACAATTATAACCGACTATTAAATTTTAGAATAATAAGATTATTCATGGATTAAACATGTTAATATAGAACACAACAAGTATTGATGTTATGATCATATCCCAGTATATCAAAAACATTATATAGCAATTGTTGTTACAATGTTCCAATATCCAAACACTAAATTCCAATCAAATCCCCATTTCTAGAATAATAAAGTCTTACAGTTGAATTGTGACCATTCATTCTTAGCTCCAAATAAGGACTTTATTAATGGGTTCGATAAAACTTAATTTGTTTGAATTCTGCGAATATTATCATCTCTATATTTGACGTTAATCTACGTATAGTTAAATAAAACTTAAAGTATTGTATTCTTATTTTGTAGTAAATAGTTTCATTATGTTTTTATTTGACCTCATTCTAACTAAACTTACTCTTCATCTAATAACGAAGTCATAATCCAATTATAATTAATAATGATAAATATTGTTTAGAAATGAGAATCTTGTGTAGCACTTTACGTGAATATTTTATTCTAAATTAATTATATCATATACATTCTCTTAGTTCTTCGAAAGTACTCATAGAATGTTCCTATAGTCATCTTGTGACTTAACCATGTATTTATTTTGTATCTTATGATATGTTCACGACATGATCATATATTAGGTTTTATTAATAATATGGCATAAATGATGGATTCATTTTCCAAGTAAATTGAATATAAATCATTTTAGGTATCTTAATCCTTTGAGCTAGGTTCTGTTGAGGCTGGATCAAACTTAGTGCCATATGACAATGTCGAGATCCCTCCAAAGGAATTTTGAGTCTTGATTTATTTCAAGATATTGTCCATATATGTATATAGATATAAAACTTTTAACATTCATTTTATCTATCTCTATAGAGTTTACATTCCAAGAACATATATTGTGTCACACCCCCAAACCAAGGATGGCGGAAACGTCCGGGGGTGGAGGACTTCATGTATAGTATCACAACAACGAGTATTATAGTGCTCAAAGTAAATACAACCATCATAAATATAATTGAAAAAGTTACACCATAATATGTGTTTACATGTTTCAAATCAATTACACTATGATGACAAAATGAAATGTTTGACGATTTAACGTCCCATCCTCAAAAGCTGTTGATTTCCTCTTTCACTGATTTCCTGAGAATACAAGTAGTTTTGAAAGAGTGTCAACAATTAAGTTGGTGAGTTCATAAGAGTTTTATTTCAGAAAGAAGCCGTTTTCCTTGTAAAAAGCGATAGAGTATGATTCTAGAAAATTCAAAATTTTCTTTATTAAATGCGAAATGAACGCTCCTATGTTATGAAATAATGTACCCTAGAAAGACCCGTAGATTCCTTCTATAATCACCCAGTGTATATAAGTTATATACAATTTAAGTTAAATAAACCGTCGAATATAATGGGTCTGCCCTAGGTCCACAACCAAACAAGGAACAGGAAGTAAGGCGGGCCCACGAATTCTAAGTCGATTGCGACTGAATTCATATATAACTCTAACATGTACACCTAGCAATTATAGCTGAAGTCTAACAATTCTAGCTGAAACGTAGTTTTAATATCATGAAAGCCATTTAGTGTAGACCTGGTACTTTATAATGTATACTTCAAGTAAAATCCCTTATTTTCCTTATAAAAACTTATGTGGCCTTAAATCCTAAGACCGAGAATATGTGTGTGTTTTGTACCTATATTTTATTTATAATGGTAATGTGTTACCAAGAAAATCCAATATTTTCCTTATAATAGTCATGTAGTCTTAAATAGATAAAACCCCTTTTCAAAGTAGAATTTTCCCTGTAAACTTGAAAGATTGTTAACTCCCTATGTGAGTCGTTATAACCATACTATAACAAGAATTAACCTGCAACAACGTTTTTCAGATGTCAAGATCCTATGACTCTTGTCACCCGCAGACCTGTCGGTCCGGCTGTAGCTAGCAGCGAGGTGTGGGGTGTCAATCCCAATATAGATCTATACACAATTATCACGCTCTCCCTACAAGAGACTTTGGTTATAACTTACAGGAATTTGAACCCGTACTCTAAGAGTACGATGGAAGAATTGTCTCACAACTTACGTTAACTAGTTTACATATAGTTTGAGTATAAAACCTCTTCCGTGGTGGAAGCGAAATCAACTTTTATGAAATAAATTAGTGATATGGAATCCATAAACTATTACTATTATAGTTTATCATGTAGTATATGAAAAACCCATTTTTTTTAGAGTAAAACCTTTTTCATGTAGGATGCTTTTATCGAAAAATCCATAAACTATACTTATTGTAGTTTATTATATGTGCTCGAAATGAATGGAAAAACCTTATCATGAATGACTAATTTCTGTTTATGATGATAAATTAACAAGAATGCATTCAACATTTAGAACTTATTGTTATGCACTTTGCTCAACATACTACAAAGTGTTGTTAATATGGTAAGCTATGTAACTAGTTTTTAACTTTTCTGCACTGTTTTGAAAGCATCATAGAAAAATCATACGAAGTCGAAATCTAAATCAGTAATCTCTGAGAGTTTAGAAAATGTGTCTAGTTTATTCATAATTTTTATTATGATTTTTAGAAGTCTCTAACTTATGTGAAAGTGTTCATATTCGCAGACTGGTCCAAATTCATTTCTGAAATGATAGGCAGTTTTGTAAAAATCACCATAAATGTTAGAAAAATCGTATGGAGATGTGCAAGTAGTCATTTTAAAGGTAAGCACCTGAACTATTTGCATATTGAATAGTTTTTAAAGTTATTAAGTTGAAGATGGTCAAAACAGTCCGTGAATGGAACTAAATTTTCCTGTTAAGTTTTTGGTGTTTTAACTTGTATTCCCCCCTGAAAACTAAAGAAAACCAGAAAATGTAGGGGTATGAACTCACCTTGAGTGATTTCTTGAAGAGTGGAGGGTCGGAGACGAGGAGTATCAAGTCTAGAACACTTGATGAACACGTGAAAGCTTGCATGATCCTAAGAACGATTCTTTGGTGTTAAAATGTGTGTAGATGATCCAAGAATGTTAGGAAAATATGGAATAACACTTGCGTTCAAATGAAATACTTACCAAAAAGTGAAGTAATACCTCAAGAACACTTCAAAAGTGTGGCTGGAAGTTGAGAGAAAAAGAGGCTCTCTTGATGGTTAAGGAGTGTATATGTTTTTTTATGGAGAGGAAAATGATCAAGGAAATCCCCAGGCATTTATTTATATGAAGGATTGCTGGAGCAAGTGGCTAGGGTGAATGGATGTTTACCTTGATGTGTGTGATGTGGATAAGGGTGGACCATTGAGAAATTGACACATAAGTGCAAGTGGACACACTTGACCCACTTGTAACATAAAATATCCTAAGCCCTTTTCTTTAATGTAAAATATTGATTTATAATTAATAAATTCTTGGAATCTGATTAAAATATAAGTTTAGGGAGTTTAAAATGATAAAAATATGAACTTGGTGAAAAATCCCCGTCAAAAAGGTCAAAAACGGGCTGAAGAGGCGAAAGTAGTCGAAAATCGGGAAAAGGAGTGAATCAGCGAAAATCTTAAGTCAGGAGGCGAAGCTCGGTCCTTGGGTGCTTAGAACCGAAGGTTGATTCGGTCCATGGTGCTGAGAACCGAAAGCAGGTTCGGTCCGAGAAGGGTTCAGTTGCGTGGGTAAGACCGAGAGGCGCTTCAGGAATCCGAACCGAAAGTACAAGGAGTCGAACCCGAAGGTAACTTCGGTCCTATAAGAGGAGTTCGGTCCTATAAGGGGATTTCAGTTCTTTTAGCTAGTTTCGGTCCAGGAGGCTTCTTAGGCTTTCGGTTCTATAAGGCTGATTTTCCGTTTATCTTCCCGTTTCGAGTTGTTTTTTACTAAATTAAGGGTCGGGATGCCCCGAGTGATTATAAAAAGTTGAGAGAGATTTTGAGAGAGATCTGGGAGAGATTTCACACACTTGGAGAGATTTCACATACTTGGAGAGATTTGGGAGAGATTTCACACACTTGGAGAGATTTCACATACTTGGAGAGATTTGGGAGAGATTTCATATACTTGGAGAGATTTCACCTACTTAGAGAGATTTCACATACTTGGAGAGATTTGGGAGAGATTTCACATATTTGGAGAGATTTGGGAGAGGTTTCACATACTTGGAGAGATTTGGGAGAGGCTTTGTTTGCGGCCTTTGCGACTGTTTTAACTTCGAAATGCAAGGTTTGTAAACCCCGTTTTGCCTTGTTATGAGCGTTATACGCCCCCGAAGGGTATGTATTAATGTTTTATTGAGTTGTTCCATCAGTTACTCTAATTAGGGTTTAGATTTTTTTTTTGAACACGTGAAGACTCAAAGTGATACTTTGCATAAAGATAGTGTGTTGTACAATAGTAAGTACGATGTAAACCCTAATATACAAGAGTTAATTTAGTTGACCGGTTTGACTTGTTGAATTTATTTGACTTTGACTTGACAGGAAATTGACGGTTGTTACATCATCCCCCCGTTAGAAGGAATTTCGTCCCGAAATTAGCACTTTGACCGGGACTTCGAGAATTGGGGAAAGATGTGGGTATTTTTGTTTCATCAGGTCTCTGCGTTCCCAGGTGAACTCGGGTCCTCGTTTTACGTTCCAACGGACCTTCACCACAGGGATACGACATTGATTTCGTTCACTTGATCTCTCGATCCATGATTTTTACCGGTTCTCCTACGAAGTGGAGACTCTTGTTGATTTTGATTTCGTCGGGAGGTATCACAAGAGTCTCGTCAGATATACATTTCTTTAAATTCGACACGTGGATGGTTGGATGCACATTATTAGCTTCTTGTGGCAGTCGAAGTTTATATGCTACTGGGCCAATCCTAGCGAGGATTTCGAATGGCCCGCTGTACCTTGGATAATGTTTTCCATGTTTACCGAAACATATCATTCTTTTCAACGGTGAGGCTTGTAGCAGAACTCAGTCACCAATCCGCAATTCTGAGGGTTTGCGTCGCTTATCTGTGTAGCTCTTTTGTCGGTTTCGAGATGCTTTCTGCCTTTCTCGAATTTGTACTAAGTCATAAGTGATAACTTCTGCTCGGAGCACTACATAGGGCCTGCTTTAGTGTTTCTCATTTGATTAGATTGGTAGGGAACATATGGGTTCGGTTTACACGACTAGACTTATTCGGATGGTAGAACGTTCACTTGTACTCCTGGGTAGCCTTATCCTGAAGTTCATGGTAGGACTCGTACCTGGTCCTTCTATCATTAACTTGCGCATATAAATCGTATGTAATTAAGGTTGGTAAGACAGTTGGATGGGTGACTCTGCCCCAAGTGCACAACCAGACAAGGAACAGGAAATAGGGCGGAAACACACATCTAATGTCCATAGAATCTTAATTATATATTTTCCTCGCGTATACACTTAGTAGTGATAGACTAACCGTATTCGTCCCATGCTTCTGTGCTTGAACCATATCTGTTGCACTCGTAACATTCCCGAAGGGTCTTCTGGAACTACTTGTGGAAAGGTTTCGGAAGGTATAATACTCCTCTGGTGAGTGTTTTGGGATTTCGCAGCGAGAGATGACCCAGAGGTCCGTGTCAGATTTGCATTTATGAGAGACGAGGGTTTCGATATTCAGTGGGTTAGGTGAAGAGTCTTTTCGTAGCCATTTAATCAGGAAGTTGAGGACTATACCAATCGACCTCGAATGACGACAACAGATATTTTAGTAATACTTGTGTTAAGTTTTATTCGTACGAATTATTCGTTAGGGAGATAGAGTATCATGTGATTCTTGTTAGTGTGTTCTGTTTTGATCGATGTTATTGTTACTGCAAATGATTCATACCACAACAACTAGTACTGGTAGTAAGTGTGTTCTGATAACTAGTAGTGATTCTTTATATCATGAAACCTTCGAGTGAGTGGCTCTACCCTAACCCTACTACTAGACATGGGACAGGAGTCACGACGGAATTATTCACTTTAAGTCTGCATTATTTTGATTATATTTAACCCTGATGTATACACAAAGTCATCACAGCTCACCGGTAATGATCCTAATATCATATATAAGTGTCCTTGTTTTGATTGAACGAGAGAGTATTTTAACTACTTTTTGAAATACGGTAGTTTTAGCAAACATACGAAATTCATTACAAACATATGGTACTTAAACGTTTTTGTCGTTGGAAACATTACAAAAGTCCTAATAAGGTTCCTTGTTGCTCCTGCTAGGTTGTTTATCACACTCCTCCTGCTCCCCTGTCATTCCTATCAGTTGGACAGTCTCTCTTGAAGTGTCCCATTCTACCGCATAGGTGGCATACTGGACTTACACTGGTATTCGTGATTGAAGCGATACACTGGGTCTGGGTCCTGCAGAAGCAGGCAGTATGTCCGTTCTTGTTGTAGTTTTTATAGTGCGGCACTCGGCAAACCCCATTGTCATGGTAGCCACACTTGTTACACTTTGGAAGTGTTCCCATATATTGTCTGGCCGGTGATTGAGTGACAGAGGTTTTGGCTAGTGTCGAGGCATGAGTCGTGACTGCTGTTGTAACCTCAGGGGCAGCCACGAATTGTTGTCTTTTAGCGTGTTCTTGAGATAGGTTACGCTTCTTTTTGTCCCAAAACATTCGTTTCTTGCTCTTAGGTTTGTGGTCCGAGGCGTCTTCGTTGGTAGACACCCGGTGGTGTTCTTGACTGTTACTGCGGTTAGAATTGCCAACACTGCCTTCACCTCTGCTGGCGTTGTTAGCATTGAGTTGTGCCACGACGGCTGTCACGGCTTCCGTGACCGCAGCTTGAAAAGTAGCACGTGTATCTGCAGGATTGCTGCCTTGCTTGTTGGCTGATTACCTCCTTGTTAAGACATAACTCTGTTGCATGGGGAGAAACGATTTCGTGAGTGGGGATAATTATCTACAGTTATATCCTTATCATTTATATACACATATATAAATTTCGCACTTTACTGAACTATTCTCGATGTTTCTGCTAACGTTCCTGAGACGGAGTTATGATAGTGGGTAGAAGTAGGTTTGTACGAGCGTTAAGTTTTACCGATCCTAGGATTATGTTTGTCCAAACACGCTTAGCTGAGGAGTTCTGATAGGATCTGATGCATTAGTGATGGTATGACCGCACCCTATAGGTCTACGAAAAGGCACCTTTCAACCATGAGGTTTAAAAAGGCGAGATGATAATGAGTGTTGAATATGGGTTTATACGTCGGGAGTTATCTCACTAAGTTTATCATAGTTCTGAGTGTATCGTGTTCCAGTTTTTGTGGTGTTCTGAAAATAATTCATAACGTGAGCCTATATATAATAAGCTTATGAATTCTTAGTAGTATTGCTCCCAATGAAATAATACTCATGCCCATTTCATTCGTATGATTCTAGTATATTTAGTTTTAGAGAAAGTTATGTGCCTGAAGCAGGCCTACACCATATCATTGCAAGGAAAGTTTGTACCGCAAATAAATCTCTGGAATAGTGTAATCACTAACTCGCAGGGTCGGACCTACACATGGAGGGGAGTAGCACCAACGCATACTCATAGACCTAATCTACAAGGTATTGTGAGTAAAATGAACTCTGCTCACGACAATACGTCCCCAGTGGTGCTTGAAACGAAGCTGATGCGTCCTGCAGTTCTGCCAACCTATGCTCGGCTGCGACCACTCTCTCTTCGATTGTCGAGTGTCTATCATGATGCTCCTTTACCTTCGCCTGAGCGGCGATAAGGTCCTTAGTGAGTTGGTATCTGAAATAGCAGTCTCTTTCTAAGTCTCGAGTTTGTGAGATCATAGCGTCTGTAGTAGCACGCAGTTCCCTAACTCGATGTTCGTGATCTGCTGGTTCATCACCGGGAGGGCTCTGTTAACCGGTCCCCCATGGTTGAGGTCATCACAACCTCGTTGGTCTCCAAATGGCGATTGATGTTGCTGATGGCGACTCCACCCCTCGATTAATGCTGCCCAACGGGGCACAAGTTCGATGTAGCCGAAACGGTTCGCGAGAGTTCTGGCCATGTAAGGAGAGTTGTCGACCTTTGTCTCCACTTCCAACTCTTTTCCTAATCACCCACTAACTCTCTGGCTTCGGGAAGTAGGGGTCTCCTGGTAAGTAAAATCTTTCCATGATGTCCGTGCGAGAGTAGGGGTGAGGTAAGAGGCATATAATTGTTGGATTAGGTGTCTAAGCCCATAACTATAATTGGTATGTACTTGAATTGACAGCAGCACAGTCCTTTTGGGTTGCCCTCAACCTAGCAACTGGACAAGGAAATTATGAAAGGAGAGATATTAATTTATAAGATTAATAAATTAATATATATATATATAAATGATTTATTAATATGTTAATGGATTAATATATTAATTAGAAATCATCATGTTTAATTAATTGTTAGCCAGAAATTAATCAGAATTGATTTTGGGGTTAAAAGAATTAATTATAAGGTGCAGGGACTAGTTTGCAATTATCTAATAGTTGAGTGGAAGGCTCTAGAACCCCCTTGGAAGAGGGTGGACGAAATCTTTAGGGGAAACCCTAATAATTTCGTCCATAGGGGCTTGGATAAGGCCCTTGGGTTTGCTTAGGCCCTAAGCAAAGGATAACTAGGGTTTCCCTTAAACCCTAGATCCCTCAGCTATATAAGGAGCCTCCTGGTTCATGTTTTTGGTGACTGATTCTTTGGAAGAAACCCTTGGCCGAAATTGCATACTCTCTCTCCTCTCTCTTCTACTTTCCTTCTTGCTAGTTTGGGTGTGACTCCATTAGAGGCATTACACTTGTGGTGCTAAAGCTTCCAAGAAGATCAAGATCAAGATCAAGGGAATATCAATTGTTTGTTATAACAATTGAAAGGTATGTAAACCCTAAACCCTAGTTTGTTAATTTCGAAATTAGCCTCTCTCCTCTAGGGTTCTAGTTTTGCAATTCAAAGTTGTATGTTCAATAGTTAAAACATAGATCCAAAGTAGGTTGCATGTGAACTTAGGAATTGTTTTCTAGTTTATTTGTTGTACCTAAAACCCATCAGTGGTATCAGAGCCATTGTTGTTTTAAATTGAATTGCTACAATTGTTGACTTGCAAATTAGGGTTTATAGCTATTAAACCTTAAAGGCCAAATTTTCGATTTCTAGGGTTTTGGATCAAAGGGTTTTTTCGAAAACCCTAGCCTCCAAAGAACCCTAATCGAAATTAGGGTTAGAGTTTTGAAAAACCCTAGCCTCCTCCCTTGTAAATTTCGAAATATGCTAGAGGATAACTAGGGTTTCTTGTTTTTTGGATAATTGTTACTTAATTAGATTAATTGGATAATTAGCCTTACCCTATTTTTCGAAATTAGAGGGATAAGGATTAGGATTAAATTAATTGATTAATTTAATTAGATAATCCTTACAAGATTTAATAATTTGATTAATAGTTAATTAATAGATAAATATTAAATCTAGTGAATTGGTTTATTTAAATTTGAATTTAACAGCTTAAATTTCGAAATTTATATAAACCCTTGAAGTTTTAAAAAGTTTTAAAACACACCTTATATATATATTATAATTAAAGGTTTAATATTATATGTATAAGAATATGGTCAGTCAAATCGCTAGTATGCCTCATTCACGAAGCTAATCTATAAGGGGGGTATAAGGAAACTGCCTATAAAATGGTAGTTGAATGGGTGTCCACTCTCACCCACCGCTTCCTTGATTAGTGGAGGGTCGTTAGCAGAACGGATTTGATAGGACAACTACTTCTCATTAAAAGTATAATGATATTAAAGAAAGTACTAGAACATTATTTTCAAAATCCCAACTCTAGTTACTTTAGGAAAAATGTGAAAAGTATGCTAATCCATGAAATTGCACATCATGCTTTATTGGTCGTTAGTGGAGCATGTGTGGTTAACCAGCACACTAAAAGGCACTAATAAAGAGTAGCAATGGGTATCTCATAATTGTCATTTTGATGGAGCGTGTGTGGTTTACCAGCACATCAATAGTTAATGATAAAGACAATGAGGTTACCAAGCACATTTGCATGGTTATTCACATCTTGTTTGTGATCCTCGGCATCCCAGTCACAAATAGAAGAGCATAATCTGAGAATAAAACATGCCATTGAATAGTTTCAATGTATCTCAAAAGAATTAGGAATTTCACTTCGTTTGTTTCGTCTAATGGTGGAATTGGTGAATCGTCATTCACCTACCTTTATGAAATTTGCACTTGGATCTCGGCATCCCATTTCTAAGTTGTGAATCTTCATAGTTGGATCCTAACCTTGATATTATATCTTTGGGTTATTCTATTAAGGTATCTTGAAATCTAACTAAAACTTTCTTTCTTTTCAGATGTCTACTCCTGGAAACACTTCTACTTCATCCTCCTCCAACCAGAACTTCTCCTTGCTCAATATATGCTCCAAAGTTGTTATGGATGGCTCAAACTGTAACGATTGGATGCGCAACATCAAGATGGCTCTTCGTTTCGACAACAAAGAATATGTTCTTGAAAAGGAGCTCAAAGAGCTTGATGAGAATGAAGCTACTCCTGAAGATCTTGCTGCCTACAAGAAACATTACGATGATGCTACCAAAGTGGCATGCATCATGGTGGCAACTATGTCCCCAGAACTACAGAGGTACTATGAGGACTACTGGCCTTTCGAGATGAACAAGGACCTTATGGAAAAGTACCATAAGCGAGCTCGTCAAGAAAAGTTCGAAGTAGTCAAGTCACTCATGGCTTGCAAGATGAAAGATGGGGAGTCAGTTGTGTCACATGTGCAAAGAATGCAACGCTACATAGAGCGTTTGGTCAAGCTCAATATTCACTTTGATGAGGAATTGGCCATTGACATGGTCTTGAACTCACTTCCTGAATGTTATGGTCAGTTTATTCTAACTTACCATTTGAACAATACTGAGCAGACCTTGGCCCAATTGCACAACTTGTTGCAGACAGCTGAGGCAGGGATGAAAGGTAAAAGTATACCCTCCACACCTACTAGTGCCCCTGTTTTGGCTATTGGACAGGGAAAGGGGAAAAAGAGGAAAGGTCCTCCCAAGCAAAACTGGAAGAGCAAGGCTCAAGCTGGGTCATCTAGTAATGGCCCAAAGGCTAAGCCCAATGGTTCCACCCCCCATGTTTCTGATCCAAAAGAGGCAGTTTGCTTTTACTGCAACCAAAAAGGGCATTGGAAGAGATCTTGCCCACAATATCTGCAAGATATCAAGGATGGCAAAGTGAAGCCATCTTCGGCAGGTATTTACACTATTTCTGCTAATAACTCATTATCTTCTCGTTCATGGGTCCTTGACACAGGATGTGGTTTTCATATCTGTTCTGATTTGCAGGATCTAAAGGAAAGTGAGGAGATAGAGCGAGGAAGGATAAACCTGATCATGGGAAACAGAAAGTCTTCACCAGTAACCAAGATCGGAGTTTATCAGCTTCTGCTTAGTAATGATGTTAGATTAGATTTAATAAATTGTTGCTATTCGTCTGAGATGACGAGAAACATTATTTCATTTCATGCATTGTTCAGACAAGGTTTTACATATTCTTTTAATGATTTGAATGGTTCAATTTCTGTTTATAAGAATGGTGTTTTTATGTTTGAAGCTTTGCCTTGTAATGGTGTGTATGAAACAGTGACTTGTGTTGATAGCTTAGGAAATAATGTACTTAATATTGACTTGTCTAATAGTGTAGACAAGGCATGCTTGTGGCATTGTCGTCTTGGACACATTAACAAGAAACGCATAGCCCAACTCCAAAAGGATGGAGTGTTGGAATCATTTGACCTAAAGTCAGATGATATGTGTGAATCTTGTCTTTTGGGAAAGATGACAAAATCACCATTCACAGGGTCTTGTGAAAGAGGTGAAGGTCTGTTGGATCTCATACACACGGATGTGTGTGGGCCCTTCAGATCAACTACAAGAGATGCTAATCGATTCTATGTGACTTTCACTGACGATTATAGCAGATATGGATATATCTACTTGATCAAGCATAAGTCAGAAACTTTTGAAAAGTTCAAAGAGTTTAAACATGAAGTCGAAAATCAATTGGGCAGAAAGATAAAGATACTTAGATCCGATAGAGGCGGGGAGTATCTTAGTATCGAGTTTAACGACTATCTGAAAGAATGTGGGATAGTCTCACAATTGACTCCTCCTAGGACACCACAGTTAAATGGTGTAGCTGAGAGGCGCAATCGAACCTTGTTAGACATGGTTCGTTCTATGATGAGTCGGGCTTCGCTTCCTATTCACTTCTGGGGGTATGCCTTAGAGACAGCCGCCCACATCCTCAATCTTGTCCCTACAAAGAAGGTTGCCAAAACACCTCACGAAATGTGGACAGGGAAAGTTCCCTCGTTAGCACATGTTAAAGTCTGGGGTTGTGAAGCTTTCGTAAGACGAGAGACTCACGACAAGCTAGCAGCTAGAAGTGAGAAATGTGTTTTCATTGGTTACCCAAAGCAGTCTTTTGGATATTTGTTCTACAGGCCTAGTGAGAACGTGGTCTTTGTAGCACGAAGAGGAGTCTTTCTTGAAAGAGAGCTCATATTCAAAGAGGACAGTGGGAGCACTATTGATCTTGAAGAAATTCAAGAGTCAGCCAATGAAGGAACCTTAGATGACACTAGCACTCAACCAGAGGAAACAGTTCCTGTTGAACCAATCGATAACTCATTACCTCTTAGAAGATCCACTAGGGTGAGTGTGCCACCTGAGTTGTATGGTTTTCATATTACTTCAGATGGTGACACATTCATAAGTGACAGAACACTGGTAAACTTAGATGAACCAGTCACTTATAAGGAAGCAATGGCAGGCCCAGAGGCTTCCAAGTGGAAAGAGGCAATGGACAGCGAGATTAAGTCCATGTATGACAACCAAGTTTGGAATTTGGTTGATAGTGCACCAGGTCGTAAGACAGTTGGGTGCAAATGGATCTTCAAGAAGAAGACAGACATGGATGGAAATGTGCACACATTCAAGGCTCGACTGGTTGCAAAAGGTTTCACTCAAACCCCAGGGGTTGACTATGATGAGACCTTCTCGCCAGTGACTAAGATTAAATCTATTAGGATATTGCTCGCCATAGCTGCCTTTCATGATTATGAAATCTGGCAGATGGATGTCAAAACTGCTTTCCTTAATGGGAAGTTGGCTGAAGATGTTTACATGAGTCAGCCAGAGGGTTTTGTTGATGCAAAGTTCCCCAATAGAGTGTGCAAGCTTGAGAAATCCATTTATGGATTGAAACAAGCATCTCGCAGTTGGAATCTTTGCTTCCATGAGAAAGTCAAAGAATTTGGTTTCTCTAGAAGTGAAGATGAGTTCTGTGTGTATATCAAAGCTAGTGGGAGTATAGTAACTTTTCTGGTGTTGTATGTCGATGACATATTACTCATTGGTAACGACGTTCCAACCTTGAAAGAAGTTAAGTCTTGGCTTGGAAAGTGTTTTGCCATGAAAGACCTTGGAGAAGCTGCCTATATTCTTGGGATTAGAATATTGAGAGATAGAAAGAAGAGACTAATTGGACTTAGTCAGAGCACATACTTGGATAAGGTACTAAAGAGGTTTAGTATGGAAAATTCCAAGAAGGGAGAGCTACCTATCCAGAGCAATACCAAATTGAGTAAGACTCAATGCCCGAGTACAGATGTTGAAATAGATGACATGAGTCGTGTACCTTATGCTTCCGCTGTCGGATCGATCATGTACGCTATGACATGTACTCGCCCTGATGTGGCATTTGCTTTGAGCATGGTCAGTCGCTATCAGGGAAACCCAGGTAGAGCTCATTGGATAGCAGTTAAGAATATACTCAAGTATTTGCGAAGGACAAAGGACTGGGTCCTTGTGCTTGGTGGCAGTGATACTTTGAGAGTAGATGGTTACAGTGATGCCAGCTTTCAGACGGATAGAGATAACTTCCGTTCTCAGTCAGGCTGGGTGTTTTTACTGAATGGAGGAGCAGTTACTTGGAAGAGTTCCAAGCAAAATACGGTGGCTGATTCTACTTGTGAATCAGAGTACATAGCAGCAAGTGAAGCGTCGAAAGAAGCAGCTTGGTTGAGGAACTTCATCGGGGATCTCGGAGTTGTTCCAACCATCCAGGAGCCTATGGAACTGTTCTGCGATAATGAAGGAGCGGTTGCCTTGACAAAGGAACCAAGAGATCATGGTAAGACCAGACATATCGACAGAAAGTACCATTTCATCAGACATAGAGTAGAAGAAGGCCATCTTATAGTAAAGAGGGTGTCATCTGAAGATAACCCAGCAGATCCTCTCACAAAGGGTCTGAGTAGGGCTAAGCATATTCAGCATGCTCGGAGCATAGGACTGAAAGATGATATTAGTTTTAGTAGTTAGATTAGTTTTTGAAACTTGTAACAAAGTAAATGTAATTGACTTTTGGTGATTAAATAATAAAGTATTATTTATAAGTTTGGCTACTACCTTTTGTCAATTGTTTATTATTGTGTTTCATTTTTGCATGTTTTACTTCCTGAATAATGAGATTATTCAAACTCCACAGTCGCTCGTACTCTTGGAAGTAAGTAGTGAATTAAGACTGTCATGAATTGGATTGCAGATTGTCTAAGGATAGACATGGCAATAGAATTGCTGCAATGTTCATGAGTACTCAGAAATTGAGATTTGAGTATTGGATAAACCCACGCTCAGAGTATTACTTCATGGAATTCATCACGAGTAATACTGAGACGATAATATCTTATAATCTTGAAACGAAGATATATGAGTTGTAATTTACAAGTCGGTTGTGCATTGGTGATACGAAAATGCATCAGTAACTTGGTGTTATAAAACGTATTGTCATGCATAATTTGATGAGTAAAAGATACAAGCATATGAGTCAACGTTTATTCGTTCCTTTTGCCCTAACAGGAAAAGCGATATCTGTGGGCCCCTCGATGATTTGGTGTTGACTTATGTGCTGGGCCCAGCCAGGACTAAATTGATGTGTTCGATTAGAAGTCCTACATCATCACAAATCAGGAATCGCGAAACATAGATTCTGGACAAACAGATTGATTACATTCCATGTCGTTTGTCTGGGGATATCAAGCAGAACGAAGGGTTATATGATCACTTATCTTAGGACACGTAACTGACTGGGTCAGAGTTCGGCAACAGCTTTTTGGAAGCTACAATTTGCTGGTCAAATTTAGAAGGCATACTAGCAATTATAGTTACAGACTTATCCAAGTGGGAGACTGTTGGATTAGGTGTCTAAGCCCATAACTATAATTGGTATGTACTTGCATTGACAGCAGCATAGTCCTTTTGGGTTGCCCTCAACTTAGCAACTGGACAAGGAAATTATGAAAGGAGAGATATTAATTTATAAGATTAATAAATTAATATATATATATATATATATATATATATATATAATGATTTATTAATATGTTAATGGATTAATATATTAATTAGAAATCATTATGTTTAATTAATTGTTAGCCAGAAATTAATCAGAATTGATTTTGGGGTTAAAAGAATTAATTATAAGGTGCAGGGACTAGTTTGCAATTATCTAATAGTTGAGTGGAAGGCTCTAGAACCCCCTTGGAAGAGGGTGGACGAAATCTTTAGGGGAAACCCTAATAATTTCGTCCATAGGGGCTTGGATAAGGCCCTTGGGTTTGCTTAGGCCCTAAGCAAAGGATAACTAGGGTTTCCCTTAAACCCTAGATCCCTCAGCTATATAAGGAGCCTCCTGGTTCATGTTTTTGGTGACTGATTCTTTGGAAGAAACCCTTGGCCGAAATTGCATACTCTCTCTCCTCTCTCTTCTACTTTCCTTCTTGCTAGTTTGGGTGTGACTCCATTAGAGGCATTACACTTGTGGTGCTAAAGCTTCCAAGAAGATCAAGATCAAGATAAAGGGAATATCAATTGTTTGTTATAACAATTGAAAGGTATGTAAACCCTAAACCCTAGTTTGTTAATTTCGAAATTAGCCTCTCTCCTCTAGGGTTCTAGTTTTGCAATTCAAAGTTGTATGTTCAATAGTTAAAACATAGATCCAAAGTAGGTTGCATGTGAACTTAGGAATTGTTTTCTAGTTTATTTGTTGTACCTAAAACCCATCAATAATAATCATATTCCTAGAAATACTTATAGGGGTTTGATCATCCTTAGTTATTTCTATAATGGCATGGTGCATACCAGTTACATATAACAAAAGATATAATAGACCTTCGAATAAGTGATCATACTCCAAAACCGCAACCAAACAAGGAACAAGAAGTAAAGGAATGATCACAGATCCAAAGTGTATGAGATCTAAGTTATATATAACCTTAGCGTATCCACTTAGTGATTGTAGATCTACTAGCAAGAATCTGTTTAGTTTTCACATAAGTTATAGTACCACAAAATACTCCTATAGTATTTTAAATGTTATGTTTGGTTCTTAACGATTGTCTGGTATGGGTGTTGGTAAGTTGATAGACTTGTTGTCCACTATGACTATCCCACGTCACATACTAGTCACTTCTCGGACGAATATAGTTGATCAGGCTATATTCTTCCCAGACTTGATTGCATATCCCAGGGCATATTCACATTGCACAACTCCTCTATTTTTAGCTTTTGTATTGTCCTAGATATGATACTATACTAGTATGTATGGATGCACTCATACTTTTAACAAGAAACTATTTATTTCTAAAAGTATAATTATTTGAAAATGTTTAATCAGAGACTTTAGTCCCAATGCATTTATAGTTTGTATATCTTATGTGGTTCGATATACTTAGTTCACTATAAACAATGCTCTGATACCAATCTGTCACACCCCCAAACGTCCGGGGGTGGAGGACTTTATGTATAGTATCACAACAACGAGTATAATATTGCTCAAAATAAATACAACCATCATAGATATAATTGAAAAAGTTACACCATAGTATGTGTTTACATGTTTCAAATCAATTACACTATGATGACAAAATGAAATGTTTGACGATTTAACGTCCCATCCTTAAAAGCTGTTGATTTCCTGTTTCACTGATTTCCTGAGAATACAAGTAGTTTTGAACGAGTGTCAAAAATTAAGTTGGTGAGTTCATAAGAGTTTTATTTGAGAAAGAAGTCGTTTCCTTGTAAAAAGCGATAGAGTATGATTCCATAAAATTCAATATTTTCTTTATTAAACACGAAATGAACGCTCCTATGTTATGCAATAATGTACCCTAGAAAGACCCGTAGATTCCTTCTATAATCACCCAATGTATATAAATTATATAAAATTTCAGTTAAATAAACCGTCGAATATAATGGGTCTGCCCTAGGTCCACAACCAAACAAGGAACAGGAAGTAAGACGGAAAATGTATTCCCCCCTGAAAACTAAAGAAAACCGGAAAATGGAACTAAACTTTCCTGTTGAAAGCTGATGTTTGAGTTTAGTTAAGTTTTTGGTGTTTTAACTTGTATTCCCCCCCTGAAAACTAAAGAAAACCAAAAAATATAGGGGTATGAACTCACGTTGAGTGATTTCTTGAAGAGTGGAAGGTCGGAGACGAGGAGTATCAAGTCAAGAACACTTGATGAACACGTGAAAGCATGGATGATCCTAAGAACGATTCTTTGGTGTTAAAATGTGTGTAGATGATCCAAGAGTGTTAGGAAAATATGGAATAACACTTGAGTTTAGATGAAATACTTACCAAAAAGTGAAGTAATAGCTCAAGAACACTTCAAAAGTGTGGCTGGAAGTTGAGAGAAAAAGAGGCTCTCTTGATGGTTAAGGAGTGTATATGTGTTTTATGGAGAGGAAAATGATCAAGGAAATCCCCAGGCATTTATTTATATGAAGGATTGCTGGAGCAAGTGGCTAGGATGAAGGGATGTTTACCTTGATGTGTGTGATGTGGATAAGGGTGGACCATTGAGAAATTGACACATAAGTGCAAGTGGATACACTTGACCCACTTGTAACATAAAATATCCTAAGCCATTTTCTTTATTGTAAAATATTGATTTATAATTAATAAATCCTTGGGATGTGATCAAAATATAAGTTTAGGGAGTTTAAAATGATAAAAAAATGAATTTGGTGAAAAATTCCCGTCAAAAACGTCAAAAATGGGCTTAAAAGGCGAAAGTAGTCGAAAACCGGAAAAAAGGAGTGAATCGGCGAAAATCTGAGGTCAGGAGGCGAAGCTCGGTCCTTGGGTGCTTAGAACCGAAGGTTGGTTCGGTCCATGGTGCTGAGAACCGAAAGCACGTTCGGTCCGAGAAGGGTTCGGTTGCGTGGGTAGGACCGAGAGGCACTTCAGGAATCCGAACCGAAAGTACAAGGAGCCGAACCCGAAGGTGACTTCGGTCCTATAAGGGTAGTTCGGTTCTTTAAGCTAGTTTCGATCCAGGAGGCTTCTTAGGGTTTCGGTTCCTAAGAGGTTTCGGTTCCTTAGAGGTTTCAGTTCTATAAGGCTGATTTTCTGTTTATCTTCCCGTTTCGAGTTGTTTTTAACTAAATTAAGGGTCGGGATGCCCCGAGTGATTATAAAAAGTTGGGAGAGATTTTGAGAGAGATTTGGGAGAGATTTCACACACTTGGAGAGATTTCACATACTTGGAGAGATTTGGGAGAGATTTCACACGCTTGGAGAGATTTCCCATACTTGGAGAGATTTGGGAGAGATTTCACATACTTGGAGAGATTTCACATACTTGGAGAGATTTGGGAGAGATTTCACATACTTGGAGAGATTTGGGAGAGGTTTCACATACTTGGAGAGATTTGGGAGAGGCTTTGTTTGCGGCCTTTGCGAGTGTTTTAACTTCGAAATGCAAGGTTTGTAAACCCCGTGTTGCCTCGTTATGAGCGTTATACGCCCCCAAAGGGTATGTATTAATGTTTTATTGAGTTGTTTCCATCAGTTACTCTGATTAGGGTTTAGATTTTTTTTTAACACGTGAAGACTCAAAGTGATACTTTGCATAAAGATAGTGTGTTGTATAATAGTAAGTACGATGTAAATCCTAATATACAAGAGTTAATTGAGTTGACTGGTTTGACTTGTTGACTTTATTTCACTTTGACTTGACCGGAAATTGCCGGTTGTCACATATTGTGATTCCTAAGTCTTTCATTTTAGAAACACATTCCAAGAACGTATCGTGTCATTCCTAAGTCTCATTAATACAAGATTAGGAATGTCACTTTGCTCCCACTAGTTATTAGTAAACACATATGCTCTATTCATTTTGATATAAAACCATAACTTGCGGTTTTATATTAAAATGATGATTGCAACCTTGAGATGTTTGTTGTATATACACAAGGGATCTCAAGCTTTATACATTTTGTTAGATAACATGGATTAAGAAATAATCCAGGCTAATCTATATAGATATCTTCTAGTAGTTGTCTATTAAGAAAAGCGGTCTTTCTTGAAATCTATTTGTTTTATCTCATATTAAGAATATAATTTATAGTAAATAATATCCTTGTTGATCGAATCATAGTTACTTGTGAAAAATGTTTGATCATAGTCAATGTCATGAGTATGATGAGAACCATAGTGAATGACATGAGTATAAGAAAATCCTTTTATAAGTCTTACTTTAAATGTGTATAAATATCCATGCAATGGATTCTTTCTAGAAGAATAACTTACTACTTCTAGCTTGGCTATAGGAAGGAAGGTTAATCAAGACCTTACTTGATTATTAAACATGGATTACATCTCATTTTCTTAACTCTAAGTCATTTATCATATTTGAGATCTGATATAGAATTTTTTTAGTTGATGTATTTTCCAGAAACCATCAAGAAAAGATCATCAATGAGAGATTTCACATTTCTCAAGTCATGGATGATTTCTACAACTAATGTGAACAATTTTTTCTTGTGAAATTATTCAAGTTTAAAAATGCCATGTGTCACACCCCCGAACCGGGTCGACATATAAATGATACGTGGCAACCAAACATCATACATTACAATATACCAACATTCATTGTTTAAAATTGGACTTGTTCTTCCATTACACTAAAATAACATAAAGTATGATGTCTCAAAAAGATAGCAAAACACCTAGCTACAAAGCTCAAGTACCTGTTCACTGAGTCCCTGAGAATACAAGTCATTTTGAAAAGTGTCAACATAGAATGTTGGTGAGTTCATAAGCATATTTGTATGAAAACTCTGTAAAATCTTTGTTACTAATAATTTGTAAAACTCGAGAAAATCCAATATTTTCTATAAACGTAGTTTGTGAGTCTCGTTCCAAAATCGTGTATAATTGCATGCATGTTCTTTGTTTTTTCCTTTGCTTGTATTTGAAAAGAGTGCGTTCCTACAAAATCGTATATTTTCTATATAAAAAAGAGTTGTAGTCTTAAAACCCTAAGTCAGGAGTGGTGAAATTAGTTTGCAAAATAGACGAAACATAGTTGTGTATTTTATAAAACTAGTAGCGTGTATATCCTTCGTAAATTCGAATAATGTTGTTATTCTCTATGTGAGTTGTTACAACCATGCGAATATGACTAATGCGCCTGTCTTGACGTTCTTCAGGCGTCGGTTTCTAAAAGATATTTATCACCCTAGAATGGCCCGTCTAGCTGTAGCGAATAGCTCAGGTGTGGGGGTGTCGACCCCATATAGATCCATACACAATTACCTTGATCTCCCTCCAGGAGACTTTGGTTATAACTACAGGGCTTACAGTGTACGCTATGTAGGTATGATGAAGGAGTATCTCACAAAAGCCTCAACAAAATTTTACGTGAATTTATAGAATAAAGCATACGACGTTCTTAGGGTAAATTCATGACTGCGGTTTTATGACACGCGTTTTACAGCTTTATGACAAACAACTTAACACTTGTATTATTAAAAGATTTTTGATGGACAGATTATGACACACGAATAGCTCAGGTGTGGGGGTGTCGACCCCATATAGATCCATACACAATTACCTTGCTCTCCCTCCAGGAGACTTTGGTTATAACTACAGGGCTTACAGTGTACGCTATGTAGGTATGATGAAGGAGTATCTCACAAAAGCCTCAACAAAATTTTACGTGAATTTATAGAATAAAGCATACGACGTTCTTAGGGTAAATTCATGACTGCGGTTTTATGACACGCGTTTTACAGCTTTATGACAAACAACTTAACACTTGTATTATTAAAAGATCTTAAAACTCTGTTTTGCTTATATTAATTTTATTTATAACGATATTTATAAATACTTACTAATAGCTTGTTAACCTACAATATGTGTTGTAAAAGTAACAAAATACTCTAGGTTTTACATTTGAAATAGTACAACCTTTTACAATTATTTTACTAATAAAAACTATATCTTAGTAAATTATTCAAGAGTTATTGTGGGTTTTTAACACACCAAAAATTTGTTTGAAGTATTTTGTAGCACCAAAATACTCCATTTTTGTTGTGACTATAACTTGTTACAATTTACACAAAATTACATAATACCTTGAAATTTATCATATTTCCACAATTTTACAATTGGCAGTGGTAAAAGTTTATATAACAAAAAATTTACCATTTTTGAGTGTAAACTCTCATATTTGCCATTTCACTTAGTAACTTGTTTCATTTTCAACTTGATACCAAAATATGTGGAATTTACACCAAGATAACTTTGTTCCAACCACTTGAGACTTCGTGAACTCTAGAGTTTAAGGAGTATTAGCATGAAATAACCATATTTCAACACATATAAACATATAAACATACAAGTGCATGCAAATATCCAAGGATTTCAAACAAGAATTGACTTGTATTCCGCCCCCCCCCCCCACAAAAGAATAAAAACTTGAAAAAAGTGGGGTATGAAGCTCACCTTGGGTGTATCTGAAGTGATGAGATGAAAGCTTTGAGCCTAAAACACTTGGAGTGTTTGATGAAATTCTTGAAGACTATGATACCCTAAAATTGTTAACACATAAGATCATGTGTAAATGGGAGGATATTAGCAAGATAAGGTGTAGAATCACTAGCCAAGTTTGAATTATTTACAGGGGTTTAGGGAAATGCCTTGAAGAAATTAGTATTTTAAGAACTTGAAGCTTGAACTCTCAGAGAGCAAATTTGGGATTTCTTAGTAAGTGAATATGAAAAATGTGATATGGAAGAAGGGGTTTTCGCCAATATAAGAGAAGGGAAAGATGAATTGATGGTTGCTTAGATTACTTGAGGATAAAGCCTTGTTATTTGATAGTTAATACGTGTTTACCCGTGATTGCCTTGAAAATGGGTGAAATGTCCCACCCTAAAGTCAAGTATACTAGCTTTTTCTCTATCCTAATCCGTAAACACCTCAAAACATTCAATAATGGTCGTAAACACATGTGTTTACGCCCTAGGATGGTTTTCTCTTTGAGTTTTCACCCAATATGTGGTCCACCAAGGGTGTTTACACCCCTAAAGTTGGTTTTCTTTTTGGTTTACGGCCAAGGGTGGCCCAAGTAAGGGTGTTTTCCTCCAAGATGTGGTCTACCATGGGGTTTACACTCCTAAGGCCTTTCCTATTAGTGTTTTCGCCCAACACATGAGTCACCAAGGTAGTTTTCGCCCATGGTGGGGTTTCATGTTACAATCCTTTGGAAATTTGTTTAATATATGTTTAATTATTGGATTGTCAATGTTAATTACAATCGTGGCTCTTCAAGGCTTATGCATATACCTCTATATATATATATATATATATATATATATATATATATATATATATATATATATATATATATAGCTTATAAACTTAATGCTCATATGACTTTCAAATGTTTTACTGCAATATGGTTATATCTTATATTGTGGATATACTTGTATTCAAGACTCCTTACACTAGGTTTGACCCAAATTTTTCTAGTTGTGACATCATCCCCCCGTTAGAGGGAATTTTGTCCCGAAATTTGTTCTAAAGTGGCGTTCATGAAGTCGGGAAGAGGTGTGGATACTTTCGCATCATCTGGTCCTCGCACTCACAGGTGAACTTCGGTCCTCTTTTGGCATTCCACCAAGGTTTCACAATGGGAATGCAACTTTGTTTCGTTCGTTTCACTTCTCTATCCATAACTTCCACAGGTTCTTCGAAAAAGTGAAAGTTCTCATTTATTTTGATCTCATCAAGCGGAACAACATGAGTTTCATCACATAAACATTTATTTATGTTTGACACATGAAATACGAGGTGTACATTGTTGAGTTCTGGTGGTAACTGCAGCTTGTAAGCTACCAGGACGATCTTGGCGAGGATCTCGAAGGGTCCGATGTATCTTGGATTCAGTTTTCCCCACTTTCCAAAGTGTATCATCCCTTTCCAGGGAGAGACCTTTAGTAATATGTGATTGCAACTTGAAATTCCAGAGGTTTTCGTCGTCTGTCAGCGTACCCTTTCTATCGATCTCTGGACGCCTTGAGTCTTTCTCTAATCTGGACAATCTTCTCAGTGGTTTCCTTGATCATCTCGGGTCCTGTAAGAGTGTTATCTGATACATATCCCTTTGCCAGTTGGGTGTCTCCTACCTCAGCCCAACAGAGAGGTGATCGCCATTTTCGCCCATAAAGGGCCTCAAAAGGAGCGATTTTGATACTTGTGTGATAGCTATTATTGTACGAGAATTCCACCAGTGGCAAGTGGGCATCCCAAGCCTTGCCTAAATCTATCACACATGCCCTTAACATGTCCTCTCATGTTTGGATAGTCCTCTCACTCTGTCCATCAGTCTGGGAATGGTAGGCGGTGCTCATATCGAGCTGAGTTCCTAACGACTTGTGTAGCGACTTCTGAAACCGAGAGGTAAACCTACTATCTCTGTCCGAGATAATAGATATTGGCATGCCATGTAATCTTACCACCTCCTTTATGTAGATACATGTAAGTTTCTCCATTTTATACGTTTCCTTTATTGGTAGGAAATGGGTGGATTTAGTCAACCGATCGACAATCACCCAAATGGCATCCCGTCCATCTGCCGACTTAGGCAATTTGGTTATAAAATCCATTTTGATTCTCTCTAATTTCCACTTAGTTATCTCCGTTTGTTGAAGGAGTCCCGAGGGCTTTTGATATTCTACCTTCACCTTGGCACAAGTCAGGCACTTGCCCACATAGGTAGCAATTTTTTCTTTCATATTTGGCCACCAATTTTGTTGTTTGAGATCCAAGTACATCTTTTCGGACCCCGAATGGACAGAGTATCGTGTCTTGTGTGCTTCATTCATGACTACGTCTCTGAACCTTCCAAATTTTGGGCTCTAGATCTGGTCCATGAGGTAGTATGGTCTGTCTTCTTTGATTGTGAGATTCTTGTCCATTCCACACAAGGCTTCGTTTTCGATGTTCTCCGGTTTCAAGGCTTCCAATTGAGCCTCCTTGACTTGCGAAGTCAAATGGGAATTGATGGTCATCGTTAGCATTCTTACCCGACGAGCCGAGTATTCCTTTCTACTTAGGGCATCGGCCACCACATTGGCCTTGCCCAGATGATACTTGATCTCACACTCATAGTCATTCAGCAGCTCAACCCATCGTCGATGTCTGATGTTTAATTCTTTTTGGTCCAGGATATGCTGGAGGCTTTTGTGGTCTGTGAAAATGGTGCACTTTGTCCCATAGAGGTAGTAACTCCAAATTTTTAGAGCAAAGACCACAGCTCCTAGCTCGAGATCGTGTGTGGTATAACTTACTTCATGGATCTTTAGTTGTCTGGATGCATAGGCTCTGACCTTCCCACGTTGGATAAGCACACAACCTAACCCCTGATTTGATGCATCACAATATACCACGAAATCTTTTGTTCCCTCTAGAAGAGACAACACCGGAGCATTGCAGAGGGCTTGTTTCAGGGTTTGGAAAACAACTTCTTGTTTTGCACTCCAGGTGAAGGGTACACCCTTATGGGTTAGAGCGGTGAGTGGCTTGGCGATCTTGGAGAAATTCTGAATGAACCTCCTGTAATAACCAACAAGGCCCAAGAATTGCCTGATCTCCGTTGGTGTTCTCGGTGTTGCCCAGCCCTCAATTTCTTTGATCATGGATGGGTCTACATGTATTCCCTCTTCACTGACCATGTGTCCCAGAAAGTCCACTTTGCGAATCCAGAACTCACACTTGGAAAATTTCGCGTATAGCTTTTCCACCATTAGGGTCTCCAGAACCTGCCGTAGATGTTGGCTGTGTTCCTCCTTGCTTCAAGAATAAACCAGTATATCGTCGATAAAGACTATTACGAATTTGTCATGGAAGGGTCGGCAGACTCGGTTCATTAGGACCATAAATGTTGCGGGTGCATTCTTCAGACCGAAGGGCATTACTACGAACTCGAAATGACCGAAGCAAGTTTGGAAAGCAGTCTTGGGTACATATTTTTCTCGGACTCGCAGTTGGTGGTATCCGGACCATAGATCTATCTTGGAGAAGTAACTAGCTCCTTCTAACTGGTCAAATAGATCATCGAACCGTGGAAGAGGGTATCAGTTTTTGATAGTGACCTTCTTTAACTCCCGATAATCGATGCACATTTGGAAAGATCCGTCCTTCTTTTTGACAAACAACACTAGAGCTCCCCAAGGTGAGAAGCTCGGTCTTATGAATCCTTTTTCTAGCAGTTCGCTCAATTAGCTATATAGCTCTTGCATTTCTGCAGGGGCTAATCTATACGGCGATTTGGAAATTGGAGTGGCTTCAGATACTGGGTCAATTCGAAATTCGACCTGTCGCTTAGGGGGTATTCCCGAGAGGTCTTTAGTAAATACGTCTGGAAAATTACATACCTCTGGGATATCCTTGATGTTCTTTCCCTCTTTCTTTTTGTCCACTACGTGGGCTAGAAAGGCATGATTCTTTTTATGCAAGCACTTTTGTACTTCAATGCACGAGATGAGATGAAGGTTTGTACCGGGTTTATCGTCATAGATAAATAGTGTTTCGTCGGTGGGTAGGTGAAGGCGAACGGCCTTCTCGTGGCACATAATATCGGCATGGTGGGGGCTTAACCAATCCATACCGATGATCACATCAAAGCTTCTAATATTAACCGGCATGAAGTTGATTTGAAACGAGTGATTATTTAATGTTAACGTGCACCCTATGAAAATTTCCTTTGTTGTTTCAGTTTTCCCATTATCCATTTCCACCGTGAAGGTTTCGTTTAACTTTTGGGGATTTTGGTTCAGTAAGTGTTTAAATTTATGACTCACAAAACTTCGTTCTGCCCCACAATCGAATAAAATGGATGCATAGATGTTGTTGAGGGGAAACGTACCAGTGAGTACGGCCGGATCCTGCACAACCTCCCCTTGTCCCATTGCTAAGACTCTGTTGTTTTCCTTGGGACATTTCCTTTTATAATGGTCGGTCTCTCCGCACCCATAACATGCATGACTTTCCCCGACATTTTTAGGTTGGATGTTTTGCTGTGGCTGTGATCTGTAATACCGGGCGATGTGCGTTTTTCGATTGCAGTTGGTGCATTGTAAGTCTCGGCATGCACCGCTGTGGTGGAAACTGCATTTGTGACACTTTGGTTAAGTGCCTGCGTATGGCCTTGCAGGTGTCGGTGTGGTTGTTGATGGTGTGGTATGAGTGGTTGCAGCATGAACTGCTACGGTTTGTTGCTTCTTAGATGATTCTTGAGTCCGTCGCCCTTTTCTTTTGTTTCCCCTATTTTTCTTGTTGTTGTCCTCCTTCTTTGCTTCGGCGCCGGAAGTCTTCGTGCCCCTTTTATCCCCATGGTCGTACAACTTTTGCGCAAGGCGCTTAGCACTATCAAATGTTGAGGGTTTAACATCCCAAAATCAAGACCCAAAATTTCTGTTTTAAATATATTACTTGTAAAAATAGTTAATGGAAAACAGCATCGTAGATGGTCAAGGTTCAAGCTTTTTACCTTGAATGAATTGAGAATGGAGCAAAACCTCTGGATCTTCTTGTTTCTTCTGGAATCCCCAAGCTTTTACTTTCTCTTCAAGCTTGAAAATCTCCACAAGCACACAAAATGGCTCAAGATTACTCAAACAAGGTTAGGGTTTCGATCTAGGTCTTCTCTGAGTTGGGAGGGACAATGGAGGCTGGGTTGGGGCTTTATAAAGTGTTTAAATAGGGTGCAAACCCCAAATATTAGGGTTTCATCCAGACAGTCCTACTCGTCGTGTCAGTCACCCGACTCGTCGAGTAGGTCACTTATCCACCCGATCAAAAGTTGATTCTACTCTACGAGTTGGGCCTCCAACTCGCCGAGTCCCAGAGCAAAACATGAAGTTACTTGAATTTAAATACGTACCAGGAACCGGGTGTTACAGCGGGGTTCGCAGCAATCACATTTCCTTGAATTAGAGGATTTAACCCCCCAAATAATGCGTTCAACCTTCTTGCCCTCAGAAGTTATCATCCCCGGGCACATGAGTGATAGCTCACTGAACCTGGCAATGTATGCTTCAATGTTGGAGTTCTGCACGGTAAGATTCCACAGTTCTTGTTCGAGCTTTTGTACTTCACCTCGGGGACAATACTCGTCCAACATCATCGTTTGGAAGTCTTACCATGACATAGCATTTGCGACTGGGAGGTTTAGGGCCTTGACATGGCCGTTCCACCATGAAAGAGCCCTGACAGAAACGTACAAGCTCCAAATCTTACATTGCTTTCATCTGGACACCCGCAGATTTCGAAAACAGACCCGGTCTTTTCGAACCACCGTGTGAGAGCTATTACACCCCCACTTCAATTAAATGACTTCAGTTTTCCATTGGTGAAGTCTTAGTAGGTGCATGTTGTTTGGTGCCCTTAGTTATCCGCGTGGTTGGAACTTCCCATCGTATTTCTGTTACCCCCTCAGTTTGTGCCCTGGTTGATGTGTGCTAATGTTGCAGTAACTGCAGCTGAGACTGCTGCCTGGAAAGCAACAGAATTCATCTCTGGTGGAGGCGGTGTTGTCATAGTGTTTTTGTGAATATATCATTTAGGCATTTCCTATTATGAGAGAGGAATGACAATGAGTTTATGGATCCCTTTGTGTCTAACGGTTACGGTGGTTCGGTTGTACTTATAATTGAAATGGTATTACATATAGTAAAAATGAGAAGAGAAAACATAGAAGATAACAACATCACAAATAAAATACATCATCGTTTCATTAATGATAACTTTTTAGTACATAATGCATGAAAATTGACCTTTGAAAGGTCGTACATAGAGAATAAAAATCTGACAGCATAACGACCCTGCTAGTAGTTTAATCACTTACACGTAGTATTGATCCTACATACATAAAGGGAAGAGAAAGGGTAGGATGATCCGTACACACCACGAGTGGTCCCAGGTGGTGCCTGTGACGAGGTAGAGGTGCCCTGATACTTAGCCAATCGGCGCTCAGCTAATCACACTCTCGTCTCTAGCGCAACCTGCCGCTCCTGAAACTCCCGCACGAGGTCCTGAGTGCACCTCTCCACAGGCTCCACTACGACTCTCATCTGGATCATCTGGTTGGCCGTCACCTGTTCATGATCGCCAATATCCCTGGTCCGTCGGACCTTCACAGGAAGTGCTCGATCTGCTGGGCCTCCATGCTAGAGGTGGTAGAATCCCCGCTCCATGCCGAAAGGTGGGCGTTGGCCCTGGTGTCGGCTCCACCTCTCTATATCGAGTGCTGAAGGGGGAATTAGACCATTGTATCCCATCCGGTGTGCCGGCATCCTCGCCATGTTAGGTGGATTGATGACTTCGGACTCCGTGTCCGAGTCATCCTCCTCATCCTCCTCGACATCCTCGTCAATGTCCTCCTCTTCAAAATCTACTGCAGGCTCCTCGGGGTCCTCCATAGGCTCCTCGGGATCCTCCTCTATTTCTTCCTCCAGCCATCCCCAATTCCCCTGATTGGGGAAGTATGGGTCTCCTGGCAAATGGAACCCTGCCATGTCGTTTGTACTAGAATGTAAGTATAAATGTGACAACCCGAATTTTTTTTATCTTGTACAGTCATTCAATTCAATCAAAAGTCAGACTAGTTTCTTTTATCTTTTAGCACTGTTAAGGGTCTGTTTGAGAGTTTCTGAGTCTAGTGTAATATAAGAATGGATGCTAGGATGAGTTAGCTTGAGATCGGGAGGATTAATTCGAACCAGAAAACCACTCACAAAGTGTTCACGGCCGCAAACTAGGTTCACGGCCGTGAACCACCTCCTATATATATTAGATGGACCTCATTTTCTTCTCATTTCTCATCCTCCCAACCATGAACACATCCATTCTCTCTCAAAATGCTTCAACCGTGAACACTCTAAAGCCTAAAAAACGTAAGTGGTTCATCTTTAATCTTGTCATACTTGAAAGGCTACTAGATCGTAGCCTTGATTTGTCAAGTTTCATCATGATCTTCATGAACTTGAAGGGATCACGGCCGTGAACCCTTCATAGATTCATATGGACTATGAAAACCTCATGAGAACGTGAACCCTTATTAGATGCAAGGTTGGGCCGTGAACACATCATGTGGTCATTGGCCGTGAACCCTCCTAAGGACGTGAACATCCCTTTGTTTGGCCGTGAACTCCTTTAGAACAATGATATGTGATTGCAACACTTCAATGCAAGTGCTTCCTATTCCCTAAGGTGTTTCCCTATCATGATTAGTTGTTATATACACTAATTATATACATATATGTGTCATTATATGCTTAATAGGATCCGTTTGTGCTCAAGGCTTCACTTGACACTTTGCATCCTTTATCGATCTTACATTCGAATCACTCACAATTAGGTGAGTTCATACCCCCATATTTTCATAGTTTTTACTATTTTAAAGGGGGGGGGGGGGGATACAAGTCTAACACAAAGATTTTGTGTTATAAACAAATGATTTCAAATATCTTATCAAAATGGATTTCAGTTATTATCAAATCAAATATTTTTCAATGATTGTATTAAAATGACATCAAGTCACCAAAAGTATTTCAAATTATTAAACTTCTTTTAAATGATTTTATAAACTTATATTTTTCCCCAGAAATCATATTTGTATATATATATATATATATATATATATATATATATATATATATATATATATATATATATATATATATATATATATATATATATATATATATATATATATAGATAAATAAGATTTAAAAGGCTTAGGACTGATAACCTACTTTGGTTCCTTTTCCTTGTTTGGATGTGGGATTCTAAGTATCAGTTATTTGTCCGAGTGTCATTTAAATTTTAATTATATATATTTGTATATGTATATAAGTATAAAAGCTATTTTGTTAAGTACAAATACCCTTTGTAACATGTTGAGCAAAGGGTTGCATTCATGAATACTCAGTATCAATTCAGAAAGTACATATAAATTATAATAGGTATAATTTATGATTCACAGAACATTAATTCACAATTCAAGTATACTAAAGTACATTGTTTTACAAGAACAAAGGTTTGATTCAAAACCAATCAGGAGCATACATCTTTCATATACATGTTAAGAATACTAATTAAAGAACATATTGTCAATCGTTTATTTCAGAATGATTTGGTTTTCATAACTATTATACATGTAACGTTTATATGCTTTTTATGAGTCATTTGATACAGGTTGTTTAATTCATTTAAACAATATAGTTAAAGTCCTGACATTATAACCAGAATCTCCAGCCGGGGATCGATACAATGTGTGTATAGATCTATATTGGGATTGATAACCCCGCACTCAGACTGCTAGCTACAGTCAGGTATACACGCCTACGAGTGACAGTTGTTATCAACAGCTTTCAACACATTCATAGCGTTGGGTCAGGCCATCTAGTCAGTATGGTTATAATAACTCATTAAAAAGATATTAGCAACACGTTAGTGTATAATTAATTAAACATAAGTACATTTTCAAAGTACTAGTTTTACATGATACAATTTACAGTATTACATTACAGTTTACAATCACAGCTGGTGGAACCAGGCACACTCACAATTTCAAGTTTTACATAAAAGGAATACAAATACAGAACATTGTTATACAAACAGAACGGTTTTATGAGATTAAAACTACTTTTCATATATAGCAGAAAATAAAGGATTTTCTGGAACAGTTTACATATTCAAGAAACAGAAACATACTTTCAAACATAAATACTTATGCACTCACTCAACTTTATGTTGATACTCTCTTTTCAAATTACTTGTATTCTCAGGGAACCAGTAGACAGGTACTCCCCGAGCTTTTGAGAAGACGGAGCTATTTTGAGTCTTGTCTTCTTCTTTTGTATAACTATTTTGGTTTCAATATACAATGATGGAACACATGTAAATACTTATACTTTTAAAATACAGTGGTTGTTTTTACTTTGATTATTATGATGCATGTGTTGTGATACTACAAATGAAGTCATCCACCCCCGGACGTTTCCGCCGTCTGGTTTGGGGGTGTGACAATAAATAAGTAACAAGAAAATGCATGAAGATCACACATAGTGCTAAAATACTCTGATAGTATTTTAAATGTTTATGTTTGGTTCCCTAGAACTTTTAGGTATAATGTTGGTAAGTTTTTAGATTCGTTGTCCACCTCGATCACTCCCAAACACATGTTGGTCATATTTCGAATAAATATAGTTGATCAGACTATATTTAGTCCAAATATGATTACATAACTCCCCGGGTTTAATCTCGATACACAACTCCCCTAAAGGCTTTTTATTTGTTTCACGTTATGACACCGATCATCAAGTACGTATATTTTTAGGCAGAGTGTTTTTAGTCCCATTATATTTATATTTGTATATATTTATAAACAATTCTCTCATACCAATCTGTCACACCCCCGAACCGGGTCGGCAGAAACGTCCGGGGGCGGGTGACTTCACTTTGTAATATCATATCAATTGAATATAAATGATACGTTGAAACCAAACACCATACATTACAATATACCAACATTCATTGTTTACAAAGTTGACTTGTTCTTCCATTACACAAAAATAACATAAAGTATGATGTCTCAAAAAGATAGCAAAACGCCTAGATCCAAGGCTTGAGTACATGTTCACTGAGTCCTTGAGAATACAAGTCATTTTGAAAAGCGTCAACATAGAAGGTTGGTGAGTTCATAATCATATTTGTAAGAAAACTTTGTAACATCTTTGTTTATAATAAGTTGTAAAACTCCAGAAAATCCAATATTTTCTATAAAAGTAGTTTGTCAGTCTCGTTCCAAAGTCGTGTATAATTGCATGCATGTTTTTTGTTTTACCTTTGCTTGTATTTGAAAAGAGTGTGTTCCCAGAAAATCCTATATTTTTTTGTATATAAAAGAGTTGTAGCCTTAAAATCCTAAGTCCGGAGTGGTGAAATTAGTTTGCAAAATAGACGAAACATAGTGTGTATTTTATAAAACTAGTAGAGTGTATATCCTTTGTAAATTCAAATAATATTGTTATTCTCTATACCAGTCGTTACAACCATGCTAATATCACTAACGCGCTTGTCTTGACGTTCTTCAGGCATTGGTTTCTAAAAGATATTTGTCACCCTAGACTAGCATGTCTAGCTGTAGCGAATAGCTCAGATGGGGAAGTGTCAACCCCGTATAGATATATACACAATTACCTCGCTCTCCCTCCAGGAGACACTGCTTATAACTACAGGGCTTACGGTGTATACTAGGTAGGTACAGTGAAGTAGTATCTCACAAGAGCCTCAACAAAATTTTACGCGAATTTATTGAATAATGCATACGACGTTCTTAGGGTAAATTCATGAATGTGGTTTTCTGACACGCGTTTTACATCTTTAGGACATACAACTTAGCACTTGTATTATTAAAAGCTTTATGATGGACAGATTATGAAACGTGAATATTCCTCTCGTAAAACTTTGTTTTGCTTATATTAATTTTATTTATAACGATATTTAAAAATAATTGTTGAGAGAAAAACTATTGAGGAACACTTGGACAAATGTTAGTACAAGTTATATACTGCGGAATGAAGTTAATCTCAAAGGATCATAAAGCTCAACAATAATAAGAACTTAGGGTTGTTAGAGTTGTTAGTTGCAGAAATATAAGTGCGAAAAGTAAAGGAAATGTAAATGACAACAAGTTATATATCAAGTAAACACTAAGCTGATTCTTAACAAGGTTTGCATTCAAACCGAGTTAGTTTACATGATCAGCTTAAAGTGAATGAAGTTACAAAGACTTGCTCCAAAGGAGATATGAGAGTTTGATCTTAATGTATTTGAGAGTAAGTTCAGTAAGATCTTGAGAATGAGAAGATAGGAATACAGAGAGAAATTCAGATATTAACAGAATGGAGATATGTATTCATTCATAAATTTGAGTGCTCTATTTATAGAGACTCGAGAAAATACATAGAGAGTAAAAAAAGACTAAGCATCTAACTCGCAGTGACTATGAATGCTCACTGGGTAATACAATGTAAATAAGTAAGTCAAAAAACAAATTAACTACTCTTTGTTGTGGATGAGGACACTACGGATGACTTCTTCAAAGAGATTGCAGATTTCTTCTACACTTGATGTTGCGGTAGCAAAAGACGGTAGACTGAAGAGATGATTTGTTGCGGTAGAAAAGATAACTTCGGATGACTTCGAATAACAAGTTTAAGAGGGTCACTTTCTTGATTCAACAATGTCCCCCTAAGTTACCTCTTCAACTTCACTACTTGTTAAGCTTTAGAAACATGATCAGCAACCACCAAAACTTTCTCACTTGACCTAACCAGGTGATCCTTCTAGTAATCTCAAATTTTACATCATTTGTTGTATGCTTTGTCCTCTAAACCGAATCCAAGGTGACTTCTAGTTGCCTGCGGGTTAGACGGTGCATATCAGTGATGGGGATGAAGTATTTAACATTGCTGTTGACTCTCTTGAACACAACTTCCAGTTCCATAAAGTTGGTTGCTCCTAAGGATCGATCTTGATATCCTTCAGTGAAGACATGTGCTGGATCAGGTGCTGGAAGGTTGAGTTTTTGAGCAAGGGCTAGATGAGTGTCCGCATCAATCTTGGCAAAGTCACACAATGTGGACTTAAGGTACTCACAAGCCTTTTCATATGCAATTATCATCTTTGGATGTTTCTCCGATTTGATTTGAAACACCCTGGCGATCAGAAACACCACCTCCGGATTCATACAGGGAAAGTCTGCTTGAGTCCTGATATAATCGGCTTCTCTTTTGGTGAGAGTGTACTGGACAAAGTCTGTCTTGATAAATTTTCTAATCTTGTAGCTCTTGAATGCGGAGGGTCTATCATTAGACCAAATACTTTCAAAATCTGATCCATGCTTAGCGTGAAATCGGCTGAGTCGTTCAAATTGAAGAGGCAATTTTTGGTCATCAGGTAGACTGCGGTCAAAGGTTTCAAAGACAGTCATGAATTTGGCATTGGGAGAGACTGGGATATCCCAATATCCATCCGAGGGAGGTTCTGAATAGGTCAGAACTGGCCTTTAGTCTTCATCGAGCAATCTTCTTGAAGGATTAACCCAGGAATTAAGCAGGGTTTCATCCATAGTCATGTCAAAAACATGATCTCTCCAGGTCTGTTCAGAAAACTTTGCAGATCTCCAGTCATGTTTCCTTTGAAGAGGGGCAGGAGAGTCAGTGGAGTGAGCTGATAACATTGAAGATGCCAAATTTTTGAACTACAGAGGAGTTTCTTGACGAGGAGGGGATTGATGTTATTCTTGTTCTGAGGAGTTTGGTTGTGGAGAATGATGAGATTTCACTGGAGATTGCATCGGAGTTGTTGGTTTGGTAGAAGGTTGCGGTGTTGGTTGCTGAATTTCAAATCTTTGCTGAGAAGGCTAAGATGTACCAAAATGGGATGGACCAAAATTTGGTATAGGAATAGCTGTTGTAGATTGATGGTGTTGCGGGTTCGAGTGTTCACTAACCCCTTTTGAGGAAGTAATAACTTGTTTCTCCATAAACCATTTTCTGAGGCCATCAATCTTCGAAATTTTTTGATTAAACTGAGACTTGATCAATTCGGAGATTTGATCATTGGAGGGGACATCAGCGTTGAACAACATGTTGTATAACTCTTTGATTAACCACAAGATCTCATCAACACTGGAGTTAGCCGTGAGAGAATGTATCAGGCCATTGATTGTTTCTTGGAGTACTGAGAGAGATAATTCGTATGCGTTGTGCGTTTCCTGGACAAGGTTATGAGAGTTGGTAGCTTGACGGTAAAGAGTGGACATGATCTCTTCTTTGATTGTTTTCACCTCTTGAATAAGAGTTTCAGCAGTTGACATGAATTGTTTGTGATCCGCAGTACGAGAATTATTGAGGGCTCGAATACCCATCTCAACCATCAGTGAGATTCTTTCCGCAGCCAGATGTTCTCTGCTAGGGACTGCAGTCCAGTAATATCTGATTGTTGCGGTTGAGAAGTTGTGACTGCAGCCAAAATCTGGTCGACTTTAGACTTTAGGGAGAGAAATTCCTTTGGATATACTGCCAGCTTCTTCTTTTTCTTCTTTTCTTTAGGCTTGGAGGTGGAATTTTGGGAGCCACTTGACTCTTCTTCTTCATCAAAAATCATTATAAAGTCATCTGAGCGAACAGGCTGATCGATTTCATCAACTTTTACATCATCAAGTCCAAACAACGAATTTGAACTGATTTCGATTGCGGTGCCATCGACATTGGAGTCATGTTTTTCAGCAGAGGGAGGGGGCCTAGAAGGGCCAGCTCCTCCTTGAAGAATTTGAGCTTGTTTCATCGTATCTTCCATCTTGGACATCCGTTATTGAACCTTGAGAATATCAGAAGCATTTTTGGCGTTGTTGATAGCATCTGCCTAGTATTTGGCTAAGGTCTAAATTTATTGTTCCTTCTGCTCCAGTTGCTGTAACACCAGCAAAAATTAGGTCAAAAATAAATATGTTCAGTAACCATAATTGAGTATACTAAGTGGTAGATATCGTAACAAGGTTTCCAAAAATATAAGGAACACTAAAATCCGAGTTATAACGAAGAAGTTATGACCAACCGAAGATCCGCGACAATACCGGTAAAAAACTATTAAGCAGAAAACGCGAAATTTCAATAAAATACTTTTTAACCTTAAGTATCTAAATGAAAGTCGTAGATATCCCAAAACCGTAAACATACATAAAAAGAACGCCCAAATCTGACTTCATATTAGGAAGTTATTATTTTTCGAAGTTTCGGACATAGCGGTAGACAGCTAAAAACTCGAAATAGAGATCGAGCGACTTTAAGCCAACACGACCTAAATGAGAATCGAAGATCTCGACAATAGTGATACAACGGTAAAAGTCTGACGAAAACGGGCGTCTGATGAAGAAGTTATGGATTTTTAACGGACTTTTCCTGTCCCGACCTACTAAAAATAAATATAATAAAATTTAAATTCAAAATTAGCCGACAAAGTCTAAACGAGAGTTGTAGAGCATAATCTTACCTTCGCGTCGATATAAAGAACGTCGAAAACGGAGTTCGTATGCGAAAGTTATGATCTTCTGAAGTTCGGGGCGCGAACCCCAACACTGTGTCAAAGTTCACGACGTGAAAAAGAGGTTCACGATGTGAACTCAGTGCTGACGACTTCTGGAGCCTGACAGACTGCTGTCGCGACTACGCACCTAATGACGACCAAGTTCATGACGTGAATAATCTTGGTTCACGACGTGAGACCCCAAAAATGACCCTATAAATAGAAACCGAAGGTCTCGGGTTTAGGCTGCTCATTCCTATCCTCTCTCCTACTTCTACTCTGTGTTAAGCATCCCGAGACTACCCCGAAGCCTCGGTAACACCCCTAACGCACGACGCAAGTCCCAACGACCCGAATCTCCCGAGATTTCCGAGAAATCCACTCCTTTCCGGTCGAAGTGCTGCCCGAACAAAGCATCATTTTCACCGAATCTTCACTACTACCAAGTGAGTTCATACCCCTATCACTACGTTTTCAAATACTTTTTAAATGCTTTTAAACACTTTTAATGGGGGGGGGGGGGGAATACAAGTAAACACACGGCTAAAATCGTGTGAAACATCGACCTTTTGCTATACTTTTCATACTGTTGTTTTAACTATCTTATGAAGTTATTATCATGCAAAACACCTCACAACACAACTTACCCTCCGGGGATACAATATGTTTTATAAATGAAATATGTTTTATTTATATGTTTGCATACTACATCATATCAAGGGTAACCATTTCAACTATAACGTTACGTGTATTCGACAAATCATAATTTGTTATTATGCTTTTTGTTAACACTGTAGAAAGGCTAATCGTTTTGGACATAAACATACACACTTTTGCATACGTGACTTAATTGTTCTCTTGAATTGTCAAAAGATTTTTCATCATATTACTCGTGAACATCGTTGTTAGCAATCATTTGATGTCATATGGCTTTGTTTGTACCAAACGAAAGTCCCCACCTATAACCAGAGTCTCTTGGAGGGAGAGCGTGACAAGTGTGTATAGATCTATACGGGGCTGACGACTCCGCACCATGACTGTTAGCTACAGTCCCCGGGGTGACAAATGTCAAAATTAGGTTACTGCGTCTAGTATGGTTATGAGGAACTCACAACACGCGGAAACAATGACTCATGCACGTAGTAATACATAACGCAATCATGCTCGGGGGGAGGGGGGGTAATAACTATATTATAGGGTATTATCAGCATGTTCAGAATTCAGGATAAACACTTCCACAACTAGTTTCACTTAATGATAAAACTATACACATTCATTATAAGTATGTCATATTTACTTACATTCATGGTCTTGGTTCATATAAGACTACATCTCACTTTTAGAAAAATATAGGATTTTCCTGGTTCAAATACATTCATTTTGTACAATAACAATTTACAACAACATTCTTAAGAAAATATCAGATTTTCTGAAAACAAACGCGGACTTTTCAAATGACATTCATTTACACAAATAACAGCTTATGAACTCACCAACTTAAATGTTGACACTTTTTCTTTCAAATAACTTGTATTCTTAGGGAATCGCTAAACCAGGTTAGCAACTGCTTTTGAAGACTTACGCTCAGGCGTTAGTTTAATCTTTTGGACATCATATTGTAATTGACTTTTGCAAACATGTAATACTACAATCATGTAAACTTTTCAATTATGTATATGATGGTTACATCTACTTTCTCTACTATTCATTTGTTATGATACTGTACATGACGTCCTCCGACCCCGAATGTTTCTGCCGTTCTGGTTTGGGGGTGTGACAGTTGCTTTGTTTGTTGAGCCTTTCGTGCCTGGAATGCCTTGCAAAAAGCTTCATATTTTTTCATTTCGGACTCAGTGCTTGGTTTAAACCGAGACCATGAGTCATCTGAACAATAACCGTCAAATCCTTGTGTACACATCGGGGTGTCCCCTGGGTTCGTGGATCTTGGCATGATTGTAACAGTCACGGAGTAGGAATTTGCCGAACTTCCTTGGTCTCCTTGACCCGTAATCAAGTGTGGCGTTGGTTCGATTCTGGCAAGGGCGGGATAATTTCCCTGCAATTGGTTATTTTTTTATGTGTTTGGGTGACGGAAAGAAGGATGGAGCGCAACTCCTTTGGCTCAAAGTATTGAAGGTGACTTGCCCTGGAGACCTTAGGGCGATTTGAACCAATGGGATCCTCTTGGGATCCAATTGGGGTTGTGTCGCCATGTTCATGTGAAACAGATGCACTTCCTGCATCTGAGTAGCTAGAGAGGGTTGAAGCAAATAAGCCTACGGGGGCTCCAAGGACTACCAGAGTATTTTTAGAGAATGCGGTATTTGTCGGGCCACGCATTTCGCTCTGGCTAGGGATGGTCTTCTGCCTTTTTTGTGCGAGAATTGGACCGGAGTCATCTTCAGAGTCTTCTTCAACGTTGACGAGAATGTCTTGAGAGTTGGAGGGGGAATCAGGAGCTTAATCCGTAGATTCAACAGTCTTGGATTTGCGTTTCATTGTGGATTCACCCCTTTTATGTTTTCTGTGGGGAGCTTTCTTGGATGGAACTATTTTCTTGAGGCGTTTGGATTTTGGTTGACTTGATTGGGCTTCAGTAGGGGCTGCGGAACTTGTAGGACCTTGGGTTGCGGTAGTTGCTAGAATGGATTGACTAGGATGAGGCGGGGAAGAATGGTATGGGTTAATACCATTCGTAGCCTCGATGTGATCAGTGACTTGTCAGGTTTCAAGTCTAATAGATGTCAAGATGTGTGTAGGAAATCTCCTTAAAGGTCCAAAAATTGATTGATCTTTCGAGAGAGTGTACCTTTTTAAGTCGCGTGTGGAGAAGAGATTGGTGTCTGCACCCATATTAAGCTTCACATCTTTGTGAAGATCCAAGATGCAGAGAGACCAAAAGCGTGCAAAGGTGAGTTCAGTTGGGTATTCTCGAAGGTTCTCCTTGGGAACATACTGTAGAAAATGATCCCATAGAATTTGCACGTAGTTCACTACATTCCCAGTGAAGATGCTCCACACGAGCTCCAACAGTTTGAGTCCCATGTTGTTAGTGCCTCCGATTCTGGCAGAGAGACTCCAGATCACAAAGTGGCAAACGTATTGTCATACCGTAGGGAGTTGATTTTTCTTGAATTCCTGAATCCCCTTAAACTTCTTCTGATACCCCGTTCTGGTACAGGGTTGAGGTGATGTCATTAGTGATGGGAGAGTAGAGTCTGGTTGAAGGAAGAACTCGAAGATTAACAGCTTCCAGAAACTTTGCTTTGGTCAGGATAGCAAACGAATCATCCACCAGAATCAAGTTAACTCCTTGAGGGTTTGAGTTTGGAAGAAAAGCTAAGAAGGCGCATTTGAACAAAGTGGATAGGGGAACGACATCAGTGAAGGATTTAAATGCGCTAAATAGAGGGTAAGATGATAGGTACTTGATCATCAAACAAATCGCCTCATTGTATGAGGGATGACCCTCAAAAACAGTCGTGAAATTGCTAGAGGCTATTGTCGGGGATTGATTATTGGTTGTTGATTCAGACCCAGTAGGTCGTGCAGACCCACCCGCCTTGGATTGCTTCTTTGAGATACCAGATTTCACCATTTTGAAAAGGTTTAGGAACTTACAGAAAATAGAGTGCAAGAAGGTGAAGAAGAGAAAGATCGTCTTAAGAGTTCAGAAAGCATAAAGCTTTCTTCGGAGGGAAAAAGGGTTTTTATATCACCGGATTTCAAAAGATTATTTGATTTACCCTATATACAACTGTCAATGGTAAAAACCCTTGGGTTTTAACTATTATTTGCTACATATAATTAATTTTTTAAATAGGGCATTTAATGAATGTCTGGCCCATCACCGCACGTTTGAAGAACGTGTGGTGAGGGTGTAAAATCCGTTGAATAAAAAGGAAGTTGAAAGGGATTGGACAGTTAGGGGGCTATGAGACGTGACAGGTTAAGAAAAAAGATTTCTTAAAAGATTTCTATTATGGAAAAAATATTTCTTTTAAAGGGGAATGAAACATTGTATGCTACAAAAGAATGTTTTTTTTGTTTTTATTTAATGAATAATTTTTATTAAATGGTCACCATTAAATAGCACACAAAGTTCAGGGAATTTATGAAGTGATCATTTAATGTGACTACGGATGGATTCTGATGACTGTGGTGGAATGCAGTGAAGTGAAACTGCGGTAGCAAGATCTGAAAGGAACACTTGATAAAAGATCAGAAACAACAAACAATAAAGACCCAAAGAATATAAGTATGATATATGGTTGCGGTATACAGAGTATACTTAAACCATGTATGATAGATATATTACACTAGGACCGCAACGGAGACCAGAAGTGGTCTGCGGTACCTATCAATTCAAGAAGAATTGCGGGTCCGGATTCATCATCCCTAACATTTGTAGAAAACTGTTGAGTTTTGTTGCATCAAGTGCCTTTGTAAAGACATCAGCAATCTCTTCATGAGTATTGACAAAGATCAGTTCGATGTTACCTTTGAGAATGTGGTCTTTGATGAAGTGATATCGGAGTTCAACGTTTTTCGTCTTTGAGTGGTGAAGAGGATTATGAGAAATCGCTATGGCACTCTCTGAATCACAATAAATCGGTATCCACATCATTCTGTATCCGTAGTCCATCAGTTGGGTTTTTATCCATAAGACTTGAGAACAGCAGCTGGTTGCGGCCACATACTCAGCTTCTGCGGTAGACAAAGAAACACAATTTTGTTTTCTTGAGGACTAGCTGACCAGTATTCCTGCAATAAATTGACAACCACCAGAAGTACTCTTTCTATCCAATCTACATCTGGCATGATCCGCATCTGTGAAGGATTGAAGGCTGAATTCGTTCCCTACAGGATACTACAGGCCTAGAGCTTTGCTTCCTTTCAAGTATCTGAGGATTTTCTTGACTGCGGTCAAGTGCAATACTTTGGGATCGGCTTGGTACCTGGCATATAAGCCTGTTGCGAAGACAATATCTGGTCTACTTGCGGTAAGGTACATCAAAGAACCAATCATTCCTTTATAAGTTTTGTGGTCCACTGATTCTCCCGAAGGATCAGCAGAAATCTTATATCCGAAGGCCGTAGGAACCTTGGCTGAGGAACAGTTCTCCATTGCGTATTTCTTCAGCAGTTCAGAGGTATACTTTTCCTGATGAATGAATATCCCTTGAGGGACTTGTTTCACTTGGAGTCCTAGAAAGAAATTGATCTCTCTATTCATGCTCATTTGGAACTTGTAAGTCATGATCTTTGCAAATTCATTCACCATACCCTGATCTGTTGACCCAAATATGATATGATCCACACAGATTTTGACAAGCATAAGGTGATTACCATTTGGTGCTTGCTTAAGACCATAGACTGCTTTCTGAAGCTTGAAACAATAATCTGGGAAATCTTGACTTTCGAAGCCTGAAGGTTGTTGTAAGTAAACCTCTTTTTTCAGTTCACCATTCAGGAAGGCACTTTTTACATCCATTTGATGTACTTTGATATTTTTGTGTGCCGTATATACTTAGAGGATGCGTATTGCTTCCATCCTGGCTACGGGGGCGTACGTTTCATCATAGTCAACACCTTACAGTTGACTATACCCCATAGCAACTAATCTTGCTTTGTTTCGAACGACCGCACCGAATTCCTCAAGTTTGTTTTTGTACACGCATCTTGTTCCAACAACAGTGTGACCTTTTGGCTTCGGTACTAGTTGCCACACTTTGTTTCTTTCAAACTCTGCTAATTCCTCTTGCATTGCGGCTATCTAGTCGTGTTTCATGAGTGCTTCTTTTATGGTTCGAGGCTCGACTGAAGACATGAACCCTGCATAGTGACAATGGTCAGTTAAATCTTTAGAGGGTCGATATTGTATACCTGCAGATGGATTTCCAATGATTTAACCCGCTGGGTGGTTCTTCGTCCAGACATGCAGACGAGGTTCTAGATGATCAGCGGCTGCGGTGGAGGGAATGTCTTCGATATTAGGAGACTCTTCAGTTGGGGAAGACAGTTCCCCTTCGACTTGTGAACAGTCCGTAGAAGTGTCTTGGACTGAAGGAGTTTGATCAGCATTTGAGTAAGATTCCCCCTGGATTGCGGATGGAAGTTCCCCCTGAACGTGAGATGGTTCCCCCTGGATTGATGAGTGAGTGATAATCCTTGAATCAGTTCTTGTGTCGATGTTCTCTATTTCTTCATCGTCAGAGTCCGAGGAGACATTTGATGGGAATGTGACTCTGCGGGTAGATACCGGAGCTACTTCTTCAAGCACTGGAACCTCGATGGTTGTCACTTGAACCGGAGTTGAACTTTCCCGCTCAACCGACGAGGAGGAAGTGTTGAGTGACAAATCTTCGGATAGAGTTGGGCTAGAGACTTCGGCATGTTGTTGTTCAGCTACCGGAGACACAAGAATTTCAGAGAGATGAGCAGTCTCTGTAGGGTCGAAAGGTCATCATAGTTTATTTCAACTATGTTCAAGGGACCCGAAGAGGCTGTAATATCACTTTCCAGGATTTCTTTTGTTTCACTCGAAGGAGCAGTGTTGCAGACGTAATAATCATCGAATTTTACATTGAAGCTTTCGACTATCAGTCTTGTACGTCTGATGGAAACCCTGTAGGCCACTTTGTTTGTTGAGTAGCCAAGAAAAATGCCTTCATCTGACTTTGGTGCAAACTTGTTAAGGTGATCCTTGTTGTTCATCACAAAACATCTACACCCAAAGATGTGAAAGAATCAAACTTTCGGTTTGTGATTTTTGAGGCCCTCATCAGGAGTTTTGTTTAGATGCTTGCAAATGATGCTTCAATTTTGAACAAAGGATGTAGTTGCCACTGCTTTGGCCTTGAAGTATAGAGGAAGGTTTGCAAAGTATATCATAGATCTGGCTACTTCGACCAGAGTACAGTTTCTTCGCTCTATAACTCCATTTTGATGCGTTGTGTAGGGAGCTGAGAAGTTATGACTGATGCCTTTGGAAACCAAGAAAATATTCAAGAGATGATTCGTAAACTCGATTCCATTGTCACTTTGGATTCTTCGTACTGGTAACTTGATTTGGAGTTCAATTTCGTTGATGAAATTGATCAGAACCTGCGGTGTTTCGGATTTGAGCCTCAGGAAGAAGACCCAAGTGAAACGAGTGAAGTCATCAACTATAACCAGTATATACTTCTTGTGATGGAGACTGGCTACGGTAGATGGACCGTAGAGATCAACGTGCAAGAGCTCTAAGGGTTCTGAAATTGATGAATCAATCACCAGTGGATGGATTCCCTTTGATTGTTTACCACACTCACAAGTTGGGCAGAGTGTATCGTTGTTGTACTTTAGAATGGGGAGAACTCGGACGAGTTCTCCGGTGACAATGTTGTTGATATACCGAAAGTTCAGATGAGCTAGCTTGCGGTGCGACTACCAGCTGACTTCGGATACTTCTTTGGACAGAAAACACAATTGCGGTTTCCCAATGATCAATAAGGCATCCAAAGGATACATTGTCCTTTCGTACTTAGATTTGATCAAACAGGTGCTTCTATCACTTGTCATAATGTACCAGTATTCATTATCTAACTCGACCCGATGGCCTTCTTTGCATAGTCGCCTACACTGATGAAATTATGCTTGAGGCCTTCTACGTAATCAACCTTTTGTATTAATTAGTTCCCTGTTGTTAACATATCGTAAGCTCTGATGATTCTATTGGCATTGTTGCCGAATGTGACATTTCCACAGCTACATATAGGCCTGAAATCCCGAAGGTATTTTAACCTTCCGGTCATGTGCAAGGAGCAGGCACCATCGATCAACCACTCCTCTTCTTGTTCCTCCTTGCACATTGCCTGAGAAATTACAAAGTTACTTTGGGCACCCAAACAAGTTTGGAGCCCGGGGTTACAAGTGAATTCTTCTTCTTAGGTGCATGAGCGGGGATTGTAGGGACATGATTTGTGTCAATCGTGAGACCTAGACCTGAGTGTTTGTGAACTTTTGGAGTGTTACAAGGTTTTGGAAAGTTACGAGGTTGGACTTGAAATGAATTTTTCTGATGGTAAAATCGAACGGAAAGATTTTTCTCATTCATCCAGACACTTTTCTTGGTCAGTGGTCCAGAGGGTGTAGCGTGAGTCTTATGACCAGTCCAAGAGTGAGTTCTGAAAGTTATGACTGTGGTGCCCTTGGGATTTGAAAAAGTGTGAGCACGTGAAGGCCTCCTAGGTTGTGTTCTTTTGAAAACTTGATGTGACTTAAAAGGTGTAGAATTTGGTAAAATCCCTTTCCACTTTGGGTCATCCAAGGAATAGATTTTAAAACGATACCTTCGAAAAGACTTAACTCTCTTTTGGGATTTGTTAGAACAGTTAGAAAGTTTTTTTGGTACTATACATTCCTCTTTGTTTAATTCCTTGATTGTAGTGTTTTTCGAATACTAATTTGAGACAACAGGTTTTTCAGGACTCATTTGGTTTGAAACTTTGGCATGTTTTTTGTTTTTGAAAATTATTTCCTACTTTTTACTATGAGATCTAAGTTCCTCATTGAAAGCCATTTTTGCATGAGTTTTTGGAGAACCGCAGTCAGTGATGTTCAACTGTGGTTTCCTGGAAACATTTGATTGTTTTTGAAAACGAGGGCTTGAGTCATCTGAACTAGAAGACTCTGGACTTAGAGAACATTGACCGTATTCAAACTTTTCTTTGGGCAACTCATGAAGAATTGGTTGAATAGTCATTGTGCTTTTGACTACGGTCTGCGGTAAAAAAGATTGGACTACCGCAGAGTAAGTCAAAGATGCTTCCTTAGTTGGACATTTTATGGAAGGCAATTTGGATGACTGGGATCCGAGACTGCAAAGAATGGGACTGCGGTCTGAGGACGAAGGTGTAAAGTTTACAGTTTCATCCGGTCCTTCCATAAGATTTTCTGCATCAACAGCTGAAGAAGCCTGAGAGTTGGGATATATTGTGCCAATGATGGGTATTTGATCACATAAATGATCTGAGGTTTCAGAAAGAATTTCCTCGATGACACAATTACTTCTCAGATTATGAAGTCTACCGAAGTGGGTTTTAATGTCTTCAGGGAATGTTTTGTCATTAACAGGGAAATGAAATTGTCGATCCTGTGGGACATATGGACGGTCTTTGTTAAATCGGGGTGACGAATCCTTTTCGGTGGAATACCGATTGCACCAACGCCAATTATATGTATTATCTACGGTCCCATTATTCACTAGATTTTCAATAGCTTCACTTTCATTAAAAAACTTTTCAATTAAAAGATTTAAGCGTACATTTTCTTTTTGGGCTAGATCCCTTTGATTCAAAGCTATTTCTAACTGAGTTTCACACAACATTCTGGCATCCTTCTCTAACACTAACTCTTTTTCTAGCACTGCAACTTTGAGTCTCTTATCTTCTAGTCGTCCTCTTACATGAAACATTTCATGGGACGCTATGTTCTTCTCATCTAAGGCCTTGTTGTAGTCTGAAAGGACGGCAGCACAAGTGACATTAAGGTTGTATAGAAAGGGTTGGCAATCATGCATGCTATAATTATTTGATTGGATCATGAGTTCTACCTGTTCAACGATGCTAAGAGTTCCATCATTTGCCATGTAGCAGTAGTTTTTCTCCAGCTTTGTTGACCCATCCTCATCACCAGTTGCCATCATGCAAATTTTTACCTTGCCCTTGATGTTGTTGAAATCTTCATCTTCATATCCTGAAGACCAAACTTGATGATCCCTCTTAACTTGGGCCATATATGCCCTTGCCCTTTCCTTTTCTTGCATCTCTTTAGCCATTCTAAGATAGAATGTTCTGTCGTTCACCAGATTGGTTTTATAGTCTTTAGCAATGTGGTTTTCTTTGTTTCATTTGTGACAAATTATAACATCATTTTTGTCTTCAGTTGAGGTACCGAAGTTAGTTGGCTTGACGGGTTGCGGTGCCTCCTTGGATTGATGAGTGTTCTGTGGTTGCGGAGACTGGTGAGGATTTTTGGGATATCGAGAATGATTGTTCTGTGGATTGAAGCTACGGTTAAAGGAAGGTTTAGTGAACTGCTGATTTTTGTGAAATGATGATGGTGGTAGTCTGTTGAATTGTTGGCTAACTAAGGCAATAGCATTTTGGAATTAATCATCATCATCATATTCTGAATCAGCTTCGTATGATTGCGGTGAATTGTCATACGAGGAAGAGTAAGCTTAGATGTTTTGTTATGAGGGGTTTGAGCTATGAGAGCGAGTGGTCCTCCGAAATCTGCATAGTCTTTTAGCACGGTTCATTCTTGTGCTTAAAGTTCACCATATAACTTGTAGAGAGATAATGAGTGAATCTTTCTATCTCCTTGGACTATCATTTTTTCCGTAGTCCAGTGTTTACCCAAACCATTGAGAAAGTGAAGGTTTGTTTCATGCTTACTTCGGACAGTGCCAACATTTGACACCTTTGTGACAATCAGGTTGAATCTTTTGAAGGAGTCTTCAAGACTTTCACCAGCATGAGCTTTGAAGTTGTTGAACTCGTTGAGTGCGGTGGTGAGCTTCTTATCTTGAGCTTGCTCAGAACCTTCATACAAGTTCTTGAGAAGATCCCATATTTCTTTGGTTGATTTGCAATTAATGATTACGTCGAAGTTGTCAGGAGCAACTCCGCAGGATATTTTATAAAAAGCAACAACATCACTTTCCATCTTATCAAGATCATCTTTAGTGGGGCGATTCATTGCAGCTTCACCTTCTCCTAGTCTAGCTTCAGCACCATCGGCTTGAACTGGAATCAAAATAGGGACATGAGGTCTTTCTTCTACGGATCTCCACACATCTCGTCCAAGTCTTTTCAGATATCTCTCCATCCTTTGGGACCAGTGATGATACTCATTGGCCACCGATATTGGAGCTCTATTAGAACTTCCAACATTGTTGGAAACATTAAGTGATAATGCTTGTGCCATATATCCTTGTTTTTTTTAAAGAAATGAGCTTTAGTGGTATAGAAGGCTTTTCAAAATCAGAGTTCTGGTTCAAAAAGCAACCAGTTTGGCTCTGATACCAATTGTTGAGAGAAAAACTTTTGAAGAACACTTGAACAAATGTTAGTACAAGTTATATATTGCGGAATGAAGTTAATCTCTGTTGAATCATAAAAGTGACCCTCTTGAACTTCAGCTACCGCAGCCCTCAAGAATCCACAGTCAAATCTCCTTCAGCAACCGCACCCGAAGTCATCATCAACCGTAGTCACTCTTACTTACTAGATTACTTTACTTTTATTGTAATACTCTCTATTGTTCAGTATGCCTTGCATGGCTACTCTTAGAGATTTGATCCATGTAACTCCTGAGTCTCTATTTATAGAGCTCAATCTTTCTGATTAAATATATTTTTTTCATCTCTTCTACAATCCATTGCAACTTCTATGCTATAAAAATATATCTCTCATCTCTATCTGATTACGCACCTTAAATCTCTCCTTACTCTCAAAATTCACTAGAACTTTACTAAATACTATTACTCTTCGGAGCAAGTCATTCGTGACTTAATCACTAAGTTCAATCTCACTTACTAACTTGGTTTGAATGCATTCCATGTTATGAATTAACTTATGTGTATACTTGATATATCATCTGCAATCATTTATATTTCCTTACATTTCCGCAACTATCTCTCTAACTATCTAACTCGTTAACTTATTATTATTGTTGAGCTTTTAGATCCTCTGAGATAAACTATTCCGCAACTATACTTGTTCTAACGTTTGTTCAAGTGTGTCTCAAGTTTTTCTCTCAAGAATTGGTATCAGAGCCATAGTGGTTGCTTTTTGAAAACAAAACTCTGATTTTCAAAGGGCCTTCTATACCACTGAAACTCATTTCTCAAAAAAAAAAAATTTAAAACAAGGAAAAATGGCATAAGCACTATCTCTGAATATTTCCAACAGTGTTGGTGGTTCGAATCGATCCCTAATACTTATTGCAAATGAATATCATCACTGGTCTCAGAGAATGGAAAGATACTTAAGGAGACTTGGTAGAGATGTATGGCGATCCGTAGAAGAAGGACCACATGTCCCTGTTCTTACACCAGTTCAAACCGATGGCGCCATAGCCACACTAGGAGGAGGACAACCAGTCATGAACCGTCCCACCAAGGATGATCTCGATAAAATGGAAAAAGATGTTGTTGCTTTTTATGAAATCTCTTGTGGAGTTGCTCCTGACAACTTTGACATTATCATAAACTGGAAATCAGCAAAATAGATCTGGGAAGTTCTCAATAATTTGTACGAAGGCTCAGAACAAGCTCAAGACAAGAAGCTTACAACTGCACTCAATGAGTTCAATAATTTCAAAGCTCATACTGGCGAAAGCTTAGAAGACTCCTTTAAAAGGTTCAATCTGATAGTCACCAAGTTATCAAATGTTGGCACCATCCGCAGTAACCATGAAACAAACCTTCAGTTTCTCAACAGTTTGGGAAGACACTGGACTACTGCTAAGATGATAGTTCAAGGAGATAGAAAGTTTCATTCTTTGTGTCTCTACAAGCTCTACGGGGAACTGCAAGCACAAGAATCAACCGTACTCAAAGACTGTGCTGACTTCGGAGGACCACTTGCTCTTATAGCACAAGCTCCACATAATCAATGCTACTCTCCTTCGTATGACACTACACCGCAGTCATACGAAGCTGACTCAGAGTATGATGATGAAGAAGAATTTCAGAAAGCTATTCCTCTTGTTAGTCAACAGTTCAACAGGCTACCACCTCCTTTTCGTAAAAATCAAAAGTTCAACAAACCACCATTCAACCGTAACTTGAACCCGCAGAACAACCATTCCCGTTATTCCAAAAGTTCTCATCCACCACCGCAATCTCAAAATACTCAACCAAAGGAGGCACCGCAGTCCATTCAAACCACTGACTCCGGTACTCCCTCAGAAGACAAAACTGATGTTGTAATTTGTCACAAGTGCAACAAAGAGAATCATTTTGCAAGAGATTGCAAGGAAAATGTAGTGAAAGACAGAGCATTATACCTTAGAATGGCTCAAGAATTGGAATAAAAATAAAAGGCTATGGCATACGTAGCTCATGTCAAAAGAGACCATCAAGTTTGGTCATCCGGAGATGAAGAAGAAGCCATCAGCAATGTCAAAGGAAAAGGAAAAATCTGCATGCTGGCAACTATGGATGATGATGGGTCTACAAAGCTCGAAAAGAACTACTGCTACATGGCAAAGGATGGAACTCTAAGCATCGTCGAACAGGTAAAACTCATGATTCAAACTCTAAACTATAACATGCATGACTGTCAACCCTTCATAGACAATCTTAATGACAAATGTGCTACCATCCTTACAGACTATAACAAAGCCTTAGATGAGAAGAACATAGCGTCCCAAGAGATGTTTCATGTAAGAGGACGACTGGACAACAAAAGACTCAAAATGGCTATTTTGAAAAGGACTTAGAGTTAGAAAAAGATGCAAGAATGTTGAGTGAAACACAACTAGAGATAGCTTTAAACCAAAGAGATTTAGCTCAGAGTGAAATTGTACACTTAAATCTTTTAATAGAAAAATTGTTCAATGAAAGTGAAGCTATCGAAAATTTGGTGAATAATGGAACGGTGGACAATACATACAATTGGAGTTGGTCCAATGGATATCTTACTGCAAAGGATTCCTCACCCCGGTTTAACAAAGATCGACTGTATGTCCCTCCGCACCGAGAATTTCATTTCCCAGTCAATGACAAGACCTTTCCCGAAGATATCAAAACACACTTCGGTAAACTTCATAATCTAAGTAATAACTGTGTCATAGAGGAAATCGTGCCTGAGGTTTCGGGTCACACAAGTGATCAAACTCCTATCTGTGGCAAAATCTATCCAAATTCTCAGACCTCATCAGTTGTTGATGAAGAAATTGTCATAGGGAGTTCCGAAGTCTCAAAGGACTTCCCATCTCCGCCCTCAGACCACAGTGTCTCTCACTGTAGTCGTAAACCACAGAAGTCCCACAAAAGTTCCACTGAAGTCCCAACTCAGACTTACTCTGCGGTAGTCAAATCATCCCTACCGCAGTCCTAAATAAAAGGTTTTGTGACTCTTCAGCCAATTCATCATGAATTACCCATAGAAAACTTTTAAGTGGGTCAATGCTCTCAAATCCCTGAATCTTCTAGTTCGGATGAATCAAGTCCTCGTTTTCAAAAATTTTCAAAGGCTTCCAGGAAACCGCATCTAAACACTAATGACTGCGGTTCTCCAAAAACTTTAGCAAAAAAGGCTTTCAAAGACGAAATTCGATCCTGAGGCACAAATCGACAAAACTTTTCTAAAAACAAAAGACATATCAGATTCCCAAAATCTAAGAGTCCTGAAAAGTTTGTTTTCTCTCACTATTTTTCAAAAAACTCTCCCATCAAGAAAACATGCAAAAAGGAATGTACAGTTTCAACAGTCATTCCTAAATCATCTGACACAACCCAAAAAGGTGTAAGGACTTTTCGAAGCAGTGGTTTTCAAATCTATTTCTCAGATGATCCAAAGTGGAAGGGTATCTTACCCACTCCAACACTTTTAAAATCACATCAAAATTTTAACAAGTGGAAGGGCAGTTTACCAAATCCAATAAAGAGTTCCAAAGACTCTACACGTGCTAAATATTTTTCGAAACAAACTTTTTCAAATTCCAACAACACCAATGTCAGCTTTTACCAACCTCGGACCGGTCACAAGTCTACTTCATCCTTTAAACCGCTGAACAAACCAAATATCAGAACAAAAGACAAAATTTCAGCATGTCAATGTCAGTGTAGTTGTCAAAATGGTTCATCTCATGTCCAATCTAATCCGTTTCAGAAACCTCGTAACTTTTCCAAAAAACGCAATACTCCAAAAACTCACAAATACCCAGGACTAGGATTAAAAGTTGACACGAAACCAGTCCCTGCAACCTCGGCTCATGCATCATTTAGAAATTCAGCTTTTGGCTCAGGCTCCAAACTAGTTTGGATGCCTAAACTAACCGTTTAATTCTCAGGCTTTGTGCAAGGAGGAACAAGAAGAAGAATGGTTAATCGACAGTGCCTGCTCCTTGCACATGACCGGAAGGTTAGAATACCTTCGGGATTTCAGGCCAATTTGCAACGGTGGAAATGTCACATTCGGCAACAATGCGAATGGGATAATCCGAGGTTATGGTGTTCTTACTACGAGAAATTTCTCTATTCAAAAGGTTGCTTATGTAGAAAGCCTTAAACATAATCTCATCAGTGTTGGTCAATTATGTAAGGCATGCCACCGAGTTGAATTTGATGACCAATTTTGCTATGTAATGACAAGTGATAGGAGCACATGTCTGATCAAGTACCGATCCGAAGGTACTATGTATCCTCTGGATGTATCTCTGATTATAGGCAAACCGTAGCTATGCTTCCTATCCAAACCAGTATCCGAAGTCAGCTGGCTATGGCACTGTAAGCTAGCTCATCTCAACTTCAGATACATCAACAATTTGGTCAGCGGAGAACTAGTCAGAGGTCTTCCAATCCTCAAGTTCAGCAATGATACTCTCTGTCCTGCATGTGAATGTGGAAAGCAATCCAAAGCAAGTCACCCCATGGTGATTGACTCCTCAATTTCTGAACCATTGGAACTATTGCACATTGATCTCTGTGGTCCATCTACCATAGCCAGTCTCCATCACAAGAAATATATATTGGTTATAGTTGATGACTTCACACGGTTCACCTGGGTCTATTTCTTAAGACTCAAATCAGAAACTCCGCAGATCATGATCAATTTCATCAAGGAAATTGAACTTCAGATCAAGTTACCAGTACGACGTATCCGAAGTGATAATGGAACCGAGTTTACTAATCATCTTCTAAATATTTTCTTGGTTTCAAAGGGCATCACTCACAACTTCTCAACTCCTTACACATCGCAACAAAATGGGGAAGTAGAGCGAAGGAACCGCACTCTAGTAGAAGCTGCCAGATCTATGCTCAACTTCGCACACCTTCCTCTCTACTTCTGGGCCGAAGCAGTGGCCACAACCTGTTTTGTACAGAACCGAAGCATTATGTGCAAACGTCTCAGCAAAACACCGTATGAGGGCCTCAACAACCGTAAGCCAAATGTCCGATTCTTTCATATATTTGGGTGTAGATGTTTCGTAATCAACAACAGAGATCACCTCAACAAATTCGCACCAAAGTCTGATGAAGGCATCTTCCTTGGCTACTCGACTAACAAAGTTGCTTATAGGGTTCTCGTTAGACGCACAAGACTGATAATTGAAAGCTTTGATGTGAAATTTGATGACTTCCACATCCGCAACACCGCTCCATCAACCGAAACCACAGCAATCCTAGAAAGTGATATTTTTGCTTCTTCGGGTCCACTCAACCTAGTTGAAGTAAACTATGATGATCTCTTTGACCCTATAGAAACAACCAAGTTATCCGAAGTTCTTGTGTCCGAGGAAGCTCAACAGCAGCATGCTGACTTATCTGGTCCTATACCGTCCAATGAGGTATCACTAAATACTTCCACCTCGCCGATTGAGGGGGAAAACTCAACTCCGGACCATACAACAACCATCGAGGTTCCAGTACTAGAAGGTGCAGCTCCAATCCCTATCCGCAAAGACTTTCAACCATCAAACGTTTCTTCGGACTCGGACGATGAAATCATAGAGAAAATTGACACAAGAACAGACTCGAGGATTATCACGCTCCCATCCGCAATCCAGGGGAAACCTTCTTAGGTTCAAGAGGAACTCCCGTCTGCACCCCAGGGGAACCTTCTCCATCTGCCCAAGAAAACTTTGAATCCAACTTCCTAGTTCAAGACAACTCAGCAGGATGTTCTCAAGTCTAGGGGGAACTTCCATCTCCAACCGCAGAGTCTTCCGATATTGAAGACGTTCCCACTACCGCAACTGCTGATTATCTGCAACCCCGTCTACACATTTGGACGAAGGACCACCCACCAGGTCAAATCATCGGCAACCCATCTGCAGGTATTCAAACCCGATCTTCCAAGGATTTATCTGATCATTGTCACTACGCAGCGTTTCTGTCCTCGGTCGAGCCCCGAACGATCAAAGAAGCATTACTAGAACCAGACTGGATATCCGCAATGCAAGAAGAGCTAGAAGAATTCAAAAGAAACAAAGTATAGCAGCTCGTTCCGAAACCGAAAGGTCACACCGTTGTTGGTACTAGATGGGTGTACAGGAATAAGTTGGATGAATTCGGTGCGGTCGTCAGAAACAAGGCAAGACTAGTTGCCAAGGGATATAGTCAACTTGAAGGTATTGACTATGATGAAACGTATGCTCCGGTAGCACACATGGAAGCCATCTGAATCTTCTTAGCATATGCAGCTCACAAGAACATCAAGGTTCATCAAATGGATGTGAAAAGTGCTTTTGTCAACGGTGAATTAAAAGAGGAGGTTTATCTTCAGCAACCTCCGGGCTTTGAAAGTCTTGATTTCCCAGACCACTGCTAGAAGCTTGAAAAAGCAGTCTACGGTCTAAAACAAGCCCCAAGAGCATGGTACGAGACTCTCTCTGAATTTCTTGTCTAGTCCGGATACAAAAGAGGAGTAATTGATCCCACTTTATTTAGAAAAGCAAATGGTGATCACCTTATGCTTGTACAAATATATGTGGATGATATCATCTTCGGATCAACTGATCAAAAGATGGTGAATGAGTTCGCTAAGGTCATGACCAACAAGTTCCAAATGAGCATGAATAGAGAGATTAAATTCTTTCTAGGACTTCAAGTGAAACAAGTTCCTCAAGGGATATTCACTCATCAGGAGAAATACACCACTGAATTGTTAAAGAAATATTCAATGGACAATTGTTCTTCGGCTAAGGTCCCCATGGCCTTCAGATATAAGATATATGTTGATCCCTCCGGTGAATCAGTGGATCACAAGACTTATAGAGGTATCATTGGTTCATTGATGTATCTCACCGCAAGCCGACCATACATTGTTTTTGCAATAGGTGTATGCGCAAGGTACCTGGCTGACCCAAAAATGTCACACATGACCGCAACCAAGCAAATTCTAAGATACTTAAAGGGTAGCAAGACTCTTGGCTTATGGTACCCCGCAGGGAATGACTTCAGCCTACAGGATTTCACTTATGCGGATCATGCCGGATGCAGACTAGATCGAAAAAGCACCTCCGGTGGATGTCAATTTCTAGGTGGAAGACTCGTTATCTGGTCATCAAGAAAACAAAGTTGTGTATCATTGTCTACTACAGAAGCTGAATATGTGGCAGCAGCCAGCTGTTGTTCACAAGTCTTATGGCTGAAAACACAACTCATGGACGACGGATACAGAATGCTGCGGATACCAATTTACTGTGACTCTGAAAGTGCTATAGCAATTTCTCACAATCCAATTCAGCACTCCAAGACAAAGCATATTGAACTACGGTATCACTTCATCAAAGACCACATCCCGAAAGGTAACATTGAACTAATTTTTGTCCATACTCATGAAGAGATTGCTGATGTGTTCACAAAGTCACTTGACTCTACAAAACTCAACAGTTTCTTACAAATGTTAGGAATGATGAATTCGGACCCACAATTCTTCTTGAATTGATAGGTACCGCAGACCATTCTTAGTCTCCGTTGCGGTCCTAACTGAGGTTACGTATGATAGATGGTTTTAGTATATCCTGTGTACCGCAGTCTACGTACCGCAACCATATATCATACTTATCTCTCAATGGTCCTTATTGTTTGTTGTTACTAATTTTTGTTTAAGTGTTCTCCTCAGTTCTTCTACTGCAGTCATTCAACCATCCATCCGCAATGACAAACCGTCCATCCGCAATGACAAATTTTCCGTCCGCAATGAAATCTCAATCCGCAACCACATTGATTGTTTTCTCAACTGCTTCATTAATTCTTGATTCATGGTGTGCTATTTAATGATCCTTCATTAAATAAGAAAATCATTTGAAAAAAAACAATCTTTGTGTAACTGTCCCATTTCCCTTTTTGAATAAACCTTGTGTCAGACCTATTTCAGGTATGATGACAAAAAGAACGTTTTTCCATAAACAAATACTTTTAAGCTGTCCCTTCCAATACCCCCAACACGTCCAATCTGTTACACCTTCCCCTTTACACAACGGATTAAACCCACCCTCACCACAAGTTCTTTAGACGTGACATTTTTTGACTGACACTTCATTAAATGCCAACCCTTTTTGGAAAATCAAAAAAATAGATTAAACCCTTTTTATTAATCTGTGGCTGAGATTTCATCTCCCAATTAAAGAAAACACCCAAACGTTTGTTACCTTATCTAATTTCACCTAGGGTAAAAAATCAGTTACCGTTCCCATTCCACCGCTATAAAACCCCTTCTTCTCCCCCAAGAAAGGTTTACGCTTTCTGAATATCGAACTTCTCCATTTTTCTTGCACTCTGTTTCTGCAACTTTCTTCTACCTCTTAACAATGGTGAAATCCAACATTTCAAAGAAACACTCCAAGGCTTCTGCCTCAGCAAACCCTATTGGTTCAGACTCTGCAACACAGAACCAAATGCCAACAATTGCTTCTAGCAATTTTAGGGCTGTGTTTGAAGAGTATTCCTCCTACAATGATCCGATCAACCTAATGATCAAGTTCCTGAACAATCACCCTCTGTTTGGCCCCTTCGATTCATTCACACATGTTGTTCCTCTTTTAACTCTATTCAAATGTCCGTTTTCTGCAGATCGACCCCTCGAGAATTTACAAGAGGTGCATCTCAATTTGGTGAATGATTCTTTGGTCATTCTGAACAAAGAAAAATTCCTTAATGCCATCAATCTGCTTGTTCATCCTTCCACCAAGGTTTTTACTCCAAGCATGGCGGACATTCTCTCTGCTCTATACCAAATGGGTTACCAGAAGAAAATCAAAGGAATAGGCGAGTTCAAGAAAAATCAGCTGCCTGCGGTCTGGCAATTCGTTTGCCATTTTGTCATCCGCAGTCTGTCAGGCCAAACCGGCGGCACTAATAATATGGGTCTCAAGCTATTGGAGCTGGTGTATAGCATTTTTACTGGCCACGACGTTAACTACGGTCAGATACTATGGGATGACTTCTTGCAGTACATTCCCAAAGAGAGTCCAAGAGAAAACCCTACCGAACTCACTTTTTCTAGGTTCTGGTCTCTTTGCATCTCAGATCTTCATGCGGATGCAGGACTTAGCATGGGCAACGACACCAATCTCTTCATCACCAAAGATCTGAAAAGGTACAATCCCTCTACTTATCAATCTATTTTTGGACCCATCAGATGACTACCAGTCCACATCCTATCTTCCCTTGGTCTTGAAACCCCTGAAGTCATAGACCATATCGAGGCTACGGAAGGTATTAGCCCATACCTTTCTACCCTGCCTCTACAATCCACAACCGCACTCACCACTCCTGGTAGTACCGCAGTCCCATCCTCCACCACTCTTTCCAATCTGTCACAAAGACGAAAGAAGTTAGCCTCAGCCCATCAGGGCCCCCGCAACGTCTCCAAGAAACAAAGAACTCCAAAGAAGAAAGATACTCCCAAACAAGCTGAACCCTCAAAGGAAAGAAAGATCATACAAACTGTGCCCTCAGATGACGAATCATCTGAACATCAACCTCACTCTCCCTCTGTGAGTGATTCTGATGAGGATGCACAACCCATCTCCATCCTTAAGAAAAGAAAAACCAATCCCATAGACCAAATGCGTGACCGGACTGAGACTGAAGCCTCTCAAAAGGCTCCGGTTGTCCTTGGGGTGGCCGCAGACCCATTCAATAGCACAATGGAATTCCACTCAGACACAGAAAGTGAGTATGTTTCATCTCAACGTGGAGACTCACCCCCAGCTCACTCCCAAGGGGATGGATCTGGTTCTCGCCCTAAGGTCTCCAGGGCTTACCGTCTACACTTCTTTTCCCCTGAGGAGTTGAACTCCATACTTTTGTCTGTCACCCAAACACTGCAAACACCTACGCAACCGCAAGGCGATTCTTCTGCCTTTGCCAGAACCGAGCCGAGGCCAGACTTGACCACTGGTCAAAGAAAACCGAGGAAGCTCAGGAAATCCTACTCTGCTTACATCCTTTACAGGTGGTTTAGGCACGGCGAGCACCTCCGTGGACCCGAGGGACACCTCGGTGCGTTTCCAAGGATTTGACGGTGATGAGTCGAATGACTCATGGTTACATTACACTCCGGTATCTGACTCCGATTTCAAGAAATATGCCGCTTTCCGTAGGGCATTTCAAGCAAGGAAGGATCAGCAAATCAAGCAAATTCAACAGAAACAACAGGAGATCCAATCCATAGCCAAGTACTGGGCGGACGCAATCAACAATGCTAATACCGTAGCCACCATTCTCAAAGTACAAGAGTGGATGACCGAAATGGCTGAAACGATCCGCAAGGCTCAGTCCACTCATGGTGGTGAAGGTACATCTAAGCTCCCCCCAGCTCCAACTCCAACTGTTCGAGATTCTCAAGAAGAGGGAACCACAATTGAAGTTAGCTCTGCTCCTACCTTCGGATTCGACGATGTCGATCTCAATGAGGTAAACCAACCTAACCCTTCTGATGATGATTTGATGAAGAAGAAGAATCTAGTGGCTCTCACCACTCAACCTCCAAACCCAAAGCAAAGAAGAAGAAAAAGAAGATGGCTATGTTCAGAAAAGAGTTTCTGAGTCTACAAGCCAAAGTAGACCAGATCCTAGCTGCGGTCAAACCCACACAACCGCAACCTGAAGACACTCCAGGACCGCAGTCCTTAATTGAACGAAATTAAAGATTGGAAACCCGTGAAAGGCTGGCTGCTGAGCGCATTTCCCTGAAAGTTGAAATGGGAATCCGATCCCTGGATACAAGTCGCGAAGCTGGTCACAAGCAATTCATGGCTGATGCGGAGCGCCTCATCTCTGAGGTATCCGCAATCAAGGCAGACTTACAAGCAGCCATTGCTGACCAATCTACTCACTCCCAAAATCTGATAGCAGATACTCACACTGCTTATGAGTCCACCATCTCAGTCCTTCAATCCACAATCAACAGACTTCAACGATCTTTATCGTCAAATTTTCATGGCCCGGAGATTCTTCAACTGACAAAGGAGATTCATCGACTACTCTTCAACACGGCCATCCCAAACAATCAGCAATTGGCTGATGTTCTTAAAGCTCAATTCCAGGAGGTATGTGCCAAAGTTGATGGTCTCAAACAATGGCTTGAGGATGCTCCGGTGTTGCATTCCTCAAGAGGGGGAAGTGATGAAGACCATCACTCAAACAGCGTCTCTCCCCAAAGGAGCCCCCCCCCATCATAACTGAAAAAATTCCCTCACCGCAACCATCACCTCATCAAACACCACCACATCAAACACCACCGCATCAAACACCATCGCATCAATCACCGCCGCATCAAACACCACCTCATCAGTCTCCACCGCAACACAAAATCATTCAAGAAAGCTCTTCTGAGCGACCAGAGACTCCTACCCACTTCAAGAATCTTGCATCCAATATGTCATCCGAACACTCTGATGACTCTCCCACTACGAAATAGAAGAAAGCAGATTGGAAAGCAGCCAAGTTTGCTGAACTCATTTGGAGAGAGAACGGATTCGACATCACTATGGATGAATCCTTAATCAATTCCTAGATCAATCCCCACCGAAGACTGTTGGATGATGACTACAAACCTTACCTTACCTATGCTGAACCCCCCTCTGATGGCTACTAGGATGTTCCAATCTCCCCAAATGCTAAATACTTCACTGTATTTGAGCAGTTTGACCGTAGCCTACCCGATCACAAGAGATTGCCTATGGAATTCGAAAGACTTAACCGTTTCTATGCCAAACATGCTTCTTCCATAGAGAAATCTGATCTAATGATAGATCATCCGCTGTCAAGAGCTTTAAGCCCTGGAAATTCATGAAGGCTGACTTCATTCAGTACACGCTTACAAGAAGGAATCAGGACTATGTTCGCACCCAAGCTGACTTCCCATGTATGAATCCAAAAGAAGTCTTCCTGATAGCAAAGGTATTCAAAAACAAAAGCGAGAAGTATCCGAAGATGAAGATAGCACTTGAAAGGGCAAGCACATTTTTGATGGAAACTGTCTGTGACTTTGCAACGATTGATGCAGACATCTACCCCAAAATTGCTAAAAAGTTCGATCTACCACCACTTGATCCTGCACCGATGCCTACCGAAGGTTATCAAGAAAGATCTCTAGGTGCAACAAACTTCCCTGAGCTCGGAGTCATTTTCAAAAGGAAAGTCGATAAAATCAAATACTTCGTTTCTATGACTGCCATGAATCGTCTTACAAGGAAGCAACTTGAAATCTGTCGAACCGCAGTTGAAAGATCAAAACACACGACTGCCGAAGTCAAGTTCGAAATTTTAAGAAGGATCACATGGTTGGAAAATATCAGAAAGTTTTGGTGGATTCTGATCAAGTTCCTAAAACTTGATAACTGAAGAAGAAGTTAAAGAGGTCACTTAGGGGGAAATTGTTGAATCATAAAAGTGACCCTCTTGAACTTCAGCTACCGCGGCCCTCAAGAATCCGCAGTCAGATCTCCTTCAGCAACCGCACCCGAAGTCATCATCAACCGTAGTCACTCTTACTTACTAGATTACTTTACTTTTATTGTAATACTCTCTATTGTCCAGTATCCCTTGCATGGCTACTCTTAGAGATTTGATCCATGTAACTCCTGAGTCTCTATTTATAGAGCTCAATCTTTCTGATTAAATATCTTTTTTTCATCTCTTCTACAATCCATTGCAACTTCTATGCTATGAAATATATCTCTCATCTCTATCTGATTACGCACCTTAAATCTCTCCTTACTCTCAAAATTCACTAGAACTTTACTGAATACTATTACTCTTCGGAGCAAGTCATTCGTGACTTAATCACTAAGTTCGATCTCACTTACTAACTTGGTTTGAATGCATTCCATGTTATGAATCACCTTATGTGTATACTTGATATATCATCTGTTGTCATTTATATTTCCTTACATTTCCGCAACTATCTCTCTAGCTATCTAACTTGTTAACTTATTATTATTGTTGAGCTTTTAGATCCTCTGAGATAAACTATTCCGCAACTATACTTGTTCTAACGTTTGTTCAAGTGTGTCTCAAGTTTTTCTCTCAACAATCTCAAAGGATCATAAAGCTCAATAATAATAAGAATTTAGGGTTATTACAGTTGTTAGTTGCGGAAATGTAAGTGTGAAAAGTAAAGGAAATGTAAATGACAACAAGTTATATATCAAGTAAACACTAAGCTGATTCTTAACAAGGTTTGCATTCAAACCGAGTTAGTTTACGTGATCAACTTAAAATGAATGAAGTCACAAGGACTTTCTCCAAAGGAGATGTGAGAGTTTGATCTTAATGTATTTGAGAGTAAGTTCAGTAAGATCTTAAGAATGTGAAGATAGGAATACAGAGAGAAATTCAGATATTAAGAGAATGGAGATATGTATTCATTCATGAAGTTGAGTACTCTATTTATATAGACTCGAGAAAATACATAGAGAGTAAACAAATACTAAACATCTGACTCGTAGTGACTATGAATGCTCACTGGGTAATACAATGTAAATAAGTAAGTCAAAAACAAATTAACTAGTCTTTCTTGCGGATGAGGACACTGCAGATGACTTCTTCAAAGAGATTGTGGATTACTTCTACACTTGATGTTGAGGTAGCAAAAGACTGTAGACTGAAGAGATGATCTGCTGCGGTAGAAATAATAACTTCGGATGACTTCGGATAACGAGTTTAAGAGGGCCACTTTCTTGATTCAACAATAATTACTAATAACTTGTTAACCTACAATCTGTGTTGTAAAAGTAACAAAATACTCTAGGTTTTACCTTTGAAATAGTACAACCTTTTACAATTATTTTACTAATAAAAACTATATCTTAGTAAATTATTCAAGAGTAATGGTGGGTTTTTAACACACCAAAAATTTGTTTGAAGTATTTTGTAGCACCAAAAATACTCCATTTTTGTTGTGACTAGAACTTGTTACAATTTACACAAAATTACATAAAACCTTGAAATTTATCATATTTCTACAATTTTACAAGTGGTAGTGGTAAAAGTTTATATAACCAAAAATTTACCATTTTTGAGTGTAAACTCTCATATTTACCATTTCACAGAGCAACTTGTTTGATTTTCAACTTGATACCAAAATATGTGGAATTTACACCAAGATAACTTTGTTCCAACAACTTGAGACTTTGTGAAATCTCGAGTTTAAGGAGTATTAGCACGAAATAACAACATTTCAACACACATAAACATATAAACATACAAGTGCATGCAAATATCCAAGGTTTTCAAACAAGACTTGACTTGTATTCCCCCCACCCTCACCCCCCCCCCCAAAAAAAAGAATGAAAACTTGAAAAGAGTGGGGTATGAAGCTCACCTTGGGTGTATTTGAAGTGATGAGATGAAAGGTTTAAGCCTAAAACAATTGGAGTGTTTGATGAAATTCTTGAAGACCATGATACCCTAAAATTGTTAACACATAAGATCATGTGTAAATGGGAGGATATTAGCAAGATAAGGTGTACAATCACTAGCCAAGTTTGAATTACTTACAGGGGTTTAGGGAAATGCCTTGAAGAAATTAGTATTCTAAGAAATTGAAGCTTGAACTCTCAGAGAGCAAATTTGGGAATTCTCAGTAAGTGAATATGAGAAATGTGATATGGAAGAAGGGGTTTTCGCCAATATAAGGGGAAGGAAAGATGACTTGATGGTTGCTTAGATTACTAGAGGATAAAGCCTTGTTATTTGATAGTTAATACGTGTTTACCCGTGATTGCCTTGGAAATGGGTGAAATGTCCCACCCTAAAGTCAAATATACTAGCTTTTTCTCTATCCTAATCCGTAAACACCTCAAAACATTCAACAATGGTCGTAAATGTTGGGTTTTATGTACTCTAACATTCCTATGGTGCATATACAACCCTAATGCTTTGGATCTAAGTTTTCTCTAATTATACATGCAATAAACATTTTCCAAAGCATGAAACCTAAACTAGAGGACAAGTTATGGAACTTTCTCAAGAACTCATACAGATCAAATTAACTAATCCAATTATGATAGGATGATTATTTACCAATTTGACCTAATTTGATTCATATTCAAGATAGTTTCAAATTTTACAAATAACTAGTATTTCAAAAAAACAAGTAGTTATATTATAATTTGACAAACATCATGTTATTGGATGGGGATTAACATTACCATATCATTAAAATCGAATATTATAAACCAAAACAGTTTCTGGTAATGTTCCTAATCCAAAACAGGCCACAAAATCGAAGATTCTGCCCACAGACAGACCAATTCGTCGAGTGCACTTATGAACTCGATGAGTTCATCTTCATAAGGAACCTACTTGTCGAGTTCATACATTGACTCGCCGAGTAGGCCCTGGAAGAATCCAGTTTCGCAGTTTTTTCAGCTTTGAAAGTTACACAGTTGCATCAATACAATAGAAAACATCCTAGGTTTTGATACCACTGTTGGGTTTTATGTACTCTAAGATTCCTATGGTGCACATACAACCCAATGCTTTGGATATATGTTTTCTCTAATTATACAGGCAATAAACATTTTCCAAAGCATGAAAACTAAACTAGCATGCAAGGTAATATTTGAATCATAAGAACAGGTTAGAATATTACCTTGTGTAGTAACTTGAATGACTTGGCCTCAAGAAAGCTTAGCACCCTAAGTGTAATGCCTCAAATGGAATCACAAAGCACCAAGAGCAACTTAGGATGAATATGGATAGGTTATGGAGACTCTAAAATCGGTTCTTCCTCTTCAAAAATAATTGGGGGTCGATTTTGGACTTAGATATATATATATATATATATATATATATATATATATATATATATATATATATATATAGTTTATCAAGGGTCATGTGTAACCCTAATCCATACCCATAAGCTTATAATCCATCCATTTGATTTGGATAAACACTTAATGGATTAACCCATAAGCCCATCACAAATCAAAACATAGATCATTAGCCCAACTCATATGTATCAATTTAATTAGTCTGTTTTGAACACCAAATTAATTCTTGATCAATACTAATTAAATAATATGATTTGTCAATTAATATACTATACTTATAATATATTAATAAATCATAAATAACCTCTTACTGAAATATCCTTCCTAACATATTGCTTTGATGAATGCAACCCAAATGGACCATGCTACTATCGGGTCAAATACATATCAATTATAGTTATGGGCTTAGACACCTTTTCCAACAGTCTCCCGCTTGGATAAGTCTAATAATTGTAATTGGCAGTGTAATTTAAAATCCGATTAGCAATCGTAGCTCTCATAAAGTCGTTGTCGATCTCTGACACGTCCATTAGATAAGTGATCATATAATCCTCTGTTCTACAAGATATCATGCGGAAAAATACATGGAACATAGTCATACTTATTGTCCTGCAGTTTGTTTCCCGATTTCCGACTTGTTTGACATATAACATAATTAAACACATCAATTTAGTTCTGACCGGGCCTGGCACATAATTCAAAACAAAATCATCGAGGGGCCCAAGACATCGCTTTTGATCCTCTTAGGATAAAAGGAATAGATAAACTTTGACTTATATGCTTGTACTAACTATTCGTTGAATCATACACAACAACACGTTTTATAACATCGAGTTACTGATGCGTTTTCGCACTATCAATGTAAAATCAACAAGTAATTGCCAACTCATATATCTTGGTTTGAAGATTATACAAATCACTTGTGATAAATTTCATGAAGTGATATGTGAGCGTGGGTTTAGTCGAATACTCAAATTCTTATTTCAAGAGCACTCATGAATGTTTGTAGCAATCTTTTGCTATGTATAACACCTTAGACAATCATACAAAAACACATTCATGACAGTCTTCTTTCATAACCTACTTCCAATGTATGATCGACTGTGGATAGTTTGAATAATCTTTATTATTCTGGAAGTTAAAAGATGCAAAATGAAACAATAGTAAATAATTGACACAAGACAGTATCTTTACTTATAAATAAAAAACACATTTTATTCAATCATCAAATGTCAATTACATTTTAACTATTACAAGTTCCTAAATGTCTATCTAATAACCTAAATTAATATCGTCCTTCAGCCCAATACTACTAGCATGCTGCAAGTGCTTAACCCTACTCAGTCCCTTCGTAAGGGGATCTGTTGGATTTTCTTTTCACGATACCCTCTTAACCACGAGGATTCTCTCTTCTACTTGATGTATTATGAAGTGATATTTTCTGTTGATGTGTCTCGATCTACCATGATCTCTTGGTTCCTTGGATAAGACAACTGCACTGTCGCTATCACAGAAAATCTCCATGGGCTCCTTTATGGCTGGTACAACTCCAAGGTCTCCGATGAAGTTCTTCAGCCATATCACCTCTTTCGATGCTTCACTCACTCTATATACTCTGATTCGCACGTTGAATAAGTTACAATCTCTTGTTTGGAACTTTTCCAAGTTATTGCTCCACTATTTAGGGTAAATATCCAACCCGACTGAGAACGTAAATTATCTTTATCGGTCTGAAAGCTGACATCACTATACCCTACCACTCTTAAGTCATCACTCCCACCAAGGGTAAGGATCTAGTCCTTAGTCCTTCACAGGTACTTAAGAATGTTCTTTACCACAATCCAGTGAGATTTACCAGGATTCCCTTGATATCTTCGAACCATGCTCAATGCAAAGGCTACATTAGGGCGAGTACAGGTCATAGCATACATGATCGAACCAATTGCAGAAGCATATGGTATTCGACTCATTTCTGCTATTTCAACATCGGTACTCGGACTTTGAGTCTTACTAAGCTTAACATTGCTTTGGATAAGTAATTCTCCTCTCTTGCAATCATGCATGTTGAAACATTTCAACACCTTGTCCAAGTAGGTACCTTAACTAAGTCCAATTAGTCTTTTACATCTGTCTCTTAATTAATTATTCTTAGAATGTAAGCAGCTTCTCTGAGGTCCTTCACAGCGAAACACTTCCCAAGCCAGGACTTAACCTCCTGCAAGGTTGGAATGTTGTTTCCTATGAGTAGTATGTCATCCACATACAACACGAGAAAGCTAACTATACTCCCACTAGCTTTGATATATACACAGGACTCATCCTCGCTTCTCAAAAATCTAAACACTTTGACTTTCTCATCGAAACAAAGATTCCTTCTGCGAGATGCTTGCTTTAATCCATCAATGGATTTCTCAAGCTTACACACCCTATTAGGGTACTTTGCATCGACCAAACCCTTTGGCTGATTCATGTAAACATACTTTGCAAACTTCCCATTAAGGAAATCGGTTTTGACATCCATTTGCCATATTTCATAATCACGAAATGCAGCTATGGCTCGCATAACCCTTATACATTTAATCTTAGCCACTGGTGAGAAGGTCTCATCATAGTCAACTCCAGCAGTTTGAGTAAAGCCCTTCGCAACCAATCGCGCCTTATAAGTGTGTACTTTCCCATCCATGTCGGTCTTGTTCTTGAAGATCCATTTGCACCCGACTGTCTTACGGCCTGGTACATTGTCAACCAAGTTCCAGGCTTGATTGTCATACATGGATTGAATCTCGCTTTCCATAGCCTCTTTCCGTTTAGCAGACCCGGGGCCTGCCATGGCTTCCTTGTAGTTGTTAGGCTCATCCAAATTTACCAGTGTGCTATCACTAATAAATGTATCACCCTCAGAAGTAATATGGACACCATAAAACTCAGGTGCCTGTCTAACTCTACTGGAACGCTTCAGAGGTAAGGACTCATCAATCAGTTCAACTGGAGTTTCCTCCTCAGGGTGAGCGCTAGTGTTTGAGGTTTCTTTATCACTTAACTCTTGAAGCTCTTCAAGGTCAATTTGCCTCCTACTTTCCACTTGTCATATGAATTCTCTCTTGCGGAAAACCCCTCTCCTCGCTACGAACACAACATTGTCACTCGCTGTATAGAAGAGATATCCAAAGGATTTCTATGGGTAGCCAATGAAAATACACCGCTCACTATGAGGTTTGAGTTTGTCGTGAGTCTCTCGTCTTACGAAAGCCTCGCAACCCCAAACCTTGATGTGGTCTAATGAGGGAACCTTCCCTGTCCACATTTCGCGAGGTGTTTTGGTAACCTTTTTAGTTGGGACTAGGTTAAGGATTTGGGCGGAAGTCTCTAAGGCATACCCCCAGAATGAGATAGGTAACGAAGCTTGACTCATTATAGAACGAACCATGTCTAGCAAGGTTCGATTGCGCCTTTCAGCTACACCATCAAGTTGTGGTGTCCTAGGTGGTCTCAATTGTGAAACAATTCCACATTCCTTAAGATAGTCATGGAACTCGATACTAAAATACTCTCCTCTACGATCGGATCGAAGCATCTTTATCTTCCTGCCCAATTGATTCTCCACTTCTTGCTTAAACTCTTTGAACTTTTCAAAGGTTTCTGACTTATGGTTGATTAAGTAGACATAGCCATATCTGTTGTAATCATCAGTAAAAGTCATATAGAAGCGGTTAGCATCCCTTGTGGCGGTTCTGAAGGGTACACACACATCGGTGTATATGAGGTCCAACAAACCTTCACCCCTTGCAGAAGAACCAGTGAAGGGTGACTTAGTCATCTTTTCAAGTACACAAGATTCACAAGTTTCATCTGAATTTCTGTCAAATGACTCCAAAACTCCATCTTTTGGAGTTGGGCTATGTGCTTCTTGTTAACATGTCCAAGACGACAATGCTATATGCATGCTTTATCCAAATCATTGGATGAATCAATATGCAACACATTATTTCCTAAGTTATCTACAACCATCACAGTTTCATATATGTCATTGCAAGGTAATGCTTCAAAATAAAATACACCATTATAATAAGCATTACTACTACCAACTTCATTATTAAAAGAAAAGGTAAAACCTTGTTCATACAAACTGTGAAAAGAAATAATATTCATCGCCGTATTACTAAGAAATAAAGAATAAACTTCAATCTTGGTGACATGCGACTTTCCCCTATTCCCCATGATTAAGTTCATCTTCCCATGCTCCACATCCCTACTTCTTTTTAGACCTTGCAAATCAGAAAAAATGTGTAAACTACATCCTGTATCAAGGACCCAAGAATTAGCATGTGCTGAGTTATTAGATAGAATAGTATAAATACCAGAAAATGAGGGTTTGATCTTCCCATCCTTTATGTCCTGCAAGTATTTCGGGCAGCTTCGTCTCTAGTTCCCTTTTTCATGGCAATGGAAGCACTCGGCTTCCTTTGGGTTGGAACAGGGTGTGACATAACCAACTTTGGTTCCACTGGAAGAGCATCCAGCATGGGACTTTCCCTTATCACTCTTGGAAGGAGTCTTCCTCTTCTTTCCCTTTCCATGTTCAATTGCCAGGACAGGGGCAGTTGCAGTAGGAGTAGGTACAACAGATTTTCCTTTCAAACTGCTTTCAGCAGTTCTCAAGAGACCTTGAAGCTTGCTTAGAGTGACCTCCTCCTTCTTCATATGATATGTCATACGAAACTGATCATAACAAGGAGGTAAAGATTGTAGAAAAATATCTATGGCCAACTCTTCATCGAAGTTAAAATTCAATTTTAGCAAGCGGTCCACATATCTTTGCATGTTTTGCAAGTGGGTCGTGATGGACTCTCCATCCTTCATTTTGGTCGAGATCATAGAGGCAATGATCTCATACCTCACCTTCCAAGTAATTTGATGATACCTTTCCATCAAGTCCTGATGCATGTCATAAGGCCCAAAGACCTCATATGACTTTTGGAGCTCAGTAGTCATGGTGGCGATCATTATACATGACATTTTGGTTGCGTCCCACTCATGAGTTTTGTACTCAGCAATCTATTCGGGAGTAGAAGTGGATTCATCAATCTCTTTAAGTTGTTTATCAAGGACATATTCTTTGTCCTCATAACGAATAGCCATTCGGATGTTTCGAATCCAATCATTGAAATTCGATCCATCGAAGATGGCCCTCCCACATAAGTTCGTGAGGGAGAAAGAGCCGGAAGGAATTGGGTTGGAAGCATTGTTTGAAGTAGACATCTGAAAAGAAAGACAAAGTTTAGATTAGATAAGGATCCTTAATATAACACCTAAAATGGAGTATTAAGGCTAGGACCCAACACAATATTCTACAATTCAGAAGAGGGATGCTGTAATCCAATTGTAAAATATTTGAAGATAGTAAATGACGATTTACCAATTTCCACCATGAAAAACAAAATTGTAGATTAGGTTTTAGATGAATTGAAATTCCTAGTTTCTTTTGAGTTTCATTGAGCTCTTCAATGGCATGTTTAAATCTCGATTATGCCCTTCAAGTTTGTGACTGGGATACCGAGGATCACAAACAAGGTGTGAATAACCATGCAAATTAGTTGGGTACTCTCGATGTTACAATGTCACATCCCCAAACCGGAAAGGCGGAAACGTTCGGGGGTGGATGACGTCATATGTAGTATCACAACAATTGCATTATAGTAATCAAAGTAAACACAGCCATTACATTGAATATATATATAAAAAGGTATTTACATCTGTTTGATTCATGTTTATATACATCAAAAGTAGCAAAAAGAAAGACGAGACTCTATACGCTCCGTCTTCTCAAAAGTCTGCCGAGGTACTTGTCTACTGATTTCCTGAGAATACAAGCGATTTTGAAAAAGAATATCAGCATAAATCTGGTGAGTTCATAAGCATGTTTTTGTAATGAAAATCCTGCCATTGAATCTGTAAAATGGTTGTATGTTTCCCAAGAAAATCCAATATTTTCTTATTAAAAGTATGAATAACCCATTCCTTCTATAATTTTGAAGTGAACAGTCATCCCAATGTTTGTAAAGTACTGTTGTTTACCCTGGAAAATCCTATATTTTCCCTAAGTGTAAGTTATTGAATTATCTGTTTCCAACTGAAGAGTACGAGTATCTACCGTACTTATATTGTTTAAGCATTTTTCTATTTGAAAACCCTGGTTACACCAGTATGGATAGTAGTTTCATTACTTAAAATAAAACTTATGAGTTGAAAACCCTGGAATCCTCCAGTTGTAATGTATAGTAGTTCTATTAATAAAAAATAAAACTAATGAAGAATGAAATCCCGTAAACATAGGTTAGTTTATACTACTGTGAGTCGTATAACCATGCTTGATATGACCTAGTGACCTTTACGACGTTCTTCAGTGTCGGTTAAATGACATTTGTCACCACCGGCACATCTGCCTAACTGTAGCTAGCAGTTGAGGTGTGGGATTGTCAGTCCCGAATAGATCTATTCATAAATCTCACGCTCTCCCTCAAGGAGAGTCTGGTTATACTATGATAGGATTTAGTTTAGTACATCAAAGGGTACAATTTTGAAGAGTTGCATCACAATCCTATATTAACTGGTGTACGTGTAGCTCTGTATTTTTCTCTTGTAATTGAATCTGTTGTATACTTGTAGTGTAACAATAATTATTTTTAAATGATTATTTATTGTAGTACCCTCGAAATCAGAAAGTAGCAATGTATATCGTATATCATAAACTAAGTCTGTCATAGTTTATATGTTTGTTAATGTATGACTCTGAGTTTGTAAACTTGTATATTGAAATCCCAAATTATACCTATTATAGTTTGTATGTATGGTGTGTACTTTTTTCGCGTATGGATCTGAAAACTATGCAATTATGGTTATACGTTGGAAAAATGTCCCTTATGCTCAGCACGTTACAAAAGGGATAAAATATCTTGATATTTTATAAAACATGAAAACTTTTGGTTGTATTAATTGCATAAGTTTTAAACCTGTTGAAATTCTTTTGTATAGGTTCACAAAATCATTTGTGTTTGGAAAACCCTCGAGTTGATGTACGCGACGCTTAATGGAATAATAATACAATTAATACATATATGCATTTTATTAGCGAAACCATTATGTATAGTGTTGGGAAAACACTTGATTTCAGTTTAGAAGTGTTACCGGGACTCGATTGAATCGGAAAAATGGGTTTACGGCCAAAGTTCACGGTGTGAAGGGGTTTGTGGCCGTGAAGAGTTTCCGGCCGTGAACTATCCCTTGAAGGGTTTACGGCCGTGAACGGACCCTTGAAGAATCTATGAAGGTTTGAAGGGTTTACGGCCTTAAACAGTCTGCGGTCTTTGAAGTTTTGAAGATTTGAAACGTGTACGGCCGTGAACTCAAGAATAATGATGTTGGATTTGATGAAAAATGTGTTTTTAGTTGCTCCAAAACCGCTTCCAAAGGTGATTTTTGATGATTTTCGGAAGAAATAGGTTGTTTGGAGTGTTCACGGTTGAAAGGTAGAGAGAGAGAATGAGAGAGTTTTCAGCTAAGAAAGTTCAAATGAAGGTGGGGGTCCCGTATATATAGGTTGGGGCTATGGTCGGTGATGGGGGCCACCTGACACTGGCCGTAAACGGGTTTACGGCCGTGAACACCACTCAGGCCGAAAACTATAGAAATTCGGGTTCTTTTCGCGTGATTTTGGTTCCGACTCTTATATAAAATTTAATTATATAACTAAATGATTTTCCCAAATCAAAGCAATTTGACGGAACTCAATAAAATCTAAATTTTATTAATGTAAATTGGCTAGCTTTAACGGAAAAAGTTTTGGGTTTTTACATCATCCCCCCGTTAGAGGGAATTTCGTCCCGAAATTCAAACACATTATACAAATCATGGACTCGGAAAAAGATGAGGGTATTTCTGTTTCATGGAATTTTCGCGATCCCAAGTGAATTCAGGTCCACTCTTGGCATTCCAGCGGACCTTCACTATCGGTATGCGACTTTGTTTTGTTCGTTTCATTTCCCGATCCATGATTTCGACTGGTTCTTCCACGAAGTTGAGGTTCTCATTGATCTCGATCTCATCAAGAGGAATCACAAGGGTTTCGTCGGATAGACACTTTTTAAGGTTCGAGACGTGGAAGACAGGATGAATGTTACTAAGTTCTCGGGGCAACTGAAGTTTGTATGCGACAGGACCGATTCTAGCGAGGATCATGAATGGTCCTATGTATCTTGGATTCAGCTTTCCACACTTTCGAAAGCGTATCATGCCTTTCCAGGGTGAGACCTTCAATAGTACACGGTCGCCAACTTGGAACTCCAAGGGTTTTCGTCTCTTATCGACGTAGCTCTTTTGTCTATCTCTTGAAGCTATTAGTCGTTCCCGGATTTGTATGATCTTTTCTGTAGTTTCTCGAATGATTTCTGGGCCTGTGAGAGTTCTATCGGAGACTTGACCCTTAGCTAACTGCGTGTCGCCCACCTCAGCCCAACACAGATGGGATCTGCACTTACGGCCATAAAGGGCTTCAAACGGCGCAACCTTGATGCTGGTATGGTAGTTGTTGTTGTATGAGAATTTGACCAAGGGTAAATGGATGTCCCACGACTTACCAAAGTCTATGAAACATGCTCTCAACATGTCTTCCAATGTCTGAATGGTCCTCTCACTCTGCCCGTCTGTTTGTAGATGGTAAGCTGTGCTCATATCCAGCTTAGTTCCAAGAGCCTTCTGCAGTGACTGCCAAAATCTTGAGGTGAATCTGCTATCCCGATCGGAGATAATGGACACAGGTACACCATGCAGACCAACTACTTCTTGGATGTAGATTCTTGTAAGTCTCTCCACCTTGAATGTCTCTCTGATTGGCAGTAAGTGCGCGGATTTTGTCAGTCGATCAACAATTACCCAAATGATATCGTACCCACTCGGAGACTTGGGCAATTTAGTGATGAAATCCGTTGTGATCATTTCCCACTTCCACTCAGGTATTTCTGGTTGCAGAAGTAATCCTAAGGGCTTTTGATACTCCACCTTCACCTTGGCGCAAGTTAGGCACTTGCCCATGAAGGTAGCGATCTCTGTTTTCATGTTCGGCCACCAATTGAGTTGATTGAGATCCAGATACATCTTATCTGAACCTGGGTGAACGGAGTACCTAGTCTTGTGAGCTTCATTCATGATGACCTCCCTGTAATCGTCGTACCTCTACATCTAGATCCGGTTCATGAAATAGTAGACTCCATCACCTTTGATCTCCAGGTTCTTTTCCATTCCCATCAAGGCTTCATCTGACATGTTCTCCGGTTTTAAGGCTTCGAGCTGAGCCTCTTTGATTTGAGTGGACAGATGGGAATGGATGGTCATTGTCAGTGCCTTCACTTTACGGCCTGAATATTCTTTCCGGCTGAGGGCATCTGCTACCACATTGGCCTTGCCGGGATGGTAGCGTATTTTACACTCATAATCACTGAGTAGCTCTACCCACTGCCATTGCCTCATGTTCAAATCTTTCTGATCAAAGATATGTTGTAGGCTCTTATGGTCGGTGAAGACTGTACACTTGGTTCTGTAGAGATAATGTCTCCACATTTTTAACGCAAAGACCACTGCTCCCAACTCCAAATCGTGAGTTGTATAGTTGACCTCGGGTGCTTTCAGCTGTCTCGAGGCATAGGCAATAATCTTTCCTCGCTGCATGAGCACACAGCCTAAGCCCTGATTGGATGCATCACAATAGACCACGAAGTCCTCCGTCCCTTCAGGCAGAGATAATATAGGTGCGTTGCATAGGGCCTGTTTTAATGTTTGAAACGCAATGTCTTTCTTTTCTTCCCAACAAAAGGGTACACCATTTTGAGTCAGGGTGGTTAAAGGCTTGGCAATCCTGGAGAAATTTTGGATGAATCTGTGATAGTAGCCAGTGAGGCTCAAGAATTGACGGATTTCTGTGGGCGTCTTCGATGCTGACCAATTCGCAATCTCTTTGATCTTGGAAGGGTCCACGTGTATGCCTTCCTCGCTAACCATGTGACCAAGGAAGGTTGCTTTTTTGATCCAGAGTTCACACTTAGAGAATTTTGCATAGAGTTTCTCCGCCCTTAGTGTTTCTAACACTAGTCTCAAGTGATGCCTATGATCTTCCTCACTCCGAGAGTAGACAAGTATATCGTCAATGAACACGATTAAAAACTTGTCGAGGAAAGGGCGGCACACCCGATTCATCAGATCCATGAATACCGTCGGTGCATTGGTTAGACCAAAGGGCATAACTACAAACCGTAGTGACCATAGCGAGTTCAGAATGCTATCTTGGGAACATCACCCTCATGGACTCGCAACTGATGGTCCCCTGATCTCAGGTCTATCTTTGAAAAATAGTCGGCTCCTCGGAGTTGATCGAAGAGATCGTCGATTCTAGGTAGGGGATAACGGTTCTTGATGGTTAGCTTGTTCAATTCACAATAATCTATGCACATCCGAAAGGATCCATCTTTCTTCTTCACAAACAAGACCGGGGCTCCCCAGGGTGAGTAACTTGGTCTTATGAATCCTTTGTTGAGTAGCTCATTGAGCTGGCTGGATAACTTTTGCATTTCTGCCGGCGCTAGACGGTGTGGGGATTTAGCTACGGGAGTAGCTCCGAGAATCAAGTCGATATGAAACTCGACTTGGCGTTCGGGAGGAATTCCAGGAAGATCTTTGGGGAAGACATCAGGAGAGTTGCAGACTTCGGGGATGCTCTTGAGGTCTTTAACTTTTTGCTTGTCATCAATGACATGGACTAGGAATGCATGGCACTCCTTTCGCAGATATTTCTGGGCTTGGTTGCATGAAATGATACGAAGGTTTGAGCTGAGTTTATCACCGTAGACTATGAGGGTTTCGTCCGAGGGTAGATTGAGACAGATGGCTTTTTCGTAGCAAAGGATATCAACATGATTGGGGCTCAACCAATCCATACCGATAATGACGTCGAAACATTTTATGGGAACCGACATAAGATCGATTGGAAAGGAATGGTCGTTTAGAGTAAGGGTACAGCCTATGAATATGTGGTTAGTGCTCTCTTTCTTTCCGTTAGCCATCTCGACGGTAAATGTTTCGGTTAAATGTTGGGATTTATGTTTGAGAAGATGTTTAAATGCATGACTAAAAAAACTTCTCTCCGCACCAGAATCGAAAAGAATACATGCGTAAGAATTGTCGAGGAGGACCGTACCCGTAACAACTGTAGGATCAGCAACTGCCTCCTCCTGGCCCATTGCTAGTACTCTCCCTGTGTTACCCCATGTTGTTGACTTGGGGCAATTTCTCTTGAAGTGTCCAACCTCCCCACCGCCATAACAGGCTTGACCAACGCACGTTTCAGGAGCCTGATTGGTTGGTTGGACTGGTGCCTTGCAAAATCGAGTTGTGTGTCCCTTCTTACCACAGCTATTGCATACCATTTCCCGGCATTGTCCATGATGAAGGAAGTTGCACTTGTCACACCTTGGAAGAGAACCAACATACCTACTGGTAGGTGCTTGAGCTGCAGGAGCAGCGGCAGGAGTGGTAGCAGCATGAACTGCAACTATGTGTTGTTTCTTGGAGGGCTCCTACGAAGACTGGCCCTTTCGCTTGCTCCAAAACTTCTTCTTTCCACCACTTGCCTTTGGTGGTTCGGGTGCGGCTGCCACTTCATTAAGATCAACCCCGTGATCTATAAGGGCCTGCGCCAGTCACTTGGCGCTGTCATAAGTGGTAGGCTTAGCAGCCAAAACATTTCCTTGAGTTGGGGCCGTCAATCCCCAAATGTATCTCTCTATCTTCTTGCTTTTCGGGGTGACCATCCCCGGAGAGAGAAGAGCCAGATCGCAGAATCTAGCTATGTAAGCGGCGATGTCAGTACCCTTCATCTTCAAGTTCCAAAGCTCGTGCTCTAATTTTTGCATCTCGCCTCTTGGGCAGCATTCGGCAAGCATGAGTTCCTTCAAACTCTCCCAACCCATAGCATTTGCTACAGCCAAAGTTAGGGATTTGACCCGGCTATTCCACCAAGTCAATGCTCTGTCGGTGAAGGTGCAGGCGGCAAACTTCACCTTGTTTGCTTCAGGACATGCGCAAATCTCGAAAATGGATTCGATCTTCTCGAACCACCGGGTTAAGGCAATGACTCCTCCATTACCATCGAAAGATTTAGGTTTGGCATTCATGAAGTCTTTATAGGAACACTCCTTCTGGTGTCTCTGACCTCCACCAAGGTTTTGGGGATCAGATCCGCCTCCTGATCCACCAGCGCCGCACAGATTCATTTGAGACATTGCAGCAGCCACATCAGCTGTAACTGCTGCCTGGAACATGACAGGATCGAATTGAGGAGGTGGCGGTGGTGGAGGATTGTTGTTCTGCTTGTTGGGTCTCTTTATGGGAGGCATCTTTTTCTAAAAGGTACAAGGGGAAAATGACGATAAGCCTCCTATATGATCATGAATCGAATACTCTCGAGCAAGATATACAATAATAAAGACCTATAATGATAGTTATTAACAATAACAAGAAACTGCATGTCTCTCGTTATAAGGATTTGCACAAATAGTGATGACTCTGTGTAGTGTTATAGTACCATAAAATACTCCTATAGTATTTTAACTTTGTGTTTTCATTATTATATGATTTGGTGAGTTTAAGACTTGTCGCAACACCGCAGTCACTCCCAAACACATGTTGGTCATATCTCGGACAAATATAGTTGATCAGGTTATATTGGCCCCACATATTACTACATAACTATCCAGGTTTAACCGTAGTGTCCAACTCGCCCTAAATACTTTTATGTAGCTCTTAACATGTTATGGCTTCTTATACGTATGTATGCTTGTATACTTTTTGTAAAAATACTTGTATTTTTAAAGTATACTTTTAGTTACAGAGCACTCCGGCCCCTTTAGTGTTTATAGTTGTATACCATGTAAGGTTCGGTATACTTAGTTCACTATAAACAATAGCTATGATACCAATCTGTCGCACCCACAAACCGGAACGGCGGAAACGTTCGGGGGTGGATGACGTCATATGTGGTATCACAACAATTACATCATAGTAATCAAAGTAAACACAACCATTACATTGAATATATAAAAAAAAGGTATTTACATATGTTTGATTCATGTTTATATACATCAAAAGTAGCAAAAAGAAAGACGAGAGTATATACGCTCTGTCTTCTCAAATGTCTGTCGAGGTATCTGTCTACTGATTTCCTGAGAATACAAGCGATTTGGAAAAAGAATATCAGCATAAAGCTGGTGAGTTCATAAGCATGTTTTTGTAATGAAAATCTCGTCATTGAATCTGTAAAATGGTTGTATGTTTCCCAAGAAAATCCAATATTTTCTTATTAAAAGTATGAATAACCCATTCCTTCTATAATTGTGAAGTGAATATTAATCCCAAGGTTTGTAAAGTACTGATGTTTACCCTGGAAAATCCTATATTTTCCCTAAGTGTAAGTTATTGAATCATCTGTTTCCAACCTGTGACAACCGTCAAAGTCAAAGTCAAAGTCAACAAGTCAAACCAGTCAACTTAACTAGTACTTGTATGTTAAAAGTTATTCTATGTATAAAAATGTGTATCTTTATGTCAAAAATTCAAGTATCTCGAAGAATGTATGTGTTAACAATGTAAAAACCCTAAAAAGGGAGTTAAACGCATCAAAACACGACTAAGGACCCATTCAGGGACTTAAAACGATCATTAACGAAGCATAACGGCGTTCACGAACCTAGCATTTGCGAGATTATGCGATAATAATGGCTAAGGTTAAATCTCTCCCAAATCTCTCCAAGTATGTGAAATCTCTCCCAAATCTCTCCAAGTATGTGAAATCTCTCCCAAATCTCTCCGAGTATGTGAAATCTCTCCCAAATCTCTCCAAGAATGTGAAATCTCTCCAAGTATGTAAAATCTCTCCCAAATCTCTCCAAGTATGTGAAATCTCTCCCAAATCTCTCCAAGAATGTGAAATCTCTCCCAAATCTCTCCAAGAATGTGAAATCTCTCCCAAATCTCTCCAAGAATGTAAAATCTCTCCAAGTATGTGAAATCTCTCCCAAATCTCTCCAAGTATGTGAAATCTCTCCCAAATCTCTCCGAGTATGTGAAATCTCTCCCAAATCTCTCCAAGAATGTGAAATCTCTCCAAGTATGTAAAATCTCTCCCAAATCTCTCCAAGTATGTGAAATCTCTCCCAAATCTCTCCAAGAATGTGAAATCTCTCCAAGTATGTAAAATATCTCCCAAATCTCTCCAAGTATGTGAAATCTCTCCCAAATCTCTCCAAGAATGAGAAATCTCTCCCAAATCTCTCCAAGAATGTGAAATCTCTCCAAGTATGTGAAATCTCTCCCAAATCTCTCCAAGTATGTGAAATCTCTCCCAAATCTCTCCAAGAATGTGAAATCTCTCCAAGTATGTAAAATCTCTCCCAAATCTCTCCAAGTATGTGAAATCTCTCCCAAATCTCTCCAAGAATGTGAAATCTCTCCAAGTATGTAAAATCTCTCCCAAATCTCTCCAAGTATGTGAAATCTCTCCCAAATCTCTCCAAGAATGTGAAATCTTTCCCAAATCTCTCCAAGAATGTGAAATCTCTCCAAGTATGTAAAATCTCTCCCAAATCTCTCCAAGAATGTGAAATCTCTCCCCGTATATGAAGTCTCTCCCAAATCTCTCCCAAAATCTCTCTCAAACATTTTCTGGTCATCCGGGTCATACCCTTAACTTGGTCAAAAATCACGCAAAACGGTAAGATTTCTCGAAAAACAGCCTTATGGAACCGAAACTCCTCTTAGGAACCGAAAGTCCTCTTAGGAACAGAAAGTCCTCTTAGGAACCGAAAGTCCTCTTAGGAACCGAAACCCTCCTTTCAGAACCGAAAGTGTTAGAAGCCTCTCGAACCGAAACCTCAGCGGACCGAAGCTCAGCAGCGAGGACCGAGCCTCGGCTCCCCCTGCGAGACCCTCGCATCCCACTTCGGAATTTCGGACCCTCGGCCAGCTCTCGGTTCCTTCTTTTCCCTCTCGGTTCCTAGCTTCTACGAGCCGAACCTCGCAGGTTCGGTTCCTATTGTCCGGTTTTCGACTACTTTCGTCTCCTAAGCCCGTTTTTGACGTTTTTGACGGGATTTTTCCACCAAATTCATATTTTTATCATTTTTAACCCCCAGAACTATTATTTTAATTATTTTTCAAGGATTTATTAATTAAAAATCATTATTTTATAATAAGAAGAATATTCTACCACACAAGTGGGTCAAGTGTGCCCACTTGCCTCCCATGTGTCACTTTCTCATTGGTCCAACCTTATCCACATCACACAAACCAAGGCAAACATCCCTTCACCGTAGCCACTTGCTCCAGCAACCCTCCATATAAGGAAATGTCTGGGATTTCCTTGATCTTTTACTTCACCATCAAAATTATACACTTCTTAAACCATCAAGAGGGCCTCTTTTCTCTCAACTTTCAGCCACACTTTTGATGTATTCTTGAGTCATTCATTCACTTATTGGTAAGTATTTCCTTCTAACTCAAGTGTTATTACATGTTTTCATAACACTCTTGGATTAACGATTCATATCTTCACACTAAAAATCGTTCTTAGGATCATCCAAAACTTCGTGTGTTCATCAAGTGATCTAGACTTGAAAACTCATCATCTTCAACCTTCCACTCTTCAAGAAATCACTCAAGGTGAGTTCATACCCCTACATTTTCATGTTTTCTTCAATTTTCAGGGGGGGGGGGATACAAGTTAAAATACCAAACACTTAACTAAATTAAAACAACAGCTTTCATCAGAAAAGTTGAGTCTTATTCACGGACTGTTTTGACTGTCTTAAACTTAATATCTTTCAAAACTGTTTAATATGCAAATAGTTCAGGTTCATACCTTTAAAATGACTACTTGCACATCTCTATACGATTTTTCTACGATTTATGGTGATTTTTACAAAACTGCCTATCATTTCAGAAACGAATTTGGACCGGTCTGTGAATATGAACATTTTAACACAAGTTAAATGTGACAACCGTCAAATTTCGGTCAATTCAAAGTCAACAAGTCAAACCGCTCAACTCCAATAACCCTTGTATGCTATGGTTTACGTTATGTAATCACTATACAATTTGCTATTTTAATGAGAAATCATCATTTGGAAAGTTCATGTGTTTGATTTTCCTTAGCCTTAACAAGTGCTAAACAACGAACCAAAGCGATAAAACACTATTACACAATCATCGGGATTGTGTAAGACACTAAAACACGGTTTAATGGGGTTTACGAACCTTGCGTTGTGAAGCCGGACACTCAAATTAATCACAAACGAAACCTCTCTAAATCGTTTTCACTCTATCTCTTTCTATTTGAAATCTCTCCCAAATCTCTCTCAAAAGTTACTTTAACTTTTTGTAATCATTTGGGTCATCTCGACCCTTGACCGGGTCAAAAATCGCTTGAAACGGGGTAAAAACGAGTAAAATAGCTTTAAGGATCCGAAACCGAAGCTTCTGGACCGAAGCCTCGCATCCGAAGCCTCTGATCCGAAGCGAGGGTCCGAAGGTCCGAAGCGAGGGTCCGAAGGTCCGAAGCGAAGGTCCGAGGGTCCGAAGTCCGAAGCGATTTACCGGTTTTTCGACTACGACTTCGTTTTAACTCCGTTTTTCATTATTTTAACGTGGGATTTTCACCCAAAACTTTATTTTATAAACTAAGGCCCCAAAATATATAAATCTCCAGGGTTTTTATAAAATATATTAAAAGAATTGGTGATTGAACTAATTATTGAGGGAATATTTGCTTTTCCTTAATTTATGGCAAAAGCAAACCACTACCACCTCACTCTATGATTAGCCACTCTTTCCCACTACCCCTTGTCTCCTTAGTGGACCTTTACAGCCAATCTCCAGCTCTTCCCACGTTCTAAGAGCTGGAGGATTGATCCTCTCTCCTCATTCTCCATAAAACTCTTTCATTCTACACTTAGCAACCAAGAACACTCTCCAAAATTCTCTCATCTTTTCTCTTAACTTCAAGAACTTCAAGGCTTTCTCCAGGGATTTCTTTCTTCAATTAGTAAGTATCTTCATCATTCACATAATTATTAAACTCCATTCTACTCAAATCATTGATATCTTACACAAGTTCCATCTTATTCGGTGTTAGATTCTCGAATCATCAAGACATCTTCTTAGTGTTCTTGAGTTGAACACTTCCTCTCTCTCACTTTCATCTACTGAAACCACATAAGGTGAGTTCATACCCGTACACTTACATGTTTTTCTTAAGTTTTAAGGGGGGAATACAAGTAAAATCATCAAGAACACAATTAAACTTTTTCTAACAGATTACATCAGAAAAGATGGACGTTAATCACGGACTGTTTTGGTCAACTTAACTATTTTAGTTTTCAAAACTGTTTCAGGTGCAAGTAGTTCAAACTCTTAGCTTTAAAATGGCTACTTGCACATCTCCATATGATTTTTTTACAATTTATGGTGATTTTTACAAAACTGCCTGTCATTTCAGAGGCAAACCCGGACCAGTCTGTGATTATGAACATTTTCACCTCTGTTAGAGATCACTAAAAATCATGATAAAATTTACGAACAAACTAGACTCATATTCCAAACTCTCAAAATTTGCGGATTTGGATTTAGAGCTTTGATGATTTTTCTATAAATTTTTTAAGAACGGTAACAGAAACTGTTTTTAACGAAAAGTTGCTGTTAATTTCATATCACCTTGTAACATGTTGAGCAAGGTGTATATCTTTATGTGATTATATGTTACTGCAATATATGACATTTTGTCTTAATATTTAGACACACATCAGTTTACAAATGGATTTGGTTATATAAAATACAAAGAATAACAAGTGATTATAATCAAAGTACAATAGATACATTCAAACATTAAATAAACTATTTTGAATATAGTTTGCATACATTACCACGTACTACCCTTGGTTGATAAACTATAATAGGTATAGTTTATGATACATTACATAACACATACATTTAAAAAGGGTACATTTATACAAAGGATATTTTCATTAAGCAAGGTACGGCCATACGGTACCAAATTTTCATAACACGTAATTCCGTTAATGACTTTGTGAGACATTTACTTCAAATTACCATTAAGTCCTGTATTGTAACCAGAGTCTCCTTGAGGGAGAGCGTGATACTTGTGTATAGATCTATATTGGGTTTGACAAACCCACACCTAAACTGCATGCAACAGTTAGACTGATAGGTCTGGGGTGACAAATGTCATAACATTTCCGACGCCTGAAGAACGTCGTTTTAGGCAACCTTGGTCATAGTATGGTTATAATAAACTCACATAAAGTATTAACAAACATTGGAATTTACGGGAACTTCATTAAAATTTAACGAGTTTATGTCGATTTAATCTTGCATTGTTTTACTATAAATATGACAAATTACTTGTACATTTCGGTCTTTGGGTTTTAAGACTACATTTACACATTAAGGAAAATATTGGATTTTTCTAACACAAATACTACTTTTACAAACGAAAGGCTTTTAATAATACCAAACAAAAGCTTATGAACTCACCAACCTTTGTGTTGACACTTTTTCAAACAACTTGTATTCTCAGGAAATCATTAAACAGGTAATCAAGTGCTTTTGAGGATGGGACGCTAAGGCGTCTACTATTTCATATTTTATCAACATATTGTAATTGATTCGTAAACATGTAATTCATACAATGATGTAAATTTTTTTAATTATATATATGTTGGTTGTGTTTGCTTGAATTACTATTACAATTGCTGTTATGATACTATACATGAAGTCCTCCACCCCCGGACGTTTCCGCCATCCTTGGTTTGGGGGTGTGACAGATTGGTATCAGAGCGCAATTTATAGTGAATTAAGTATATCAAACCACATAAGATATACAAACTATAAACACAATTGGGACTAATAGTCTCTGATTTGTGCATTTTTCAAATAAATATACTTTTAGAAAATAAATGATTTTTTTTTTATTTTATTAAAAGTATAAATACATGCATACATGCTCACATAGTGTCATAACTAGAAAAACATAAAATAAAAGAAGAGGAGTTGTACATTATGGGTATGCCTTGGTATATGTAAATCAAGTCTGGGAAGGATATAGCCTGATCAACTATATCTGTCCGGGAATTGACTTGCATATACCGGGGGATGGTCAGGATGGACAACAAATCTAACAAACCTAATAACATACTACAAAGGATACTTTAAGAACTCAAAACTAAACATTTACAAATACTATAGGAGTATTTTGTGTTACTATAATAAAAATATTTTATACTTTCATTTTACCTCATAACCCAATGTATTAGGTCAATAAAAAGTATAAAATCGTATGTATCGTAAACATACCGGAAAACAACGTAATAATATACTTTATGTATAAAAGATTTCTCTCCCTATAAATACACTTTTACTAAAAGTACATTGGTTTACGAATTATGCCAGAATCATGCCGCCAAGGAGAAGACCAAGACCTTCCAGCAACACAGCAACACCTCCTCCGCCGCCGCCTCCACAGTTTGATCCCGCGATGTTCCAGGCTGCAGTAACAGCAGCCGTAGCGGCCGCAATGTCGCAGATAGGGACCAACGGAGCTGGTGGTTCGGGATCGGGAGCTACACACTCTAACCACGGAGACAGTGCGGGGCGTGCAAAAGAGTGTTCATACAAAGACTTCACAAATGGCAAACCCGACAACTTCAATGGAAGCGGAGGAGTCATCGCTTTGATGCAATGGTTTGAAAAGACCGAAGTAGTCTTTCAGGTGTGCTCTTGCCCCGAAGCGACCAAAGTTAAGTTCGCAGCCTTCACCTTCACCGGCCGGGCCCTTACTTGGTGGAACTGCCGGATTAAGTCACTTACTCTCGAAGTGGCTAGCTCCATAACCTGGGCAGAACTAAAAGCGTTGATGATGAAGGAGTACTGCCCGAGAGGTGAAATTCAAAAGTTGGAACAAGAACTTTGGAACCTCAGGATGACGGGCTCTGACCTTGAAACCTACACCACCCGATTCAATGAATTGGCTCTCCTCTGCCCAACAATGGTTACTCCGGAGGAGAAAAAGGTGGAGCGATACCTTTGGGGACTGTCTCTCCACGTGCAAAGTAGTGTCCTGGCTTCAAGGCCAACTACTTTTGACAGTGCCAGGGAGCTGGCACAACAACTTGTTGACCACCGAGCCGGTCATAATACTACAACCACCACCACTGATAAATCAAAAGGAGGAAACAACAAAAGGAAGTTCTGGAACGAAAAGAAGAGCCAACCAGCACAGGACCCCGCTAAGAAGCAACAAATTGTTGCTGTCCATGCTGCCACTAATACTGTCACTACTGCTACCACTCCAGCACCACCGAAGCCATATGCGGGAAAACTACCTAAGTGCAACAAGTGCAACTTTCACTACAATGGTGCTTGTAGGGAGATGCACTGTAACAACTGCGACAGGAAGGGGCACACTGCTCGTTTCTGTAAAGCGCCGGCTCAACCAATCAACCAAGTCGCCAGTACGGGGGCAACCCGGACCTGCTACAACTGTGGAGACGCAGGTCACTTCAAAAGAGACTGCCCCAAAGCACAAGCCCCTAATGCTGGTGGAGTAGGAAGAGTCCTGGCAATAGGACATGGGGAAGCAGTCGAGGATCCCACGGTGGTTACCGGTACGTTTCTCCTCAATAACTCTTATGCATGCGTACTATTCGATAGTGGAGCGGAGAGGAGTTTCGTGAGCCACCAATATAAACATTTACTTGAACAAAATCCCCAATCACTAAAGGATACTTATGTAGTAGAAATGGCAAATGGGAAAGTAGAACGCACTAGCGATATATACTCAGAATGTACTCTCACTATAGACAACCATACATTTAAAATTGACCTGATGCCAGTCACCATAAAAAGCTTCGACGTAATCATCGGGATGGATTGGTTAGTTCCTCACCGTGCCGACATTCTATGTTACGAAAGGGCCGTTCGCCTCAATCTACCAAATGACGAAACCCTTCTCATCTATGGTGACAAACCTAGTGCGAATTTACAAATCATCTCATGCATCAAAGCCCAAAAGTATCTCCGGAAGGAGTACCACGCCTTCTTAGCCCATGTAGTAGACAAGAAACAAGACGTGAAAGACATCAAAGACATCCCCGAAGTGTGTAACTTCCCGGATGTGTTCCCAGAGGATCTTCCTGGTGTACCACTCGCACGACAAGTCGATTTCAGAATTGACTTAATACCCGGAGCTACCCCCGTAGCCAGAGCTCCATACCGCCTCGCACCATCAGAAATGCAGGAGTTGTCCAGTCAGTTGACCGAGCTTTTGAGCAAAGGGTTCATCAGACCAAGCTTCTCACCTTGGGGAGCACCAGTCCTTTTTGTAAAGAAGAAGGACGGATCCTTTCGCATGTGCATCGACTATCGGGAACTAAACAAACTCACCATCAAAAACCGATATCCTCTACCCCGAATCGACGACCTTTTCGACCAACTCCAAGGAGCAAATTTCTTCTCAAAAATCGACCTAAGGTCAGGCTACCATCAGCTACGAGTTCAAGAAGAAGATATTCCTAAAACTGCATTCAGAACTCGCTATGGGCACTACGAGTTTGTGGTGATGTCCTTCGGTTTAACAAACGCACCTGCGGTATTCATGGACCTAATGAATAGAGTGTGTCGACCCTACCTAGACAAGTTTGTAATCGTATTCATCGACGATATCTTGATCTACTCGCGAAGCGAAGAAGAGCATCGCCTACATCTACGCCAAGTGCTAGAGACACTAAGAGCGGAGAAGCTTTATGCTAAGTTCTCTAAGTGTGAATTCTGGATTAGAGAAGTGGATTTTCTTGGACATGTGGTAAGTGAGAAAGGCATACATGTGGATCCCTCCAAGATCAAGGCAATCGAGAATTGGTCAGCACCCAAGACGCCAACCGAAATTCGACAATTCCTTGGTCTTGCTGGCTACTACCGAAGATTTATACAAAACTTCTCCAAGATTGCGAAACCACTCACCACCTTGACGCAGAAAGGTGTGATATTCAAGTGGGAAAATAAACAAGAAACTGCTTTCCAAACGTTAAAACAAGCCCTATGCAGCGCACCGATCTTGTCTCTCCCAGAGGGAACCGAGGACTTCGTAGTGTACTGTGATGCTTCGAATCAAGGCCTCGGATGTGTGCTCATGCAGAGAGGGAAGGTTATCGCGTATGCATCAAGACAGCTTAAGACGCACGAGGTTAATTATACTACGCACGACCTGGAATTAGGAGCAGTGGTATTCGCTTTGAAGATCTGGAGACACTACCTCTACGGCACGAAATGCACTATCTTCACTGATCACAAAAGTCTTCAGCATATCCTCAATCAGAAAGAGCTCAACATGCGACAGAGGAGATGGGTAGAGTTGCTGAATGACTACGAGTGCGAAATTCGTTATCATCCGGGCAAGGCCAATGTAGTGGCCGATGCTCTAAGCAGGAAGGAGTACTCGGGCCGCCGAGTAAAATCCTTAACAATGACAATCCATTCCCACCTGACCATACAAATCAAGGAAGCTCAACTGGAAGCTTTGAAACCAGAAAAGGTGGCAGGAGAGACATTAAGGGGAATGGATAAAAACTTAGAAGTCAAGGATGATGGAGCACGTTATATCATGAACCGGATTTGGACACCGAAGTTCGGTGGACTCCGAGATGTCGTCATGAATGAAGCACACAAGACTCGATACTCCATCCATCCCGGGTCGGATAAGATGTATCTGGACCTCAAGAGATTATACTGGTGGCCAAACATGAAAGCTGAGATTGCTACCTATGTGAGCAAGTGCCTGACTTGCGCTAAGGTCAAAATCGAATACCAGAAACCATCCGGGCTATTACAACAGCCGGATATACCTGAGTGGAAGTGGGAACGAATAACCATGGACTTCATAACCAAGCTGCCTAAGACATCGGGCGGGCTTGACACAATATGGGTAATTGTAGACAGATTGACCAAATCAGCACACTTCCTACCAATGAAAGAAACCGACAAGATGGAGAAGCTGACTAGAACGTACATCAGAGAGATTGTACGACTCCATGGTGTGCCGATATCCATTATCTCCGATAGAGATAGTAGATTTACCTCACGGTTTTGGCAGTCCCTACAAAAATCATTGGGAACTAGGATTGACATGAGTACGGCCTACCACCCACAAACCGACGGACAGAGCGAACGAACCATTCAAACATTGGAAGACATGTTAAGAGCTTGTGTGATAGACTTCGGTAAAGCATGGGATACCCATCTACCGCTTATCGAATTCTCCTACAATAACAGCTATCATACTAGCATCGAAGTCGCTCCATTCGAAGCTCTTTACGGTCGCAAATGCAGATCACCCCTGTGTTGGGCTGAGGTGGGGGATACACAGCTAGCTAGAGGGCAAGTCTCTAATAGCACCCTCACTAGCCCTGAAATCATAAGGGAAACTACAGAAAAGATCGTTCAAATTCGAGAGAGACTGAAAGCGTCTCGCGATCGGCAAAAGAGTTACGCAGACAAACGACGCAAACCCTTGGAATTCCAGGTGGGTGATAGAGTACTACTAAAAGTTTCCCCTTGGAAAGGAATGATACGATTCGGCAAACGCGGGAAACTAAATCCAAGGTACATCGGGCCATTCGAAATCCTTGCTAGGATTGGGCCAGTAGCATACAAACTTCGATTACCTCAGGAACTCGACAAAGTACATCCCACATTTCACGTGTCGAACCTAAAGAAGTGTTTGTCTGATGAGACACTCGTAATACCACTCGACGAAATCAAAGTTAACGAAAATCTCCACTTCGTGGAAGAACCAGTCGAAATCATGGATCGGGAAATCAAACGAACGAAACAAAGTCGTATTCCCATCGTGAAGGTACGTTGGAACGCTAAACGAGGACCCGAATTCACCTGGGAACGCGAGGATCAGATGAAACAAAAGTATCCACATCTCTTCCCAAACTCTTGAAATCCCAGTCAAAATGAAAATTTCGGGACGAAATTCCTTCTAGCGGGGGGATGATGTGACAACCGTCAAATTTCGGTCAATTCAAAGTCAACAAGTCAAACCGCTCAACTCCAATAACCCTTGTATGCTAGGGTTTACGTTATGTAATCACTATACAATTCGCTATTTTAATGAGAAATCATCATTTGGAAAGTTCATGTGTTTGATTTTCCTTAGCCTTAACAAGTGCTAAACAACGAACCAAAGTGATAAAACACTATTACACAATCATCGGGATTGTGTAAGACACTAAAACACGGTTTAATGGGGTTTACGAACCTTGCGTTGTGAAGCCGGACACTCAAATTAATCACAAACGAAACCTCTCTAAATCGTTTTCACTCTATCTCTTTCTATTTGAAATCTCTCCCAAATCTCTCCCAAATCTCTCTCAAAAGTTACTTTAACTTTTTGTAATCATTTGGGTCATCTCGACCCTTGACCGGGTCAAAAATCGCTTGAAACGGGGTAAAAACGAGTAAAATAGCTTTAAGGATCCGAAACCGACGCTTCTGGACCGAAGCCTCGCATCCGAAGCCTGTGATCCGAAGCGAGGGTCCGAAGGTCCGAAGCGAGGGTCCGAAGGTCCGAAGGTCCGAAGCGAGGGTCCGAAGGTCCGAAGCGAAGGTCCGAGGGTCCGAAGTCCGAAGCGATTTACCGGTTTTTCGACTACGACTTCGTTTTAACTCCGTTTTTCATTATTTTAACGTGGGATTTTCACCAAAAACTTTATTTTATAAACTAAGGCCCCAAAATATATAAATCTCCAGGGTTTTTATAAAATATATTAAAAGAATTGGTGATTGAACTAATTATTGAGGGAATATTTGCTTTTCCTTAATTTATGGCAAAAGCAAACCACTACCACCTCACTCTATGATTAGCCACTCTTTCCCACTACCCCTTGTCTCCTTAGTGGACCTTTACAGCCAATCTCCAGCTCTTCCCACGTTCTAAGAGCTGGAGGATTGATCCTCTCTCCTCATTCTCCATAAAACTCTTTCATTCTACACTTAGCAACCAAGAACACTCTCCAAAATTCTCTCATCTTTTCTCTTAACTTCAAGAACTTCAAGGCTTTCTCCAGGGATTTCTTTCTTCAATTAGTAAGTATCTTCATCATACACATAATTATTAAACTCCATTCTACTCAAATCATTGATATCTTACACAAGTTCCATCTTATTCGGTGTTAGATTCTCGAATCATCAAGACATCTTCTTAGTGTTCTTGAGTTGAACACTTCCTCTCTCTCACTTTCATCTACTGAAACCACATAAGGTGAGTTCATACCCGTACACTTACATGTTTTTCTTAAGTTTTAAGGGGGGAATACAAGTAAAATCATCAAGAACACAATTAAACTTTTTCTAACAGATTACATCAGAAAAGATGGACGTTAATCACGGACTGTTTTGGTCAACTTAACTATTTTAGTTTTCAAAACTGTTTCAGGTGCAAGTAGTTCAAACTCTTAGCTTTAAAATGGCTACTTGCACATCTCCATATGATTTTTTTACAATTTATGGTGATTTTTACAAAACTGCCTGTCATTTCAGAGGCAAACCCGGACCAGTCTGTGATTATGAACATTTTCACCTCTGTTAGAGATCACTAAAAATCATGATAAAATTTACGAACAAACTAGACTCATATTCCAAACTCTCAAAATTTGCGGATTTGGATTTAGAGCTTTGATGATTTTTCAATAAATTTTCTAAGAACGGTAACAGAAACTGTTTTTAACGAAAAGTTGCTGTTAATTTCATATCACCTTGTAACATGTTGAGCAAGGTGTATATCTTTATGTGATTATATGTTACTGCAATATATGACATTTTGTCTTAATATTTAGACACACATCAGTTTACAAATGGATTTGGTCATATAAAATACAAAGAATAACAAGTGATTATAATCAAAGTACAATAGATACATTCAAACATTAAATAAACTATTTTGAATATAGTTTGCATACATTACCACGTACTACCCTTGGTTGATAAACTATAATAGGTATAGTTTATGATACATTACATAACACATACATTTAAAAAGGGTACATTTATACAAAGGATATTTTCATTAAGCAAGGTACGGCCATACGGTACCAAATTTTCATAACACGTAATTCCGTTAATGACTTTGTGAGACATTTACTTCAAATTACCATTAAGTCCTGTATTGTAACCAGAGTCTCCTTGAGGGAGAGCGTGATACTTGTGTATAGATCTATATTGGGTTTGACAAACCCACACCTAAACTGCATGCAACAGTTAGACCGATAGGTCTGGGGTGACAAATGTCATAACATTTCCGACGCCTGAAGAACGTCGTTTTAGGCAACCTTGGTCATAGTATGGTTATAATAAACTCACATAAAGTATTAACAAACATTGGAATTTACGGGAACTTCATTAAAATTTAACGAGTTTATGTCGATTTAATCTTGCATTGTTTTACTATAAATATGACAAATTACTTGTACATTTCGGTCTTTGGGTTTTAAGACTACATTTACACATTAAGGAAAATATTGGATTTTTCTAACACAAATACTACTTTTACAAACGAAAGGCTTTTAATAATACCAAACAAAAGCTTATGAACTCACCAACCTTTGTGTTGACACTTTTTCAAACAACTTGTATTCTCAGGAAATCATTAAACAGGTAATCAAGTGCTTTTGAGGATGGGACGCTAAGGCGTCTACTATTTCATATTTTATCAACATATTGTAATTGATTCGTAAACATGTAATTCATACAATGATGTAAATTTTTTTAATTATATATATGTTGGTTGTGTTTGCTTGAATTACTATTACAATTGCTGTTATGATACTATACATGAAGTCCTCCACCCCCGGACGTTTCCGCCATCCTTGGTTTGGGGTGTGACATTAAGGACTTCTAAAAATCATAATAAAAATTATGAATAAACTAGACGCATTTTATGAACTCTCAGAATTTACAGATTCAGTTTTCGACTTCGTATGATTTTTCGAAAAACAATGCAGAAAGCTTAAAACTAGTTAACAGCTTATAACTTTCATAACACTTTGTATTATGCTGAGCAAAGTGTATAACAATAAGTTCTAAATATAAGTTCTAAATATTGAATGTGTTTTCTTGTTAGTTTATCATCATAAACTGAAATTTAGTCATTCATGATAAGATTCTTCATTCATTTAGAACACATATAATAAGCTATAGTAAGCATAGTTTATGGATTCATAGTACTAATGTATTTTCATAAAAGAGTTCTTTTACATTACAAACGTTTGGATAAACTATAATAGGTATAGTTTATGTATCATTTACATTTCAAACTTATTTACCAAAGGTTTTCAGTTCAGTTCACGTAAATCTGTTAATGAATAAATTTGTGAGATATTCCCTTCGTGTTACCTTCATGGTAACAAAATCAAAAGTCCTGTAAATTGTAACCAGAGTCTCTTGTAGGGAGAGCGTGATAGTTGTGTATAGATCTATATTGGGTCTGACAAGCCCGCACCTGAGCTGCTTGCAACAGCTAGACCGGCAGGTATGTGGTGACAAATGTCATTTCGTTTCCGACGCCTGAAGAACGTCGTATTACAAGGCCGTCTGGGTCTTAGCATGGTTACAATAACTCACATGTGGTATTAACAAATCATAAAATTTACGGGTTCTTACTTTTAAATTAGCGAGTTATGTCGATTTAACTCACAGGAAATACTTTAAGTACGGAAAAACATTCGTTTATCTTCGGTCTTGGGATTTAGGACCACCTAACTTTAGAAAGGGTTTTATGCCGATTTAAAATCGCTTTTATATCTTTAAGTATGGAAAAATACTTGTTTTCTGTCCGGGGATTTAGGACTACCAAACTCTAAAAAGGGTTTTATGCCGATTTAAAATCGCTTTTATATCTTTAAGTATGGAAAATACTTGTTTATTTTCGGTACTGGGATTTAGGACTACCTAACTTTTTATAAGGAAAATATAGGATTTTCTTTGGAACATACTCTATTAAAACTACATAAAGCTAGACTTGTTAGACTTCAGCTACAATTGTTAAGTGTATATGATAGAGTTATATAAGAATCTAGTCACAATCGACTTAGAATTGGTGGGCCCGCCTCATCTCATGTTCCTTGTTTGGTTGTGGACCTAGGGCAGACCCATTGTATTCAATGGTTTATTCAACTTAAATTTTATATAACTTATATACACTGGGCGATTATAGAAGGAATCTATGGGTGCCTCTAGGGTTCATTATCGCATAACATAGAAACATTCATTTTACTTAATAAAGAAAATATTGAATTTTCTGGAAACATACTTTGTCGCTTTTACAAGGAAAACGGTTTCTTTCTCAAACAAAACTCTTATGAACTCACCAACTTAATTGTTAACACTTTTTCAAACTACTTGTATTCTCAGGAATTCAGTGATAACAGGAAATCAACCGCTTTTCAGGATGGGACGTTAAATCGTCAAACATTTTATTTTGTCATCATAAGTGTAATTGTTTGGAAACATGTAAACATATACTATTGTATAACTTTTTCAATTATATTTATGATGGTTGTATTTACTTTGGGCACTATTATACTCGTTGTTGTGATACTATACATGAAGTCCTCCACCCCCGGACGTTTCCGTCATCCTTGGGTTGGGGGTGTGACAGATTGGTATCAGAGCATTGTTTATAGTGAACTAAGTATATCGAACCACATAATATATACAAACTATAAATGCATTGGGACTTAAGTCTCTGATTTAAACATTTTCAAATAACTATACTTTTAGAAATAAATAGTTTCCTGTTAAAAGTATAAGTACATACATGCATACCGGCTTAGTGTCACGTCTAAGGAAAACACAAAGGTTAAAAATAGAAGAGTTGTGCAATGTGAATATGCCCTGGGATATGCAATCAAGTCTGGGAGGAATATAGCCTGATCAACTATATTCGTCCGAGAAGTGACTAGTATGTGCCGGGGGATAGTCATAGTGGACAACGAGTCTATCAACTTACCAACACCCATACCAGAAAATCGTTAACAACTAAACATAACATTTAAAATAGTATAGGAGTATTTTGTGGTAGTATAACTTATGTGAAAACTAAACTGACTCTTGGTAGTAGGTCTACAATCACTAAACGGATACGCTAAAGTTATATATAACCTAGATATGTAACTGGTATGCACCATGTCATCATAAAAGTAACTAAAGAGGATCAAACCCCTATAAGTATTTCTAGAAATATAATTATTATATGCGTCTTACCTCACCCCTATTCTCGCACGGACACCGTGACAAGATCTTACTTACCGGAAGACCCCTACTTTCCGAACCCGGAAAGTTAGTAGATGATGAGGAAAAGAGTCAAAGATGGAGCCAGAGGTCAACAACTCTCCTTACATAGCCAGGACTTTCGTGAACCGCCTTGACTACATCGAACCTATGCCCCGTTGGGCAGCATTGATCAAGGGATGGAGTCGCCATCAGCAACCACAATCGCCATTTGGGGACGAATTGTCGTGAGCAGAGTCCATTTTACTCACAAGACCTGGTAGATTAGGCCTATGAGCGTGCGTTGGTGTTACTCCCCCTCCATGTGTAGGCCCGACCCCGCGAGTTAGTGATTACACTAGTCGAGAGATTTATTTGCAGTCTAAACCTTTCCTTGCAATAATATGGTGTAGACCTGCATCAGGCTCAAAACTTTCTCTAAAAGCTAAATATACTAGAATCATACAAATGAAAGGGGCATGTGTATTATTTTCATTGGGAGCAATACTACTAAGAATTCATAAGTTTATTATATATAGACCCTCATTATGAATTGTTTTCAAAGGACACCAAAAACATTGGAACACGATACACTCAAGACTAAGATAAACTAAGTGAGATAACTCCTGACGTATAAACCCTTATTCAATACTCATTATCATCTCGCCTTTTTTAACCTCATAGTTGAAAGGTTCCGTAGCCCTATAGGGTGCGATCATACCAGCACTAATGCATCGGGTCCCATCAAAACTCCTCAGCCAGGTGTGTTTGGACAAACATGATCCCAAGATGAGTAAAGCTTAACGCCCGTACAAAACCTACTTCTACCCACTACCATAAACTCCGTCTCCGGAACGTTAGCAGAAACATCAAAGTTATGTCTTCACAAGGAGGTAACCATCCAACAAGCGAGGCAGCAATCCTGCAGATAGATCCTGCTACTTTTCAAGCTGCAGTCACGGCAGCCGTGACAGCCGTCATGGCGCAACTCAATGCTAACAACGCCAGCAGAGACGGAAGCGGTACCGACAATACAAATCGTTGTAACAATCAGGAACACCGGCGGGTGTCTGCTCATGAAGGCGCCTTAGGCCACAAACCTACGAACAAGAAGCTAAAGTTTTGGAACAAAAAGGAGCACAACCAATCTCAAGGATTCGCTAAAAGACAACAACCCATGGCCACCCCTGCCATTACAACAGCAGTCACGACACATGCCTCGGCACTAGCCACAAGCTCTGTCACCCAAGCACCGGCCAGACCATATAAGGGATCACTCCCAAGGTGTAACAAGTGTGGCTACCATCACCATGGGGTTTGCCGGGTGATGTACTGTAAAAACTGCAACAAGGACGGACATACTGCCCGCTTCTGCAGGAAACAGACCCAGCACATCGCTTCAATCACCAACATCAGTGTAAGTCCAGTATGCTACCTATGTGGTGGAACGGGACACTTCAAGAGAGACTGTCCAACTGAGAGGAATGACGGGAGAAAAGGAGGAACGTGACAAACAAACCAGCAGGAGCAACAAGGAACCTTTTTAGGACTTTTGTAATGTTTCTAACGACAAAAACGTTTAAGTACCATATGTTTGTAATGAATTTGGTATGTTTGCTAAAATTACCATATATCAAAAAGTAGTTGAAATACTCTCTCGTCCAATCAAATCAACGAAACTTATATATGATCTTAGGATCATTACCAGTGAGCTGGGATAACTTGGTATATACATCAGGGTTAATCATAATCAAAATACTACAGACTTAAAGAAAATAATTCCGTCCTAACTCCTATTCCATGTCTAGTAGTGAGATTAGGGTAGAGCCACCCACTCGACGGGTTCATCAATACCAATTTACATACGACATACATATACCGATCGACCATAGAATGATCGGTCGGGGTTCATGATATAAGGAATCACTACTAGTATTCAGAACACACTTACTACCAGTGCTAGCTGTTGTGGTATGAATCATTTGCAGCAACAATAACACCGATCGAAACGGAGCACACTAACAAGAATCACATGATACTCTATCTCCCTAACGAATAATTCGTATGAATACAACCTAACAAATGTATTACTAAAAAGATACGTTGTCGTCATTCGATGTCGATTGGTATAGTCCTCACATTCCCGATTAAACGGCTACGAAGAGACCCTTCGCCTAACCCACTGAATATCGAAAACCTTCATCTCTCAAAAGCGCAAATTCGACACGGACCTCTGGGTCATCTCTCGCTACGAAGCCCCAAAACACTCACCGTAGGAGTATTATACCTTCCGTACCTTCTTATTCCTAGTAAACCCTTCGAGAATAGCACACGTGTAACAGGACAAGATCAAGCACAGAAGCTTGGGACGAATACGGTTAGTCTATCACTACTAAGTGTATACGCAAGGATAATATATAATTAAGATTCTATGGACATTGGATGTGTGTTTCCGCCCTACTTCCTGTTCCTTGTCTGGTTGTGGACTTGGGGCGGAGTCACCCATCCAACTGTCTTACCAATCCTAATTACATACGACCTATATGCGCAAGTTAACGATAGATGGACGAGGTACGAGTCCTACCATGAACTTCGGGACAAGGCTATCCAGGAGTGTGAATGAACGTTCTATCATCCAAATAAGTCTAGTCTCGTAAACCGAACCCATATGCTCCCTACCGACCTAATCAAACGAGAAACACTAAAGCAGACCCTATGCAGCGCTCCGAGGGGAAGTTATTACTTACGACTTAGTATAGATTCGAGAAAGACTGAGAGCATCTCGAAGCCGACAAAAGAACTACACAGATAAGGGACGCAAACCCTCGGAATTGCAGGTTGGTGACCGAGTTCTATTGAAGGCCTCACCATCGAGAGGAATGGTATGTTTCGGTAAACATGGGAAACTAAACCCAAGGTACATCGGGCCATTCGAAATCCCTGATAGGATTGGCTCAATAGTAAACAAACTCCGACTGCCCCAAGAACCTAATAATGTACATTCAACCATCCCCGCGTCAAATTTAAAGAAATGTATGTCCGACGAGACCCTTGTGATACCTCCTGGCAAAATCAAAGAAGCATCGCTGTTGTGAAGGTCTGTTGGATCGTAAAACAAGGACCCTAGTTCACCTGGGAACACGAAGACCAAATGAAACAAAAGTACCCACATCTATTCCCCAACCCTTGATGTCCCACTCAAATACAAATTTCGGGACGAAATTCCTTCTAACGGGGGGATAATGTGACAACCGTCAAAGTCAAAGTCAAAGTCAACAAGTCAAACCAGTCAACTTAACTAGTACTTGTACGTGAAAAGTTATTCTATGTATAAAAATGTGTATATTTATGTCAAAAATTCAAGTATCTCGAAGAATGTATGTGTTAACAATCTAAAAACCCTAAAAAGGGAGTTAAACGCATCAAAACACGACTAAGGACCCTTTCGGGGACTTAAAACGATCATTAACGAAGCATAACGGGGTTCACGAACCTTGCATTTGCGAGATTATGCGATAATAATGGCTAAGGTTAAATCTCTCCCAAATCTCTCCAAGTATGTGAAATCTCTACCAAATCTCTCCAAGTATGTGAAATCTCTCCCAAATCTCTCCAAGTATGTGAAATCTCTTCCAAATCTCTCCGAGTATGTGAAATCTCTCCCAAATCTCTCCAAGAATGTGAAATCTCTCCAAGTATGTAAAATCTCTCCCAAATCTCTCCAAGAATGTGAAATCTCTACCAAATCTCTCCAAGAATGTGAAATCTCTCCCAAATCTCTCCAAGAATGTAAAATCTCTCCAAGTATGTGAAATCTCTCCCAAATCTCTCCAAGTATGTGAAATCTCTCCCAAATCTCTCCGAGTATGTGAAATCTCTCCTAAATCTCTCCAAGAATGTGAAATCTCTCCAAGTATGTAAAATCTCTCCCAAATCTCTCCAAGTATGTGAAATCTCTCCCAAATCTCTCCAAGAATGTGAAATCTTTCCCAAATCTCTCGAAGAATGTGAAATCTCTCCAAGTATGTAAAATCTCTCCCAAATCTCTCCAAGAATGTGAAATCTCTCCAAGTATGTGAAATCTCTCCCAAATCTCTCCCAAAATCTCTCTCAAACTTTTTCTGGTCATCCGGGTCATCCCGACCCTTAACTTGGTCAAAAATCACGCAAAACGGTAAGATTTCTCAAAAAACAGCCTTATGGAACCGAAACTCCTCTTAACAACCGAATGTCCTCTTAGGAACAAAAAGTCCTCTTAGGAACCGAAAGTCCTCTTAGGAACAGAAAGTCCTCTTAGGAACCGAAACTCCTCTTAGGAACCGAAAGTCCTCTTAGGAACCGAAACCCTCCTTTCAGAACCGAAAGTGTCAGAAGCCTCTCGGACCGAAACCTCAGCGGACCGAAGCTCAGCAGCGAGGACCGAGCCTCGGCTCCCCCTGCGAGACCCTCGCATCCCACTTTGGAATTTCGGACCATCGGCCAGCTCTCGGTTCCTTCTTTTCCCTCTCGGTTCCTAGCTTCTACGAGCCGAACCTCGCAGGTGCGGTTCCTATTGTCCGGTTTTCGACTACTTTCGCCTCCTAAGCCCGTTTTTGACGTTTTTGACGGGATTTTTCCACCAAATTCATATTTTTATCATTTTTAACCCCCATAACTATTATTTTAATTATTTTTCAAGGATTTATTAATTAAAAATCATTATTTTATAATAAGAAGAATATTCTACCACACAAGTGGGTCAAGTGTGCCCACTTGCCTCCCATGTGTCACTTTCTCATTGGTCCAACCTTATCCACATCACACAAACCAAGGCAAACATCCCTTCACCGTAGCTACTTGCTCCAGCAACCCTCCATATAAGGAAATGCCTGGGATTTCTTTGATCTTTTACTTCACCATCAAAATTATACACTTCTTAAACCATCAAGAGGGTCTCTTTTCTCTCAACTTTCAGCCACACTTTTGATGTATTCTTGAGTCATTCATTCACTTATTGGTAAGTATTTCCTTCTAACTCAAGTGTTATTATATGTTTTCATAACACTCTTGGATTAACGACTCATATCTTCACACTAAAAATCGTTCTTAGGATCATCCAAAACTTCGTGTGTTCATTAAGTGATCTAGACTTGAAAACTCATCATCTTCAACCTTCCACTCTTCAAGAAATCACTCAAGGTGAGTTCATACCCCTACATTTTCATGTTTTCTTCAGTTTTCAGGGGGGGGGGGGATACAAGTTAAAATACCAAACACTTAACTAAATTCAAACAACAACTTTCATCAGAAAAGTTGAGTCTTATTCACGGACAGTTTTGACTGTCTTAAACTTAATATCTTTCAAAACTGTTTAATATGCAAATAGTTCAGGTTCATACCTTTAAAATGACTACTTTCACATCTCTATACGATTTTTCTACGATTTATGGTGGTTTTTACAAAACTGCCTATCATTTCAGAAACGAATTCGGACCAGTCTGTGAATATGAACATTTTAACACAAGTTAAAGACTTCTAAAAATCATAATAAAAATTATGAATAAACTAGACGCATTTTATGAACTCTTAGAATTTATGGATTCAGTTTTCGACTTCGTACGATTTTTCTATGATTTTTCGAAAAACAGTGCAGAAAGCTTAAAACTAGTTAACAGCTTATAACTTTCATAACACTTTGTATTATGCTGAGCAAAGTGTATAACAATAAGTTCTAAATATTGAATGTGTTTTCTTGTTAGTTTATCATCATAAACTGAAATTTAGTCATTCATGATAAGATTCTTCATTCATTTAGAACACATATAATAAGCTATAGTAAGCATAGTTTATGGATTCATAGTACTAATGTATTTTCATAAAAGAGTTCTTTTACATTACAAACGTTTGGATAAACTATAATAGATATAGTTTATGTATCATTTACATTTCAAACTTATTTACCAAAGGTTTTCAGTTCAGTTCACGTAAATCTGTTAATGAATAAATTTGTGAGATATTCCCTTCGTGTTACCTTCATGGTAACAAAATCAAAAGTCCTGTAAATTGTAACCAGAGTCTCTTGTAGGGAGAGCGTGATAGTTGTGTATAGATCTATATTGGGTCTGACAAGCCCGCACCTGAGCTGCTTGCAACAGCTAGACCGGCAGGTCTGTGGTGACAAATGTCATTTCGTTTCCGACGCCTGAAGAACGTCGTATTACAAGGCCGTCTGGGTCTTAGCATGGTTACAATAACTCACATGTGGTATTAACAAATCATAAGATTTACGAGTTCTTACTTTTAAATTAGCGAGTTATGTCAATTTAACTCACAGGAAATACTTTAATTATGGAAAAACATTTGTTGATCTTCGGTCTTGGGATTTAGGACCACCTAACTTTAAAAAGGGTTTTATGCCGATTTAAAATCGCTTTTATATCTTTAAGTATGGAAAAATACTTGTTTTCAGTCCTGGGATTTAGGACTACCAAACTCTAAAAAGGGTTTTATGCCAATTTAAAATCGCTTTTATATCTTTAAGTATGGAAAATACTTGTTTATTTTCGGTACTGGGATTTAGGACTACCTAACTTTTTATAAGGAAAATATAGGATTTTCTTTGGAACATATTTCTATTAAAACTACATAAAGCTAGACTTGTTAGACTTCAGCTACAATTGTTAAGTGTATATGATAGAGTTATATAAAAATCTAGTCATAATCGACTTAGAATTGGTGGGCCCGCCTCATCTCCTGTTCCTTGTTTGGTTGTGGACCTAGGGCAGACCCATTGTATTCAACTGTTTATTCAACTTAAATTTTATATAACTTATATACACTGGGCGATTATAGAAGGAATCTATGGGTGCCTCTAGGGTTCATTATCGCATAACATAGAAACATTCATTTTACTTAATAAAGAAAATATTGAATTTTCTGGAAACATACTTTGTCGCTTTTACAAGGAAAATGGTTTCTTTCTCAAACAAAACTCTTATGAACTCACCAACTTAATTGTTCACACTTTTTCAAACTACTTGTATTCTCAGGAATTCAGTGATAACAGGAAATCAACCGCTTTTGAGGATGGGACGTTAAATCGTCAAACATTTCATTTTGTCATCATAAGTGTAATTGTTTGGAAACATGTAAACATATACTATTGTATAACTTTTTCAATTATATTTATGATAGTTGTATTTACTTTGGGCACTATTATACTTGTTGTTGTGATACTATACATGAAGTCCTCCACCCCCGGACGTTTCCGCCATCCTTGGTTTGGGGTTGTGACACAACCGAAGAGTACGAGTATGTACCGTACTTATATTGTTTAAGCATTTTTCTATTTGAAAACCCTGGTTACACCAGTATGGATAGTAGTTTCATTACTTAAAATAAAACTTATGAGTTGAAAACCCTGGAATCCTCCAGTTGTAATGTATAGTAGTTCTATTTATCAAAAATAAAACTAATGAAGAATGAAATCCCGTAAACATAGGTTAGTTTATACTACTGTGAGTCGTACAACCATGCTTGATATGACCTAGTGACCTTTACGACGTTCTTCAGTGTCGGTTAAATGAAATTTGTCACCCCAGGCATGTCTTCCTAACTGTAGCTAGCAATTCAGGTGTGGGATTGTCAGTCCTGAATAGATCTATTCACAAATCTCACGCTCTCCCTCCAGGAGACTCTGGTTATACTATGATAGGATTTAGTTTAGTACAGCAAAGGGAACAATTTTGAAGAGTTGTCTCACAATCCTGTATTAACTAGTTTATGTGTAGCTCTGTATTGTTCTCTTGTAATTGAATCCGTTGTATACTTGTAGTGTAACAATAATTATTTTTAAATAATTATTTATTGTAGTACTTTCGAAATCAGAAAGTAGCAATGCATATCGTATATCATAAACTAAGTCTGTCATAGTTTATACGTTTGTTAATGTATGACTCTGAATTTGTAAACTTATATATTGAAATCCCAAACTATACCTATTATAGTTTGTATGCATGTTGTGTACTTGTTTCGTGTATGGATCTGAAAACTATGCAATTATGGTTATAGGTTTGAAAAATGTCCCTTATTCTCAGCATGCTACAAAAGGGATAAAATATCTAAATATTTTATAAAACATGAAATCTTTTGGTTGTATTAATTGCATAAGTTTTAAACTTGTTGAAATTCTTTTTTATAGGTTCACAAAATCATTTGTGTTTGGCTTGTATTCCCCCTGAAAACATTAAAAATAGTAAAAGCGTAGGGGTATGAACTCACTATTAGTCGTGTGAATAGTCGGACATCGAGAACTGGGAGTGAAGACCTTCGAGTTGATGTACGCGACGCTTAACGGAATCCTAATACAATTAATACATATATGCATTTTATTAGCGAAACCATTATTTATAGTGTTAGGAAAACACTTGCTTTCAGTTTAGAAGTGTTATCGGGACTCGTTTCAATCAGAAAAATGGGTTTGCGGCCAAAGTTCACGGTGTGAAGGGGTTTGCGGCCGTGAACTGTCCCTTGAAGGGTTTACGGCCGTGAATGGACCCTTGAAGAATCTATGAAGGTTTGAAGGGTTTACGGCCGTAAACAGTTTGCGGTCTTTGAATTTTTTAAGATTTGAAGCGTGTATGGCCGTGAACTCAAGAACAATGATGTTGGATTCGATGAAAAACGTGTTTTAGTTGCTCCAAAACCGCTTCCAAAGGTGATTTCTGATGATTTTCGGAAGAAAGAGGGTGTTTGGAGTGTTCACGGTTGAAAGGTAGAGAGAGAGAATGAGAGAGTTTTCGGCTAAGAAAGTTCAAATGAAGGTGGGGGTTCCGTATATATAGGCTGGGGGTATGGTCGGTGATGGGGGCCACCTGGCACTGGCCGTAAACGAGTTTACGGCCGTAAATGGGTTTACGGTCGTGAACACCACTCAGGCCGAAGACTATAGAAATTCGGGTTCTTTTCGCGTGATTTTGGTTCCGACTCTTATATAAAATTTAATTATATAACTAAATGATTTTCCCAAATCAAAGGAATTTAACGGAACTCAATAAAATCTAAATTTTACTAACGTAAATTGGCTAGCGGTAACGGAAAAAGTTTGGGTTGTCAAATACAAATCACCTAATCAATGTGCCAGTTAACTACACACACTCCATTGATCCATGATTAACACCAAGCTACCCTTTGCCACGTATTGTCAGTCCCAAATTAGTGTGCCGGTGAACCACACACGCTCCACTAACCACTTAGCAAGGTACGAAGTGCAATTTCATGGAATAACACCATTTTCACATTTTTCCTAAAGTAACTAAGATTGGGAATTTTTTTAAAAATTTAGTTACTTTAATAATTTTCATTATACTTATGAATGAGAAGTAATGTCCTATCCTACCCGTTCAGTTAACGACCCTCCACCAGTCAAGGAAGCGTTGGGTGAGAGTTGACACCCATTAAACCGCCATTTTATAGGCAGTAACCTTATACCCCCTTATAGACCGGCTTCGTGAATGAGGCCTACTAACGATAAGACTGACTTGTCTTATACATATATAAGTATTAAAGTTTAATATTATAATAGTATAAGGTTTGAATTTTAAACTTTTAAAACTATAGGGTTTGGAATTAATGTAACACTTCAAGTTCCAAAACATGAGGGAAAGTTTTGTAACTTGTCAAGACTTTTGAAATTCATAACTTATGAACTTTTATGTTCCATGAATGAGACCTTTCCAATTCCAAACTTGTTTACAAGTTATGAAACGTTCCAAGACTCTTAGAATTCTATAACTTACACTAGTTAATGGTTTCTTAAATGAAGACTTTTCATATTCCATAACTTGAGGACAAGTTATGGAACTTTCTAAAGAACACATATAGATCAAATTAACTAGTATTTCACAAAAACAAGTAGTTATCTTATAATTTTACAAAAATGATGTTATTGGATGGGGATTAACATTACCATATCATTAAAATCGAATATTATAAACCAAAACAGTTTGTGGTAGTCTTCCTAATCCAAAACAGGCCAAAAACTCGAAGATTCTGCCCATAGACAGACCAACTCGTCAAGTGCACTTATGAACTCGACGAGTTCATCTTCATATGGCACCTACTGGTCGAGTTCATACATTGACTCACCGAGTAGGCCCTGGAAGAATCCAGTTTTGCAGTTTTTTTCAGCTTTGAAAATTACACAGTTGCATCAATACAATAGAAAACATCCTAGGCTCTGTTACCACTATTGGTTTTTATGTACTCTAACATTCCTATGGTGCACATACAACCCTAATGCTTTGGATCTAAGTTTTCTCTAATTACACATGCAATAAACATTTTCCAAAGCATGAAACCTAAACTAGAATGCAAGGTGATATTTGAATCATAAAAACTAGTTAGAAAATTACCTTGTGTAGTAACTTGAATGACTTGGCCTCAAGAAAGCTTAGCACCCCAAGTGTGATGCCTCAAATGGAATCACAAAGCACTAAGAGCAACTTAGGAGGAATATGGAGAGGTTATGAATACACTAAAATCGGTTCTTCCTCTTCAAAAATAAGTGGTGGTCGATTTTGGATTTTAGATGGGTGTGCGACCACCCCAAGGACTACCAGAGCCTTTTGAGAGGCTCATGTGTAACCCTAATCCATACCCATAACCTTATAATCCATCCATTTGATTTGGATAAACACTTCATGGATTAACCCATAAGCCAATCACAAATCAAACCATAGATCACTAGGCCAACTCATATGTATCAATTTAATTAGTCTCTTTTGATTACCAAATTAATTCTTAAATTAATTCTTGATCAATACTAATTAAATAATATGATTTGTCAATTAATATATTATACTTATAATATATTAATAAATCATAAATAACCTCTTACTCAAATATCCTTCCTAACATATTGCTTTGATGAATGCAACCCAAATGGACCATGCTACTATCGGGTCAAGTACATACCAATTATAGTCATGGGCTTAGAAACCTTTTCCAACAGTAAACACATGTGTTTACACCCTAATATGGTTTTCCCTTTGAGTTTTCGCCCAATATGCGGTCCACCAAGGGTGTTTACGCCCCTAAAGTGGGGTCTCTTTTGGGTTTACGGCCAACGGTGGCCCAAGCAAGGGTGTTTTCGTCCAAGATATGGTCCACCATGGGGTTTACGCTCCTAAGGCCTTTCCTATTAGTGTTTTCTCCCAACGGATGAGTCACCAAGGTAGTTTTTGCCCATGGTGGGGTTTCATGTTACAATCCTTTGGAAATTTGTATACTATATGTTTAATTATTGGCTTGTCAATGTTAATTACAATCATGGCGCTTCAAGGCTTATGCATATACCTCTATATATATAGCTTATAACCTTAATGCTCATAGGACTTTCAAATGTTTTATTGCAATATGGTTATATCTTACATTGTGGATATACTTTTATTCAAGACTCCTTAGACTAGGTTTGATCCAAAGTTTTCTAGTTGTGACACCATGTTAAAACTAGTGCCAACTGTTACTACATCATGTTATGGTTCTTGAGATTCTACAAGTTCCATGTGTCTCCCACTTGCTTTGTCATTTAAAGCTAGCTTTCTGCTAAGTTAGCCATCAGAGGAATTAGAGAACTTATTCTTGGTGAGTTTTCATGTAATAATCTAAGCCACATTAGAGTATTATTCAAATATATATTTAGTATATTTTGGGTTTAGAAGTTTTAGTTCAACATAGGCTTTAAATCCCCAAAACATTTAATAACATGTGGATGGAGCTTTTCTATACAAAATGTTATAAAGAAAAGGTTTTATCTACTAATCAACTGGTATTTGTACTAAAGCTAAAATTTATAGTGTTATAGGTGTTATCCTAAGGAAATAAAAGGACAACATTTCTACCGATTAGAAAGAAAATCATACCAAATATGATTTAATTCATCCTTTATTATCATTGAGGCTTCAGATAGTTCTTACCGACTTATATCTCAACTTTATATTTGAAACTTCAAAAAAGATATCATAATTATGTTTTACCATGTAAAATATAATTAAAACTACTATAGTTGTCAATAAACTTGATTTGGTATCTTATTCTAAATCTTAGAAATTCATTAAAAAGGAAGGCATACACCATAGTGTATAGTTTTTAATAATTTATTTTCTATGATACTTTGTGAAAATATCATTAGGAATCTTTTAAATATAAATATATTTAGCGTATGTCAAATAAGCTACATCATTTTCCTTCAAATATCGCTTTCTTGAAGTTGGAATATGTGAATGTCATTTATATAATAAATATAACAATCTCAAAGATGAGTTTGATTTAAAACAAGTTTAAGTCAAAAGTACTTTTCATGTAGAATTTGTTATTTATAAAACATTGATATTTACATTATATTTCTTATTAAGAGATCTAGTCTGATAAAAAGAGTTTTAATCGTTTCCGAATTTGAAGGTGATCGTTATGAAGAAAAGATTTAAGTACATAGTTAATCATTCACAAATTAAACTAAGACTTATATTTAGAAAAACTAAATTAAAAACATACATTGTTCCAAGACAAAAATTGTTTCACGATACGAGTACATTATGTTTCTAGCATAATTAATAAACTAAATTCCAAGAGTGTAGTTGCAACTTGATTGTGCTCAGTTAGTTACTCTTTATAAATATATGCAATCCATTTATAAATATTAGATTAACATTTAAGTACCAAGTACTTGAGTGTTATATGAAAACTACAAGTTCTATCTAGTAGATACCTAAAGTACTAGTATCTTCCATACTTTCATTACAAATAAGAGGAGTAGTTCCTCTTCCAGTGTCCAGTTTCTATACAAAAGAAACAAGATCCATCTATGTGGGCCTTATTGGATTCCTTGGGCTTAAAAGTGTTCAGTCCATAAAACATGGGCCTCTTAGATCACTGTTAGGGCCAGAATCCTCAAAGCATTTAGGATCCTCAAACCTCATCAATTATTCAGGATCCTCAAACCTCATCAAATATTCAGGATCCTCAACTATCTCAGGATCCTCAACTATCTCAGGATCCCGACTATTACCGTTATTATTATTTACTAACATTTATAATGGTTATATTTTGTTCTTAATTAACACATGTGCAGAAATAGTTAAGAGAAGACTTATTCTCAACAGAGGGTCGTCTCAACAGAGGGTCGTCTCAACTATGCTAAAGACCCGGAATAACCACTCATTCAATTTGGTTGATTTATACTTGTGTGATTTTTGACCAAAACAATTTGGCGCCCACCATGGGGTTTACGCTCCTAAGGCCTTTCCTATTAGTGTTTTCTCCCAACACATGAGTCACCAAGGTAGTTTTTGCCCATGGTGGGGTTTCATATTATAATCCTTTGGAAATTTGTTTACTATATGTTTAATTATTGGCTTGTCAATGTTAATTACAATCATGGCGCTTCAAGGCTTATGCATATACCTCTATATATATAGCTTATAAACTTAATGCTCATATGACTTTCAAATGTTTTATTGCAATATGGTTATATCTTACATTGTGGATATACTTGTATTCAAGACTCCTTAGACTAGGTTTGATCCAAATTTTTGTAGTTGTGACACCATGTTAAAACTAGTGCCAACTATTACTACATCATGTTATGGTTCTTGAGCTTCTTCAAGTTCCATGTGCCTCCCACTTGCTTTGTCATTTAAAGCTAGCTTTCTGCTAAGTTAGCTATGAGAGGAATTAGAGAACTTATTCTTGGTGAGTTTTCATGTAATAATCTAAGCCACATAAGAGTATTATTCAAATATATATTTAGTATATTTTGGGTTTAGAAGATTTAGTTCAACATATGCTTTAAATCCCCAAAACATTTAATAACATGTGGATGGAGCTTTTCTATACAAAATGTTATAAAGAAAAGGTTTTATCCACTAATCAACTGGTATTTGTACTAAAGCTAAAATTTATAGTGTTATAGGTGTTATCCTAAGGAAATAAAAGGACAACATTTCTACCGATTAGAAAGAAAATCACACCAAATATGATTTAATTCATCCTTTATTATCATTGAGGCTTCAGATAGTTCTTACCGACTTGTATCTCAACTTTATATTTGAAACTTCAAAAAAGATATCATAATTATGTTTTACCATGTAAAATATAATTAAAACTACTATAGTTGTCAATAAAGTTGATTTGGTATCTTATTCTAAATCTTAGAAATTCATTAAAAAGGAAGGCATACACCATAGTGTATAGTTTTTAATAATTTATTTTCTATGATACTTTGTGAAAATATCATTAGGAATCTTTTAAATATAAATATATTTAGCGTATGTCAAATAAGCTACATCATTTTCCTTCAAATATCGCTTTCTTGAAGTTGGAATATGTGAATGTCATTTATATAATAAATATAACAATCTCAAAGATGAGTTTGATTTAAAACAAGTTTAAGTGAAAAGTACTTTTCATGTAGAATTTGTTATTTATAAAACTTTGATATTTACTTTATAATTCTTATTAAGAGATCTAGTCTGATAAAAAGAATTTTAATCGTTTCCGAATTTGAAAGTGATCGTTATGTAGAAAAGATTTAAGTAAATAGTTAATCATTCACAAATTAAACTAAGACTTATATTTAGAAAAACTAAATTAAAGACATACATTGTTCCAAGACAAATATTGTTTCACAATACGAGTACATTATGTTTCTAGCATAACTAATAAACTAAATTCCAAGAGTGCAGTTGCAACTTGATTGTGCTCAGTTGGTTACTCTTCTATAAATATATGCAATCCATTTATAAATATTAGATTAACATTTATGTACCAAGTACTTGAGCGTTATATGAAAAGTACAAGTTCTATCTAGTAGACACCTAAAGTACTAGTATTTTCCATACTTTCATTACAAATAAGAGGAGTAGTTCCTCTTCCAGTGTCCAGTTTCTCTACAAAAGAAAGAAGATCCATCTATGTGGGCCTTATTGGATTCCTTGGGCTTAAAAGTGTTCAGTACATAAAACATGGGCCGCTTAGATCACTGTTAGGGCCAGGATCCTCAAAGCATTTAGGATCCTCAAACCTCATCAATTATTCCGGATCCTCAAACCTCATCAAATATTCAAGATCCTCAACTATCTCAGGATCCCGACTATTACCGTTATTATTATTTACTAACATTTATAATGGTTATATTTCATTCTTAATTAACACATGTGCATAAATAGTCAAGAGAAGACTTATTCTCAACAGAGGGTCGTCTCAACTATGCTATAGACCCGGCATACCAAGTTCAAAAATGTTCACAAAGCTGGTCATAGAGGATCCCAGGAATATCGGACATCTTGTTAGCTAGTTTAGACTATAAATTGACACATGTATCTTGCACACAACACACACTGCTAACTCTTAGCTTACTCTACGAACTTTTTCACTTGTTCTTACTAAAGTACTCTCAGTAATCATCATTTTATATTAATAAAATCATCAAGGTTGGTGATCATTATCACCTCTCAAGGTTTTGTACCGGAGATCCTAGAAAGGATCAAGGGCTTTCCTTGTAAACGATCATGTCATTCTCTTTACCTTTTTCTATTGCACAATTCGAACATTAATACCTCTCATTCAATTTGGTTGATTTATACTTGTGTAATTTTTGACCAAAACATTTTGGCGCCCACCATGGGGCTGTGGTGTTCAAAATCCTCGAAAGATCATGTCTACACAACAGATCCTTTCTTCATCCTCCGCTCCTACCATTCAAACCAAAAACCTACCGCCTCCTCCGAGTGGACCCCTTGGTCAGAGGAAAGCGCCTGACACTTCCAAGGAAAACACCCGTCCGGTCACTAACGAAGGAAGTTTGGGATCTTCAGGACTCCAGGATCTGACTGCTCCGATCACTATTGTTGAGCTCTTCGCTATGATGAGGAAAATGACGCAACAGATGACTCAGCAGCAAGATGACAATAGAATATTACTTAGAGAAGTGGAGAGGATGAAGGAGGAATTTCTGAAATTCCTGGAAACGATGCCCACAGTTATACAACCAAGGATCCTGAACTTCGCCAATGTGGGATCCTCAGGAAATCAACAAGGGAATACATATCCTACTATGTCACCCTTGGGGACAACTATGAACAATCGAGAATTTATGATCAATGATATCAATGAGCCTTTCAACACTCCGAGAAAACTTGATTCTAGTAAGTTCTTAAACAACAATACTATCAATACTAACTCTACGAATGTTAATGCAGGAATAAGTCCAAACATGGCTAGGGAACTTCAACAGTTGAGAGAGATAATCTCAATCATACCCGGGGTAGTTCAACCCATACCAGAAGCATCTCCAACAAGTCACAGCATCTCGATATTCGCTCCTACAATAGACGATACCGAAGTTCCTAAGCGCTTCCAGACTCCTAACATGAAGTCTTACGATGGAACTACGGATCCTTAAGAGCATGTAGCACAATACCGAGAAAGGATGGAGATCATCCCCATCCCAGTGCACTTGAAGGATGCTGAACTATGCAAAGGCTTTGGTTCAACCCTCACGGGATCAACACTTAAATGGTTGCTAAACGTTCATCCCTATTCCATCGCTTCATTTTCACACTTAGTAAATATTTTCAATAACCAGTTTTCTTGTAGCAGAACCTTCGAGAAGATCACTAGTGATCCCTACAGGGTGGTTTAGGATCCTAAGGAAGTACTTAGGGATTTTGTCAACAGGTTTAGCAGGGAAGCTCTGAGCATCCCTAACTTTGACATGGCGACTGGTGTAGAGGCCTTCAAGATGGGTCTAAGGAAGGATTCACCCTTCTACGAAGATCTCGTGAGGACCCCATGCAAGAGATTGGACAGAGTTAGGTGCCGAGAATTGAGATTCATAAGGCTTGACGAAGATAAAGAAGACCAGAAGAGGAGAAAACCTTCAAGTCAATACGAGAATCCCATTAGGAAGGCCGAATCCTCGGCTCCAAGATCCTACAAATTGGAGCCCTATTCCAAACCAGATCATCACAGGGTTAACAGCCTCGAAGATGAAGGAGAGGAAGGGGGACCTCCTAAGATCACTGACTATTGTTTTTATGTGGATGTTTCAGGTTTAATCCATTCTATGGAGGATCTCAGAGATAAAGCAAGGTAGCCAAAGAAGGATAACAAGTCCACCAGTTGGAAAGACAAGTCCAAATGGCGTTCTTACCAGGAAGATTTCGGTCACATGACGGATGATTGCATAGCCCGAAGAAAGGAGATTAGCTATCTCCTTGGCAAATGGCATCTTAAAGATATCCTCAGAAGAAAGAAAGAAAAGTCCAAGGAGAACAACCAGGATGGTCACAATATCCCGGATAAAACAACATCTCCACCCCAAACGCCAATATAATTAACATTATCTCGGGCGGATGTAACATTCATGGTACTTCTTAATCTCAGGCTAAAAGACACGCCAAGGTCTCTAAAACTGAAAAGGATAATAGACCACAGAAGAATACCTCGGTTAGCAATGAAAAGGAAATTACGTTTGACGAGACAGACATGAAAGGGATCCAGGATCCTCACCATGACGGACTCGTGATAACACTGTACATTGCTAACCACTTCCTCAGAATGATCCTTGTTGATGGAGGATCCTCGGTCAACATTGTACTCTTGGACGCACTAAAGAGAACAAACATCCCGGAATCGGAGATAATCAAAAGATCTTCGGTCCTAATAGGATTTAGCGGAGAAATGAAACACACCATTGGGGAGATAAAGCTACCAATATACATAGAGGGGGTAAAATCTATACAAAATTTATGTATTATTGACACTTTATCTTCTTTTAATGTGATATTAGGTAGACCTTGATCCACGAGATGAAAGCGGTTCCATCAACATATCATCATTGTATAAAGATGCCTACTCCTTGGGGAACAATGTAGATCATGGGAGATCAACAAGAGTCAAAGGGATGTTATAAAACCTCTATTGTAACACCCTTAAAATTCAATCCAATTTAAAACTTTTCAGAAACATTTAAAACCAATATTTATTACAAATTTGTTTTCAAAATAGTGTATATCAGATTTTTCCCAGAAACATAAACAAAACATGAGGAGTTATATGATCACGCCCTTGCCTTGCCGCGATCCCCTGATGTACTTGAAACAATAAACTGAAACGGTAAGCCCGAAAGATTAGAGATTTCTCCCAAAATACCCATACCATAACAATACACATATAATCATAAACAACATACTATGGGTCCAGTCAACCATCGGGTTGGAATACCCCGACCCTCAACCATCTGGTTGGAATGCCAACATACTATGAGTCTAATCATCCTCGCGATGGAATACTCACGACCCACAACCAATAGGTTGGAATGCCCAGGTCTATTGGCTTTCGCACAAAGCAGATAAGCCGCAACCGCCAAGCATACATATGCACATATAACAAATAATCACCTAACAGTCTATTGACAGATAAACTGATCCAGCTGATCATAGCAGCATAATAACATCCTATCTACCAGGACACTGATCTAACAGATCATATTAGCATATACCATCCTATCTACCAGGATACTGATCCAACAGATCGTACTAGCATAACATATCAGGATAAAAATCCAAAAAGGGCCGGCCTTGGAGCCTTAGACCCTTGAGTATAGTGAGGAAAACTCACCGCGCAACTGTCGACTCGAAGGATAAGCTCATCTCTCGGATCACCGCCTCAAACTCCACCACCTATGTTCGCCACACAACCATGTTCATAAATTCCCAAAATGCCCCAGAAGTCCAAAAGTAAACCCTTGGTCAAAGTCAACTGTCAAAGTCTGCAGTCGATGATGACCTGAACTCGTCGAGTATAACCAGCCACCCGCGAAGTTCCTTGCCTAACCCGTCGACTCTGTGACAACCCGAAATTTCTATCTTTTAAAGCCATTCAATTCAATCACAAGTCAGATTTGTTTCTGCTATCTTTTAGCATAGTTAAGGGTCTCTTTAAGTGTTCTAAGCCTAGTACATTCAGGGATTGGGTGTTAGGAAGTATCTTATAGAGTTCAGTGTGCATCATTCAAGCCGAAAAACTCCAACACTTGGAGTTTACGACCGTAAACTAGAGATTACGGTCATGATCTCTTGGCTGGCCGTGAACTCCTTCCTTATGTAGGATATTCCTTCATTATTCTTCATTTCTTACACTTCCAACTCAAGAACACTCATTTCTCTCTCAAGTATCATCAAGAACACTTCTATTTCCCGACAAATAAGTAAGTGATTCTTCCATTTATTAGTTGATACTTTTCTTACACTAGTAAAACCCCTTGATTTCATCCGTGAAATCACCTCTTTTGGGTTAGATCTTCAAGAACACCAAGAACACCAAGAACACACACTAGTTTCTTTGGGTCGTGAACACCCCTTCAAGCTTCAAAACGTAAGTATCCTTTCCATATACTAGTTATCCATTATAAGCTATTGAAATACACCCTTGAAATCAACCATTTCACCAAGAACAACAAGAGTTTATGACCATAACATCTCTTTTGGCCGTAAACCCATATCAAGAACACCTTTGGCCATAAACTCAAGCCATTTCATGAGTTGTCGTGAATATCTATGGCCGTAAACTCCCATGGCCGTAAACACCATGCCTGAGAACACACTTGTGTGGTCGTAAACCCCTTTAGAACAATCATATGTGATTGTAACACTTCAATTCAAGTATTTCCTAGTCCGTAAGGTGGTTCCCTATCATGATTAGTTGTAATATACACTAATCATATACATATATGTGTCATTATATGCTTAATAGGATCCGTTTGTGCTCGAGGCTTCACTTGACACTTAGCATCCTATATCGATCATACATTCGAATCACCCACTACAGGTGAGTTCATACCCCTAACTTATCTTTTAAATGATTTTAAATGCTTTTATGGGGGGGGGGGGAATACAAGTAGAAAACATTATAGTTATTATATCAATCATATGTGATTAATAACTATCAAACAAGTGGATTTCTTATACTTCAAAACTATGTTATCAAACAAACTATTTCAAAACGTTTTATAAACTGACATCAAGTCATATGTAACCATTCAAATGGTTAAAACTCTTTTATATGCTAAACTCTTTATCAAACTCTTTTTAGACTTATATATTGTCAAAATCATTTCTATATAGATATAGTTATATAAATAAGGTTGAAAGGGCTTAGGACTGATAACCCACTTTATTTCCTATTCTTTGTTTGGTTGTGGACTTAGGGTATCGGTTGTTTGTCCGAGTGTCGTTTGGATCTTAGTTATATATTATGTATATGTGTATAGATATAAAAGTTCTTACATCAGTTCAACACCTTTGGATAGCAAAGGTGTACAAACATGCTCAGTTATTCAAACATCATTACTAGAAAACTATAATAGGTATAGTTTAGAGGATTACTACTCACTATTTCTAGTACAATGAAACATACAAGAGTCAGTTCATACATAAGTCAGTTCAAACATACTATAACGAGAAACAGAAAGAACATACTATAATGAGAAATAGGGATGAACATATTATACACTAGAACATACTATACAAATACAAGAATACTATAACATTAATGTGAGCCACTACTTCATGGCATGGCAATGTACTGCTGTGTCACGTTTTGTAACCAGAGTCTCTTGGAGGGAGAGCGTGAATTTTTGTATAGATCTATACAGGATTGACCATCCTACACCTTGCTGCTAGCTATAGTGTGACCTACAGGTCTACGGGTGACGAATGTCATACCATTTCGACGTCTTCGAACGTCGTGTTTTACTAGTCAATCAAGTATGGTTATAATCTCATCACATTTTACCTTAATTAAACAATTGGTTTAAGGTAGTTAGTACAATGGTAGTTATTATATACAATACTACAATACATCTTTATTTTCCCATTACATTCACATTGTGATCTTCTCACATAAACGGTAATGTAAACTATATTTTGGTAATGATAGTCAGACTTGGGAAAAACACTCACTTTTACAAAAGAACAAACATACAGAACAGTCGTGTCTTGGTAGAAGACTAAATTTCAGTTAAAGTAGAAAATATAGGATTTTCTAGGAGATGCAAATATTTACATCAAACACTTACAAACATTTACTTTAAACATTTACAAACACTTTCATCAAACATATACAAACAACTAACACTAAATACTTATGAACTCACCAGCTTAAATGTTGATCTACTCTTTCAAAATAACTTAGATTCTCAGGTCACCAGTAGACAGGTACACTGGACCAGGTTTTGAGAAGTTGGAGCGCATTCGAGACTCGTCTTTTATTTTGATTCATATTTTGGTGTCTTTCAAATTATACACAGAACACACTTGTATTAAATTATACTGTTAATGCAATGGATGATGTTGTTGCTTGTTTACTATTATACATTGATATGATACTGAACATGACGTCCTCTGCCCCCGAACGTTTCCGCCTTTCTGGTTTGGGGGTGCGACATATTGGTATCAGAGCTTTGTTTATAGTGAATTGAGTATATCAACCCATAAAAGATATACAACTATAAACACATCGGGATTAAAATACTCTGACCAAGAGTTTATACTTTTAAATAATAAAATATTTAACTAAAGTATACATACATGCATTCATACTAAAATCAGTGTCATACTAGATTAGAACAAAAGTATTGCAGTTGTTGGACAGCACAAGTAGGCTTGGGGACATATAATCAGATCTGGGAGTGATATAGCCTGATCAACTATATCTTTCCGAGAAGTGATTAGCATGTGCCTAGGAATTGTTGTGGTGTTGCATCAAGTCTAAAAACTTACCAACACTACTACAATGAAAACTTTAGAACAAAACATAAACTTAAAAATACTATAGGAGTATTTTATGTTACTATAATTATTATTTGAGAACTAAAAGGTCTTTATTAGTAGGTCAAAAGCTGCTGAGTGGATACGCTAAGGTTATATGTGACTAGGGTGTCATAGACTTAGAATTTATGATCTTTGCTTTACTTCCTGTTCCTTGTTTGGTTGTGGACTTAGAGTTAGGGTCACTTATTCGAAAGTCTATCATGTTTTGGTTACATATAACTGGTATGCACTACGCGAGTATTGAAGTAACTGATAAGGATCATCCTGTAATTATCTAAATTAGTACGTCTATTAACTATCTCTTTTATCCCTATTCTCGCGTAGATAAACATGGCTGGATTCAATCTCCCCGAAGACCCGTACTTTCCCAACCAAGGCAATGGTGGATGGCTCGATGCAGAGCCTGAAGAGAATCTTGCAATCCCATTGGATGATGAGTTTGCAGAGAACTTCCCGGAGGATTCTGAATTCGAACCAGAAGTTAATGATTTACGGTTAGTGGCTCCAATCCCAAATCCTAACCCTCGTCCGTCTTTTCAAGGCCCGACGCCTCTGTGGGCTGAGAAATTGGGCAGATGGAGTCAAGAACAGGGTCAACCCTTACCATACAACGGAGACCGAAGCTTCTACAACATAAGCGAGGGAGGATCTGTAGACATAATTCTTCCCATCTTGGTTCGTCGTGTGGCTCGAAATGTTGAGCTTGGAACGATAGCCATTCAACAAACCATCGAGCTAGATGCAGACACAAACGCCAATGCGGATCGTATTCACAATCTGGAAGTTGCTCACAGGAGAGACAATGAGGCTTTGCAGCAAGAGCTAGCTTTTTACCCGAGCCGAAGTCATAGAACTCCGAGCACTCCAAACAGTGTATGAACGACACCTCCTTGAAGTAGAGCGTCAACTGGCTGAACTAAGGGTCCATCGGAGGGGTGCCCGTCGCCAGTAGGAGATACTCTGCTCATCCTTCCTTTTGGTTTAAGGAATAGCCTTCTTATCTATGTTCTAAGTAGCACTTTTCTTTGTATATATTCCTGTACCGCAAGTACTGTTGCTAGGTCTCTATACTGTCAAAATTTTCTTGTTATGGTTTGATGTAAGACCTACTTCTAGGTCATTTTTCCCGAACTCGTTACATCTATAATGCCAATATTATTTACAGACGTCTAATCTTTTGGGAAATCTTTATCCAAGTACTTTCATTCTTCTACTGTTAGATCTCTATTTCAATCATACTCTCATCTGTTTTGTTGGGTTATGGAGATTTAGCTGATGGATGACTCTCATTCTACTCACAATTGATTCTTACTATCATCTTCATCTTTGTAAACTTTTATTTGAAAGATGCCTCCACGCCGAACACCGAGACGAAATCCTCTGATAACTCCTACTCAAACCACCACCTCCTCCACAATATAATCTGATAGCTATCCAAGCTGCAATGGTTGCGGCTGTTTCGGCAGCCTTAGCTCAATTCAGTGCTAGTGGTACTAGCGAGGGTGGAACTGCTATGAATTCTACCCAAAGTGATGCTCCAGTGCGCTCTAGAGAGTGCTCGTATAAGGACTTCACCAACTGCAAGCCCAGGACCTTTAACGGGACTTGTGGAATCATTGCCCTCTCGCAATGGTTCGAGAAAACGGAGTCGATCTTCGAGATCTGCTCCTATACGGAAGGGAGCAAAGTTAAATTTGCTGCTTGTACCTTCGCGGACAGAGCCCTAACGTGGTGGAACAGCCATGTCAAGTCACTAACTCTAATAATGGCTAATGCTATGGGCTGGGAAGCTCTGAAGGAGCTAATGATTGAAGAGTACTGCCCGAGGGGCGAGGTTCAGAAACTTGAACAGGAAATCTGGAGCCTAACCATGAAGGGCTCCGACATAGTGGCCTATACTGCCAGATTCAGCGATCTGGTGGCACTATGTCCGACAATGGTCCCTACTGAGGGAAAGAAGATTGAGAGGTATATCTAGGGGCTGGTGCCTCCATTTCAGGGAAATGTCTTAGCTTCAAACCCCACTACCTTCGACAGTGCCAAGCGACTGGCACAACGACTCATTGATCATGGAGTCCGTACACCGACAACAACAACAACCCTAGCCATCTCAGAACCATCCAAAGCCGCTGACAACAAGCATAATTTCTGGGATAACAAGAAGAACAAGGAGGCGCAAAACTCTGCCAAAAAGCAGCAGGTTGTGGCTGTTTATGCTGCGATAACGCCTACAACTACTGCACCAATGAAGCAGTATGTTGGGAGCTTGCCCAAGTGCAACAAGTGCAGCTTCCACCACAATGGACCCTGCCGGGAAATGCAGTGCGCCAACCTCAATAGGAAAGGGCACACTACCCGTTTCTGTAAGTCTCCAGCGAGGCAAATAAACCAAGTCCTCGGAGTTGGTGTGGGCCAGGCTTGCTACGGATGTGGCGAGGTGGGTCACTACAAAAGAAACTGCCCAAGGAAGGGAACGCGGGTGGCGTATGAAGAGTTTTGGCTATAGGCCACGAGGAAGCAGTAGCCGACCCTACAGTGGTCACTGCTACATTTCTCCTCAATAACTCATATGCATGCATACTGTTTGATAGTGGAGCGGAGAGGAGTTTCGTGAACCAGAAATTTGCTCACTTACTTAAACAAAAACCATGTGCACTGAAAGAACCGTTCACTGTAGAAATGGCTAACGGAAAAGCTGAGAGAACTAGCAGTATATACATAGGATGTATTGTAACTCTAGATAGCCACTCATTTCCAATCGACCTCCTGCCGGTCTCAATTAAAAGTTTCGACGTCATAATCGACATGGATTGGTTGAGTCTTCATCGTGCCGACATCATGTGTTACGAGAAGGCAGTTCGCCTTAATCTATCGTCTAACGAAACTCAAGTTATCTATGGCGATAAACCCGGGACGATCCTTCGTATCATCTCGAGTATACAAGTCCAGAAGTACTTACGAAAGGAATGTCATGCATTCCTTGCCCATATTGTCGATATGAGGGAAGAGACAAAAGACATAAAGAACATCCCAAAAGTACGCGACTTTCCCGACATCTTTCCAGAAGAACTACCAGGATTACCACCACAACGTCAAGTCGAGTTCAGAATCGACTTAGTTCCAGGGGCTACCCCAGTAGCCAAATCGCCCTATCGTCTAGCACCAGCTGAGATGCAGGAGCTATCCGGTCAACTTAACGAACTGCTCATCAAGGGCTTTACTAGACCAAGCATCTCAACATGGGGAGCACCGGTCTTGTTCATCAATAAGAAAGACGGATCGTTGCGTATGTGCATCGACTACAGAGAACTGAACAAGCTTACCGTAAAGAATCGTTACCCTCTACCTCGCATACATGATTTGTTCGACCAACTGCAAGGGGCGAATTACTTTTCAAAGATAGATCTGAGATCCGGGTATCACCAGTTACGAGTGCTAGAGGAGGATGTTCCCAAGACAGCCTTTCGAACTCGCTATGGACACTACGAGTATGTAGTGATGCCATTCGGATTGACCAATGCACCCACAATATTCATGGACTTAATGAATAGGATGTGCCGTCCTTACTTGGATCAGTTCGTCATTGTATTCATCGATGACATACTTATCTACTCTCGAAGTAAGGAGGAGCATAGTCAATATCTACGTAAAGTCTTAGAAACATTACGATCGGAGAAGCTCTACGTGAAGTTCTCTAAATGGGAATTTTGGATTCGAAGAGTCGAATTCTTGGGTCACGTTGTTAGTGAAGAGGGAATTCACATGGACCCTTCTAAAATAAACGCCATTGAGAACTGGTCAGCACCGAAGACGCCTACAGAAATTCGTCAATTTCTAGGTCTCGCTGGCTTCTACCGCAGGTTCATTCAGAACTTCTCAAGGATCGCGAAACCGCTTATTACATTGACCCAGAAAGGCGTGGCCTTTGACTGGGAAGAGAAATAAGAAATAGTGTTTTGAATGCTAAAGCGAGCCTTATGCAGCGCACCGATACTATCCATCCCAGAAGGGATAGAAGACTTTGTGTAAGTCCCTAATCTGCGTGTGTATCAATCAGATCCATTTGATGGTGCGGAATCCCAATCAAACGGATGATGCCAGATCAAAATAGAAGAGAAGGAGAAAAAGAATTAGATGAATCTAATGTATTGATGATATGAATGAAGATCCTCACAAGAGATTCACACACACTATTCTTCTCTCTAATTTCTCTCTCTACAATATGCTCTCCTTCTCTAGCCTTTTTACTCTCTACCACTCCTCACCCCTTACACCTATATATAGGAAACATGGTCCGTACACGGGTTCATGGCCATGAACCGGTTTACGGCCGTAAACCCGTTTACGGCCGTACACACCAACCTGGCCGTGAACACAGCCACAAACACATATTACACTATAGAAAAATACAGTTGTCTAGAAAAGCAAAGTATAAACCATAATTTTAGACCCAACAATCTCCCTCTTGGTTTATAGGTTTCTTTTCTAACTGACCCAACAAACTCCCCCTATAAAATAGCTGGCTTTTCTTGTCAGTCTTCATCGGGAGCTTGGCTTCAACATTAATCTTCAAATTCTTCACATCTTCAAGATGAACTTGATGAATCTTCAACGAATGACTTCATCTTGAGCACTTGGGCTTTTCTTCAGAATTTGGCATTGAACGCACGTTGGGTGAGGACGCTTCTTGAAAAGATTCTTTGAAAAATAGCGCTTTCAGCTTGAGAATCTTCAAAGAGAAAATCAGAGAGAACTAATCTTCTGGATCACTTCAGCAGGTACATAGATAGCAACAAATTGATTGAGGAGGCTTCAATGAAATCTATCATAGAATCTTCAAGTGCAGCTTCACCTTACTTCGGGGGGAGAAAAATTGAATGTTGAAAGAATAGTCTTCATTTCTTGCTCCTTCGAATGAGAATTCTTTGATGATCACGGATGAAGCCTTGGCTCAGAAAATCTCGATACAATCTCCATGAGTCTCATCTACACCTGAATTCACTTTATAAGACAAAACAAAACTAAAAGAAAACTTAACACACAATATTTTTGTATTTTTCATATTTTCTGAAAATTAAAACGAAAACAAACATCTTTTTTGGATTTTTGATTTTTTTCTGAACAAGAGATAAAACAGAAATAACACTATTTTTGGATTTTTTATTTTCTGATTTTTGTTTGATTTTTGAATTTTTGAATTCTCCCCCTAAATTTGTGAATTAGAAGAAAACTATGAACAAATTTAACAAAAACAAAAATAATAGCTAACTTCAACAGTGATTTGGGATCAAAGTTTTTAGACAGCCTTTATCCGTTTATCAGTACCTCTCCCTTCATGAATAGATCTGGTCAATCACCGGTATTGTGGTCCACTTAAACACGAGAGATTGTGACAAAATTAGGACATACTACAAGTGACAAGAGAATATGATCCTATGTTCCTAGATAATATTCCTAAAGGACCATTCAGCTGACGACGACCAAAGATATTGTTGTATACCTAAATTGAGCAGCGAGATCTATAGACAACCTAGTGATTGTTCAATTTTAAATGTACTAGAACATGTTTCCCGCTTCCTGACATACCCCAGTAATCAGGAACTTCCAAAGACAGGTCTTGTTTCTGCTCTATTACGCTTTCGAATATGAAATTGAACACCAGATGTAAATATGATCTTGTTTCTGCTCTATTACGCTTTCGAATGTTTACAGAGTACAAAGACAGGTCTGCTAAAAACTCCTCTCTAACTCTAGTAAATATCCCTATTTATAGGGAACTGAAAGCGTACAAAAAATATACTAAGGCATAGACACTTACGCTTCGAACAAAAGCGCCTCGGTAAAATAGATTACAAAACATTCGAAGAGTTCAAAATACATTTCGACTAATTACAACAATTCGACCCTTACAATCTCCCCCTTTGTAATCATAGTCGAACTACTTAATTAGTAATAAGCTGGATGGAATACAGCATCACTCTTCGAATCTCCGTGTACCAGGAGATTATCTTCTTCAGTTCTTTCTTATCTCCTTCATTATTCTTCCTACAGTGATTCATACGAACAATTAAGTTCGTATATTGAGACGTTGAATATCTCTCCACTTCGCATGCTTGGAATAAGAAACGTTTAGCTTTTCCAGCTTTGTCTTTTCCTGCGAAGACCATTCCAAAAGGCTTCAAACAGATTTCACCATCATCATACTTTTTCAATTCTGCTTGAGTCTTCGTAGGAGCCATTGGTGCTTTTATTTCCATTCCTTTAGCTGTAGCTAACTCCACATTTGTTAGTGCCAAGCACTCATAATAATTTTCAATGAAAATCTTGATGTGAGCAACCCCAAGCTTGAATTCATCCGGTTCAGTGTTTTGAAGATACGAAAATGATTTATCTTTCAAAATCAATGCAACTTGTATAAGATCATACAAGTTCATTAATGGAAAATCTGCAATTGTAAATTCGTAAATATTTCCATTTGCCCTGGCAACCACATACTTGATGTTCTGGACTGTGTTTTCGAATACCACATCCTTTTTCATACTGATCACTTTCTTGAGCTTTATCAATGACCACACTTCCTCAGGGGCATTTGCAAGAACCGCATGAAATCGAATTTTCATGTGTGTTCCATCATCCTTATCTTTATAATTTCCTTCTGCTTTAAACTGAGGCATGATGAACATCATTTCGTTCATTGGAAAATCCAGCTGGCTTGTATCAGTATTCGTGACCAAATAACTTTGTTTTGGTTTCTTCTCAAACGAATACATGTGATTATACGCTACCTTGGCCTCAATTTTTTCGTAATTGTAGTGTTTGGATGGATTACCTTTGTCCATTCCCTTCGGATCACTAGCACGCTGAGTCATAATGCTTTGAATCAACCTTAGTTTTTCAATTTCAGCTTCTGCTTCAGCCTTCTTTTCTTCTTTCGACTTTTCCACAACAATCGATTTCCCTTTATCTTTCAAGGCTGAATTATCAATTACCTCTTTTGATTTCGAACCACTCTCACCAGTCTCTGTAGTTTTACCAATCATAATTCCTTTCGAAATAGGTCTTGTAATAGGTATCGTTGTAACGACTGTTGAAGTAACCAGCCCAGCAGAAACTATAACTGGCTTTGTTCTTGGGATTTTTGAAGAAAATACCTTTCCTACAACTTTCGCATCTTCATCACTCACCTTCGACTCACCAATTTTTCTTTCTCCCCCTTGCACCCCTGTGAAAACAGGTGGGGCATATGTTGTTGGAAGAAGGCTTGTAATGCGAAATATAGGAGCAAGTTGCTTGTTGAGAAGTGCTTCGAATTGTAAGAATTTTTGAGATAAAAATTCAGGAGTAATCAGGGAAGAAGAAACCGGCTGGACTGATAGATCTTTTAACTCCTTTAACAAAGTAATCACTTCCAAAAAGTTGGCATTTTCGTTTGTTGAAAGTTTGGTAATTTGAGGACTCAAACTTTCATATAATTTGACAAACTTGGTGACAGCAGTACAAATAATATCAAACTTCTGATGCAGAGATGTATAATCTTGTTGAACACTTGCAATCTCTTTTTGCATATCTTCGCGGAGTTCACGAATTTGCAAATTGACATCCTCCCTAACTTTCTTCACTTCTTGAACAAAGAGAACATGCCTTTCCTTTGTTACATTCTTCAATTCTTTCACATCTCTGGCAAACTTCGAATTTTGAGAATTGATCCGTAGTTCATTATTCTGATCACTATGATCAACCTTCTCCAAAATTCGTGATTCAGAGTCGGTAAGCATCCCAGATACTTTACTTATAACTCTGGCTTCGAACAATTTCAACATAGACTCAACCTCCAAACTTGAAACAGACGAACCACCCCCCAGATCAGATTGAGATTGAATTATAGAATTCAACTTCTGATTCAGAATTTTAAATTGCTTCATGGTCATCAACATATGATCTGGAAACGCCTCTTCGTCTTCATGTAACTCTAATTCCTCAAACATGCCTCCAAACCCCTCAGTATCAGTTTCTGTCTCCATAAGAATGGTTTCTTGAACAGTCGAATTAGGTTTGGGTGTGTCAGTGGATTGAGAAGAAAAAATAGAAATAAATGGTTGATTGATAATATTTTCGAATGTAGGGGAATCAGTGGTTGATGTAATGAGAATAATGGATGGTGGTAAAGAAACAATACTTTCAAAGGGAGCAGAAGTATATTGACCTTGAGCTTTATTCTTCTCATCTCCATCACCCATATTGACATTTGCATCCGTATCAGATACGTTTGCAGGGATGCCTGAAGTTCGTACCTCCTCAGAAACTGATTTGGCAATCGAATCTTCGGGTGGTATGATGATTGTCTGCTCAGGAGTTGAACTTTGTACATGAAGAGTGATGTCTGGTGTTTCAGGAATTCTTTCATCAGCATCTTCTGTAGACTCAGTAGAAAGCATAAGCTTTCGTGTCTTCTTCTTCGTCGTCTTAGATATGTGTTTAGCCATATCTGTAGCCCTTCGCTTCTTTGATGATGGAGAAACAGGCGCTGGCATTTTACGAATCAAAACACCCTGATGAGTAACCTGAGGCTTTCGTACTACATGAGATGTTGGTGACTTACGTAGATGCGAAGACATCTTTTTGATTCTTCGAAACATACCAGTCTTTGAAGGAATAACCACTTTCTCTTGAGACTCAGGAACAACAGGTTTAATTATTTGAGTCTCTACAATTGACACTTCTTGAACCACAGACTCTTCAACTGTAACTGGCTTCTTCTTTGGAGATTTCAAAATTTGCGAATCCTTGGTGTGCTTTTCAGAAGAATCCGGTTCAGGCTTCTTTGATCGTTTAGATTTCTTTTCTTCCCTTGGCAACAATTTCCCTATTTGAACAGTAGAATCAATAGTTTGCAAATATGCCACTAAGACTGAATTCGAAGGATCAACTCTTTTGAGCATAGCATCAGGAATACGAGCAACAGATGGAAAATCCTCAGCACTATCTGTGACTTCCTTCGGATAGTGATACGATTGAAAAACAACTTTTTCCTCATCATTGGGTACCAAAATCCCTTCCTTGTTGTAAAAGTATTGCAAAATCAAGCTCCAGTATCTTGCACACGAAAGACCATGAATAGCATTCGTGTGTTCTACACTCTTTTGAAATTCCTTCCACAATTGTGTAGAATAGTCCACATGAAGATCATAATATATATCAGCAACCATTACATAAACCTCCATTCTTCCTTTATCAAGACCAACTGTTCTCCCAGTTAAACATCTTAGAAAAAACCAAATAAGCAATTCCATAGTCGTGGAAGACTAGATTTCTTAAAATCATTGATCTTTGATAGTGGAGGCTGATATCCCATCTCATTAAATATATTAACGATTTGAGGGAATGTGAAAGCAACATATGGAGGTGAATTCGGAATTTCAAGAATTTGGTAAAAGAGTTTCTTGGATACCCTGACCTTTTTGTCATTCACCAGATGGAAAGTAATTGTATCAGAAGCTTTGTTGTAAGTAGCAGTAGATCCTGCTTGAGAAAGACATGACAGTGGAACAGAGGATGAACTGAACATCCCCTTAGACAAAACAAAGTTCTTCAAGGCAACGATTAGCATCTTCAATTCTTCCGGGTATTGAGAAACATCACCCTCCAAGTAATAGTTTGTTGCTTGAATCTTCATTATTGGTAATGAAGAGACATCTTCAGTGGTTTGAGAAGGATCAGCATCAACATGAACAGAAGTCACCATTGTTAGGGTTTGAAGACTTTGATGATCAGAGAATTTGGGAATTTTCCTTTCTGATCGCGTAAACTGATTATGAACCCTTGAATCCGCTTTTATATGTAACCGTAAAGTTTGAATTTGAAGCGGGATATGTATTTAATGATATCCGACGTGGCACCTTGAAAATCAGACTATTACTGCGTAAAAGTAGCCATGCGTCAAAAAGTAGCTGTCACATCTCCTTGAAAACCGGACAGAATACCATACGTCATTTATAAACAGCCTGTATTGTTATCCCCAAGAAGATTGTAACCGTCAGAACCCTTCGTATGGAAGAAAGGCTCTTTCACTTTTGGGATGAAAAGCGAAGTCATATGCCAGAAGTTTGAAATCATTAGCCTGAGTTGGTATTACTCAGAGCCTCAAGGATTTCGTGAGTGCAGTGTTTCAAAGAATGTAGACGAGAAACAAAGATAAGAAAATTTTGGGATATTGTGATGTTAAAATATCAATTTGACACAAAAGCAAATGAAATCCCGGGCAAAGATTGCTTCATTAATCATTAAGAAAAATGATCAACAACTTCTGTAGGTTCCCGTGAATTACAATCGAGTACTTGTTGATAAGTATCGAAGGGCTTCTTTTATAATGCTTCGTGGGTAGTTAAAAAAATTTCGTTACATGTCATCCTAAACATAAGGTGATAAATTGTAATAGAAATTACTTGTTTAACCAGTGTAGTCAGTGACAAGTTTTCTTTTGAAAAAAAAAATTAAGTGACATTGAATTTCGAATGAAACTCACACGGAAATCATATTCAAGAAAAAAATTTGTGCTGGATCTTGTTGGGTAACAAACATCTTGGTTTTCGAATGTTTGATCAATACCACTAATTCGAAATGAATATGATTTGGAGTTTCGAATGTTGGTACTGAAGCAAATATTTCGTGAAAATCTGGAACATTGTTCCCCGTCAATTCCTTAAAATTGTAGTGAAAATTGGGTTTCACTTTCATCACGGTCTCATGATGTCAGATCATAAACACAGATTTTTGATATGTCTAAGTCTCGATGGGTTTGATCAGAGACCTCTCGGACATATGTCTTCATGTGTGATCTTGTAACAACTTTATAGGTGAAAAAGATTGATGTAAGACACGAAAAGTACCTCTGTTATTTTTGGACAAAACAGTAAACTCTTAACTCATTTTGAGAAGAGTCTGGTAGCTCAGAGACTAATGTGAATATAAGCCTGATTGGGAAGAAATTTTCGTATGAATGATTTCATTAAGGCTTTCATACACACACATTGAGTCATTGGAGGCTTTGGACAACATGCAGCAGCATGCTTCTAGGGACAACTTAGCTAGTTCAAGTGATGAAAAATGTATGGATTCATACGAAAAATGTACCTGACCCTAGAACTGCAAGCATAATCCACTGTATATCTTCATGATTATCTGCAACAAAATACTAAAAAGAAATAAGAATCAAAATATTTTTGTTCTTTTGATTTTTCGCATATTGAATGACAATACAAAAGAAAATCTTTTTGGATTTTTGATTTTTCAAAAATTGAATAACAAAACAAAAGAAAATCTTTTTGGATTTTTGACTTTTCGAAAATTGAATGACAAAACAAAAGAAAATCTTTTTGGATTTTTGATTTTTCGAAAATTGAATGACAAAACAAAAGAAAATCTTTTTGGATTTTTGATTTTTCGAAAATTGAAAATAAATTGTACTTGATGCAAAAATACAAAATTTTATCATCCCCTTATAAGTGACAAATATACGAATTCGAAGGGGTCGAAGTGTTGACTATGAACAGTAACCTCTGAATCAACCCTTAAAATAAGTGACAAATTTATGAATTCGAAGGGGTCGAAGCGTTGAGTATGAACAGTAACCTCTGAATGCTGACGGTTATTGCTTTGTCTTTCATTCAGCGCCTCTGAATCATTCCTGGTCATTCATCATTCGCCTTTTTCACATGGAACAGAATTTCCATCGATCATTCCAATTCCTTCTATAGATTTCACAAGGGATTTTTCATGTAAAGGTTTCGTGAAAATATCAGCTAACTGATCAGTTGTTTTCACGAAATGTACTTCAATATTTCCATCCTCCATGTGATCAACGAAGTGCTATATGTTTTGTCTTCGAATGCTGCACATGATTATGAAAAATTCTTATTGCACTTTGAGAATCACAATATAATGGAATCTTTTTCATATTGATTGCATAATCACGCAATTGACTTTGAATCCATATAATTTGTGAAGTGCAAGCAGCAGCAGCCACATATTCTGCTTCAGCTGTTGAAATTGATACACATGTTTGCTTTTTCGACTGCCAGCTCACTAATTTGCCATCGAGAAATTGACATCCACCACTTTGTGCTTTTTCTATCAAGATTACACCCACCCAAGTCTGCATCTGAATAAGCTTGTAGAAAGAACCCAGTTTTCGAAGGATACCACAATCCTAACGAAATTGTTCCTTTAAGATAACGAAATATATTCTTCACAACGGTGAGATGTGGTTCTCGTGGATTTGACTGATACCTTGCACAATTACACACAGAAAACATGATATCAGGTCTACTGGCTGTAAGATAAAGTAATGAACCAATCATGCTTCTATAATGAGTTATGTCAACTGCAGGTTTATCTAACGAAGGTGTCAACTTTATGCCAGTTGCCATTGGAACTCGTAACTTTGTGCTATTCGTCAATCCAAACTTTTCTAGCAGATTCTTCGTATATTTTTCTTGATTAATAAAAATTCCTTCTCTGCTTTGACGAATATTCAGTCCAAGAAAATTATTCATTTTTCCCATCATGCTCATTTCGAACTTACTTTTCATCAAATCTTCGAATTCTCTAGATAAAGCAGGGTCAGTTGAGCCAAAAATAATATCATCAACATAAATTTGAACAAGCATTAGATGATTCCCAACTTTCTTTCGAAATAATGTGGGGTCAATAGATCCTTGTTTAAATTTAGATTGTTTCAAAAATGAAGTAAGAGTTGCATACCATGCTCGTGGTGCTTGTTTCAAACCATAAACTGCCTTATCTAAAATATAAACATGATCTGGATATTCCTCGTTAATAAAACCTGGGGGTTGTTCCACGTAAACTGTTTCTTCAAGCTCTCCATTTAAAAATGCACACTTCACGTCCATTTGATAAACATCGAAGTCTTTGTGAGCTGCATAAGCCAGAAATATACGAACCGCCTCGAGTCTTGCGACAGGGGCAAAAGTTTCTTCATAGTCGATTCCTTCTTGTTGTGAATATCCTTTAACAACAAGTTTGGCTTTGTTTTGAACAATATTTCCATCTTTGTCGGTTTTGTTTTTAAAATCCATTTTAACCCGACTATTGAAACATTTTCAGGTTTAGGAATTAATCTCCAAACCTTGTTTCGTTCAAATTCAGACAATTCAGATTTCATCGCTACAACCCAATCTGAGTGTTCCATTGCAACCTTAACTGTTTTTGGTTCAATTTTAGAGATGAAAACATTGAACATGCAAAATTCTTGATGAGTATTCAATACCTCATTCTTTGCACGAATTTGAGCTCTTGTTAAAACACCCTCTTGTGGATTCCCAATTACTTGATCCTTCGGATGATCTCTTGTCCATTTTTCCATTGGCGGATATGCTGGATCAAATTCCAAAGTGCATCTTCGTATATATCATCATTCTCTGAACCTGCTATCGAACAAACATCATCAAAATCATTATTATTCTCAATATTTTCTAAATGCTCCCCCTCAACATTATGCTCCCTCTCAACATCATTCTCCCCCTCGAAAGAATGTTCTCCCTCAACTAGAGTATTCGAATCCAAGTGATCCCCCTCCACTGGATTGTTTTGCATACTTTCGCCTTTCTCTGGAGAAGTTGATGTTAAATCATCAGTAAGCTTCGTTAGTTCAGAGAAATGATTATCATTTGCATTTATTTCAACATCAACAGCATGATCTGAAATTCCAAAAATTAAATCATAATCAATATCCCATCTCATTAAACATATTAACGATTTGAGGGAATGTGAAAGCAACATATGGAGGTGAATTCGGAATTTCAAGAATTTGGCAAAAGAGTTTCTTGGATAGCCTGACCTTTTTGTCATTCACCAGATGGAAAGTAATTGTATCAGAAGCTTTGTTGTTAGTAGCAGTAGATCCTGCTTGAGAAAGACATGATAGTGGAACAGAGGATGAACTGAACATCGCCTTAGACAAAACAGAGTTCTTCAAGGCAACGATTAGCATCTTCAATTCTTCCGGGTATTGAGAAACATCACCCTCCAAGTAATAGTTTGTTGCTTGAATCTTCATTATTGCTAATGAAGAGACATCTTCGGTGGTTTGAGAAGGATCAGCATCAACATGAACAGAAGTCGCCATTGTTAGGGTTTGAAGACTTTGATGATCAGAGAATTTGGGAATTTTCATTTTTGATCGCGTAAACTGATTATGAACCCTTGAATCCGCTTTTATATGTAACCCTGAAGTTTGAATTTGAAGCGGGATATGTATTTAATGATATCTGACGTGGCACCTTGAAAATCGGACCATTACTGCGTAAAAGTAGCCATGCGTCAAAAAGTAGCTGTCACATCTCCTTGAAAACCGGACAGAATACCATACGTCATTTATAAACAGCCTGTATTGTTATCCCCAAGAAGATTGTAACCGTCAGAACCCTTCGTATGGAAGCAAGGCTCTTTCACTTTTGGGATGAAAAGCGAAGTCATATGCCAGAAGTTTGAAATCATCAGCCTAAGTTGGTATTACTCAGAGCCTCAAGGATTTCGTGAGTGCAGTGTTCCAAAGAATGTAAACGAGAAACAAAGATAAGAAAAATTTGGGATATTGTGATGTCAAAATATCAATTTGACACAAAAGCAAATGAAATCCCGGGCAAAGATTGCTTCATTAATCATTAAGAAAAATGATCAACAGCTTCTGTAGGTTCCCGTGAATTACAATCGAGTACTTGTTGATAAGTATCGAAGGGCTTCTTTTATAATGCTTCGTGGGTAGTTAAAAAAATTTCGGTACATGTCATCCTAAACATAAGGTGATAAATTGTAACATAAATTACTTGTTTAACCAGTGTAGTCAGTGACAAGTTTTCTTTTGAAAAAAAAAATTAAGTGACATTGAATTTCGAATGAAACTCACACGGAAATCATATTCAAGAAAAAAATTTGTGCTGGATCTTGTTGGGTAACAAACATCTTGGGTTTCGAATGTTTGATCAATACCACTCATTCGAAATGAATATGATTTGGAGTTTCGAATTTTGGTACTGAAGCAAATGTTTCGTGAACATCTGGAACATTGTTCCCCGTCAATTCCTTAAAATTATAGTGAAAATTGGGTTTCACTTTCATCACGGTCTCATGATGTCAAATCATAAACACAAATTTTTGATATGTCTAAGTCTCGATGGGTTTGATCAGAGACCTCTTGGACATATGTCTTCATGTGTGATCTTGTAACAACTTTATAGGTGAAAAAGATTGATGTAAGACACGAAAAGTACCTCTGTTATTTTTGGACAAAACAGTAAACTCTTAACTCATTTTGAGAAGAGTCTGGTAGCTCAGAGACTAATGTGAATATAAGCCTGATTGGGAAGAAATTTTCGTATGAATGATTTCATTAAGGCTTTCATACACACACATTGAGTCATTGGAGGCTTTGGACAACATGCAGCAGCATGCTTCTAGGGACAACTTAGCTAGTTCAAGTGATGAAAAATGTATGGATTCATACGAAAAATGTACCTGACCCTAGAACTGCAAGCATAATCCACTATATATCTTCATGATTATCTGCAACAAAATACTAAAAAGAAATAAGAATCAAAATATTTTTGTTGTTTTGATTTTTCGCATATTGACTGACAATACAAAAGAAAATCTTTTTGGATTTTGATTTTTCAAAAATTGAATAACAAAACAAAAGAAAATCTTTTTGGATTTTTGACTTTTCGAAAATTGAATGACAAAACAAAAGAAAATCTTTTTGGATTTTTGATTTTTCGAAAATTGAATGACAAAACAAAAGAAAATCTTTTTGGATTTTTGATTTTTCGAAAATTGAAAATAAATTGTACTTGATGCAAAAATAAAAAAATTTATCATCCCCTTATAAGTGACAAATATACGAATTCGAAGGGGTCGAAGCGTTGACTATGAACAGTAACCTCTGAATCAACCCTTAAAATAAGTGACAAATTTACAAATTCGAAGGGGTTGAAGCGTTGAGTATGAACAGTAACCTCTGAATGCTGGCGGTTATTGCTTTGTCTTTCATTCAGCGCCTCTGAATCATTCCTGGTCATTCATCATTCGCCTTTTTCACATGGAACAGAATTTCCATCGATCATTCCAATTCCTTCTATAATTTTCACAAGGGATTTTTCATGTAAAGGTTTCGTGAAAATATCAGCTAACTGATCAGTTGTTTTCACGAAATGTACTTCAATATTTCCATCCTCCACGTGATCCTTGATGAAATGATAACGAAGTGCTATATGTTTTGTCTTCGAATGCTGCACATGATTATGAAAAATTCTTATTGCACTTTGAGAATCACAATATAATGGAATCTTTTTCATATTGATTGCATAATCACGCAATTGACTTTGAATCCATATCATTTGTGAAGTGCAAGCAGCAGCAACCACATATTCTGCTTCAGCTGTTGAAATTGATACACATGTTTTGTTTTTCGACTGCCAGCTCACTAATTTTCCATCGAGAAATTGACATCCACCACTTGTGCTTTTTCTATCAAGATTACACCCACCCAAGTCTGCATCTGAATAAGCTTGTAGAAAGAACCCAGTTTTCGAAGGATACCACAATCCTAACGAAATTGTTCCTTTAAGATAACGAAATATATTCTTCACAACGGTGAGATGTGGTTCTCGTGGATTTGACTGATACCTTGCACAATTACACACAAAAAACATGATATCAGGTCTACTAGCTGTAAGATAAAGTAATGAACCAATCATGCTTCTATAATGAGTTATGTCAACTGCAGGTTTATCTAACGAAGGTGTCAACTTTATGCCAGTTGCCATTGGAACTCGTAACTTTGTGCTATTCGTCAATCCAAACTTTTCTAGCAGATTCTTCGTATATTTTTCTTGATTAATAAAAATTCCTTCTCTACTTTGACGAATATTCAGTCCAAGAAAATTATTCATTTTTTCCATCATGCTCATTTCGAACTTACTTTTCATCAAATCTTTGAATTCTCTAGATAAAGCAGGGTCAGTTGAGCCAAAAATAATATCATCAACATAAATTTGAACAAGCATTAGATGATTCCCAACTTTCTTTCGAAATAATGTGGGGTCAACAGATCCTTGTTTAAATTTAGATTGTTTCAAAAATGAAGTAAGAGTTGCATACCATGCTCGTGGTGCTTGTTTCAAACCATAAACTGCCTTATCTAAAATATAAACATGATCTGGATATTCCTCGTTAATAAAACTTGGGGGTTGTTCCACGTAAACTGTTTCTTCAAGCTCTCCATTTAAAAATACACACTTCACGTCCATTTGATAAACATCGAAGTCTTTGTGAGCTGCATAAGCCAGAAATATACGAACCGCCTCGAGTCTTGCGACAGGGGCAAAAGTTTCTTCATAGTCGATTCCTTCTTGTTGTGAATATCCTTTAAAAACAAGTTTGGCTTTGTTTTGAACAATATTTCCATCTTTGTCGGTTTTGTTTTTAAAATCCATTTTAACCCGACTATTGAAACATTTTCAGGTTTAGGAATTAATCTCCAAACCTTGTTTCGTTCAAATTCAGACAATTCAGATTGCATCGCTACAACCCAATCTGAGTGTTCCATTGCAACCTTAACTGTTTTTGGTTCAATTTTAGAGATGAAAACATTGAACATGCACAATTCTTGATGAGTATTCAATACCTCATTCTTTGCATGAATTTGAGCTCTTGTTAAAACACCCTCTTGTGGATTCCCAATTACTTGATCCTTCGGATGATCTCTTGTCCATTTTTCCATTGGCGGATATGCTAGATCAAATTCCAAAGGTGCATCTTCGTATATATCATCATTCTCTGAACCTGCTATCGAACAAACATAATCAAAATCATTATTATTCTCAATATTTTCTAAATGCTCCCCCTCAACATTATGCTCCCTCTCAACATCATGCTCCCCCTCAACATCAGCATTTAATTTTTCATTCTCCCCCTCGAAAGAATGTTCTCCCTCAACTAGAGTATTCGAATCCAAGTGCTCCCCCTCCACTGGATTGTTTTGCATACTTTGGCCTTTCTCTGGAGAAGTTGATGTTGAATCATCAGTAAGCTTCGTTAGTTCAGAGAGATGATTATCATTTGCATTTATTTCAGCATCAACAGCATGATCTGAAATTCCAAAAATTAAATCATAATCAATATCCCATCTCATTAAACATATTAACGATTTGAGGGAATGTGAAAGCAACATATGGACGTGAATTCGGAATTTCAAGAATTTGGCAAAAGAGTTTCTTGGATAGCCTGACCTTTTTGTCATTCACCAGATGGAAAGTAATTGTATCAGAAGCTTTGTTGTTAGTAGCAGTAGATCCTGCTTGAGAAAGACATGACAGTGGAACAGAGGATGAACTGAACATCGCCTTAGACAAAACAGAGTTCTTCAAGGCAACGATTAGCATCTTCAATTCTTCCGCGTATTGAGAAACATCACCCTCCAAGTAATAGTTTGTTGCTTGAATCTTCATTATTGGTAATGAGGAGACATCTTCAGTGATTTGAGAAGGATCAACATCAACATGAACAGAAGTCGCCATTGTTAGGGTTTGAAGACTTTGATGATCAAAGAATTTGGGAATTTTCATTTTTGATCGCGTAAACTGATTATGAACCATTGAATCCGCTTTTATATGTAACCCTGAAGTTTGAATTTGAAGCGGGATATGTATTTAATGATATCTGACGTGGCACCTTGAAAATCGGACCATTACTGCGTAAAAGTAGCCATGCGTCAAAAAGTAGCTGTCACATCTCCTTGAAAACCGGACAGAATACCATACGTCATTTATAAACAGTCTGTATTGTTATCCCCAAGAAGATTGTAACCGTCAGAACCCTTCGTATGGAAGCAAGGCTCTTTCACTTTTGGGATGAAAAGCGAAGTCATATGCCAGAAGTTTGAAATCATCAGCCTGAGTTGGTATTACTCAGAGCCTCAAGGATTTCGTGAGTGCAGTGTTCCAAAGAATGTAAACGAGAAACAAAGATAAGAAAATTTTGGGATATTTTATGTCAAAATATCAATTTGACACAAAAGCAAATGAAATCCCAGGCAAAGATTGCTTCATTAATCATTAAGAAATATGATCAACAGCTTCTGTAGGTTCCCGTGAATTACAATCGAGTACTTGTTGATAAGTATCGAAGGGCTTCTTTTATAATGCTTCGTGGGTAGTTAAAAAAATTTCGGTACATGTCATCCTAAACATAAGGTGATAAATTGTAACAGAAATTACTTGTTTAACCAGTGTAGTCAGTGACAAGTTTTCTTTTGAAAAAAAAAATTTAAGTGACATTGAATTTCGAATGAAACTCACACGGAAATCATATTCAAGAAAAAAAATTTGTGCTGGATCTTGTTGGGTAACAAACATCTTGGGTTTCGAATGTTTGATCAATACCGCTCATTCAAAATGAATATGATTTGGAGTTTCGAATTTTGGTACTGAAGCAAATGTTTCGTGAAAATCTGGAACATTGTTCCCCGTCAATTCCTTAAAATTATAGTGAAAATTGGGTTTCACTTTCATCACGGTCTCATGATGTCAGATCATAAACACAAATTTTTGATATGTCTAAGTCTCGATGGGTTTGATCAGAGACCTCTTGGACATATGTCTTCATGTGTGATCTTGTAACAACTTTATAGGTGAAAAAGATTGATGTAAGACACGAAAAGTACCTCTGTTATTTTTGGACAAAACAATAAACTCTTAACTCATTTTGAGAAGAGTCTGGTAGCTCAGAGACTAATGTGAATATAAGCCTGATTGGGAAGAAATTTTCGTATGAATGATTTCATTAAGGCTTTCATACACACACATTGAGTCATTGGAGGCTTTGGACAACATGCAGCAACATGCTTCTAGGGACAACTTAGCTAGTTCAAGTGATGAAAAATGTATGGATTCATACGAAAAATTGACCTGACCCTAGAACTGCAAGCATAATCCACTGTATATCTTCATGATTATCTGCAACAAAATACTAAAAAGAAATAAGAATCAAAATATTTTTGTTGTTTTGATTTTTCGCATATTGAATGACAATACAAAAGAAAATCTTTTTGGATTTTTGATTTTTCAAAAATTGAATAACAAAACAAAAGAAAATCTTTTTGGATTTTTGACTTTTCGAAAATTGAATGACAAAACAAAAGAAAATCTTTTTGGATTTTTGATTTTTCGAAAATTGAATGACAAAACAAAAGAAAATCTTTTTGGATTTTTGATTTTTCGAAAATTGAAAATAAATTGTACTTGATGCAAAAATACAAAATTTTATCATCCCCTTATAAGTGACAAATATACGAATTCGAAGGGGTCGAAGCGTTGACTATGAACAGTAACCTCTGAATCAACCCTTAAAATAAGTGACAAATTTACGAATTCGAAGGGGTCGAAGCGTTGAGTATGAACAGTAACCTCTGAATGCTGACGGTTATTGCTTTGTCTTTCATTCAGCGCCTCTGAATCATTCCTGGTCATTCATCATTCGCCTTTTTCACATGGAACAGAATTTCCATCGATCATTCCAATTCCTTCTATAATTTTCACAAGGGATTTTTCATGTAAAGGTTTCGTGAAAATATCAGCTAACTGATCAGTTGTTTTCACGAAATGTACTTCAATATTTCCATCCTCCACGTGATCCTTGATGAAATGATAACGAAGTGCTATATGTTTTGTCTTCGAATGCTGCACATGATTATGAAAAATTCTTATTGCACTTTGAGAATCACAATATAATGGAATCTTTTTCATATTTATTGCATAATCACGCAATTGACTTTGAATCCATATAATTTGTGAAGTGCAAGCAGCAGCAACCACATATTCTGCTTCAGCTGTTGAAATTGATACACATGTTTGCTTTTTCGACTGCCAGCTCACTAATTTGCCATCGAGAAATTGACATCCACCACTTGTGCTTTTTCTATCAAGATTACACCCACCCAAGTCTGCATCTGAATAGGCTTGTACAAAGAACCCAGTTTTCGAAGGATACCACAATCCTAACGAAATTGTTCCTTTAAGATAACGAAATATATTCTTCACAACGGTGAGATGTGGTTCTCGTGGATTTGACTGATACCTTGCACAATTACACACAAAAAACATGATATCAGGTCTACTGGCTGTAAGATAAAGTAATGAACCAATCATGCTTCTATAATGAGTTATGTCAACTGCAGGTTTATCTAACGAAGGTGTCAACTTTATGCCAGTTGCCATTGGAACTCGTAACTTTGTGCTATTCGTCAATCCAAACTTTTCTAGCAGATTCTTCGTATATTTTTCTTGATTAATAAAAATTCCTTCTCTGCTTTGACGAATATTCAGTACAAGAAAATTATTCATTTTTCCCATCATGCTCATTTCGAACTTACTTTTCTTCAAATCTTCGAATTCTCTAGATAAAGCAGGGTCAGTTGAGCCAAAAATAATATCATCAACATAAATTTGAACAAGCATTAGATGATTCCCAACTTTCTTTCGAAATAATGTGGGGTCAATAGATCCTTGTTTAAATTTAGATTGTTTCAAAAATGAAGTAAGAGTTGCATACCATGCTCGTGGTGCTTGTTTCAAACCATAAACTGCCTTATCTAAAATATAAACATGATCTGGATATTCCTCGTTAATAAATCCTGGGGGTTGTTCCACGTAAACTGTTTCTTCAAGCTCTCCATTTAAAAATGCACACTTCATGTCCATTTGATAAACATCGAAGTCTTTGTGAGCTGCATAAGCCAGAAATATAGGAACTGCCTTGAGTCTTGAGACAGGGGCAAAAGTTTCTTCATAGTCGATTCCTTCTTGTTGTGAATATCCTTTAACAACAAGTTTGGCTTTGTTTTGAACAATATTTCCATCTTTGTCGGTTTTGTTTTTACAATCCATTTTAACCCGACTATTGAAACATTTTCAGGTTTAGGAATTAATCTCCAAACCTTGTTTCGTTCAAATTCAGACAATTCAGATTGCATCGCTACAACCCAATCTGAGTGTTCCATTGCAACCTTAACTGTTTTTGGTTCAATTTTAGAGATGAAAACATTGAACATGCAAAATTCTTGATGAGTATTCAATACCTCATTCTTTGCACGAATTTGAGCTCTTGTTAAAACACCCTCTTGTGGATTCCCAATTACTTGATCCTTCGGATGATCTCTTGTCCATTTTTCCATTGGCGGATATGCTGGATCAAATTCCAAAGGTGCATCTTCGTATATATCATCATTCTCTGAACCTGCTATCGAACAAACATCATCAAAATCATTATTATCCTCAATATTTTCTAAATGCTCCCCCTCAACATTATGCTCCCTCTCAACATCATGCTCCCCCTCAACATCAGCATTTAATTTTTCATTCTTCCCCTCGAAAGAATGTTCTCCCTCAACTAGAGTATTCGAATCCAAGTGCTCCCCCTCCACTGGATTGTTTTGCATACTTTCGCCTTTCTCTGGAGAAGTTGATGTTGAATCATCAGTAAGCTTCGTTAGTTCAGAGAGATGATTATCATTTGCATTTATTTCAGCATCAACAGCATGATCTGAAATTCCAAAAATTAAATCATAATCAATATCTAAGGTTTGTGAGGATTCAGATTCATCTTGTTTGTTTTTCAGAATAGGATGATTTTCAAACTGCGATGTAGTTTGTTTAATGTAGTAATCATCAAATGTAAGATTAAAAGTTTCTTCAACTTTTCTTGTTCTTTTGTTCAACACACGATATGCGACTGAATTATGCGAATATCCCAAGAAAATCCCTTCATCTGCTTTAGCTTGAAATTCCGTAAGATGATCCTTGAGATTCATAATGAAGCACCTTTTCTTGTTGGATGACCAATTTTCGAATCTATTGTAATTGGATGACCTTGTTTATGTTGCTTTCCAACTTCACAAGCTGCACGTAAAGAATCATTGTCAAATTTAAGTATAGGTAAACCTCTTACCAGATCTTGTTCCACAAGTTTATTGATGTTTTCAAAATTGAGATGAGAAAGTCTTCGATACCAAAGTCAACTTAAGTCTGATGTTGCTTTCAAAAGAAGACATATAGCAGGTTTCCCTACTATCGGATTGATGTCCAAAGTGAACATGTCACCTTTCCTTTTGGATTTCAGTAACACTTCTTTAGTGTTGACATTCAAAATAACACTTCCTTCTTCATTAAAAAGAACTTGATTGCCAGTGCCCACAGCAAGTTGGGAAACACTTATAAAGTTATGTTGAAGACCTTCAACATACGCAACACGATTCACTGTGAATTGGCCATTCGTGATCTTCCCATATCCTTTGACTTGACATTTTTTATTGTTCCCAAACTTCACAACTCCAGTATTTTTTAGGCTTCGAAAATCACGTAAATTCTCCTTCTTCCCAGTCATGTTACGAGAGCAACCAGTATCAATGTACCATTTATTATCATATTGCTCGTCACATAGTACCTACAATCATTGGAAAATTTTAGGTACCCAAGGCTTTTTGGGTCCTTGGAAATTAGATTTCAATTTCGAATGAAATGAAGAACTTTTAACCCAATCACAAACTTTGGTTTTGAGACTATCAATTAAGTTCACATCTTCATTTAAAGAGACCGAAACATAAGATTTTGATGGTTTCGAATGTTCACTCACATTACCCTTCGAATTCTGAGTTTGTGAATGGACATTCTTTGCTTTTATTACTGGTTTCCAAGCTTTGACTGATATGTTCGAATCCTTAGAAGATGAACTGCCGTTTGATGAAGTATTCATATATTTCTCATATGCTTCGTGAATTTGCTCCTTTGAAAATGTATTCGACTGATACATCTTTCCTTTGCCTTCAAGCCAATGATCAATGTTCTTCCTTGAAGTCATTCCTTTTTCACGTGAAATTTTCATAGTTTCTTTCTTTGTATGATTAGGAAAATTTGGCTTTTGAGGAACAAAATCAACTTTTGGATTTGTTAGAAAATATTGAGCATATGATGTATCAACTGTTGATTTAAAATGTTGACGTTGAAAGAATTTTTGATTTGGATTTGATTTATTTGAAAATTTTCTTGGAATATTAGTTTCTGAAACTTTCGAAAACCTTGGTTGTTTATTCACTTCAGACCTTGAATGATTTGATTGTGATGAATGTTGAGTTTTTGTTGAAAAAGAGGAATTTTTAGCTTTGAAAACATTTTTGGGTGATTGTGATTCAGACATCTTTTGAGACTCAATATTTTGCCAAAATATTTTCTTCCGAGCTTGTCTTTTTGAAATGTTGTTTTCCTTCGAAAATTTGTCAATTTGATCTTTGAATTCCTTGGAGTATAGTTTGACAATTTTTTCGTTTTCCTTTACAACTTGTTTTGAATCTCTTTATCAATTTTTGATTTTTCAACCCATTTTCTTTGTGATTTTTGACGTTGAAACACGTATGAATTCTTTGTTAAGTTGTTTTCAACTGTGCTTTGATTTGCAAAAAAACCTTCATCAGTTGTTTTTGAATTATCCTCCTCAACTAACTTCTTTAATATTGGTTTGATATTCTCAACATTTCTAGTAGTTACGAAAACTTGATTTGGAAAAATGACATCATTTGTACACTTGAAATTTGGATAAACCACAATATTCGTTTCAAGGTAATGTTCACCTTTTTCAGTCATTATTGTTTCGAACTTTTGTGCATCACCATACACTTGATCAACCACTATTCGTGGAGTTTCTTCTTCCTTTGAAGATTTCTTTCCATTCGAAATTTTCTCTTCATCTTCATCATCGCTATCATCAGTTTGACTGTCTTTGAGATCTACAAAGTTCATATCACAAACTTTCGAAGTTGAAGGTATATCAGTTTATTTCTCAACCATCAAATCCTTAACTTTTTCTTTCCCTTTAAATGTTGATGCAACATTAACAACAGACAACTGGGAACAATCAACATCCTCAAGTTCACTAATTTCACTAATATTGTCAGAATTATCTTCAATATCAGCAAAATTAGATTGAGAATCAGATGTTGAGTTCTCAGTCTTTGTCAAAATTTGTATTTGTTCAGATTTAGTCAAAGTATCATTCACTATGTTAACTAATTCATTCGCATCAAGACATTCATCAATTTTGACAATTCCATATTTATATCTATCATCAGGAACTTTGTCAAAATCAGCTATTATTTGCTCACAATCATACGAAATATTATCTACCTTAGCTCTTTCGTATGCTAGAAAAGGTAGTAATTTTCTATGTTGCTCTTTACTTATTTCACATGAATGATGTAAATCAGTTAATTTTCCATAAAGTCTTTTAGCAGAATTACAATAAATGTTTCTTTGTGCTAGCAAAAGTTTGACTTCACTTGATAAAGTATCCCTATCACATAATATTTGTTATTTGTAATTCCAAACAATCAATTTTACTTATTTTCATGTCTAATCGCTTTTTGGTCTCTAACAACTCCATTGACAACTTGTTGGCCTCATTGCTAGCAGACACAACAATTGAATCAAAATAAGTAACCATCTCATCAAAAGATATTAGTTCAGAATCATAAGCATGTGTAGGAATATTAAAAGATTCGAGAATTTTATGTACCTTTGTTGTCATTGGAGATTTGTCTGCTGTCTTGGATACGAAGCATCGTCCTTTCACTTCGAATTCCTCGTCATCTGAGTCCTCCTCCATTTTCACATACATTGCTCAATGTGTTGGATTCCTCATTTCTTCATCGTCTGATCCGGATGACCAGATTTGATATGTTCCATCTTCATCCTCATGTTCACCTTTTGCAACTAATGACAAGTTTTTGGCTTTCGCACGAACCTCCTCAAGCCTTTTTGCATAATACGCCTCATCTTTAACTTTATTCTTCCTCTCATCCTTCTTCTGAAGCATACAATCATTTGCAAGATGATTAGCTCCGTTGCAATAATGACAATCTATACCAGCATCACCTTTCAGCTTTTTCTCGATCTTTCCTTCAGACATTTTCGAATCTTTCTTCTCAACATTCTTTTTCTCCTCAACAACAGTTTTACTCACAGTACTTCCTTTTACTTCAGCTAGCTTAGCCTTCGGATTGAACGACTTTTTGAAAAACTTCTTGCCACGATTATTCGAGTAAAATGCTATTGCCTCATCATCCAAATTCATGATGAATCCCTCTTCTTCCTCAGAATCACCATTTTCAGCTTCTTTCTCAGATAACTTTGACACAAGTGCTAATGGACCTCCCAAACCCAGCTTCAATTCTTCATCAATTTCATTTACCTCAGTTTCGTGTGTCTTCAACTGATTATACAAATCATGGAGAGTTGATGTATCAAAACTTTGTTGATTCTTCACCATCATACTCACACTTCTCCATTCTTTTCGAAGACCCATCACAAAAATGAGATTGAATTCCATTGAAGTCCTGGTAATTCCATAGCGATTACAACGATAGATTAACTCGTTCAGTCGATCATAGCAAACTTCAATTGTTTCACCTTCTTTTTGTCTGAAATCTTTCAGCTCAACCAAACACTGTTTAACTGAATTGATTTTCGTCTTCTCACTTCCTTGAAACTTATCTTTCAGATTGTTCCAGATCTCTTTTGCAGTTGTAGAACTCCTTACATAATTGTACACAACTGGAGGTAAAGCTCCTCGCAATTCCCTCATACACCTTTTCTCCAGTTTCTTCAGACGATCAGTTTGATTATCAACTCCAGAACTTGTTGAAGATGATCCAATTGCTTGAACATTCAACGGAGCATTGACATTTCCACTGATAAATGACCATAATTCTTCATCAAGACCATTCAGATAATCCTGCATACGATCAGACCATTGATCATAATATTCAGGGATTAGCATTGGAATTTTAGTTGATGATCCTAACAAATGAGAAAACGAGGTCATCGAATTGAGATTGAAACTCGCCATTGTTGTACGGAAGATGATTTTGAAAATTTTTAAGAAAATTTGGATATTTGAAATCAAACTAGTTGAATCAAATCAGAATTTCAATAAGAACACTCGATTCAGCAATTCAAGTGCAGAATCAAATGACAATCTAAAATCTAGACAAATTTTTCACGATCAAAAAGTGCGGAAACTTTTGAACCAAAAATTTGATTCAAAAACTTTTTGAATGGATGAAAATCAGATCACAGATGTGATTCCTGCTCTGATACCAATTGATGAATCAAAGAATCGAGTATAGAATTAATCAGAGTATAAAATCAAGTAAGAATATGAAATTGAACACCGGATGTAAATATGATCTTGTTTCAGCTCTATTACGCTTTCGAATGTTTACAGAGTACAAAGACAGGTCTGCTAAAAACTCCTCTCTAACTCTAGTAAATATCCCTATTTATAGGGAACTGAAAGCGTACAAAAAATATACTAAGGCATAGACACTTACGCTTCGAACAAAAGCGCCTCAGTAAAATAGATTACAAAACATTCGAAGAGTTCAAAATACATTTCGACTAATTACAAAACATTCGAAGAGTTCATAATAATTACAACAATTATTATGAGAAAAGTCAGATCTAGAATGCATATGCTATACATCCAGGTTGGATCTCTTCCAATCTTGCAGAGGGTGAGACATATGACTAACCAGATTTAGAGGGATTGACAAGTAGAATGGTGCATATGATGTGTACCAGGTCGAATGCATTTCAATCACGCAAAGTAGACAGCATATGACTAACAGACAAAAAGAATTGCATAGATAGAAGATGCAGAGAAATAGAATTGCATATGTTGCAGTCCACGTCGGATATATTTTAATCACGCAGAGGAGGCAACATATAACTAACAGAAAAAAAGCAAGAAAATAATTTCCTACAGACCTACTTTATCGGAATTCCCAGTCGCCCCATCAATACCGGAATTAAGGACAGAGTCCGTAGATCGAGGAAAAGTTAATCCACATTTCTAGATACAGATCATTTAATGTATCCGCAGATTCCCATGTATATCTCTCTGCTCAACCTACCCAAGCGTCGAATTTTCAGGCTAAATGGAACTATCTAGGTCAAGATTTGTCAGGTCTCTAAATTCCTTAAGTTCATTTGATCCTAGTCAAGTCCATTTTAAAAACTTTCATGCCTACCAGCGCATCGAACACAAAGTATAGACAATTCAACTTTGGTACCTTACACAAAAGACGATTGCATGTTACACTTGTTGATATCACTTCCCAACACATCACCTGCAAGCACATTCCATTAACAATGTATTTTTGGATTTTCTGATTTTTTTATGTTTTTGGATTTTTAAAATTTTTCTAATTTTTGTTTTGTTTTTATTTCTCCCCCTAAATTTGTGCATAGGAGAGAAACGAAAGTAAATGCGCAAATTTAAGCTATCCTAAAACAAGAATTTGTCTTTGAAGCGAATCAGCTTAATAAAAACTCAGGAGTATAAAGAAGAAAACTCAAACCGTAAGTCACCGATTGAATTTTCATCCAGAAGGTCTGAGAACAGCACGCATAATCTCAGAACAGATCCGAAAATTCTTCATGTCATTAAGCACAAACCCCATGTGTGATCCCTTCCTTTCTTCCCTTCCCGCAAAGGACACATACTCTCAAACAAAGGTCTGAATGATGTACAGTTGAGAGATGTCCCTTATCATGTGCCTGGAACAACCACTATCAACAAACCAAAGTCTGATGATATGCCTCCATAGCTGCTCCGACACAAAGCAGGATCAGTTGGTCTGTGGAACCCAATCCATTTTAAAACTGGGTTGACCTTTGTCATCTTTGCTAGGTACACTATCCCATGACATGTCCTGTTTATCAAAAACAGAAAATGTAAAAATATTAGAATCATTATAAGATTTGGGAGATTGAACCTTTGGTACCCATCTATAGTTGGGTTTAACCCATTTCTTTTTCAAGTGGATGGGTGCCTCGGCACTTGATTTTGAACTTGAAGTCGATCGTTGAGATGACTTTGACCTGACCGGTCTTGGTTTCACTGGAGCATCTCTTGGATTGGACTTCTTGCCCGACATTCCCTTCTTGCCCTTTGGATTTTGATTCTTGGCCTTCTTCGCATTCCAGTCACCATTGCACGATTGTGACCTGGAAGGGTTCCTTTTGGAAGGTCTCCTTCTTGGTGTGTTCTGCCAGCCATGGGCGTAGTAGGGAACGTATGCGCGATTTGGACAGTTTCTGGCAATATGTACAGGTGTTCCACAGTGAAAACATGTCTTTTTCTTCACTGGGAAATTGTTTCTTCCTGCCCCTGGTGGCGTGTCCTTGACTTGTCGTTGATTGTTCCCACAAGCACACTTGCAGGATACCGTTTGTTTCACTTGCTTTGGTGGCCTATATTTCTCAACAGCAGGTTGATCAGAAGCAATTAAGTTCGAAGCAATAGATTCAGAGTTCAAGGAGACATTGGTTTGTTCAATAGTTTTCTCCTTGTTCTCATCTTCCGTTACTTTACATGCACAAGAAGTAGAAGCATTAGAATCGTTCAGCTCAACACTTTCTGGCACAACCACGGCATAATTATCAAAAATATCATCAAATATATCAAAAAAATTGAAGTAATCGGACTTTGACACAGAATCAGCACAAGACAAAGCATTAGTTTTAGAGTTAGAAACAAGAGTAGCATCGTTTGAAACAAAAACATCAGACTTTGAAACAATCTTATGATCAGACACACTCTCTTCAACTGCTTGCTTACAATGACTTAGTGGTGAATCTGCATAGGAAGTAGAAGCATTAATATTTTTAATCTGAGGACCACTTGCCGGCACAAATACAGCAGGTTTGCCATATTTGAGATGTGCCTCTCTGTCCATTTACTCTTTTGTCAAAGGGTTATACTGATAGGTGTGATTAAAAGGAGGAGGCACTTTATCATACCCTAAACCCTTTGACTGATTATCTTTGAATCTCGAACTATGTTCTATCATGGACGCAACTACCTCACTTGACACATCAAATTTTCTGAAATTAAAATCTGCATTTTCAAACTTATTTTTCAATGTGTCAAGTTCAGTAGTTAACTCAGCAAGTTGTTCTGTTACATATCTATAGTTTGCACATTTATTGTTATATTCTTCTTGTAGTTTTCGGAAGTCCTTGGTTTTGGTCTCTATTTGTTCTTTTAGGGGTTTTTGACCTTTCCTAAGTTGATATCCTTCGTATTTTAGATCCTCGTTCACCCTGCTTAATAATTCGATATGCTCAAGTAAACTTTTAACATTATCAATGCATGTTTGAGAACAAGAAATTTCGTTGACTTTGGTGTTTGAAGAACTCATTGTTTATCAAAAATGCCCTTTGACTAAAAACTCAAAAGTCATCCTTAAAAGTCAAATTTAAAAAGTCAAACTTAAAACTCAAACTTAAAAGTCAAACCGAAAAATTAAATTTGAAAATTTGAAAGTCAAACGAAAAAGTCAAAGTTTAAAGTCAAAGGTCAAACTTGAAAGTCAAAGTCAAAATTTTAAGTAAAAAGTCAAAATTAAAAGTCAAAAATTAAAAACTACAATTTTTGGGAGAAAATGGAATTTAAAAATAAAAAGAAATTGATTTTTGGGTTAAATATGTCAAAATTTCGAAACTTGGATCGAAATAAGAAGCCTTTTGAATTAAATTTGGGAGGAGAGTATAAACTCACAGCCTAGATGAGTTGGAAGAGGCGCTGGGGTGAGGAATCAGCAGACCCGGGTTCGATCCTCCTCCACCCCCATATTTTTTTAATATTTTTAATAAGATGACGCTGCTGACGGAAACTGCGCACACGAGGCTGCTTGCGAGGAGGACGCGTGCAAGGACTGTGATGGAGTCGAGAACGTCCAAAGCCATGAACAAGCGGGACCATGAACGAGCGAAGTTGGCCGTAAACTTCGGACTGCAAACCCCCGACCGAACACGTCACTGAACACGTGTGAGGCTGGCCGCAAACCGAGGACCATAAACCGAGGCCATAAACTCCGAGAAACCGTAGCCGTAAACGCCGCCGCCGCCGAGAAACCCTAGCCGCAAACTGATTACGGCCGTAAATGGGTTTACGGCCGTAAACCCTTCAATGGTCGTAAACTGTTGATCTTCAAAGGCCGTAAACGCTTCGCAGATTACGTGAAAAACAGCGTTTTTCACCTCTTTTTGCTCCAAAACTCGATCTAAAACTCATTTTTATCAAAAACACAAAGAACATACCCCCTATTTTGCCAAGATCTATCCAAAAACAAAAAACTCTTCAAAAATAAGATCAAATACGATCCAGATCTGACAAAATTGATTGATACAATCCAAGCTCTGATACCAAATGTAAGTCCCCAATCTGCTTCTGTATCAATCAGATCCGTTTGATGGTGCGGAATTCCAATCAAACGGATGATGCCAGATCAAAATAGAAGAGTAGAAGAAAAAGAATAAGATGAATCTAATGTATTGATGATATGAATGAAGATCCTTACAATAGATTCACACACACACTATTCTTCTCTCTAGTTTCTCTCTCTACAATATGCTCTCCTTCTCTAGCCTTTTTACTCTCTACCACTCCTCACCCCTTACACCTATATATAGGAAACATGGGCCGTACACGGGTTCACGGCCGTGAACGGGTTTACGGCCGTAAACCCGTTTACGGCCGTACACACCAACCTGGGCGTGAACATAGCCGCAAACACATATTACACTACAGAAAAATACAGTTGTCTGGAAAAGCAAAGTATAAACCATAATTTTAGACCCAACACTTCGTGGTTTATTGCGATGCATCCAACCAAGGTCATTGCCTATGCCTCAAGACAGCTAAAGACACACGAGGTCAACTACACCACGCATGATCTTGAGTTAGGAGCGGTGATATTTGCTCTGAAGATCTGGAGACACTACCTGTATGGTACAAAGAGCACTATCTTTACAGACCACAAGAGCCTTCAACACATATTCGACCAAAAGGAGCTCAATATGAGACAACGACGGTGGGTCGAGCTACTCAATGACTACGAATGTGAAATTCGTTATAATCCCGGTAAAGCCAACGTAGTAGCTGATGCCCTAAGTCCGAAAGAATACTCTGGTCGTAGAGTCAAATCTTTGACTATGACTATCCATTCACACTTTTCCACACAAATTAAGGAGGCACAACTTGAAGCCTTGAAACCTGAACATGTGACGGATGAATCCCTGATAGGGATGGATAAAAACTTGGAAGTCAAGGATGGCGGAGCCTTATATCTAATGGATTGGATCTGGACACCAAGACACGGTGGTTTCAGAGACTTGGTCATGACTAAAGCGCACAACACTCGATATTCCGTCCACCCAGGTTCAGATAAGATGTATCTGGATCTCAAAAAGCTATACGGGTGGCCTAACATGAAAGCAGAGATTGCTACCTTCGTGAGTAAGTGTCTTATTTGCGCCAAGGTTAAGGTCGAATACCAGAAACCCTCAGGTTTACTACAGCAACTGAGATACCGGAATGGAAGTGGGAGCGGATCACAATGGACTTCATAACCAAGTTGCCCAAGACAACGGGTGGTCTCGATACCATTTGGGTGATCGTAGACCGGTTAACAAAGTCCGCACACTTCCTGCCTATCAAATAAACTGACAAGATGGAGAAACTAACAAGAACTTACATTAGGGAGATCGTATGACGGCATGGTATTCCCATATCCATTATCTCTGATAGAGATAGTAGATTCACTTCAAGGTTCTGGCAATCGCTACAAAGTTCCCTAGGAACTAGGCTGGACATGAGTACAACTTACCATCCGCAAACCAACGGACAAAGTGAGAGGACTATTCAAACTTTGGAAGATATGTTGCGAGCCTGTGTGATAGACTTTGGTAAGGCATGGGATACTCATTTGCCCCTTGTCAAGTTCTCCTACAATAACAGTTATCACACGAGCATAAAGGCTGCTCCATTTGAAGCCCTCTATGGCCGGAAATGCAGATCCCCTCTGTGCTGGGCTGAGGTGGGTGACACACAGTTAGCTAAAGGACGAGTTTATGACAGCACTCTCACAGGTCCAGAAATAATTCGGGAAATGACAGAGAAAAAATCGTTCAAATTCGTGAACGATTGAAAGCCTCTAGAGACCGACAGAAAAGCTACGCAGACAAGAGAATGAAACCTTTGGAATTCCAGGTTGGCGACCATGTGCTATTGAAGGTCTCACCATGGAAGGGCTTGATACGCTTCGGAAAGCGTGGAAAGCTGAATCCAAGATACGTAGGGCCTTTCGAGGTTCTTGCTAGAATCGGCCCTGTAGCTTACAAACTCAAACTACCTCACGAACTTAGTAACGTACACCCTACTTTCCACGTCTCGAACTTGAAAAAGTGTCTTTCCGACGAGACTCTTGTAATCCCACTCGACGAGATCGAGATCAACGAGAGCCTCAACTTCGTGAAAGAACCAGTAGAGATCATAGACCGAGAGGTCAAGCAAACGAAGAAAATCCATATCCCGATAGTGAAGGTTCGCTGGAATGCCAAGCGAGGACTTGAATTCACTTGGGAGCGCGAGGATCAAATGAAACTGAAATATCCTCATCTTTTTACTTAGTTATTTGTAATTGCTTAATTTCTTAAACTCTAATTTCGGGACGAAATTCTATCTAACGGGGGGATGATGTGACAACCCGAAATTTCTATCTTGTAAAGCCATTCAATTCAATCACAAGTCAAACTTGTTTCTGCTATCTTTTAGCATAGTTAAGGGTCTGTTTGAGTGTTCTAAGCCTAGTACATTCAGGGATTGGGTGTTAGGAAGTATCTAATAGAGTTCAGTGTGCAACATTCAAGCCGGAAAACTCCAACACTTGGAGTTTGCCGCCGTAAAATAGAGATTACGGTCGTAATCTCTTGGTTGGCCGTGAACTCCTTCCTTATGTAGGATATTCATTCATTATTCTTCATTTCTTACACTTCCAACTCAAGAACACTCTTTTCTCTCTTAAGTATCATCAAGAACACTTCTATTTCCTGACAAATTTGTAAGTGAATCTTTTATTTATTATTTGACACCTTTCTTAATCTAGTAAGACCCCTTGATTTCATCCGTGAAATCACCTCTTTTGGGTTAGATCTTCAAGAACACCAAGAACACACACTAGTTTCTTTGGGTCGTGAACACCCCTTCAAGCTTCAAAACGTAAGTATCCTTTCCATATACTAGTTATCCATTAGAAGCTATTGAAATACACCCTTGAAATCAACCATTTCACCAAGAACAACAACAGTTTATGGCCATAGCATCTCCTTTGGCCGTAAACCCCTATCAAGAACACCTTTGGCCGTAAACTCAAGCCATTTCATGAGTTGGCCGTGAATATCTTTGTCCGTAAACTCCTATGGCCGTAAACACCATGGTTATGAACACACTTGTGTGGCCGTAAACCCCTTTAGAACAATCATATGTGATTTTAACACTTCAATTCAAGTGTTTGCTAGTCCCTAAGGTGGTTCCCTATCATGATTAGTTGTAATATACACTAATTATATACATATATGTGTCATTATATGCTTAATAGGATCCGTTTGTCCTCGAGGCTTCACTTGACACTTAGCATCCTATATCGATCTTACATTCGAATCACCCACTACAGCTGAATTCATACCCAGAACTTGTCTTTTAAATGATTTTAAATGCTTTTATGGGGGGGGGGGAATACAAGTAGAAAACATTATAGTTATTATATCAATCACATGTGATTAATAACTATCAAACAAGTGGATTTCTTATACTTCAAAACTGTGTTATCAAACAAACTATTTCAAAACGTTTTATAAACTGACATTAAGTCATCTGTAACCATTCAAATGGTTAAAACTCTTTTATATGGTAAACTCTTTATCAAACTCTTTTTAAACTTATATATTGTTAAAATTATGTCTATATAGATATACTTATATAAATAAGGTTGAAAGGGCTTAGGACTGATAACCCACTTTATTTCCTGTTCCTTGTTTGGTTGTGGACTTAGGGTATCGGTTGTTTGTCCGAGTGTCGTTTGGATCTTAGTTATATATTATGTATATGTATATAGATATAAAATTTCTTACATCAGTTCAACACCTTTGGGTAGCAAAGGTGTACAAACATGCTCAGTTATTCAAACATCATTACGAGTAAACTATAATAGGTATAGTTTAGAGGATTACTACTCACTATTTCTAGTACAATGAAACATACAAGAGTAAGTTCATACATGAGTCAGTTCAAACATACTATAACGAGAAACAGAAAGAACATACTATAATGAGAAACAGGGAGGAACATACAATACACTAGAACAGAGAGACCACACAATACACTAGAACATACTATACAAATACAAGAATACTATAAAATTAATGTGATCCGCTACTTCATGGCTTGGCAATGTACTGTTGTGTCACGTTTTGTAACCAGAGTCTCCTGGAGGGAGAGCGTGAATTTGTGTACAGGTCTATACGGGATTGACCATCCTACACCTTGTTGCTTGCTACAGTGAGACCTACAGGTCTACGGGTGATGAATGTCATACCATTTCGACGTCTTCGAACGTCGTGTTTTACTAGTCAATCAAGTATGGTTATAATCTCATCACATTTTACCTTAAACAATTGGTTTAAGGTAGTTAGTACAACGGTAGTTACTATATACAATACTACAGTACATCTTTATTTTCCCATTACATTCACATTGTGATCTTCTCACATAAACGGTAATGTAAACTATATTTTGGTAATGATAGTCATACTTGGGAAAAACACTCACTTTTACAAAAGAACAAACATACAGAACAGTCATGTCTTGGTAGAAGACAACATTTCAGTTAAAGTAGAAAATATAGGATTTTCTAGGAGATGCAAACATTTACATCAAACACTTACAAACATTTACTTCAAACATTTACAAACACTTTCATCAAACATATACAAACAACTGATACTAAATAATTATGAACTCACCAACTTTAATGATGATCTACTCTTTCAAAATAACTTGTATTCTCAAGTCACCAGTAGACAGGTACACTGGACCAGGTTTTGAGAAGACGGAGCGCATTCGAGACTCGTCTTTTATTTTGATTCATATTTTGGTGTCTTTCAAATTATACACAAAACACACTTGTATTAAATTATACTATTAATGTAATGGATGATGTTGTTTCTTGTTTACTATTATACATTGATATGATACTGAACATGACGTCCTCCGCCCCCGACGTTTCCACCGTTCTGGTTTGGGTTGCGACAGACTCGCCGAGTCACTTGACTGAATCCTCGAGTTCCTAATGTTGGTCGTCGTGAACCCCTTGGCCAACTCGTCGAGTTTCCCTTGAAACTCCCCAAGTTTACATGTGACCAAAGGTTGGGAAAACCCTAGCTGACTCGTCGAGTCACTCTACTGACTCGCCGAGTCTACGACAATCTTCATCGGACTCGCCGAGTTAACCATCCAACTCGCCGAGTCCCTTCAGTCCTTCATCCAAACAGATGCTTTTTAAGCCGTGCTAAGGTTCCAAATTGCATATCCAGCTTCCCAAGGCATGTTTATCACGTAAAGTTGCAAATGTTACGTGCATGCACAGCTCTAATGACTCCTAATGCCAAATCCAAGCTTGAAATGAGGTTTTACACCTAAACGGAGGTTCATACTTGCAAAAGCTGGAAGCCTTATGGACTTAGAGATCCAGGAGAGTTCATATCTGAAGTTGCAACTTCAGATCTTAGGTCATGCACAAGAAAAGCTTCCTAACATGCTAGAAATGCCCTAAACTTCACCCAAAAGAGATCTAGCAGGAAATGAGGCCAAGATAACGACTTGATACCTTTAATAGATGCTAACTGAGGTAGATTTATGATCTCCAAACGTTCCTTGCCTCTAGCCACTTGTTCTGCAAGCTCTTCTCACCAAGAATCCTCTTCCAAAGCTTAAAACACACAAATGGAGCACACACACATGTATTAGGGTTTGCTGAGCTCTCAAGGGACTGTAAGGAGGCCAAAGGAGGCTAAGGATCCCTAAAATAGGGTGCAAAACCCCGGAAATTATGGTTTCATCCTCCAGCTCCTACTCGTCGAGTCCTTTCTTGGAGTCGACGAGTAGGTCACTTAAACATATGGCCCAACCCGCTGCTACTCGACGAGTCAGGGCATCCAAGTCGTCGAGTAGGCCTTGCACTTAAGAAATTTAAGGCCATAACTTAATACCTAAGAACCAGGGTGTTACATCTATGAAGCCTACGACAAAAACCCAGCAAGCATAGCAATTATGGCAGGGGGCACGACACATTCTAGAAATGAAGGAGCGAGATATGAAGGAAGTGCCAATAGGCAACGAGGATCCTGAAGCCAAAGTCCTCATAGGATCCTCAATACATGTGCAAATTGAGCAAGACCTATTAAAATTCCTTCGAACCAGAAGCAAAACGTTCGCATGGAAACACGAAGATATGACAGGTATAGACAAGAATATTATCACTCACAAACTTAATATTGATCCTTCTTTCAGACCGATACATCAAAAGATAAGGAAGTTTGCACCCGAAAGGAATCAGATCATCCAGGAAGAAGTGGAAAAGCTCCTCAAGATAGGGATGATCAAGGAAGTGAAGTTCCCGAGACGGCTAGCTAATGTAGTTGTCGTACAGAAGCAGAACGGCAAGTAGTGAGTATGTGTAGACTACACGGATCTTAACAAGGTTTGTCCTAAGAATCCTTTCCTTCTACCACACATTAACTCCATGATAGATGCAACGGGTGGCCATGAACTCTTAACTTTCATGGATGCTTCAGCAGGATTCCAACAAATCCAGATGGAACCAACCGATCAAGAAGATACAACATTTATAACACCAACAAGTATATATTGTTACACTGCAATGCCTTTTGGTCTTAAAAATGCTGGTGCAACATATCAATGACTGGTGAACCGGATGTTTAAAGACAATCTGGGGGACACGATCGAGGTCTACATTGACGACATGGCGGCAAAGTCCATGAAAGCTGAAGATCATCTCATGGATCTCAAAGAAGCTTTCAACATTCTAGACGAACACAACATGAAGTTGAATCCGTTTAAATGCCACTTTGGGATGAAGTCGGCAAGTTCCTTGGGCATATGGTAACCAAGTGAGGAATAGAAGCAAGCTCGGAGCAGATCAAAGCAATCATCGAGCTGAAATATCCATCTTCAACAAAAGGCATCCAAAGGCTAACCAGAAGAGCGGCAGCACTCAACAGGTTCATTTCAAGATCCTCAGAAAGGTGTAAGCCCTTCTATGATATCTTGAAGAAAAACAAGAACATTGAATAGAATGAAGACCATAAAGAAGATTTTCGGGAACTTAAAATTTACTTAACTTCCGCACCACTGCTGGTGAAGCCTATAGATGGAGAACCACTTCTCCTCTACCTATCGGTATCCTCAAGTGCGGTAAGTGATGTCCTAACCAAGGAATTTAACGGAGACCAACATCCTATCTACTATGTAAGTAAAAGTCTTCTAGATCCTGAGACCAGGTATTCTCATCTCGAAAAATTAATTCTTGCATCAGTAACCACTACTACTAAATTAAGAAATTATTTCAAGACACATACTATACATGTGAATACTAATTATCCTATTAAGAATGTGATGAGAAAACCAGAGATGACAGGAAGAATGGAAAAATGGTCAATGAAGTTAAGAATGTTTGACATCAAATATGTGCCAAGATCCGCCATAAAGTCGCAAGCATTAGCAAACTTTGTGGCTGACTTTAGTGATGATCTACAAAACGAAGTAGAAATTGAAGCTAAACAACTCCTAGAATATGCACTCTTGGGAAAATGGACACTATTCACCGATGGAGCTTCAAACCATAAAGGAACCGGGCTAGGGATCATACTAAAATCGACACAGGGGACATCCTACCCCAGGCAGTTAGTTGTGAATTCAACGCAACCAACAACGAAGCGGAATACGAATCACTCATCATGGGACTACAATTGGCTAAGGATCTTCAAATCAACGATCTTCAGGTATTTGTTGATTCTTTATTATTAACCAGTCACTTCAACGGATCTTATTTAGTGAAAGGTGAAAGATTTTCATTATACCTCGAGATCCTCAAAAAATTATCCTTTCATTTTGAAAACTTTAGCCTAACGAAAGTTCCCAGGGAAGAAAACACATAAGCAAATGCAATAGCCAACTAAGGATCCTCCTTAAGAATCCCACCAGAAATGAAGATCCTTATAACCCACATAATAACTCTAGTTATAGAAGCCCTTTCCGACAAACCCAAAGATTGTGAACAACCAATAAGTGTAGCAACCATCGGATATCCTGACCCTCAAATCCCTCCTCAAAGGGATCCCGACGAATGGGATCCTCTAAGAAGACCACGATCATGGATCCAACCCATTATGGAGTATCTCCGAAATTGAATGATCCCAACAGTAGAAAAAAGTGAAAGAGCATTCAGAACAAGAGTCTCAAGATTCCTACTAATCCACGGTAAACTCTATAAAAAGTCTATGGCAGGTCCATATCTCATATGCTTGGAAGACCCTGAAGTTGCGGAAGTCTAGAAGGACATACATGAAGGAGACTGCGACAATCACACTGGGGGCAGATCCTTATGCTCCAAGGTATTGAGAACAGGATACTAATGGCCAACCATGAGGATATATTCTTTTCTACATGGTCAAAAGTGTGATGCTTGCCAAAGACATAGAAACATCCTACATTAACCGGTGGAACCTCTGCATCCTATTATCTCTCCATGGCCATTCATGAAATAGGGAATAGGTATAGTAGGAAAATTACCAATAGCTCCAGGAGGAAAATTCTTCATGTTGGTGATGACTGATTACTTCTCGAAGTAGATCGAAGTTGAAGCCTTCGTTCAGGTTAGAGACAAAGAGGTAGTCTCATTTATTAAACGTGATATCTTTACCAGATTCGGGATCCCTGCTGAAATCATATGCGACAATGGATCCCAATTCATAAGCAATAGGACAAGAGACTTTTGCATGATTTGGGGGATCAAAATGATAATGTCAACTCCTGTTCATCCCCAAGCTAATGATCGAGCAGAATCTAGCAACTAGATCATAGCAAACAACTTGAAGAAAAGGCTAGATGAAAAGAAAGGTAGAGGGACAGAACAACTTCCTTTCGTCCTATGGGCATATATGACTACTTTCAAAGTAGCCACAGGTTAGACCCCATATTCCATGGTGTTTGGGACAGAAGTTGTTTTGGTCAAAAATCGACAAAGTAGATATTAACTAAATTGCATGATAGGTTGTGGTGTTGTAGGTAAAGTGATTAACGAAAATAGAACAGGATTACACAAGTGATTTACAACGAAAGCCCTTGATCATTGCTAGGATCTCCAGCATAAAACCTTGGGAGGTGATAATGATCACCTTCCTTGTATGATCTTATTGATTGTAACATAAACTATAAAGATGAGATTTATAATACGATTACAAATGATAAAGTGAGTCTAGATGATTAAGGTGTTAGAGAATTGTCCCCGTTGTGTGTGTTTACAGGTGTATTTATAGTCTAGATTAAGTAACTAAATGTTTGATATTTTCGGGATCCTAATGAACTGGTATTTAAAACGTGCTTTGACTTGGTATTTCCGGGTCTTAAGCCTGGTTGGACTGATTCTTCATTGTGAATAAGTCCTATGTTGACCATTTTTGCACATGTTAGGGAATAATAGTGGCGTTGTTCAGGATCCTGATGTATGTTCGGGATGCTAAGACTCCTTTAAGATCCGGGATCCTATATAGGTTTAAGGATCCTTATATATCTTTTAGATCCGGGATCCGGGATAGGATTGAGGATTTTGGCCCTAACAATTACCCCCAATTATACCTGCAAAATATTTGAATTGATTTCAAGTATTTAAAGTGTATAATTTAATTAATTTGAAATAAAGGATTCGAAATTCAAACTCTAACGGATAGAGTTGTATCTATTAAAAAGATATGATTATATTGTGAAATCACTTTTCTCTCTTTGGTTTGTACGTAAATTTCTTTGTCCTTTCTTCTTATTTTTCATGTTTGTTGATTATGGGTAAAGAGGCACTCCATTCTCGATCTCCTTGATTTTCTGACGACGACTTCATCGATCAGAGGATCCTGTCTTATTAAGAGACCTGCTCTTTTGGTGATAACGATATTGAGTCCTTGAAGTCAATCGGGGTTTTTCCTTCCGATGTTATTTTCAAGCCTTTTGTTGATAATACCCAACCCGACTTCATCTCTCCTACTTAGGTTTGGTCCCATCTAAACTACGCTCATTATCTGGAGGATCCTACTTTAGGTTGATCGATTGAATCAATCTAAGGATCTGGACATGGGATTTAGCTAAGTTGGCCCATATGTGTGATCTCCAAACTTTTGGGTCTTGTCGTTTCTTGCTCAGAGTTAAAACAAGTAAATCACCTCTTAATTTGAAATCAAAACAAAATGAAAGTTCTTGGAAAGAAAAATATTTCTACGTGAAATGTGAATCCATCCCGTCGATGATCTCCTGCCAAGAAATCGGGTTAGAAAAGTAAGGATTTTATTTTATTTCGTTGAGGATATGATGTCACACCCCCGGACCGAAACGGCGGAAACGTCTGGGGGCGAATGACTTCATCTTGTAATATCATAACAATTTATATAATTGAAACATAGCCATAATCATCATCATACATTAAATATTACAACATACATGGTTTATAGTATTGTGTTTGTTCATAAAAAAAAATTACATCTCCAAAATATCAAATGTATGATCAAACCAAAAATACAACATTCATTCAATCCTGAGCTGCCAACCTGTTTATTGAGTTCCTGAGAATACAAGTTAATTTGGAAAGTGTCAACATAAAAATGTTGTTGAGTTCATAACCATGTTTATATAAAAACTTCGCATTAGTTTGTAAACTCAAGAAAATCCGATATTTTCCTGTAAATATAGTTTGTGAGTTCTGTTTCAAATCTTGTATTATAGCATGTGTTTTCTCGTTGATAGTGTATAAATAGTGATTCCCAGAAAATCCTGTATTTTTTTTTATATGAAAAAGTGTGGTCTTAATCCTAAGACCCGAGTGATGACTTTAGATGTAAAATAGTGGATGCATAGTTCGTACTTCGTAACATCAGTAGGGTATATGTATTGCGCAAAAAATTATAGTATTGTTATTCTCTATGTGAGTCGTTATAACCATACTAATACGACAGAGTGCCTGTCGTGACGTTCTTCAGGCGTCGATTTCAGAGAAGATATTTGTCACCCTAGACTGGCCGGTCTAGCCGTAGCGAGTAGCTTAGGTGTGGAGTGTCAACCCCGTATAGATCTATACACAAATTCTCGCTCTCCCTCCAGGAGACTCTGATTATAACTACAAGGCTTACGGTGTATACTAAGATAGGTACGGTGAAGGCGCATCTCACAAGAGCCTTAACGGAATTTACGCTAATATTGAGTTTCATTATTATTATTATTATTATTTTTTGAAACTGCAAATCTAACATACTCCTAAATTACACCTTAAATCCACCCATGTCCACGACGGGACTTGAACCCTCGACCTCAAGGAGGGAGGGCAACACCGGATAATGTTACTAGTGTACATTTTGACTACAAATCATAAGCGATAAAAATATAATCGTTTTACCGAAAATGTCAAAATATCACATTGTTACTACTATTGTTATTAAAGGCCCAATAAAATAAAATTATCACATAAGACCCAATTTAAACTATATAAGGTCCAATACTAACCAAAGTGTTAATAGTGGCCCATTATCTTTAAGGATATCAAAGATGGCCCATTTTTACTAGAGTTGTCAAAAATAGCCCATTTTTATAAAATATTAATTTAAGGCTCATTTCTACAAAAGTATTCAAAAATGGCCCATAATTGCTAAATAGTCCATTTTCGGCCCATTTTAAATAAAAATGTCATATTTGGCCCAAGTTTGTTAAATAGTTCCTTTTTGGCCCATTTTAATTAAAAATGTCATAAAAGGCCCATTTTTATCAAAAATGCCCATTTTAGCCCATTAATACCGAAACTGTCATAAAAGGCCCATTTTTATCAAAAATGACTATTTTAGCCCATTAATACCGAAAATGTCATCAAAGGCCCATTTTTATCAAAAATTACTATTTTAACCCATTAATACCGAAAATGTCATAAAAGGCCCATTTTTATCAAAAACTACTATTTTAGCCCATTTATACCGAAAATGTCGTAAAAGGCCCATTTTTGTCAAAAATGACTATTTTCGCCCATTAATACCGAAAATGTCATAAAAGGCCCAATTTTTATCAAAAATGACTATTTTAGACCATTAATACCGTAAATGTCATAATAGGCCCATTTTTATCAAAAATGACTATTTTAGCCCATTAATGCCGAAAATATCATGAAAGGCCCATTTTTATATTTTATTTAGTTTCATGGTGAATTTATAAACATGTTTAACATATCCAACCATCTTAAGAAGTTACATAAGCTAACTTGCTTCCCACAAACTTGAAAACTTGGATGAAATCTCGAGTTCATGGGTGTTTATCAAGATTTCATAACATTTCACACACCATAACATGAAACATACACATGTAAGCATAAATACTAAGATTTTACATGAAACTAAACTTCTATCCCCCCCTAAAGATAGAAAATCACGAAAAAAAAAAGGGGTATGAAGCTCACCTTGGGCTTTTTCTGTTTGAAGATGAAAAATAGAGTGAGTTTTCGGCCTTAGCTAGCTTCTTTGAAGGGATTAGTGGAGTTTTGGTGTTCTAGGATCATAGTAACGAAAATGAGGTGGTTCTGAGGAATGATCTTAGCGTAAAAATGGAATAAAACAACTTGGATGTGAAATGGACTTACCAAGTTGATGATCTTTTGAAGATTCTTTCTTGACACCCACTTACAATTCACGATTTTTGGAGAAAAAGCAAAGAAGTTCTTGGAGTTTAGAGAGAGATGAGAGAACTATGTGTTTGAAATGAAAAGTGAGGGCGTTTAAGGGAGGGGGTCGGCCGATTTAGAGAGGAAGAGAGAGAGATCAAGGAAGTTAATACATGGTGGTTATTCCTAACTCTCCTAGAAGTATGATGAACAAATTGCATGGGTATCTTCCATGAAAAGGTGAGGTGTCACCCAAAGTCAGCACCCACCTTTGCTTTCTTCTCTATATATATATATATATATATATATATATATATATATATATATATATATATATATATATATATATATATATATATATGGGCTGATCGGATTTGGAGAGGGGAGAAAGAAAGAGAATTGGGCTTCGGCTTTTCCATGGGTGGCCGAAAACACATTGGGCCCAATTAGATTTTTGGTTTACATGCGTATTTGGGCTTGGTCCAAAAGTGATTTCGGTCCAAAACTAGGCCCAAAAGAAATGGGTTTGGCCCAATAAAGGTTTTCGGTTTAGGTGAGAGAGCCCAATAAAGATTTTTGACCCAATAGAGTCCATTATGAGATTTAATAATAATATACGGCCCATTTAAAATATAAGGAGAATTCTTATGGCCCAATAAGGGACTTATGGCCCAATACGGTATTAAATAAGGATTTTTGGCGCAACTATGGCCCAAAGGAAACAAGTTGACAGGTTATCGGCCCATTAGGCCCAATAATAGAGTTTTGGGTTAAGGCCCAAAGTTGAATGCACATAGCTTATTGGATCAGATTTTGGGCTTACACGGGAAGGTTTCAACTTGTAACAAAATTCTGGATGTATAAATTCGTATTGTATTGAAATTAACTTATACTGCACATAGTGTTACATAGTTACACAATGGAAGCTAGTTGTACATGGATAGAAATTTCTAGTCCTAAGATGCTAGTTGTGACATCATTCCCCCGTTAGAGGGAATTTCGTCTCGAAATTCTTTCGTGAGATATCCTTAAGAGCTAGAAAAGAGGTGAGGGTACTTTTGCATCATTTGATCCTCGCGCTCCCATGTGAACTCAGGTCCGCGTTTTGCACTCCGTCCAACATCCACAATAGGAATGCGACTTAGCTTCGTACGCTTCACTTATCTATCCATGATTTCGATTGGTTCCTCAATGAAGTGGAGATCCTCATTCACCTGAATCTCATCGAGAGCAACAACAAGGGTTTCATCCGATAAGCATTTATTGAGGTTTGACATGTGAAAGACAGGGTGTATGTTGCTGAGCTCCGATGGTAGCTGCAGCTTGTAAGCTACCGGACCGATCCTGGAAAGGATATCGAATGGTCCGATGTATCGTGGGTTTAGTTTTCCCCGCTTTCCAAACCGTATCATCCCTTTCCAGGGAGAGACTTTTAGTCGCACGTGATCACCTACTTGGAACTCCAGTAGCTTTCGTCTTTTGTCTGTGCAACTCTTTTGTCTATCCCAAGATTCTTGGATTCGTGCCTTAACTTAGACGTTTTTCTCTGTTGTTTCCCTGATGATTTCAGGTCCTGTGAGTGTGCTGTTCGGTACCTCTCCCTTGCCAACTGGGTGTCTCCCACCTCAGCCCAACAGAGAGGTGATCTACATTTCCGACCGTATAAGGCCTTGAAGGGAGCGACTTTAGTGCTTGTGTGGTAGTTGTTGTTGTAGGAGAACTCGATTAGTGGCAAGTGGGTATCCCACGCCTTGTAAAAATCTATCACACAAGCTCGGAGCAGATCTTCCAGTGTTTGAATGGTTCGCTCACTTTGGCCGTCAGTGTGGGGTTGGTAGGCAGTACTCATATCAAGCTGGGTTCCCATTTCTTTTTGGAGTCACTGCCAAAATCGTGAGGTAAATCTACTATCTCGGTCAGAGATAATAGATATCGGTACTCCGTATAATCTCACCACCTCCCCTATGTAGATCCGTGTTAATCTCCCCATTTTATATGTTTCTTTTATTGGTAGGAAATGGACGGATTTAGTCAACCGATCGACAATCACCCAAATGGCATCCAGTCCGTCAGCCGATTGAGGCAATTTGGTTATAAAATCCATTGTTATTCGTTCCCATATCTACTCGAGTATCACTGGCTGTTGTAATAATCCTGAGGGATTCTGATATTCTAACTTAACCTTTAAGCAAGTCAGGCACTTGCTCACGTAGGTAGCAATCTCCGCTTTCATGTTCGGCCACCAATAATGTTGTTTGATATCCAGGTACATCTTATCAGAACCCGGATGGACGGAGTATCGTGTCTTGTGTGCTTCATTCTTGACTACGTCTCTAAACCCTCCAAATTTTGGGATCCAGATCTGGTTCATGAGATAGTGTGCTCCATCCTCCTTGATTGCGAGATTCTTGACCATTCCATGCCAAACTTCATTTGCAGCGTTCTCGGGCTTTAGTGCTTCTAGTTGAGTCTCTTTGGGATCCTAATGATCTAGGATAGCTAATCATCTTCCTAGGGATTTGAAACCGTTAGGATCCTTGGCTAAAAACGACAAGATTTAGATTATAACGTAGGAGAATCTTCTTATAAGGATAACTTTTAGGAAATAAGGATAGATCGAACTTGATGACCCTTAGGTTTAGTTTTGACCTTCTGAAGACTTTTGATTTAGCAGAAGTTTTGCATTGCACGTATTTTAGCTCCACGTGATCTTAAAGCTTCTATCAGGAGGATTCTATGTCACACCCCCGAACCGGAACGGCGGAAACGTCCGGGGACGGATGACTTCATCGTATAGTATCATAACAATTGAATATAAATGAAACATAGCAACACAAACATTCATAAATTAATAGTAGATTTACATTGTTTACAATACTTGTTCTGTTCAAAAGTTAAACACGAATAACAAAAGTAGAAATAACATAATGCAGCGACGCCAGACCATGATCGTGGTGAATATCTGTCTACAACATCCCTGAGAATACAAGTCGTTTTGAAAAGCGTCAACTAAAAAGTTGGTGATTTCATATGCCTTTTTGTAAGAAAGCTTTGTAATATTTGAGTTCATAGTAAGTTGTAAAATTTTCCAAAAAATCCAATATTTTCATATAAATGTAGTTTGTGAGTCTCGTTCCAAATCGTGTATAATTGCATGCGTGTTTCTTAGTTTTCCTTTGTTGTTACTGAAAAGAGGGTGTTCCCAGAAAATCCTATATTTTCTGTATATAAAAGATGTTGTGGTCCTATAACCCTGAGACCGAAGCTGTAAAATCAGTTTACCAAATATACGAAACATAGTATCGTATTTTATAAAAACTAATGGGGTGTATATTCCACGTAACTCCAATGTCAAGAGGACCCTACTCTATGTGAGTCGTTTACAACCATACTGATATGACGAGAACGCATGCCATGACGTTCTTCAGGCATCAGATGCGGTCTAGATATTTGTCACCTTAGACTGGCCGGTCTAGCTGTAGCGAACAACACATGTGTGGGGTGTCAACCCCGTATATATCTATACACAATTATCCCGCTCCCCTCCAGGGGACTCTGGTTAGAAACACAAGACTTACAATGTAGCTAGATAGGTACGGCGAAGAAAACAAAACAAATCTCACAAGAGCCTAAACGGAATGTACGCGAGTTTTTCTCCCTTTATTAAATAATGTAAATAACATTTTCCTTGTGTAAATTTATGACTTCAGCTTTATGACACGCATTTTATTGCTTTGTGACTTACAGCTTATCACTTGTGTTTCTGAAAGTTTTATGACGGCAGTTTATGACATGAAAATCTTTTTGTCATAAAAGCTCTGTTTTGTACATTTTCTTGTTAAAATTATTTATATTGAATATCTATAAATAATCGCTAATAGTTTATTAACTTGCAAAAAGTTATGAATATGACATAATGTTCTAAGTTTACTAGCGACATATATTTTAGAAAAATAGCCATGTTTTGTAGGGTGTTTTGACATACCCAAAATTTTGTGAAGATCTTTGCAAACAAAATATTCTTTATGTTGTGACTAAAATATTTTCACCAGTTTCACCAAAATCTCATATAAATCCATGAAAATTTATTTTGTTACAATGTTTGCACAAGTTTTAGTGGTAAAAGTATTTTTAACCACAATTTACCATTTTGGTGTAACTCATCATATTTTTACCTAGTAACTTAGTTTTATGTTTAATATGATACAAAATATGTACATCTATACAAAGATAACTTAGTCCTAACATCATGAGATTTGTAAAGTCTCAAGTTTATGAAGGATTATCATGAAATAATAACATTTCAACACACATACACACCTAAACATACAAATACATGCAATTATCCAAGGATTTATACAAGATTTGACTTCTATTCCCCTCCCCCCCCCCCCCCCCAAATAATGAAAACTTGAAAGGAGTGTGGTATGAAGCTCACCTTGGTTTGGTTTGGTGGATGATTTGAAGAGATGTTAAGGAGTTTCCAAGTTCTAACACTTGAAGGGTTTGATAAACTCTTTGAACTTTAGAATATCCTAAGAATATGAACACATAATTTTATGTGCAAATATAATGAAATTTACAAAATAATGTGGAGAATCACTAGCCAAAAATGAGATCCTTACAAGAATCTAGGAATTGCTTTGAAGAAATAAGACTTGAAGCGTGAATACGTTTGAGAGCACACTTAGGAGTTCACAGAATATGAATATGATAAGTGGGATATGGTGAGGAGTAGTTTACGTTCATAAAGGGAGGATAAGGGAGTGACTTGACACTTGCTTGGATTACTGATGGATAAAGCTTTGTTATCTAAGGTTAATACGTGTTTTACTGGGATTTGCATAGGAAAATGGCAATTGACAACTCACCAATCGTAAACCCCTTAAAATATCCAAGTATTGTAGCAGGTATAAGGTGTTTACGCTTCCAATATGATTTATTAAGGTGTTTACGCCCCATATGTTGCATAGGGTGGTGTTTATGGTCAAATTTTGGATTATTTAATGTGTTTACGCCCCATATGTTGCCTAGGGAGGTGTTTATGGTCAAAGTTTGGAATATTCAATGTGTTTACGCCGTACCATCCCATCTTGAAGGAGTTTATGCCCAAGTCACTACCTAGGGGTGTGTTCACGGCCTAGCTTTGTTTTATTAGGGTGTATACGCCCCAAGGGGTCAACTAAGGAGTTTCAAGGTCTAACTTGGTCTAATAAAGTTGTTTATGGTCAAACCAATTTAATTATGTTGGCCTTATAATTCAAATGTTGAAGATTGTAATATCTACACAAGTCTTTATGTCTATATCTTGATCCATATTTGATTTTCTATAATCATTAGGGTTTAGAATAAAATGTACCTCAATAATATATCATAGTTGTATCATAGTTAAAACACTTGCATACACAAGACTCTTGGACTTTGTTTTGAATTGAAATTTCTAGTTGTGACATCATCCCCCCGTTAGAGGGAATTTCGTCCCGAAATTCTTTTTGTACGCTATCCTTAAGAACCAGAGAAGAGGTGAGGGTATTTCTTCATCATTTGATCTTTGCATTCCCACGTGAATTCAGGTCCGCATTTGGCATTCCATCGAACCTTCACAATTAGAATGCGGCTTTGCTTCGTACGCTTCACTTCTCTGTCCATGATTTCGACTGGTTCTTCAACAAATAGGAGATTATTGTCCACCTCAATCTCATCAAGTGGAACAACGGGTGTTTCGTCTGATAATCACTTTTTCAGGTTTGAGACATGGAAAACGGGGTGTACGTTGCTAAGTTCTGAGGGTAGTTTTAACCTGTAGGCCACCGGGCCAATTCGGGCAAGAATATCGAATGGGCCTATGTACCATGGATTTAGTTTTCCCCGTTTCCCAAGCCATATCATCCCCTTGCATGGAGAGACCTTCAGTAGCATGTGATCACCTACTTGAAATTCCAGAGGCTTTCGCTTCTTATCAGCATAGCTCTTTCGGCGGTGTTGCGATGCTTGGAGTCGTGCCCTGATTTGAACAATTTTCTCTGTTGTTTCCCGAATGATCTCAGGTCCTGTGAGTGTACTGTTTGGCGCTTGCCCCCTTGCTAGTTGGGTGTCTCCCACTTCAGCCCAGCAAACAGGGGATCTACATTTCCGACTGTACAAGGCCTCGAAGGGAGCGACTTTAATGCTTGTGTGTTAGTTGTTATTGTATGAGAATTCGATTAGCGGCAAGTGAGTATCCCATGCCTTGCCAAAATCTATCACACAAGCTCGGAGCATGTCTTCCAATGTTTGAATGGTTCGCTCACTTTAGCCGTCGGTCTGGGGTGGTAGGCAGTACTCATATCAAGTTGAGTTCCCATTGCCTTCTGGAGGGACTGCCAGAATCGGGAGGTGAATCTACTATCCCGATCGGAGATGATAGATATCTACACTCCATGCCGTCTCAGCACTTCCTTGATGTAGATCAGCATTAGTCTCTCCATTTTATATGTTTCTATTATTGGTAGGAAATGGACGGATTTAGTCAATCGATCGACAATCACCCAAATGGCATCCAGACCGTCAGCGGATTTAGGCAGTTTGGATATAAAATCGATTGTTATTCGCTCCCATTTCCACTCAGGTATAACTGGTTGTTGTAATAGTTCCGAGGGTTTCTGATATTCTACCTTAACATTTGCGGAAGTCAGGCACTTGCCCACATAGGTAGCTATCTCCGCTTTCATGTTCGGCCACCAATAATATTGTTTGATATCCAAGTACATCTTATCTGATCCTGGATGGACGGAGTATCGTGTCTTATGAGCTTCATTCATGACCACGTCTCTGAACCCTCCAAATTTTGGGATCCAGAATCGATTCATGAAATAGTAAACTCTGTCTTCTTTGATTTCGAGATTCTTTTCCATTCCTCGCAGGGCTTCACTTGCTGCGTTTTCCAGTTTCGAGGCTTCTAGCTGAGCCTCTTTGATGTGTGAAGATAAGTGGGAATGAATGGTTATTGTCAGCGTTTTTACTCGGCGGCCCGAGTATTCCTTCCTGCTTAAGGTGTCGGCCACCACGTTAGCCTTGCTAGGATGGTACCTGATCTCACATTCGTAGTCGTTGAGCAGTTCAACCCATCTTCGCTACCTCATGTTTAATTCTTTCTGATTCAATATGTGTTGCAAGCTTTTGTGGTCCGTTTAGATGGTGCACTTCATACCATAAAGGTAGTGTCTCCAAATTTTTAAACCAAACACCATAGCTCCTAGCTCGAGATCGTGGGTAGTGTAATTCACCTCGTGGTTTTTCAGTTGCCTGGACGCGTAGGCAATCACATTTCCACGTTGCATTAGCACACAACTCAAACCTTGGTTAGAAGCATCGCAATATACCACAAAATCTTCCGTTCCTTCTGGCAGCGTCAAAACCGGAGCACTACAGAGGGCTCGCTTCAGAGTTTTAAATGCGGCTTCTTGTTTGTCGGTCCAGTTGAATGGTATGCCTTTTTGGGTTAGAGTGGTGAGAGGCTTGGTGATTTTGGAGTAATTCTCTCTGAACCTTCTGTAATACCCAATAAGGCTCAAGAACTGTCTGATCTCCGTTGGCGTCCTGAGGGTTGCCCAGCCCTCAATAGCCTTCATCTTAGAAGGGTCCACATGTATCCCTTCCTCACTGACTACGTGCCCTAATAATTCGAACCTACGAACCCAAAATTCGCATTTGGAGAGTTTTGCGTAAAACTTCTCCGCCCTTAGACTTTCCAAGACTTGCCTTAGGTGTTGATTGTGCTCTTCTTTGCTTCGCGAATAAACGAGTATGTCATCGATGAAGATGATCACAAAATTCTCGAGGAATGGCCGGAAAACTCGGTTCATGAGGTCCATGAGTGTTGCGGGTGCGTTCGTTAGACCGAAGGGCCTTACTACAAACTCAAAATGTCCGTAGCGGGTTCGGAATTCAGTTTTGCGAATATCTTCTTCTTGGACCCGTAGTTGATGGTATCCGGATCGTAGATCTATTTTTGAAAAGTAACTGACTCCTTGAAGCTGGTCAAATAGATCGTTAATCCGAGGAAGAGGGTATCAGTTCTTGATGGTGAGCTTGTTCAACTCCTGATAATCGATGCACATTCTGAAAGATTCATCCTTCTTCTTGACAAACAAGACTGGGGCTCCCCAGGGTGAGAAGCTCGGCCTGATGAATCCTTCATCGAGGAGTTCGATTAGTTGGCTCGATAACTCCTGCATTTCTACACGGGCTAGCCTAAAGGGTGATTTGGCAATTCATGAGGCTCCATGGATCAGGTTGATTCGAAATTCAATCTGTCTCCCGGGAGGTATCCCCGGCAGGTCTTCTGGGAATACGTTTGGGAAGTCACGCACATCCAGAATATCGTTGATGTTCTTTTCCTCTTTCTGTTTGTCCACTACGTGGTCTAGAAAGACATGATTTTTCTTGTGCAGACACTTTTGTGCCTTGATGCACGAGATGAGGCGAAGATTTATACCCGGTTTATCGCTGTAAACGATTAGGGTTTTGTTGGTGGGTAGGTGAAGGAGAACGGCCTTCTCGTGGCACATAATATCGACATGGTGGGGGCTTAACCAATCCATGCTGATGATCACATCAAAACTTCGGATATTAACCGGCATTAAGTCGATTAAAAATGAGTGGTTATTTAATGTTAACGTGCATCCTACGTACATATATTTGGTTGTTTCAGTCTTCCCATTAGCCATCTCCACTGTGAAGGCTTCGTTTAGCTTTTGGGGTTGTTGATTTAGTAGGTGTTCGAATTTACGACTCACAAAACTCCGCTCAGCACCACTATCGAATAAAATGCATGCATAAGTATGGTTGAGGGGAAACATATATGTTACCACTGTCGGATCCTGCACAGCTTCCCTTTGTCCCATGGCTAGGACTCTGTTTGTTCCTCCTTCATTTCGGTTGTTTCCCTTGAGACAGTTCCTTTTATAGTGGTCGGTCTCCATGCACCCGTAGCATTCTTGACTTGCCCCGACATTGTCAGGTTGGTTTTTTTGCTGCGGCCGAGATCTGCAATACCGAGCAGTGTGCCCTTTTCGGTTGCAGTGAGTGCACTACAAGTCTCGGCAAACGTTGTGGTGGTGGAAACCGCATTTGTCCCACTTCGGTTGAGTGCCTGCGTAAGGTCTTGCAGGTGTTGGTGTGGTCGGCGTCGGTGCGGCTGGGGTTGGTGTGGTCTGAGTGGTAGCAGCGTGAACTGCTACGGTTTGTTTCTTGGATGATTCTTGATTATGACGCCCTTTTCTTTTGTTTCCCTTGTGGTTCTTGTTGTTGCCCTATTTCTTTGTTTCAGCACCAGAATTTTCCCGCTTTTTCCATCCACGTGGTCGTACAATTTTTGTGCCCTGAATTGGAGGTGTTAACCCGCAAATAAAGCGTTCGACCTTTTTGCCCTCTGATGTTATCATCACATGGCATAAAGTGCCAGCTCACTGAATCTATCGATGTATGCCTCGATAACAGAGTTTTGTACGGTCAGGTTCAACAATTCCTGCTCAAGTTTTTGAACTTCACCCTGGGGACAGTATTCTTCCAACATCATCGACTGAAGATCTTCCCATGACATGGCGTTGGCGATTGGGAGAGTTAGGGCTTTGATGTGGCCGTTCCAGCATGATAAAGCCCTGTCAGCAAAGGTACGGGCAACGAATTTCACCATATTCTCCTCGGCACAGCCGCAGATTTCGAAAACCGATTCAATTTTCTCGAACCATCAAGTGGGAGCTATTACACCCCCACTCCCATTGAAAGTCTTCAGTTTTGCATTCGTGAAATCTTTATAAGTGCTAGCTCTTGGTTGTCCTTGAAGATCTCTGTTATTGAAACTTCCGGTCCCTTGGCCGTTGCCTCCCCCGTTCTTGTCCTGGTTAATGTGTGCTAGAGCTGCCGTGACCGCTGCTGAGACTGTAACCTGAAAAGCAGCAGAGTTCGTCTCCGGAGGAGGCGGCGGTGGTGGTGGTGCTGTAGCATTCCTGCGAATATTTCCTCTAGGCATTTCCTGCTATGAGACAGGTACAACGATGAGTCTATGAATTCCTTTTGTTTCTAACGGTTACGATGTTTCGAATGTACTTATAATTGAATTTTATAATAGCAAATGTAAATAAAGATAGAAAACATAGTAGATAACAACATCACAAATAAAACACAAACCTATTTCATTAATGATAACTTTCTTATTACATTCATGCATGAAAATTGACCTTCGAAGGGTCTACAATCCATTGTGAAAATAAAGAAAATGATAGCATAATGACCCCGTGAGTAGTGTAGGCACTTAATCGTGGGGTCGATCCTACATACATAAAGGAAATCAAACTACAACGAGTGGCGGGTAGGATAGATCCTACTTACGACGAGCGTCCTCTGAAGGAGCCTATGAGGAGGTAGACGCGCCCTGCAACTCGGCTAACCTGCATTCGGTCATCCGCACCTGCTCGTCCAGAGTGGCGTACCTCTCCTGGTATTCCTTGACCTCTGCTTGTGCAGTGGTGAGGTCTTCCATGAGTCGTTCCATTGGATAGAAGTCTCGCTCCAGGTCTCGCGGGCGAGCATCCGTAACCTGCATAGTCGCCCATATTTTCATCACCCGGTCGGCGGTCACTTGAGCCTGGTCGCCGATGTCCCTAATACGCCTGACCACAACAGGGAGTGCGTGATCCACTGGTCCTCCATGTTGGAGGTTGTAGAAATCTCGGTTCATCCCAAATGGCGGTTGCTGACCCTGGCGTTGGCCCCACCTCTCAATATCGTCAGCCCAAGGAGGTGTAGGGCCATTGTAACCCATTCTATGTGGTGGTGCCCTTGCCATGTAGGGAGGGTTGATAACTTCAGACTCTACGTCCGATTCATCATCCTCTTCAACCTCCTCATCGTCATCTTCCTCGATTTCTTCTTCGACGTCCTCTTCTCCAAAATCTATCGGCTCCTCAGGATCCTCCATGAGTTCCTCGGGATCCTCCATGGGCTCCTCGGGAAAGCTTGCCATGTCGTCTGTAAGAGAATATATAAGTACCAGAAAATAGATGGAATGTCAAAATACTCCTATAGTATTTTTAAATTTGATGTTCGGTTCTGATGTTCACTAGCAAGTATAGTTGGTAAGTTTTAGGCTTGTTGTAACTCCACTATCACTCCCAAGCACATGTTGGTCATATCTCAAATAAATATAGTTGATCAGACTATATTTATCCCAGATATGATTACATAACTGCCTAGGTTTGACTATAGTGTCCAACCTCTAATTACTTTTGTTTTCTTCTCATTATGACGCTGTTCTAGTAAGCATGTATACATATATAAAATACTAGTATTTTTTTAGTATACCTTTAGTCAGAGTGTTTTAGTCTCATTGTATTTATAGTTGTATATCTTGTATGGTTTGATATAATAGTTCACTATAAACAATGCTCTGATACCAATCTGTCACACCCCCGAACCGGAACGGCGGAAACATCCGGGGACAGATGATGTCATTGTACAATATCATGACAACTGAATATAAATGAAACATAGCAGCAAAAACATTCATACATTAATAGTAGGTTTACATTGTTTACAATACTTGTTCCGTTAAAATGTTAAACACGAATAACAAAAGTAGAAATAAAATAATGCAGTGACGCCAGACCTTGATCGTGGTGCATATCTGTCTACTAGATCCCTTAGAATACAAGTCTTTTTGAAAAGCGTCAACTAAAAAGTTGGTGAGTTCATAAGCACTATTGTAAGAAAGCTTTGTAATATTTGTGTTCATAGTAAGTTGTAAAATTTTCCAGAAAATCCAATATTTTCTTATAAATGTAGTTTGTGAGTCTCGTTCCAAAATCGTGTATAATTGCATACGTGTTTCATAGTTTTCCTTTGTTGTTATTGAAAAGAGGGTGTTCCCAGAAAATCCTATATTTTCTATATATAAAAGATGTTGTGGTCCTATAACCCTGAGACCGAAGTTGTGAAATCAGTTTACCAAATATACGAAACATAGTATCGTATTTTATAAAAACTAATGGGGTGTATATTCCACGTAATTCCAATGTCAAAAGGACCCTAGTCTATGTGAGTCATTTACAACCATATTGATATGACGAGAACGCCTGCCCTGACGTTCTTCAGGCGTCAGATACGGTCTAGATATTTGTCACCTTAGACTGGCCGGTCTAGTTGTAGCGAACAACACAGGTGTGGGGTGTCAACCCCGTATAGAGTTATACACAATTATCCCGCTCCCCCTCCAGGGGACTCTAGTTATAAACACAAGACTTACAATGTACCTAGGTAGGTACGGTGAAGAAAACAAAACAAGTCTCACAAGAGCCATAACAGAATGTACGCGAGTTTTTCTCCCTTTATTAAATAATGCAAATAACATTTTCCTTGTGTAAAGTTATGACTGCAGCCTCATGACACGCGTTTTACTACTTTATGACATACAGCTTATCACTTGTGTTTCTGAAAGTTTTATGACGACAGTTTATGACGTCCAAATATTTCGGTCATAAAAGCTCTGTTTTGTACATTTTCTTGTTAAAATTATTTATATTGAATATTTATAAATAATCACTAATAGTTTGTTAACTTGCAAAAAGTTATGAATATGACATAATGTTCCAAGTTTCAAAACCCTTGAAATGGAAGCAACATAACATGATTGATTTACTAGCAACATTTATTTTTAGAAAAATAGCCATGTTTTGTAGGGTGTTTTGACATACCCAAAATTTTGTAAAGATCTTTGCAAAAAAAGTATTCTTTATGTTGTCACTAAATTATTGTCATTAGTTTCACCAAAATCTCATATAAATCCATGAAAATTTATTTTGTTACAATGTTTGCACAAGTTTTATGTTTAATATGATACAAAATATGTAGATCTTTTAAAAGCATTTAAAACATTTAAAAGATTGATTATAGGGGTATGAACTCACCTTATGTGGGTGATTCAATTGCAGATTTGTGTAAGGATGAGAAGTTCCACGAATGAATTCCTGAGACACAAACGAATCCTAAACGACATATCATGGCATATATAGGCATGTAATTAGTGTTTTAAACAACTAACATGCAAGGAAACACCCTTCGGTACTAGGAAACACTTGGATTAAGTGTTACAATCACATGTGATTGATCAAAGGGGGTTTAAGGCCACAACATGGAGTGTACGGCCAAGGTGTGTACGGCCATGGAGTGTACGGCCGTACACTCATGGAAATCATGTACAAAGAAGGGTGTTTGATCCATGGGGAAGCTAGTGTGACAAATGCACAACCAAATGATGACCAAGGCTTTCATTTTGGAGGGTTTTGATGTATGTACGGCCACACCAAGTGTGTACGGCCGTACACCCTCTAAGATGGATGCATTTTTGGGCCTTAAATCAAAGGGGTTAAAGGGTTCAAGATTTATAAGGGTTACCAAGTGACTAGCAAGTGTTCTAAGCCTTTGATTATGGTCTTAACAAGGGTGTACGGCTATAGATACAGTGTACGGCCATACACTCTTGATGTTCTTGAGTTTTGAAGATGTTTCATGGATGAAATCATGAATCCTTACTAGATATAGCAATGAATCAACTAACAATGGAAGGAATACTTACTTAAATGAAGATTAAGATGCAAAAGCTTGATGATAGTTGAGAGAGAACTCGAGTTCTTGACTTGGAAGTTGAAGAAATGAATGAAAAATGAAGGGATGGCTTATATATGGGAGGTGGTGTATGGCCACATTGAGTGTATGGATGTACACCCATGTGTACGGCCGTACACTCCTCTTGAAGGAGTGTATGGCTTGATTTCAGCTCGAAAAACTGAAGATAACATATCCCTACACCCAATCCTTAAGTGTACTTGGATTAGAACTCATAAAAACGATCCTTAACAATGCTAAAAGATAGCAGAAACTAGTCTCACTCTCGATTGATTGGCTAGACAAGACAAAAAGTTTTGGGTTGTCACAGAACACCCCATCCCCAAATATCCAAAACAATCCCGATGCATCATTTATGGGGGAACCTTCAAACCTATTCCAAGATGAAACACCCGGAGAAGAACAATGGGATATTGAAACTCCAATTATTATAGCGGAAGAGAATCGCTTAATAAAGTGGACCATAAATCATCCTACAGACCAAATCATCAGAGATCCCAACTCAGGCATTCAGACTAGAGCAACATCCACAAATGAATGTTTATTTGGAGCCTTCTTATCCACAACTGAACCCAAACCCACACATTCTTCTCTCAAAGATCCATACGGGGTAAAAGCTATGCAAGAAGAGCTAGTAGAATTTGAAAGAAACGACGTATGGAATCTTGTTCCTACTCCACCCGATGTTACTGTTATAGGTTCAAGATGGGCATACAGAAACAAGACTGGCGATTAAGGAATCATTTGACGAAACAAGGCACGTCTTGTAGTCAAAGGATATTCACAACAAGAAGGAATCGACTACGATGAAACATATGCTCCAGTTTCCAGAATTGAAGCAATTCGCATCTTTCTTGCATATGCTACACATAAGAACTTCAAAGTATCCCAAATGGACGTTAAATGTGCATTCCTACACGGAGAGATAGATCGCGAAGTATACATCCAACAACCACCAGGTTTCGAAGATCCCAAACTTTCAAATCACAGCTTTAAATTGCAAGCTGTCTATGGCTTGAAACAAGCACCCCGAGCCTGGTATGCCACGTTGTCAACATTTCTCGAAGAATCAGGTTTTAAAAGAGGTTCAATCGATCAAACCCTCTTTCGTAAAATCTTTAATAAACATCTTTTAATTGTACAAATATATGTTGATGACATTATTTTTGGTTCTACTGATGAATCTTTGAGTGTTAAGTTTGCAGATCTAATGAAAAACAAATTTGAAATGAGCATGATTGGGGAGATGACTACTTTTCTCGGACTTTAAATCAAATAGTCAACCGATGGCATTTTCATCAACCACGAGAATTATGTCAAAAACCTACTCACTCGCTTTTCAATGGACAAATCCAATACCGCAAAAAACCCAATGGCTTTTGGATACAAAATCGATGTAGACTTAAATGGCAAACTCGTTGACCAGAAAATATATCGTGGAATGATTGGATCACTCTTATACCTCATTGCTAATAGACCTCACATCATGTTTTCTACATGTGTTTGTGCCAGATACCAAGCAAATCCTATGGAATCCCATGTAGTTGCTGTGAAACGCATCTTCAAATACCTTAAAGGCACTCCTGAACTTGGCCTTTGGTATCAAGCTAAATCTGATTTTCAGCTGAACGCTTTCACCGACTCAGACTACGGAGGATGCAAGCTAGATAGGAAGAGTACATATGGTAGCTGTCGATTCCTAGTAGGTAGAATAGTGAGTTGGACTTCAACGAAACAGACTTTTTTGTCCACATGAACAGCAGAAGCTGAATACGTCGCTGCCGCCAGCTGTTGTTCACAAGTCATATGGATGCATACTCAACTGCGTGACTATGGCTTCAAAAATCTCACAAATTCCCATCTTTTGTGACTCAACCAGTGCCATTGCCATTTCTCACAATCCCGTTCACCATTCCATGACAAAGCACATCGACATTCGATATCACTTTATCAAAGACAACGTTCAAAAGGGTCATATCGAACTACACTTCATCAACTCCGAAGATCAAATTGCCGATGTCTTCACTAAGGCTCTCGATGAAACAAAGTTTCAATACTTCCTAGGCCGTCTAGGAATGTTAAATCCAGATAACATCCATCCTTAAACTTTTACTTTTTGTTTGTACAAAGTGTGTTTACTTTCATTGAAAAAGAAAATTCAAAAACAATTGAAAATTGCTTTCTTTTGAAAAATACCGAAAACATTCAAATAACCAATATTTCCAAAAAAAACATTCAGAAAAACAAATCTTTAAAAATATAATAAAAGAATTGCCACAATAATCTTTAACAGAACCTTGTGATTAATCGTCTCTTGACTTAATTTTCAGATGCTTATGCTCGATGAAGATTTTAAGTCATATTGATTCTCAATTGGAGTGAAGGTTCAAATCTCCTACTTTTCATAATGTATATAACTTTATTTCCTTCGATTTTATTTCATTATTGACGATTTTAAACAATAAAGGGACATAAGGTTAGGAGGTTCAGATGAAAACAAAAACCCATGTGATAATTTGTGCCTCGTCGATCTGTATCACTGTGGAATTAATTTCTTGTGAGCCTAGGTGTGTCACAGTCTCATTTTTTCTTAGATATCAAAATGACCAGGGATGATACATTCATTTCTTACATACTAGACAAACTGTCTTTTATCCCACCTATCCCTACCTCGATAAAAGCCAACCAAAAATGAAGACTTGCGATCCCATGATCCATCAAAAAGAAAAGACGAAATAAAAATGATTTCAAGAATCATCGATCAAAGACAGCCTCAAAACAGAAAGACTCCAAACATCAACATATCTTTACAAGAAAACCAAAGGAAAAACAAAGATCTATCCACTTCCAATCCTTAACGACGAATCAAGATATAGTCAAATCAACAAGAAAGCCAAATCATTCACTGAAGAAGTACCAAACAATAAAAAAGAATATTCTACATTTGGTATTTTCAAACAAACTTTTCAACCAAATGGTTATTTCAAAACAAACATCATAAGATCCTGTGATTTGTTTTTTAACCATTTTTCACAAAAGAAGATATCTTAATCCCTCAAGACAGATACTCTCAAAAACCCAATTTTCTTAAATGTAGCAAATTCTCGATGCTAAAGCAAAATATCTTTTTACAATAAATCGATATTGATCAACAAAAAGGATACCATCAAAGAACAAGCTGCAACAATAATTGATTTCCCGGGATATTGTAGCCTTCATCAATGAAGATTCTTAGATGCAAACTGCACTATGAAAATTGCTAAACCCCTCTACATGTATTTCCCGACTGAGAGAGAGTGAACTTTAATGGCATGAATGAAGAAACCCGTTGCGTAATGTCGAAACCAGTCTTATGTGATTGATTATCTAATAATGAGACTAAGTGACTTTATAGGAAAAACATAGTTGAACACCTCCAATATGAGTGTGAGTCGTCAGAGAGAGATATCACTCATTTTTAATGATCATTAACTTGTTCTGCTGCCAGAACAACCAAACACCGAAGTGAAGTGTGAGCCATACCTATGAGCGTTCATCTGAATCGACCTGTTAGACCACTTGTCGTCATTAATAATGCTATAAAATCTTAGTAAATTTCTTTAGATACATATATGTCTACCTTTGATAACTGAACCCGAGACTTTGATTCGGAAACAAATTTCTGAAAATCTTTTACATAAGATATGTTAAACCATGTCACAAACTTTCAAATCAATTAGTATGGTTTTATATATATCTTATCTATTGAAAAATCTTTTATCTCAAATCTTCAAAAAGAAAATTAAACTGTCAATGTTATTATATCATACCTGTCCATATTTCAGCAATGATCACATAGGGGAAATTGTTGAAAAATGTTTTTGTATGTGACCATCATTGAAATAAGACGAACTGTTTTTGTGTTATCTAACAAATATTATCAGTTATTTCAGGTTGCATAAATTCATGATCAAAACCGAAAATACGAAAACACGCAAATGACGGAAAACGCATAGACGAGAAAATTTAGCTGTGCGACTAAACAGTTTCCACAACATATATATATATATATATATATATATATATATATATATATATATATATATATATATATATATATGTTTGTGTGAAAATTCAACATAGTGTGAAGATTCAACAAATAGGAAAGTCAAGGAGCTGAAATAGCAAACCCCATCCCACGTTTTTCCTATACAACTTGCATACACTAGCCATTCTTTTCAACTCAAACTCAAGTGCTACTAGAAGATATTTGTTTCAAGTATATATGTACGTGTGTATGTAAAGAGTTGTGGGTGTGTTCAATTGTTGTTTTCTAACACTTCCTACAACATCACCAAATACTCCCCAAGAACATCAACATCTTCATCTTCTTCAAGAACAAGATAAATCCCTGGAGAAAGTGAAGAACACCAAGATCAACAACAATGAAGTGAAGAACATCAAGATCATCAACATGCAAAATGAAGAACACCATCAACCATCTTCATCATCTTCATTGAAACTCAAGGTTCTTCATCTTCACCACCTTTATTCATCACACCATTCATCACTAAAACACCTCCCATACATCAAAACACCAAAACACAAACCTTGAAACACCCCAAAACCTTCTACATCAAGATCAACAACAAACCCATCATTATTCATCATCATCTTCATAAAACTTTCACCACCATCACCACCTTATATCAACCTCCTTCCAACCTCTAAACAACCTAGAAAACATCCTCAAAACACCAAAACAACATTACCTTAGCCAAAACATCACAAACAAACCTTACATTCAAACCACAAAAATCCCGAAATTGACTTCTGCGTGAACACGGCCCGTGTTCAGCATGCCTAAAACAAGTCTCGGCCCGTGTACTCATCTGTTTCCCTCTGATATACTCGATCACACCCTGTGTTAGTCCAAGCTTAATTGAACACGACATGTGTTCAGAAGCCTGATCAAGAAAACCCTCCTAAACCCTCCTACACGACCCGTGTTACTTGTGCCTTATTTTACACGACCCGTGTGCATGTTTTTACCAAGAAATACCTCAAATACAAATACATAAACTTGTGTATTTGGTACTTTCATGCAAACAACATTTTTTACGTAAAACTGAGCTTTGGATGAACTTTTTGTGACTTATCAAATACCGGATTGATCTTTAAATAAATAGAAACAAAGTCTATTAAGATCCCGTCCAACTTTCGACCAGTCGTTCCATTAGTCCAAATATCGACCAGTCGTTCCAAGAGTCTAACTATCGACCAGTCGTTCAATTAGTCCAGTTCTAAACTCGTTCAGTCAACTTATTGAGGAACCTACTTAATATATATATATATATATATATATATATATATATATATATATATATATATATATATATATACTTTATTATAGCTTTATGTCATTTAAATACAGTCATTTATATTATTTATAGCTTTATGTCATTTAAATACAGTCATTTATATTATTTATAGCTTTACATCATTTAAATATAGGCATTTATATTATTATAGCTTTCAGTCATTTATAGCTTTCATATTTATATTTATTCCGCAATTATTATTCTTTATATATATCTACATCTTATATCTTCAACTTATATATATGTCACACAGTAACTGGTATCCGAGCCTTTAGTTGTGGTGATCAGATATTTTATATTTCCAACAATTGGTATCTTATCTGATATAAAATAATATTTTCCATGTTCTCACAATTCGAATTATGAAGAGGTATGCCGTAATCATAATTGAATTTTGAGAACGCAATCAACATTTCCATATAGAATTTCCTTATGTAGAATCTTTTTCAACATAACATTCATATAAGTCCTTGACTAAATTTGATTAAAAACTCAATCTAAGCTTTTAGATTTGAAAAGAAGTATAATATCCTCTCCCTTAATTATAGCAAAACAACTTTTCAAACCCTGCAACTTTCCAAATTGAAACCTTTGTTTTCTATAATTAACATTGCTAACTTGCAACTCTTACCATAATAATTATGCTCCCACTAGCATAATAATTAATATATTCCTTGCATAACACTTATGCTCCCACTAGTTTTTACATGTACGTAGAAATCATCTGGACTTCTACAAATCAATACTTATTGACTTCATTACCAAAGTTCAGATTTCTAATACGAGATGCTTCGATAAGACTTTATCTAGGCTTCTCAAATCATACACCTTTCCTTATATAGCTCACATGTGTGTCTCAACAATTATAGAACATACAACAATAAGTCTCAAATGTTTAGGCCTTTTGCTATTTCTCACAATTCGAACTATGAAGAGGGATGCCGTAATCATAATCGAATTTGAGAATGCAAATAACACAATTGCTATCTCCTTAAAATCTACTTAGTGAAAGCGTTTCCTCACAATCATTTTCATGAATTGGAGAGAAACCTTAAGACACTTAGATTTTATGGTGTATGTGTTCCTATCCACGTGAATTTGTCATAACCATAATCACAAGACAAGGTTAGTGACAAATCCAAACCCATATGGACTAAACTTCTTCAATCTTAATTTCTTGCCACCTGGCAGCACAAGGGCCTACCATTACTTCCTAGGTTGTTATGAAAACAATTGAGAACTCATAGAACTCACATGCATAGTCGAATTTCACTGGAATGGGCACAGAAACAAGAATATGTCAACACGATATGTTACAAACCTCAAGTCGTGTGCTAGTAATAAACAATAGGTTTTATTCTTGATTAGTTCTTCAAACTTGTCAAGATGCTTAAGGCTCCCACTGACCTCTTGACATATAAGATTCTCTGTCAAGAACCATTCCTTGACAAACAAATATTCAAGAGTTAGTGCGGATTCTTATCAAGAAAAACACTTCACACAATTGGTCTTAGTTGGTCTTTGTCTTATCCAATACATCACAACTTACCAATTTCAAATGTACAAGAGTAGAAACATTTTACTCTACATTTGATAAGTGTTATAAACATTTCTTAAGATTATGTCACTCAAGGAACAATCTTGGAGTATGACTCTAAGACTTGTTTTTGAACGAAGTATGACTCATCTTCTTGTTTTAACCATTTAAACAATTCAGGATTCTTCTTCTTAGACATACAAATGCACTAAGATATCCTTAGAGCATCAATTGTTACATGGTTTTTGTTGGATTTAGTGTCTAAGCCCATAACTATAATTGGTATGTAATTGACCCGAGAGTAGCATGGTCCATTTGGGTTGCATGGCACCAGAACAATTTGTAAGGATGGACTTTTGAGAAGTGGATATTCATGATTTATTAATATATTATAAGTCCTAATATATTAATATGAAATCATATTATTTAACTAGTATTGATCAATAATTTATTTGGAATTAATTTATGATCAAAAGACACTAATTAAATATAAGGGGTTGATTTGGTTAAATCTTTCATTCCTATGGGGTGGGCCAATAATCCATGATTCCTTAGGTTAGGCTAAACCCATGTGACAACCCATGGATGATCCATGGAGGTTTAGACCCATGGATCCTAAGGAATATGGAAGCTCACGCACATTAGGTTTTACATGGTGTAACCCTAGTTTTGCCACACTATATAAGAAGCCCCTTAGCATCCAAAAATCACACTAGTGTTCTTGGAGTCACTATAGACGATTTGAGTGGAAGAAACTCTCACAAAAGTCATCCTTTGTCCATAGGTGTGTTGAGATTCCATTTGAGGTGCAACACTTGGGGCACTAAGTTCTTAAAGTCCAAACTCAAGAAAACTACAAGCTACAACAAAAAGGTAACTCTATAACTCAATTCTATGTTGCTTATATCAATTTTATGCTAGTTGTAGGCTTAATGCTTTGGAAACAGTATTGCATGCATAATTAGAGAAAAGATAGATCCAAAGCATTTAGGGTTGTATGTGCACCATAGGATGTTGTAGTATACCAAAACCCATCAGTGGTATCAGAGCCTAGGATTGTTTTCTATTATATTTGATGCAAGTATGTTGCTTTTAAAGCTGAAAATTGTTGTTTGACTTCCCTACTCGACGAGTCCAAGCTTGAAATCGACGAGTGGTATGAGTTTAGGCATGAACTCGGCGAGTCCATAGATGGGCTCAACGATTTGGATGTCCAGACAAATTTTCGAGTTTTTGGCCTGTTTTGGATTAGAATCATTACCACAAAATGTTTTAGTTCATAAAATTAGATTTTTTTTATGGTAATGATGATTCTCATCAAATTAATAGATAATTATCAATGTTTCAAGACTTGTATTAGTTTATATGATTAGGCTAATTTCTTGAAATTTGTTTGATATGAATTATCTTGACTTATGAGTTTAATCTAGATCATAGACAATATGTTTGATTTTGTTAGTTAGAATATTTGATCTAAATGTTTTGATGAAATACATAACTTGTCCTCAAGTTATGGAAAGTGAAAAGTCTCATTTTTCAAATGTCATCTTAAATGGTTTTAAGTCTTCCATAACTTGTCCTCAAGTTATGGAACTTTAAAGGTCTTTCATAAATGTTTTTTATGAACTCCATAACTTGTCCTCAAGTTATGGAATTCAAGAGTCCTTTTCATAAAACCTTTATTAAACTCATAATTTATGAAAATCCGAGAGTTTTGAAAAGTTTCAAAACATGCCCTCAACTTTTGGAATTTGTAAAGTTTCACTTTTGAATACTTTAGTTCCAAACAATGGAGTTTTAAAAGTTAAAATTCAACCCTTATACTATTATAATATTATAGGTTTAATATTATATATATATATATATATATATATATATATATATATATATATATATATATATATATATATATATATATATATAAGACAAGTCAGTCTTACCGTTAGTAGGCCTCATTCACAAAGTCGGTCTATAAGGGGGGTATAAGGTTACTGCCTATAAAATGGCAGTTTATTGGGTGTCCACTCTCACCCACCGCTTCCTTGACTGGTGGAGGGTCGTTAGTTGAACTGGTTTGACAGGACATTAATTTTCATTACAAGTATAATGATAACTATAAATAACTAATCTTTTATTAAATTCCCAATCTTAGTTACTTTATGAAAAATATGAATATGGTGCAATCCCATGAAATTTCACTTTGCACCTTGTTAAGTCGTTAGTGGAGCGTGTGTGGTTAACCGGCACACTAATCTGCGACTGACAGTGTGTGGCAAAGGGTAGCTTGATGTTAATCATAGATCAATGGGGCGTGTGTGGTTAACCAACACATTCATTAGGTGGTTTGTAACATTAAGAGTACCAAGCACATTTGCATGGTTATTCACACCTTGTTTGTGATCCTCGGCATTCCAGTTACAAACTTGAAGGGCACAATCGATATTTAAACATGCCATTGAAAAATTAAATGAGTCTCAAAGGATCTAGGAATTTCAATCCATTTAAAACTTAATAATCAATTTGGGTGTTATATTAAGGACTTAAATCAACTAACTTGAATTTCTCCCTTGAAGATGTCTAGTTCAGACAACTATGGTCTTCCCAAATCTTTTTGAATAAGCTCTCCTCTTGAAGATTATGTTCCACCGTTGGATCGTGGAAATCATACTTCCCTTCCTCCACCTCCTCCAATAATTCTCCCTAACCCACAAGTTCAAAGACTTGAAAAGTTTAAGGTCACTCAATCCCTACTTGCAATGAAACATCAAGATGGAAGACCTGTATGTGCTCATTTATTGGAGATGAAGTCACACATTGACAGGATGAGAGTATTGGGTGTCATTCTCTCAAGGAAGTTGGTTGTTGAATGGGTTCTTCAATCACTTCCCGAGTCATATAGTGAGATCATTAAGGACTACTATGTGACAAACCACGACATGACCCTTATTGATCTTACCTATTTGCTTGTTGCTGCTGAATTAGCAATGATTTGGCGCACTAGAAAAGCAAATTTGGTTGGAACATCTGCTTCTCAAACTTCCATGGAAATGGACAATGGTAACATTATAAGTTTATAAAAGATTTCTCTTCCCAATTGAAAGGGATCGACCATAGTCAACCCAGTTGACCAAATGGTAAAGAGAAAGGCTAAGTCTGTGATTGTCTCATGTGCCAATGCAAAAGAAGCCATTTGTTTCTACTGCCATTTGAAGGGACATTGGAAGCGAAGCTGTCCTGACTACCTGAAAGATCTGAAAGAAGGTAGAATCAAAAAGTTTGACTCTGCTTCAGGTAAATCTACTGTCTAACTCTATTAAGTTCGTAATTGTTGATTCTTAATACATGATGTGACAAGGTTGCATTTTGATGTTTTGTAGGACCATGCAAAAGGAAGGAAGATTAAACGAAGAGTATGTTGAATCTCGTCGCAAAGATAGATCTCAATTGCATGGTTCGATGATCGTATTTTTGAGTTGTTGCTTAAAGAGTTATGATAGATTGCTTAGAAATATGTAGTGACATAGTTTCATTTGTAATTGCATTGTAAGGTAAAGTTTTTCTGCATTTTATAAATAAATAAAAATTTTTGTTTTATTTTATTATATATCCTTGCCATGGCATTTGTGAAAATTGCATTTTATTATATCTCCTTGCAATGGCATTTGGAATCATGCATCTTGTATTGTATGATGAATGAGAATTTTCGTCTTTGGGAAATTAAGACTAATTCCTTGTTCACATGTATATGTGAGTCAAGTGAAGGACTAGGAGATCGGGTATACTGGGTGTGCGCTAGTCAGGTCCACCACAAAGAACGATAAGACTATTCGTCATCTGAAAAGTTCAATGTATGGAAGAACGAATAAGAAGAATCAAATTAGGCAGAAAGATAGAAGTTTCTACAATCTGAAAAGATGGGAGAGTACTTGAGTATCGTGTTTTATGGTCATCTTAATGAATAAGAAAACCATGTCACAATTGATCCTCTAAGGACATCTTAGTGCATTTGTATGGCTAAGAAAAGGAATAGTGAATTGTTGAAATGGTTAAATAAAGAAGATAAGTCATACTTCGTTCCAAAATGAGGTCTTAGAGTCATACTCCAAGATTATAACTCGAGTGACATAATCTTAGAAGGTTTATAACACCCATCAAATGTAGAGTAAAATGTTTCCTACTCTTGTACATTTGAAATTGGTAAGTTGTGATGTTTTGGATAAAACAAAGACCAACTAAGGCCAATTGTGTGAAGTGTTTGTCTTGATAAGAATCCACACTAACTCTTGAATATTTGTTTGTCAAGGAATGGTTCTTGACAAGAGAGTCTTATATGTCAAGAGGTCAGTGGGAGTCTTAAGGATCTTAACAAGTTTCAAGAACTAATCAAGAATAAAACCTATTGTTTATTGCTAACACACAACTTGAGGTTTGTAACCTATCGTGTTGACATATTCTTGTTTCTGTGCCCATTCCAATTAAAGTTGACTATGCATGTGAGTTCTATGAGTTCTCACTTGTTTGCATAACAACCTAGGAAGCAATGGTAGGCACTTGTGCTGCCAGGTGACGAGAAATTAAGATTGAACAAGTTCAGTCCATATGAGTTTGGATTTTTCATTAACCTTGTCTTGTGATTATGGTTTTGACAAATTCACATAGATAAGAACACATACACCATAAAATCTAAGTGTCATAAGTTTTCTCTCCAGTTCATGAAAATGATTGTGAGGAAACGCTTTCACTTAGTAGATTTTAAGGAGATTGCAGTTGTGATATTTGCATTCTCAAATTCGATTATGATTACGACATGCCTCTTCATAGTTCGAATTTTGAGAAATGGAAAAAGGTCCAAACATTTTAGACTTATTGTTGTAAGTTCTAAAATTGTTTAGACAAACATGTAAGCTATCTAAGGAAAGGTGTATGAGTTTGAGAAGCCTAGATAAAGTCTTATCGAAGCATCTCGTATCAGAAATCTGAACTTTGGTAATGAAAGTCAATAAGTATTGATTTCTAGAAGTCCAGCTAATTTATGGGTACATGTCAAAGCTAGTGGAAGCATAAGTGTTATGCTAGTAAGATAATAATTATTATGCTCGTGAGAGCATAATTAATATGGTAAGAGTTGCAAGTTAGCAATGTTAATTATAGAAAACAAAGGTTTCAATTTGCAAAGTTGCAGGGTTTGAAAAGTTGGTTTGCTATAATTAAGGGAGAGGATATTATACTTCATTTCATATCTAAAAGATTAGATTGAGTTTTTAATCAAATTCAGTCAAATATATATGAATGTTATGTTGGAATGGTTCAACATAAGGAAATTCTATATATGGAAATGTTAATTGCATTATCAAATTTTGATTATGATTACGACATCCCTCTTCATACTTCGAATTGTGAGAACATGGCAAATAGAAATCTTATAGCAAAAGGCTGATCAAGTATCATGTCTTTATGTTAGACATTATGAATCGCATCCCATATGCTTCGGCTTTAGAATCGATTGCACATGCTATAATATTCTCGTGTTCTAATTTTCCAAATGCCTAGGGCATTAAGAGGGAAAATGGAATAGAACCGAATATGACTAAAGTGGTTAAACAACTGTTAAGGACAATCTAAGGTTCGTCAAGGATTGTTCGCTTCAGAATAGTTGGAAGTATAGTAATGGATGGACCATATTGACATTATTATGAATAGACAATATTTTATTAATAATGAGTTGTCATATGGAAAATATGGAATGTTTCCATATTGGGAGTTGAAGAATAGATGAGAAAGTTAAAAACTATTATGCAAGAAGGATGTTCAAAGGAATGTACTTTGAATTTGAGACTTCATTTCATGGAATTGTCTTGTAACCATCTCCAAAGGAATATTTTATAATATCGTTGGTCAAGTCTTCGTGACTTTTGGTACCTAGACATTACAGAAGAATCATTGCATGATAGTTCAGAATCTAACACTTCCTAGCAGTAACAAGAATTTGGATTTCATACACTTGCAATAAGAGATTTGGAATTGTGAAATGAGCATCATTGAAATGCTTTTCAATTGATCTATTTCACAAAGTCAGGATCATAGAAAAATATAGTGTGCATGCTTGAAGCATGGCATAGCTATTGTTTTGATTCAAGTATTAAGTTGATAAATCATCACATTATACAATGAATAATGAGTAATCAATGTGGCACTCAAAAGTTTTGGGACCATATAGGATTAGTATTATTCTTGTGTTTCACTTTGCATGTTTTGACTTCCCGAATAACTAGGTTATTCAAACCATCCACAGTCGATCATACTTTGGAAGTAGGTATTGAGGCAAGACTGTCGTGAATGGGTATGTAGTTTGTCTATGTGTTTTAGACATAGCTGCAGTGTTCACGAGTACTCATGGAATAAGATTCGAGTATTAGATTCAACTCACACTCATCTGAATGACTTCATGGATTTTATCATGAGTGATTGTGAGATGATAATATCTTATATTCTTGAAACCAAGACGTGTGAGTTGTAGTTGCAAGTCGGTTGCACATTGACATATGTAAATGCACCAGTAACTTGGTGTTATAAAACATATCGTTGTGTGTACTTCGATGAGTAAGTACACGCAAGCATTTGAGTTGAAGTTTATCCATTGCTTTTACCCCATGTGGACAAAAGCGATATCTGTGGGCCCCTCGATGATTTAGTGATGACACCCGAAGTGCTTGGCCAAGCCTGGACTGATTTGATTTGTTCAATTAGTCGGTCGTCATAAAACGGAAATCGGGGAACAACAGATGGACAGAGAGAATGATTATAATCCATGTCTCAGTCCATACGATATCTAGAACAGAGGAATATATGATCCCTTATCTAATGGATGCGTCATTGACTAGGTCAGAGTTCAACAGCGGCTTTTAAGAGCAACGATTGCTAGTCGGGTTGTGGAGTCGTACTTGTAATAATAGTTATTAGACTTATCCAAGTGGGAGACTGTTGGATTTAGTGTCTAAGCCCATAAATATAATTGGTATGTACTTGACCCGAGAGTAGCATGGTCCATTTGGTTTGCATGGCACCAGAACAATTTGTAAGGATGGACTTTTGAGAAGAGGATATTCATGATTTATTAATATATTATAAGTTCTAATATATTAATATGAAATCATATTATTTAGTTAGTATTGATCAAGAATTAATTTAGAATTAATTTTATGATCAAAAGAGACTAATTAAATATAAGGGGTTGATTTGGTAAAATTATTCATTCTTATGGTGTGGGCTAATAATCCATGATTCCTTAGGTTGGGCTAAACCCATGTGACAACCCATGGATGATCCATGGAAGTTTAGACCCATGGAGCCTAAGGAATATGGAATGTCATGCACATTAGGGTTTACATGGTGTAACCCTAGTTTTGCCACACTATATAAGAAGCCCCTGAGCATCCAAAAAAGACACTAGTGTTCTTGGAGTCACTATAGCCTATTTGAGTGGAGGAAACTCTCTCAAAATTCATCATTTGTCCAAAGGTGTGTTGTGATTCCATTTGAGGTGCAACACTTGGGGCACTAAGTTCTTAAAGGCCAAACTCAAGAAAACTACAAGCCACAACAAAGAGGTAACTCTAAAACTCGATTCTATGTTGCTTATATCAATTGTATGCTAGTTGTAGGCTTAATGCTTTGGAAACAGTATTGCATGTATAATTTGAGAAAAACATAGATCCAAAGCATTTAGGGTTGTATGTGCACCATAAGATGTTGTAGTATACCAAAACCCATCAGTTTTCATAATCATTAAGATGATCATAAAACATGATACTCAAGTACTCTCCCATCTTTTCAGATTGGAGAAACTTCTATCTTTCTGCCTAATTTGATTCTTATCATTCGTTCTACCATACATTGAACTATTCCAATGATTCAGAATTATACTTAAACTTGTAAGCATAACCATATTTACTAAACTTTAGTAAATCATGATGAATAGTCTTATCATTCTTTGTGGAGGACCTGACCAGCGCACACCTAGTGTACCCGATCCCCTCGGCCTTCACTTGACTCACATATTCCCGTGAACAAGGAATTAGTCTTAATTTCCCAAAGACGAAAATTTTCATTCATCATACAATACAAGTTGCATGATTCCAAGTTTCTATCCAACTGAAACTTGGGTGATGAGAATATTTCCTTATTTGGCAAATTCTCGACACTACCACAAACGAAGGAATCAAATTCATATTGCTAACATAGAAACATAAAAATATCAATTTTCACAAAAGCCATTGTAAGGAGATATAATAAAATAAAATCAACAATTTTATTTATTTATAAAATGCGGAAAACTTTTCCTTACAATGCAATTACAAATGAAAATTATGTTACTACATATTTCTAAGCAATCTATCATAACCCTTTAAGCAGCAGCTCAAAAAAACGATCATTGAACCATGCGATTGAAATCCATCTTCGCGACCAGATTCAGCATACTCTTCCTTTAAGCTTCCTTCCTTTTGCATGATCCTACAAAACATCAAAATGCAACCTTGTCACATCATGTATTAAAGATCAAAATGCAACCTTTAAGCTTCCTTCCTTTTGAGAACTTTCAGGTAGTCAGGGTAGCTTCGCTTCCAATGTCCCTTCAAACACTATAAGAAAAGCACGATTTTGCTACGGAAGGAATCTGTTGCGAAAATCTGAAATTCCGTTGCGAAAGATTATTTGCTATGGAATTTGGAACGACCCATTTTCGTCCCTAAAAATGTCATAGCGAGGGTTTGCAACGGAAACGATACTTCCGTCACAAATGTGACAACGGAATGAAATCAATGGTAGATGGTATTCCGTCGTGTATTCCGTAGTAGGATTCCGTCACACAATCTGTGGTAGTTATTCCATCACAATTTTCATGGTGGTGATTCCCTAGCAACTTCCGTGGTGGTGAATCCCTAGTAAATTCCGTAGTGGTCATTCCCTAGTAAATTTCGTGGTGGTCCTTCCGTAGCAAATTATGTGGTGGTGATTCCGTAGCAAATTCGGTCGTGTTGAATCCATAGCAAATTTCGTTTGATGACTTACTAGCAAATTATGTGGTCATGAATCCCTAACAATTTTCGTGGTGTATATTGTATACCAGATTCCATATGGACCGATGGATAATTTATTTATAAATTATATCCAAATTATTTTGTAGTAATATATGAAAAACAAAAATAACAAAAAAATCAAAACCATTATATCATAAAATAATACAATAATTATTTATTACATGGAAAAAGAAAAGTTGCCAATCTAAAATAAATACACTACAATAAACATATATCAAGCTACTACTGTTGTTGTTTTGTAAAGACATTAATAAGATCCAATGTCATTTGAAGTTGTTTTTCAAGATGCCCGACCCTTGCGTTGTTTTCTTCTTGTTGGGCGTTCATCATTTCTTTAAGCTCTTCATTTTGTTGTTTTTGTTTAGCAACAAGCTCCCCCATTTCTTCTATTTCATCATTTTTTTTCCGGAATGTAAGATACATTTGTTTTACCGTTCCTTTTGGGAACCGCCTTTGCAAAAGATCCTAATTGATGAGACAATGAATCAAGTATTGAACGAATTAGAGAGTAAATTCAAAGTAGAATTGAAAGATTTGAACACCGATGTAAATATGATCTGTTTGGCTCTATTACGCTTTTGCAAATTTTACAGAGTACAATGAATATTCTGTAAAGACTTCGTTACTAAGACACTAGTAACCACTCCTATTTATAGAAGAGAAAAGCGTACAAAAAATATACTAAGGACTAAACATGAAGCTTCGAATATTATGCCCTAGTAAAATACATTATATAAATGTTCAAAGACCCTAAATACAAACTTCGACTATTACAACATTTCGACCCTAACAATCTCCCCCTTTGTAATCAAAGTCGAAGTCTTCAGTTTGTAAGTAGAGTAATGGAGTACAGCAAAACTCTTCGAACCTCAGTATACCAAGAAATAATTTTCTTCAATTCCTTCTTGTCTCCTTCATTGTTCTTTTTGCAGTGGTTCATACGAACAATCAAGTTCGTATATTGAGATGTAGAATATCTCTCCACTTCGCTAGCTTGGAACAAAAACCGCCTCGCTTTTCCAGCTTTATCCTTTCCAGCAAAAACTATTCCAAATGGCTTTAAACATATTTCTCCATCAGCATATTTCTTTAACTCAGTCTGAGTCAACGAAGGAGCCATTGGAACTTTTACTTCCATTCCCTTTGCAGTAGCCAACTCCACATCAGTCAGTGCAAGGCACTTATAATAATTCTCAATGAAGATTTTGATGTGAGCAACTCCAACTTTGAATTCATCTGGATCTGTGTTTTGCAGAAAAGAAAAGGATTTGTCTTTCAGAAGCAATGCCACTTGTATAAGGTCATACAAGTTCATCAGAGGAAAATCCGCAATAGTGAATTCGCATGTTTTTCCATTTGCCCTGGCCACAACATATTTAACATTTTGAACAATGTTTTCAAAGACCACATCCTTTTTCATGCTTATCACCTTCTTGATCTTGATCAGTGACCATACATCCTCAGGGGCTTTGCCAAGTACTGCATGAAAACGAACTTTCATATGAGTCCCTTCATCTTTTTCTTTGAAATTCCCTTCAGCTTTGAACTGAGGCATGATGAACATCATCTCATTTATAGGGAAATCCAACTGGCATGCATCAGTGTTTGTAACCACATAACTCTGTTTTGGCTTCTTATCAAATGCGTACATGTGACTAAAGGCAACCAAGGCTTCGATTGTTTCATAGTTGTAATGTTTTGCTGGATCACCTTTATTCATGCCCTTCGGATCACCAGCCCTCTGAGTCATGATGCTCTGAATAAGCCTCATTTTCTCAAGTTCAGCTTCAGCTTCAGCCTTCTTTTCTTCTTTAGATTTTTCAACCAGAATTGATTTTCCTTTGTCTTTCGAAGCAGATTTTTCAGTTATGTCTTTTAGCTTCGAACCACTTCCACCAGATTCCAAAGGTTTACCAATTACAATTCCTTTCGAAATTGTTCTTGTAATTGGTAATGTTGTTACGATTGTTGAGGTCACTGGTTGAGCAGACACAATTACTGGTTTTGTTGAAGGGATGCTAGATGGAAATACCTTGCCCACCACTTTCGCTTCTTCTTCTGTTGACTTCCTTTCTCCCCCTTGCACCCCTGTGAAAACAGGAGGGGCAGTAGTTGTGGGAAGAAGACTAGATATGCGAAATAGTGGAGCAAGTTGCTTGTTAAGTATGGCTTCGAACTGCACAAACTTCTGGGACAAAAATTCTGGAGTAATCAACGGTGACGAAACCGGTTTCGTTGAGATCTCCTTCAACTCCTTTAACAACTTGATCACACCTTCAAAATTTTCACTTTCAGACTTGGAGATTTGAGTTATTTGAGGACTCAAACCTTCGTATAGCTTGACAAATCGAGTGACAGCATCACAAATGATATCGACCTTCTGATTCAAGGACGCATAATCATGTTGAACAGATAAAATTTCCTTTTTCATGTCTTCATGAAGTTCGTGAATTTGGGAGTTAACATCCTCCCTCACTTTCTTGACTTCCTGAACAAAAAGAACATGTCGTTCTTTTGTTATGCTTCGCAGATCCTTAACTTCTCCCATAAAATCAGATCTGAGAGTTTTAACACGAAGCTCAGAATTCTGATCTGTATAATCAACCTTTTCTAAAATAACAGACTCAGAGGCTTTTATCATTCCAGAAACTTTGTTGATTACTCTTGATTCAAACATCTTGAGCATAGAATCAACCTCCAAACTTGAAATAGATGAACCTCCGCCAAGATCAGCTTGAGATTGAATGATGGAGTTCAACTTTTGATTAAGAATTTTGTATTGCTTCAATGTCATTAACATATGATCAGAAAATTCTTCTTCTTCATCATGAAACTCTAGGTCTTCGAATGTTCCACCAAACCCTTCATTATCAGTTTCAGTGGGTGAAGATGGTTTGGGTGTATCAGTGGATTGAGAGGAAAAAATGGAAGTAATTGGTTGATTGATGATATGTTCAAAGGTTGGTGAAACAGTGGTTGATGTGAGAGGAATAGTAGATGTTGATGTAACAGAAACCAATGATTCGAAAGGAGTAGAGATAATTGGACCTTCATCTGCATCTTTCGAACCACCTCCACCCATGTTGACATTTGCATCCGTATCAGATATGTGTGCAGGGATGCCTGAAGTTCGAACCTCCTCAAAAATTGACTTGGTAATCGAAACTTCGGGTGGTATGATAACAGTCTTCTCAGGAATGGAACTTGTAATAATAGAAGTGAACTCTGGAGTTTCTGGTATTCGCTCATCCTCTTCTGTAGACTCAGTAGATAAAACAATCTTTCGAGTCTTCTTCGTCTTCTTCTTTTTCGGTTGTGACAAGTGTTTTGCCATATCTTCTGCTGCTCTTTTCTTGGATCCGGGAGAAACAGGAACAGGTACCTCACGAATTAAAACTTCTTGGTGAGTAATTTGAGGCTTGCGAATCAACTTCTGTGAAGGTGACTTTCGTTTGTGGATGGATTTCATCTTGATTCTTCGAAACATCCCTGTTTTCGAAGGAATAATCACGTTCTCTTGAGTCTCTTCCACTATTGGCTCAATCACTTGTGTTGCTTCAACTATCACTGCAACATTTTCTGTCTTCTTCTTTGAAGATTTAGAGGATGTTGAACCCTTCGTTTTCTTTTCAGGTGAAGCAGGATCAGCTTTCTTCGACTTTTTGATCTTCTTTTCGTCGCGTGGCAACAAAATTCCCGTAGGAATAGAAGAATCTAATGTTTTCAGATATGCAATCAAAACAGGATTCGTAGGATCCACCCTTTTAAGCATCGCGTCTGGAATCCGAGCAACGTTTGGAAATTCATCATCATTGTCAACAACTTCCTTCGGAAAGTGATAAGATTGAAAAGTAACATTCTCATCTTCATTTGAAACCAAGATGCCTTCCTTGTTGTAAAAATGTTGCAGAATTAGACTCCAGTACCTAGCACACAAAATGCCATTAATAACATTCGTATGTTCTACTCCTTTTTGGAATTCCTTCCATAGCTGTGTAGAGTAGTCTGCTGGAAGATCATAGTATAAACCAGCCACCATGGCATAAACCTCCATCCTTCCTTTATCTAATCCAACTGTTCTTCCGGTTAAACAACAAAAAAATATCCCAAACAAAAAATTCCATAATTTTGGAAGACCAGACTTCTTAAAGTCACTTATCTTTGACAATGGGGGCTGATATCCCATTTCATTAAACATATGAATTATTTGGGAGAATTGAAATTCAACAAAAGGAGGTGTATTTGGAATGTCAAGAATCTGACAAAACAGTTTCTTGGAAAGCCTAACCTTTTTGTCATTGATTAGGTGAAAAGTAATCGAATCAGAGGCTTTGTTGTATGTGGCAGTAGATCCTGCTTGAGAAAGCCAGGATACCAGAACAGAAAAGAAATTGAACATTGCTTTGGATAAAACAGAGTGTTTTAAAGAAACAATAAGCATCTTGAATTCTTCTGGACATTGAGAAAGTTCACCATCCACATAATAATTGGTAGATTGAATCTTCATAACTGGTGCAGAAGAAGTATCTTCAGTAGAAGGATCGACATGAGCAGTAGTCGCCATTGTTAGGGTTTGAAAAAGATGAAGAACAGAGAATTTGGGAAGTTTTGAGTTTTGATCGCATAAACGTATAAAGTACTCTTGAACCCCCTTTTATATGTAACCCTAAATGATTTGAATTTGAAGCGGGATGCATTTAATGAGATCCGACGTGGCACCTTGAAAATCGGACCTGTACAGCGGAAAGGTAGCCATGCGTCAAAAAGTGTCTGTCACATCACCTGGAAAACCGGGCAAAATACCATACGTCACGTATACACAGCCTGCCATTATCCCCTTAATAGAATTGTAACTGTTAGAACCCTTCGAATGGAGGCAAGGCTCTTCACTTTTGGGATAAAAAGCGAAGTCATTTGCCAGATGTTCAAAATCATCAGTCTGAGTTGGTATTACTCAGAACCTCAAGGATTTCGTGTGTGTAGTGTGCCAAAGAAAGTTTAGACAAGAAACGAAAAAAAAAAAAAATTAAAATTTTGTGATGTCAAAAATTTAATTTGACACGAAGGCAGTTAAACCTCGGGCAAAGGTTGCTTCGTTAATCATCAAGAGAGATGATCAACAGCTTGTGTATGTTCCCGTGAATTACAATCGAATACTTTTTGATAAGTATCAAAGGGCTTCTTTTAAGAATGCTTCATGGGTAGGTTCAAAATTTCGTTACATGTCAACCTAAACATAAGGTGATAAAGTATAACAGAAATTACTTGTATGACCAGTGTAGTCAGTGACAAGTCGGCTTTGAAAAATTTTAACATGACTAGGACATTCGAATGAAACTCACACGGAAATCATATTCAAAAAAATTTGTATACTGGATCTTGTTGGGTAACAAACATCGTGGGTTTCGAATGCTTGATCAAGACCACTCATTCGAAATGAATATGATTTGGAGTTTCAAACATTGGTACAGAAACAAAAGTTTCGTATATATATGGAACAACGTTCCCCGTCAATTCCTTAATTTGTAAGATTTTTGGGTTTCACTTCCATCACGGACTCATGATGTCAGATCATAAACACAGAGTTTTTATATATCTAAGTCTCGATGGGTTTGATCAGAGACCTCTCGGATATACGTCTTTGTGTGTGATCGTGTAAGAATGTTTTGGATGAAAAAGATTGGTGTTAAACACGAAAAGTACCTCTGTTATGTTTTGGACCAAACATGAAACTCTTAACTCATTGTTAGAAGAGTAAGGTAGCTCAGAGACTAATGTGAATATAAGCCTGATTGGGAAGAAATTTTCGTACGAAACATTTCATTAAGGCTTTCGTACACACACATTGAGTCATGGAGGCTTTGGACGACATGCAGCAACATGCTTCTAGGGGCAACCTAACTAATTCGAATAATGAAAAAGATATTAATTCATACGAAAAATTTTACCTGACCCTAAAACTGCCTGCATTGTCCCCTCTGAATCATCATAATCTGCAACAAAAGTTTAAAAATAAAAATATTTTTGTTGTTTTATTTTTTATTTTTTTTTTTTTTAAACAGACGAATATTTGGCATTCCTTGAAGAGTGACAAATGTACGAATTTGAAGCGTTCGAAGCGTTGACTATGAACAGTAACCATTAACTCAATGCTGAGAATAAGTGACAATCATGCGAATTCGAAGCGTTCGAAGCGTTGACTATGAACAGTAACCATTAACTCAACGCTGAAAATAAGTGACAATCATGCGAATTCGAAGCGTTGACTATGAACAGTAACCTCTGAATGCTGAATTACTTTGTGTTATCTTTTATTCAGTGCCTCTGATTCATTCTTTTTCGCCTATCATTCTTCTTTTTCGCATGGAACAGAATTGCCATCGATCATTCCAAGACCTTCTATTATTCGCATTAGAGATTTTTCATCCAAAGCTTTCGTGAATATATCAGCTAACTGATCAGTTGTTTTCACGAAATGTACTTCAATGTTTCCATCCTCCACGTGATCTTTAATGAAATGATAACGAAGAGCTATGTGTTTAGTCTTTGAATGTTGCACAGGATTATGACAAATTCTTATTGCACTTTGAGAATCACAATATAATGGAATCTTTTTCATATTAATTGCATAATCACGCAATTGACTTTGGATCCATATTATTTGTGAAGTGCAAGCAGCAGCAGCCACATATTCTGCTTCAGCTGTGGAAATTGACACACACGTTTGCTTTTTCGACTGCCAGCTGACTAATTTGCCATCAAGAAATTGACATCCTCCACTTGTGCTTTTTCGATCAAGATTACAACCACCCAAGTCTGCATCTGAGTATGCTTGAACGAAGAATCCAGTTTTCGAAGGATACCATAATCCTAACGAAATTGTGCCTTTAAGGTAACGAAAAATATTCTTCACTGCAGTAAGATGTGGTTCGCGTGGATTAGACTGATACCTAGCACAATTACACACAGAAAACATGATATCAGGTCTACTTGCTGTTAGATAAAGTAATGAACCAATCATGCTCCTATACAACGTTATATCAACAGCAGGTTTTTCCAACGATGGTGTTAGCTTTATGCCTGTTGCCATTGGTACACGAAGCTTTGTGCTATTCGTCAATCCAAACTTTTCTAACAGATTTTTCGTATATTTTTCCTGATTAATGAAAATCCCTTCTCTGTTTTGACGAATATTCAATCCAAGGAAATTATTGATTTTTCCCATCATGCTCATTTCAAATTTGCTTTTCATCAAATCTTCGAATTCTCTAGACAAAGCAGGGTCAGTCGAGCCAAAAATAATATCATCAACATAAATTTGAACAAGCATTAGATGATTCCCCACTTTCTTTCGAAATAATGTGGGATCAACTGATCCTTGTTTAAATTTAGATTGTTTCAAAAATGATGTAAGTGTTGCATACCATGCTCTTGGTGCTTGTTTCAGACCATAAACTGCCTTATCTAAAATATAAACATGATTAGGATATTCTTCGTTAATAAAAACTGGGGGTTGTTCCACATAAACTGTTTCTTCAAGCTCTCGATTGAGAAATGCACATTTCACGTCCATTTGATAAACATCAAAATCTTTGTGAGCTGCATAAGCCAAAAATGTTCGAACCGCCTCGAGTCTTGCGACAGGGGCAAAAGTTTCTTCATAGTCGATTCCTTCTTGTTGTGAATATCCTTTTACAACAAGTCTGGCTTTATTTCGAATAATGTTTCCATCTTTGTCGGTTTTATTTTTAAAAATCCATTTTAACCCGACAATCGAAACATTTTCAGGTTTAGGAATTAATCTCCAAACCTTGTTTCGTTCAAATTCAGACAACTCCGATTGCATTGCAACAACCCAATCTGAGTGTTCCATTGCATTCTTAATTGTTTTTGGTTCAATTTCAGAGATGAAAACATTAAACATGCAAAATTCTTGATGAGTATTCAATACCTCATTCTTTGCACGAATTTGAGCTCTTGTCAGAACTCCCTCTTGTGGATTCCCAATAACTTGATCCTTCGGATGGTCTCTTGTCCATTTTTCCATGGGTGGATATGCTGGATCAAATTCCAAAGGGGCATCTTTGTATATTTCATCATTTTCTGAGCTTGCATTCGAACAAGTATCATCAACATTATGCTCCCCCTCAACAGCATGCTCCCCCTCAATTTCAGCATTCAATTGTTCTTTCTCCCCCTCGAAAGAATGCTCTTCATCATCTAAAGTATTCGAATCCAATTGCTCCCCCTCCAGTGGACTATCACTCATAGTTTCGCCTTCTTGATCATCAGTAAGTTTTGAAAATTCTGGTATGTATCAGGAGCATGAACTTCAGCATCAACTGCATGATCTGAAATTCCAAAAATCAAATCATAATCAATATCATCCATTTGTATAGATTCAGTTTCAATTTGTGTTTCTTGTAAAATTGGATGATTCGTAAATCTATGCTCATTTGATTTAACATAATAATCATCGAATGTGAGATTGAACGTTTCTTCCACTTTTCGTGTTCGCTTATTTAACACTCGATATGCCACTGAATTATGCGAATATCCAAGAAAAATTCCTTCATCAGCTTTTGCTTGAAACTTCGAAAGATGATCCTTGAGATTCATAATAAAACACCTACATCCGAAAACATGAAAAAACTTCACATTAGGTTTACGATTATTCAGAATTTCGTATGGTGTAATATTAAATCGACGATGAATGAACGATCTGTTTTGAGTAAAACATGCAGTTGAAACAGCTTCAGCCCATAGATATTGAGGTAAATTCGCATATGCCAACATGGTTCTTGCTGCTTCGCATAATGAGCGATTCCTTCGTTCTACAACACCATTTTGTTGTGGTGTATATGGTGATGAAAAATTATGCGAAATTCCTTTGTCCACCAAAAATGAATCAAGAACTTTGTTCTTAAATTCAGTTCCATGATCACTCTTGATTTTTCTAACAGTTTTCTTCAACGTGGTTTCTATCTTTGTGATAAAGTCAATCATAATTTGTGCAACTTCAGATTTGAGCCTGAGAAAATAAACCCACGTAAATCTGGAAAAATCGTCAACAATAACTAAAATGTACCGTTTATTGTTGAGAGTTGAAACAGTCGAAGGAACACATAAATCAATATGTATCAACTCAAGAGGTGCAACAATTTTCGAATCAATTGTGATTGGATGACCTTGTTTATGTTGCTTTCCAACTTCACAAGCTGCACATAAATAATCATTGTCAAATTTAAGTATAGGTAAACCTCTTACCAGATCTTGTACCACAAGTTTATTTATGTTTCGAAAGTTGAGATGTGAAAGTCTTCGATGCCATAACCAGCTTAAATCAGATGTAGCTTTCGAAAGAAGACATACTGTTGGTTTGCCTACAATTGGATTGATGTCCAAAGTGAACATGTCACCTTTCCTTTTAGATTTCAGTAATATTTCGTTTGTGTTAACATTCGAAATAACACTTCCTTCTTCGTTGAAAAGAACTTGATTGCCAGTGCCCACAACAAGTTGAGAAACACTAATCAAGTTATGTTGAAGACCTTCAACATATGCAACACGATTCACTGTGAATAGTCCATTTGTAATTTTTCCATATCCCATGACTTGACACTTTTGATTGTTCCCAAACTTTACTACTCCAGCATTTTTGAGACTTCGAAAATCTCTTAAATTCTCCTTCTTTCCAGTCATGTGACGAGAGCAACCACTATCAATGTACCATTTGTTATCATATTGCTCGTCACACAATACCTGTAATCAATGAAAAATTTTAGGTACCCAAGGCTTTTTGGGTCCTTGGAAATTAGATTTCAATTTCGAATGAAATGAAGAACTTTTAACCCAATCACAAACTTTGGTTTTGAGACTATTAATTAAGTTCACTTCATCATCTAAAGGAACCGAAACATAAGTGTTTGATAGTTTCGAATGTTCACTGACTTTTCCCTTCGCATCTTGAGTTTGTGATTGAACAGTCTTCGCTTTTGTGACAGGTCTCCATGTTTTGACTGAGATATTCGAATCCTTAGATGATGAGCTGCCATTCGAAGAAGTAATGACATACTTTTCGTATGCTTCATGAATTCGCTCTTTTGAATATTTATTTTTCTGATACATTTTTCCTCTTCCGTCAAGCCAATGATCAATGTTCTTCCGTGAAGTCATTCCTTTTTCCCGTGACATCTTCATAGTTTCTTTCTTTGTGTAATTAGGAAAATTTGGCTTTTGAGGTACAAAATCAACTTTGGGTTTGGTAACATAAGAGTAAGCATAGGATGTATCAATTTTTGATTTAAAATGTTGACGTTGAAAAACTTTTTGATTTGAATTGGATCTTTCTGAAAAATCTCTTGTTTTGTTAGTTTCAGAAACTTTTGAAAACTTTGTTTGCTTATGTACTTCAGACCTTGTTTGATTTGATTGAGATGATTGTTGAGTTTTTGAAAAAGAATCATTTTTAACTTTGAAAACCTTTTTATGGATTATGATTCAGACATCGTTTGAGACTCAATATTTTGCCAAAATATTTTCTTTCGTGCTTGTCTTTTTGAAATGTTGTTTTCCTTCGAAAATTTGTCAATTTGATCTTTAAATTCCTTAGAGTTTAATTTGACAACTTTTTCATTTTCCTTTTCAACACGAATTACTTTCTCTTTTTCAACTTTTGATTTTTCAACCCATTGTTTTTGTGGTTTTTGTCGTTGAAAAATATATGAATTCTTTGTTAAGTTGTTTTCAACTGTGTTTTGATTTGCGAAAAAACCATCCTCAGTTGTTTTTGAATTATCCTCCTCAACCATCTTCTTGAACTCTGGTTTGATATTCTCAACATTTCCGGTAGTTACGAAAACTTGATTTGGAAAAATGACATCATCTGTGCATTTGAAATTTGGAAAAACCACCGTGTTTGTTTCAAGATAATGTTCACCTTTTTCATTCATCACTTTTTCAAAGTTTTGTGTATCACCATACACTTGGTCAACAACTATTCGTGGAATTACTTCTTTCTTTGAAGATTTCTTTTCTTTCGAAACTTTCTCTACATCTTCATCATCGCTATCATCAGTTTGGTAATCTTTGAGATCCACGAAGTTCATTTCACTAACTTTCGAAGTTGTGGGAATATCAGTTTCTTTCTCAACTATCAAATCCTTAACTTTTTCTTTCCCTTTAGAATTCAAAGAAACATTAACAATAGACAATTGAGAACAATCAACATCTTCAAGCTCACTAATTTCACTAATATTGTCAGAATTATCTTCAATATCAGCAAAATTAGATTGAGAATCATATGATGAATTCTCAGTCTTTTTCAAAATGTGAATTTGTTCAGATTTAGTCAAAGTATCATTTACAATGTTAACTAAATCATTCGAATCAAGACATTCATCAACTTTGACAATTCCATATCTATACTTGTCATTCGAAACTTTGTCAAAATCAGCTATTTCTTTTTCACAGTCATACGAAATGTTATCTACCTTAGCTCTTTCATAAGCTAAAAATGGCAGCAATTTTCTATGTTGTTCTTTACTGATTTCGCATGAATGATGAAGTTCAGTTATTTTCCCATATAATCTTTTAGCAGCATTACAGTAAATGTTTCTTTGTGCTAACAATAGTTTATTATCACTAGATAAATTGTCCCTATCAACCATGATATTCGTTATTTGAAGTTCTATACAATCTATCTTAGTGATTTTCGAATCTAATTTCTTCTGTGTCTCTAGCAATTGCATTGACAGCTTCTTAGCCTCATTGCTAGCAGATACCACAATCGAATCAAAATAAGTAACAGTTTCATCAAAAGATACTAATTCAGAATTATAAGCATGTACTGGAATATTAAAAGATTCAAGAATGTTTCATACCTTTGTGGTCATTGGTGATTTGTCAGCAGCTTTTGATACGAAGCATCTTCCATGCACTTCGTATGTTTCCTCCTCTGATTCTTCCTCCATTTTTGCAAACATAGCTCCATGGGTTGGATTTCGCATTTCCTCATCATCTGATCCAGATGACCAGATTTGATAAGTATCATCTTCATCCTCATTCGCATCCTTTGCAACCAGAGACAAATTATGGGCTTTCGCACGAACCTCCTCCAACTTTTCAGCATAGTACGCCTCATCCTTGACCTTATTCTTTCTCTCATTCTTCTTTCGAAGCATACAGTCATTAGCAAGGTGATTAGCACCATTGCAATAATGACAATCAATCCCAGCATCTCCCTTTAGCTTCTTCTCAGACTTTCCCTCAACAGACTTCGAATCTTTCATCTCATCTTTCTTTTTCTCTTCCCCAGCACTTTTACTCAGAAAGTTCCCTTTTGTCTCAGACGACTTTGCCTTCGGATTGAAAGGCTTTTTGAAGAACTTTTTCACACGATTGTTTGAATAAAAGGCAACTGCCTCATCATCTGAGTTCATGATGAACCCTTCATCTTCATCCGAAGCATCTTTCTCAGCATCTTTTTCAGAGATCTTCGAAACCAAAGCTAGTGGACCTCCCAACATAGCCTTCGATTCTTCAGCTATTTCGTTCACTTCGCTTTCATGAGTCTTAAGTTGGTTGTACAAGTCATTCAATGTTGACGTATCAAAGCTCTGTTGATTCTTCACCATCATGCTCACACTACGCCATTCCTTTCGAAGTCCCATAACAAATATCAGATTGAATTCCATGGCTGATCTAGTGATACCATATCGATTGCATCGATATATCAATTCATTAAGACGATCGTAATAAACTTCAATTGTTTCACCATCTTTCTCTCTGAAGTCCTTCAGCTCCACTAAACATTGCTTCACAGAATTAACTTTCGTCTTCTCACTTCCCTGAAATTTTTCCTTGAGATTGTTCTAGATTTCCTTTGCAGTTGTACAACTCCTCACGTAGTTGTAAACAACTGGAGGCAAAGCTCCTCTTAGCTCTCTTACACACCTTTTCTCCAGCTTTTTCAGACGATCAGATTGATTTTCAACTTCAGAGTTTCCAGAGGAAGAACTAATTGGTTGAACATTCGATGGTGGATTGAGATTGCCAGAAATGCAATTCCACAGTTCTTCATCCAATCCATTGAGATAATCCTGCATACGATCAGCCCACTGATCGTAATACTCAGGGATGAGTATAGGAATTTTGGTGGATGATCCTAGAAGATGAGAAAATGAAGTCATGGAATTCAGATTGAATGACGCCATTGTTATACGGAATAGATCCTTGAGAATTTTTGAAGAAACTTTGAGAATTTGACAACAAACTGTATGATTCAAATCACAATCACTCTTAGAATACTCGATTCAATGAATTAAGTGCAGAATCGAATCACATACTTTGATCTAAACAATTTTTCTCTTTCAAAAAGTGCGGAAACTTTTGAATCAAAAAGTTGACTCAAAAACCTTTTGAACAAAGTGAAAATCAGATCAGAGATATGATTCCTGCTCTGATACTAATTGACGAGACAATGAATCAAGTATTGAACGAATTAGAGAGTAAATTCAAAGTAGAATTGAAAGATGTGAACACCGATGTAAATATGATCTGTTTGGCTCTATTACGCTTTTGCAAATTTTACAGAGTACAATGAATATTCTGTAAAGACTTCGTTACTAAGACACTAGTAACCACTCCTATTTATATAAGAGAAAAGCGTACAAAAAATATACTAAGGACTAAACATGAAGCTTCGAATATTATGCCCTAGTAAAATACATTATATAAATGTTCGAAGACCCTAAATACAAACTTCGACTATTACAACATTTCGACCCTAACACTAATCCATAAAGTCTTCTTTTTTTATCATGACCACCACCAACAACATAAAATAGCTTGTCCTCCTCAAATTCAACACCTTCAGCTTCCAACTCTTCCCGTTTTTCTGTATATGCCGCCTACAAAATAAAAACAATACAAGTTAAATGATATCAAATTTATGAATGATATTATGGACTAGCTACAATATAAAAGTTTAACACGGAAATGAATATTACATGAATTTGTCTATCTTTTTTATTTGTAAAAGTGACTTCATCGTGATTCTTCGTGTGTGTATACAGGAACAATTCAATATGGGGTGGATCACGTCCTAATTTCCTCTTCTGCATAAATACCATATAAAATGTCAAATATACAGATAAACATATATAAACATTGATACGATGTACCATTTAAAAAATTACCAAATCAAAAGCTATCATCAAATGACTTGCGGATCCAGCATTATATGTAGGTTTTGCTACTCCATCAGCCACACTGTTACGCCTATTTTTCTTGTTTTGCTCATAATTTAGCTTGTATTCTTCTGTATTCCATTTTAATTGCCAGCAGTTCCAGACTTCCTGTGGAATATGAGCTGGTTTAAAGCCATGTTTGTTTCTTTTTGGGCTCCGCATGTTGAAGAGATATTGACCATAACTTTCTTCCGCTTTCCTTGCCCAAGCTTGCCTCACTAGCGAGTCTATTGTTTCATCCCAACAACATTTTTTCTACACATTAACAATATAAACATAAGTTTAAGTGTAAATGTTTACCAAACAACAATTTATCACATATAGTTAATTACCTGAAACTCCTCCCAATATAATTTGCGCATTTGTTTGCTTACTTTTCCCCAAGCGTATCCTTCTGGATCTACTCTTTGTTTAAAGGACTGACTAATATAGTGTGCACAAGGGCCTGGTGGCATTAGCCTGCAAGTAATCATGTGATGTGTTAAGTTATGAATAATATGTACGTGTAAACCAAAATTTATACATAGAGAAAGTTGTAATTAAGATTTGATTGGTAACTCACGTTTTTTTCCAAACATGAACAGTTAAACGTCCATCTGGTCCACAATCCTCATAGGAAATTTTTTCACCTTCTATACTTTCCACTACAGATCCATTCATGGTTGGTTGTGTTGGTGATGGGGTAGATTATGGGATAGGTGTTGTTGATGGGGTATATTCTGGGGTAGGTGTTGGGATAGATGTATATGTTGAGGATGTAGTAGTTCCTTTACTTAAGTAGGGTGTGGTAGTTACTGTAGTTGTGGAGGATGGTAGTGTAGATGCAGGGTTTGAGGTTGTGGTAGTAGATATAGGTGTTGATGATGTGGTAGTGGGTGTCGGTGTTGAGTATGGTTTAGATGATGTAGGTGCTGAAGTTTTGGTTATTGATGGAAGTGTTGAGGATTGTATTGTTCCAGTTTCTAAAGTTTAAGATATATTTTCTAAGGACGGTGTGGATGTTGTAAGTGATGACGAGGAAGTGGTAGTCATGGTTGATGTTAATGATTTAGGTACTGGAGTTTTTTTGGTAGATGTTATAGGTGCTTTGGATGTGGTTGTTGGTATTGGGAAGTCGATTTCTTCATCTTGTAATTGTCTATTTATGAATTTTGCAGCTGAAATCCTGTTGCGTTTCATAACCTGTGGCGCAATGAATTTAGTTGGCTTCACACCGGATGCTCCTTTAGCTTTCGAGTTCGACATCTGTCTTGCTTAAAAATTAACAAAAAAACTGTACTCAATACCAACGTATTAAAGATGATAAACTACTGATGAGAAGAGAGAAACAAACAATAAAAATAAATTATATATGAAGGCATTACTACGCATGCAAACTATTGAATACAATCAAAACCAATTTACTTGTAATTTAAGATGATAATATACATGAAGATGATCATAGAACAAGAAACGATCATCACGATAACAGTAAATTAAATAAAAATAAATTTTAGATGAGTGACAACCTATATCGCCAAAATCAGTCCACAAACGTATAATGAACAAAGATTTCGATCAATTAGCCACCGGAGATGATGATTAAAGAAAATGTAAACCCTATTTCTAATCAGTAAACTTACCCTAATATGCAGCTTAATCGTGTGTAGGTTGGAGGGAAAGGAATTGCGAAATATTTTGAAGCTCCGCTAATGAAAATTTTTAAATGTGCTAATTACCGCTAAATATTAAGTAATTCAAATTTAATAAAGTAGTTCCAGATTGATAGATAGGGTATATACATCTAGCTAATGTCAAGAAAGAACATAGACTAACGAGGTGTTCATAGTATAATTTTAATTTAAAATTATAAACAAGGATTAAACATTAATAAACTATACATCTTTATGCTTTTACGTATAACCTAAAATTTATATATAAAAGACGTACGACTCATGTCAACATATATGGTAGTCGCTTATGGTGTGATGGTATCACCCATGGATGACATATGGGTCATTGGTCAACATGGTATTTGCTTATGATATCCATAGATGACATATGAGTCATTGGTCAACATGGTAGTTGCTTATGGTGCCCATGGATGACATACGGGTCATTGGTCAACATGGTAGTTGCTTGTGGTGTGATGGTATCACCCATTAATGACATATGGGTCATTGGTCAACATGGTATTTGCGTATGGTGTGATGGTATCACCTATGGATGACATATGGGTCAATGGTCAACATGGTATTTGCTTATGGTGTCCATGGTTGACATACAGGTCATTGGTCAACATGGTACTTGCTTATGGTGTGATGGTATCATCCATGGATGACATATGGGTCATTGGTCAACATGGTATTTGCTTATGGTGTCCATGGATGACATGAGGGTCATTGGTCAACATGGTGGTTGCTTATGGTGTCCATGGATGACATACGGGTCATTAGTCAACATGGTAGTTGCTTATGGTGTGATGGTATCACCCATGAATGACATATGGGTCATTGGTCAGCATGGTATTTGCTTATGGTGTCCATGGATGACATACAAGTCATTGGTCAACATGGTAGTTGCTTATGGTGTCCATGGATGACATACGGGTCATTGGTCAACATGGTAGTTGCTTATGGTGTCCATGGATGACATACGGTTCATTGGTCAACATGGTAGTTGCTTATGGTGTGATGGTATCACCCATGGATGACATACGGGTCATTGGTCAACATAGTAGTTGCTTATGGTGTCCATGGATGACATACGGGTCATTGGTCAACATGGCAGTTGCTTATGGTGTGATGGTATCACCCATGGATGACATATGGGTCATTCGTCAACATGGTATTTGCTTACGGTGTCCATGGATGACATACGGTTCATTGGTCAACTTGGTAGTTGCTTATGGTGTCCATAGATGACATACGGGTAATTGGTCAACATCGTAGTTGCTTATGGTGTGATGGTATCACCCATGGATGACATATGGGTCATTAGTCAATATGGTATTTGCTTATGGTGTCCATGGATGACATACGGATCATTGGTCAACATGGTAGTTTCTTATGGTGTCCATGGATGACATATGGGTCAGTGGTCAACATGGTAGTTGCTTATGATGTGATGGTATCACCCATGGATAACATATGGGTCATTGGTCAACATGGTATTTTCTTATGGTGTCCATGGATGACATACGAGTCATTGCTCAACATGGTAGTTGCTTATGGTGTCCATGGATGACATACGGGTCATTGGTAAACATGGTAGTTGCTTATGGTGTGATGGTGTCACCCATGGATGACATATGGGTCATTGGTAACCATGGTATTTTCTTATGTTGTCCATTGATGACATATGGGTCATTAGTCAACATGGTAATTGCTTATGGTGTGATGGTATCACCTATGGATGATATATGGGTCATTGGTCAACATGGTATTTGCTTATGGTGTCCATGGATGACATACAGGTTAGTGGTCAACATGGTAGTTGCTTATGGTGTCCATGGATGACATATAGGTCATTGATCAACATGGTAGTTGCTTGTGGTTTGATGGTATCACCCATGGATGACATATGGGTCATTGGTCAACAAGGTAGTTGCTTATGGTGTCCATGGATGACATACAGGTCATTGGTCAACATAGTAGTTGCTTGTGGTTTGATGGTATCACCCATGGATGACATATGGGTCATTGGTCAACATGGTATTTGCTTATGGTATCCATGGATGACATATGGGTCATTGGTCAACATGGTAGTTGCTTATGGTGTCCATGGATGACATACGGGTCATTGGTCAACATGGTAGTTGCTTATGGTGTGATGGTATCACCCATGGATGACATATGGGTCATTGGTCAACATGGTATTTGCTTATGGTGTCCTTGGATGACATACGGGTCATTGGTCAACATGGTAGTTGCTTATGGTGTCCATGGATGACATACAGGTCATTGGTCAACATGGTAGTTGCTTATGGTGTGATGGTATCACCCATGGATGACATATGGGTCATTGGTGAACATATATCATTTGTGCCGGTTGTGTATTAAAATAGAAATTGATTTTTCTTTTAAATATGACTTTTGACAAAACTACCCTTACTAATTAAATATGAGTCATTATATGTATTAGGACAATTTGGTCATTTTATAATGGAACATCTTCTTGGCGCCATAATGTTTTCCGACGAAACATGTTGTTTCAGTTCTTCACTCTTATTTCAGTCACTTGCAAACAACCCCAATTTCAAAATTCCGACAGTCAAAAAACCCTAAAATCATTTCCGCAGAATCGTTATCTTAGTGAATGTTTATTAATATGGTAGCCAGTACTTCTTCTAAGATTCAATCAAGAAATCAAAGGAAATCGCTAACATACATGCCATTTGAAGTGATAGAGAAAATAATAGTCGACTTGGGAAAATTTTCAGAAGTCGAGGCTTTCAGGATGAGGAGTGTGTAAGTTTTGTCTTCGATCGTTCTATTTCACAAGTGTATTTGAGTTGTCTTTACATTATGGAGCGAATATTGTGTTTCGTTTGCAGTTGCAGATTCTTCAACGAGGCAGGAAAAACGGATGAAGTATATAAACATATGGAGTTAGATGGATTACGAAACACAATGCAGTTGTCAACAAATGCACACAGATGAGAAACCCAAATATTTTTTTCAGGAATGGATTGGTACGTTGTTATATATATGCATAGTAGTAATTAATTTATTTCTTGTTTTGCATAACTTTTACTAGAAATTATGTGTTGAATGTTTTTTTTCAGATGAAGTTATTTTTCTTAGAGGCTGAACACGAAGGGAAAACGATGCTTAAAGAAGCATCTGCATTGGGACATTTGGATTCAACATTTGTCTTGGGAATGATGTTGATGGCTGAAGGGAGACATAGGAAGCAGGAAACTTTGGACATGTTGAACAATGCTTACCGCAAAGAAAAAGGTAATTCGAATCTTAGAGCAACTTTTTCTAAGGTTCATCTTAACTTAATTAGGGAGGGGAGGAAACATGTACACTTCCATGGCTTCCATAGATCTTGTGCAATGCATAAGTCTGTAATTAGTGTGTCAGACGCTTTTGTGAATGCATACAAATAGGTGTTTAGGTGTGAAATTTGTTTGTGGGATGCTTGTTTCGTTAGGTTTTCTAGGGAGTTTGGTATAATTTATGAGTAGTTTGTTGATATGTACTTTCATATTATGACAATTAATGATATGTACATTCTTTTGGTTAAATATACGAATATATAGTAATTTACTTGATAAGTAATTACTTAATGTTGTTATTTGATTAGAAATATGTTCTGTTGTTAATAAGGGACTAAAAGAGTAAAAGTTTGGAATGATGTTTGAATGATGTTTGAATAATGTTTGAATAATGTGTTTTGGACTTTCAGTATTAGTGTTTATATTGTATTGTGATTATAGTTGTATGTAGCAAATGTTTGTTCTTTCCTAGTATTAAATACATATAAAATACAACTGTAAAGGCATAAACATACATGTATTTTATTTTGGATTTGGTAATTTGGTTTAATATCAACCAGTGGAGAACCCATGATTTGCATGGGGTAAAATTGTAAAGGCATAAACATAGGGACTAAAAGTAGCAACAAAAAAAAAGTATTGTGGCTAAAATCAAAGTAAAAAAAGTTACTATAAACATAGGGACTAAAAGTGGCAACAAAAGAAAACTATTGTGTCTAAAATCTAAATTAAAAAAGTTTACTTTTAAAATCTTGTTCCACTTTTAATATATATATTATTACATGAATATATACTAGTAATTTCGTGAAATGTTAATATAAATGTATTACATTATGGATTATGATATATATGTTATTTTTGTCTTTTTCATTTCAACAATCAAAAGTCCACTGTTACCTAGCTATAAAAGGTTATAATATTTGAATAATGTGTTTTGACACAAATACCCTTAGTATTCACATATTTTGAATGATTTCAGGGGCAATTTGGTCTTTTTACACTCTAAATTGATAAGCGCCATCATACCTCTGACATCACGTTGGCGTTCTAGTTCTTCAACCATTCAGAACATCTCAACTTTTCCGGACGATAAATATGCATACAAACAACAAAACCCCCAAATCGTCGAAGGATAATCGTTCTCAAAAACGATTTTTTCCGACAATATAGACTCCTGTACTCCTCTCGACTAGATCATAATAAAGTAAGTTTTTTTCCATACCCTGTGACACTGTCTTTCATAGTTACGCTTAATTTTTAAAAAAAATTGAAATCAACTACTCCAATGTGTATTTTGTAAGTAAAATGTTGAATACTAGAAGTCGCCGTTCGTTAGATGATCTCCCACTAGAGATTTTGAGTCGGATATTTGTAGTATTAGGGGCAGAATCTGCAAAAGACATCGTCTCTGCAAGACTTTGGTAATTCTCAATAAACATCAACTAATGAATGTATATTTGATGAAATATAACTTTATTTATTTTTTATTTACTTTGTATTTAAATTTTTGAAGTTCAAAGAAGATGTATAAAGAGGGGGGTGATCCTCAAGTGTATAGAACATCATGCATTGACATGTTTGAAAGAATGGGTCCCAAAAATCTGAATGTTGATTAATTTATACGCACATGTGCATTGCATAATAACATTGAAGCCATGTTCAGACATGGAATTGTATGTGTAGTTTCAGTAATTATATGTAATCTATACCATTTATTAATATTTAGTGTCATTGATATTATATATTGATATTGTTATTCTGTCAATAGGATGGGTGCTTTTATTCTGGCAATTTTGATTTAGGATTGACTTTGTTGAGACAGGCAGTAGATGAAGATCATCTTGAGGCAATTTATTTGCTTCGAATGATATGCATTTCAAGAGGGCCTCATCAATGTGATGAAGGTATGTATATATGGTATATATGTAAATTATATATATATATATATATATATATATATATATATATATATATATATATATATATAGTTAATTAAGGCATGTTTGTAGTTTGGGGTTAGTATTTACTTGTGCTGTGTTGTTTAATATTTACTGTCGTATTGAAAAGGATACATTGGATTAATTGATGGATATTTTAATGTGTAGGTTTACAATTACTTGATGCCTATTTTGGCTGGGCAGTTTCGGATGATGGGGAGTACACTGGTGTTGTTGATAGTGCCAAAGAGTTTGTGTGGGCTTTTGATGTTGTTCATAGACTTACAACGAATCACATCACATTCCAATGTGAAGACCCATGTCATTCTGTTAAAGGTGCATTTGCAATAGGCCATGAAGAGGATGAGGATCGACAAAGATATTGAATGGTTTGTCGTTAGTATATAGAGTATGGTAGGTTTTATATAATTCTTAAAAATATAAATGGTTGATAATAGATTGGACATTGAATATTAGTGTTCATATTGTATTGTATATGAAGTTGTATACTACTATAATTTATTTTGGTTTTATGTTTACATCATTCTGTTAAAAGGGCATTTTAGTCATTTTTGCTTGCTATGTTGTTTGAGTAGGAAGAAGTATATGTAAAACCAATGTTATTTTGTGATGAAGTATAGTTAATGGAATTAAAAATAAGTTTCTAATGAATTCGTTATTAAGGAAAATAATCTACATAGATTATATACTTTAACATGTCCAGTTTTAAGAGTGTGCAAGAGGTGCAACCGCACAGGCCCCGGAAAAAATAGGGCCCGAGTTCTAATAAAATTATATGGTTAATTAGTCATTATATACTATGTTTTTCAAGAAATTATACGAAACTTGATTAGCACAACTGGCTTAACCGTGCCATTTTCTAGCATAAGCTTAATTTCGAGTCCGCTTGCCAGCAATATCTACTTTTATAATTCATTTTTACATTTTTAACCATTAGTTTATGCCACATATTACCAATTCAAAAACATTTCATTCAAACCATATCTTACAAATTCCGTTGATCATAATAATAATTCATCCATAGAATAAGAAAATTAATTAAGCATACAACATCCCAACAAATGTCGTCACAAATTAGCTACGCGTTTTGTTCCATAGCAAAACAAGCAAACGAAATCATATTCCATAGCAGAATTCTGTAGCAAAATACCTACGAATGATACTTAAATAGCAAATCAACTATGGAGTTGGTTTCCATCACAAACTCTGTTGCATAGTAACCAAAATAATTAATTCCCTAGCAGCAGTACAACGGAAAGTGATTTCGTAACAAATGTCGTTGGAAAATTGCTATGAATTTTTGTTCCATAGAACTATTGGTAGCATAATACCAACGGATATAGAGTCGGTAGCATTTTCCCTAGCAAGTCTCATTCTCGCTACCCGAAATAAAATCCGTAGACAATGTGGTAGCTACATTGCTATGGAACGACATTCCATAGCACGATACATTGCAGATTAACAACGAAAATACGTTCCATAGCGACCTTCCCTAGCGAAATCATGTTTTTATTGTAGTTAAATGGCAGTAGAAACAAATGGCTTCTTTTGCATTGGCACATGAGACAATCATAGACTTAGCCTTTCTCTTTACCATTTGGTCAACCGTGTTGACTACGGCCGATCCCTTTCCATTGGGAAGAGAAATCTTTTTTGGACTTCCAATGTTACCATTGTCCATTTCCATGGAAGTTTGAGAAGCAGATCTTCCAATCAAATTTCCTTTTCTAGTGCGCCAAATCATTGCTGATTCAGCAGCAACAAGCAAATAGGTAAGATCAATAAGGGTCATGTTGTGGTCTGTCACATAGTAGTCCTTAATGAACTCACTATATGACTTGGGAAGTGATTGAAGAACCCAGTCAACATCCAACTTCCTTCAGACAACGATACCCAATACTCTCAGCCTGTCAATGTGTGACTTCATCTCCAATACATGAGCACACACAGGGAGAATTCAACTGTGGAACATCATCTTCAAGAGGAGAGCCTATTCCAAAAGATTTGGGAAGACCATAGTTGTCTGAACTAGACATCTACAAGGGAGAATTCAAGTTAGTTGATTTAATTCGTTAATGTAACACCCAAATGAAATATTAAGGCTAGGACCCAACACAATATTTTACAATTCGGAAGAGGGATGTCGTAACCCAATTGCAAAATATTTTATGGAAGGTAAATGACGATTTACCAATTTCCACCAGGAAAAACGAAATTGATTATTAAGTTTGAAATGGATTGAAATTCCTAGATCCTATGAGATTCATTGAATTTTTCAATGACATGTTTAAATCTTGATTTTGCCCTTCAAGTTTGTGACTGGGATGTCGAGGATCACAAACAAGGTATGAATAACCATGCAAATTAGCTTGGTACACCCAATGTTACAACCATCTAATCAATGTGTCGGTTAACCACACACACTCCATTGATCTATGATTAAAATCAAGCTACCCTTTGCCACGCACTTTTAGTCCCAGATTAGTGTGCCGGTTAACCAGACACGCTCCACTAACGACTTAACAAGGTACAAAGTGCAATTTCATGGAATAGCACCATTTTCACATTTTTCCTAAAGTAACTAAGATTGGGAATTTAATAAAAGTTTAGTTACTTTATAATTATCAGTATATTTTTAATGAAAATTAATGTCCTGTCAAACCCGTTCGGCTAACGACCCTCCACCAGTCAAGGAAGCGGTGGGTGAGAGTGGACACCCATTAAACTGCCATTTTATATGCAGTAACCTTATACCCCCCTTATAGACCGACTTCGTGAATGAGCCCTACTAACGGTAAGACTGACTTGTCTTATATATATATATATATATATATATATATATATATATATATATATATATATATATATATATATATATATATATATATATATATATATATATATACTTATTAAACTTATAATAATATAAAGTATAAGGGTAGAATTTTAACTTTTAAAACTCTAGGGTTTGGAACTAAAGTATGTAAAAGTGAAACTTTATAAATTCCAAAACTTGAGAGCAAGTTTTGAAACTGGTCAAAACTCTTGGATTTTCATAACTTATGAGTTTAATAAAGGTTTTATGAAAAGGACTCTTGAATTCCATAACTTGAGGACAAGTTAGGGAGTTCATAAAAAACATTTATGAAAGACGATTCAAGTTCTATAACTTGAGGACAAGTTATGGAAGACATAAAACCAATTAAGATGACATTTAAAAATGAGACTTTTCACTTTCCATAACTTGAGGACAAGTTATGGATTTCATCAAAACATTTAGATAAAGTATTCTAACTAAAAAAATCAAACAATTTGTCAATGATCTAGATTAAACTCATAAGTCAAGATAATTCATATCAAACAAATTTCAAGAAATTAGCCTAATCATATAAACTAATACAAGACTTGAAACATGGATGAGAATCATCATTACCATAACAACAAAATCAAATTTTATGAACTAAAACATTTTGTGGTAATGATTCTAATAAAAAAACAAGCCAAAAAACACGAAAAACTGCTGTCTAGACAAGCAACTCGTCGAGCCCCATACTGGACTCGATGAGTCCAAGGTAAACTTCAACCTACTCGTCGAGTACAAGAATGGACTCGCCGACTAGGGTTGTCAGACAACATTTTTCAGCTTTGAAAATCAACATATTGCATCAAATATAATAGAAAACAATCCTAGACTCTGATACCACTGATGGTTCTTGTATACTACAACATCCTATGGTGCACATACAATCCTAAATGCTTTGGATCTATGTTTTCTCTAATTATACATGCAATATTGTTTCCAAAGCATTAAGCCTACAACTAGCATACAAATAACATATTCAACATAAAATTGAGTTTTAGAATTACCTCTTTGTTGTAGCTTGTAGAACTTCTTGAGTTTGGCCTTTAAGAACTTAGTGCCCGAAGTGTTGCACGTCAAATGGAATCACACAACACCACCAACAATGGAGGACATTAAGAGAGAATACTTGCAACCAAAAATCGGCTATTGCTCTTCCAAGAACACTAGGGTGCCAATTTTAGGATCTAATGGGTTTCTTATATAGTGTGGAAAAACTAGGGTTACACCATGTAAACCCTAATGTGCATAACCTTCCATATTCCTTAGGCTCCATGGGTCTAAACCTCCATGGATCATCCATGGGTTGTCACATGGGTTTAGCCCACCCTAAGGAATCATGGATCATTGGCCCACACCATAAGAATGAATGATTTTACCAAATCAACCCCTTATATTTAATTAGTCTCTTTTGATCACAAAATTAATTCTAAATTAATTCTTGATCAATACTAATTAAATAATATGATTTCACATTAATATATTAGAACTTATAATATATTAATAAATCATTAATATCCTCTTCTCAAAAGTCCATCCTTACAAATTGTTTCGGTGCCATGCAACCCAAATGGATCATGCTACTCTCGGGTCAAGTACATACCCATTATAGTTATGGGCTTAGACACTAAATCCAACAGTTTCCACCCTGAGCTTAAAATTTAACATAGGATATTCCTTTGACCCAAAAGCTTTTCTTTGGGTTGTTCTTACCCTACCATCTTTACTTCGAATATCCTAATTCGAGCACAAACCATTCCCCTTACGACAAAATTTAAAAGGTCAATTTCGAGACCCCTAGATACACTAATGATCATCTCGAGTATACAACCATCTTACACTTTCCAATTTGTTAGAATGTTTCATGCCCAACGTTTAACCTTAAATTTTCATGCACGATCAAACATCGCACTACTTCGTTTTACGAATCCTTCCTACAAATTTCAAATCCTCCTTTGAACTTTATTATTTTCATACATCCATTTGAGCCTTAACGACATTACTAACATTCCTATCGTTAGAAAAATTACATCCTCTTACGTCGCGAGCCAGACGCCAAACCTATAACTTAACCTTTGACCCCTATAAAAGGCTGCAAAACTGCATTAACACCATAAAACGTTTTACAAACATTTTTTCTTGTCCTTTATCTTGGGGAAAAGACATCGGTACTCTCCTTGTACTCGTCTTAGTATTTAGGTACGATCAGCTAAACTAATCTACTTATTCCTTACTTATTTATCGTCCGTCGAAAAGTCATTTCGCTTCATCAGTTTTATTTATCATCGATAAAATACTTTATAACCACCTCATACAACTTACTAGGACTTTCTTAACAATGTAAGCCATATTTCTCGCTAAAAACAACCAACTTTACTTTTGACAACTTGGTTTAACATAACACTTTTATCTAAAACTGAATTTAAAAAATGTTGGTTTTAACCTTGCAATTTCAATTTCATTTCAAATCCATTTCATAGGATATATGTGCTTTGAAGGGCATATACACCATTTTAAACCTTGATTACCATTTTGGCACGTTTTCAAAAAACTTAGAAACATTTTCTTTATAAAAGTTTTTAAACCCTATGATAAAACTTAAAACATATGACATTGAAGTTCATTTTATGTGTAAAAGCTTCATCGGATCTTCAAACCACATTTGTTTTGACTCTTTTGACCACTTTCTCATTTAGGCATTTTAGTTTACCTAAATGTGTTTTCTTGTAACCCAACATGGTATTTTTACAAGTTTCTAATCCAAATATGTTTACAAGACATCACTGATGCCTACATTTCAAAACACATCTTAGTTGTTTATTTTATTTCAAATTAGTTTTATAATCTATAAAGTTTCTAAAATTTACAACATTTAAAAACTTAGTGTTTACTTTTAAATTTCCAGTGATTCACCTTTAACAAAATGTAATTATCCTTTTAAATATACCGAGTTTTACCTTATCCGTTTTAACCCTTGTTCGACTCAAGCCTAAAAGATCAAAACTGTCAGATTTTCAATTACCAGTTGTAGTGCTTTTACTTTTTCACAAACAAAGTTTAACTTAATTGATAACTCACGAATTATTAGCAAACACTTTAAAACTTCTACATGTCTATCTAATCATCAAAATACATGAAGGATTGAATTTTGAAATATATCTCAACCTAAGATTTAAATCTACTTACGGATATTGTCCTTAAAATTTTATAAATAGCAGTCATTGCCGCTGTTACCTTCCCTTTCTTTCCCTGCACTTGAATTCTCGCTCTCTATCTGATTTGAGATCTCACACACCGATAATAATAACATAACACATGGTCTAAATTTTTCCTGGTCTAATCTACTTCCCTTGGTACCATATTCGTATGCATACAGACTAGAAGTGTACCTTTACGTCTTGAACAACTAATACATGTATAGTCATGAGGAATAGTTTTGATTTAGTCAGCTTCGATATATTCAATTACGCCTTTTATCACATACATTTTATTTTTATTATGAAATCTACTGTAAACAAGTAATCCTTATTTACATTTGCTCTTTCGTACAAAATTTGGAAACTTGATTTAAAGTGCAATTTTCATTGTATTTTCCTTACAGATTAATACACAAGATGAATACCATTGTTCTTATCATTTTTCAAAATCTAGAAAATATATGTGAAGAATACATTTCTTATGTTTCATCTTTTCTTTAAAAACATAAAAAGTTTTAAATGTTACGGTTATCTATACTTCAAATGATTGTTTTTGTATAATCACTAAATTAAGAATGCACTATTTTAATTGATCGATATTTTTACGCATTTCTTAAAATATCATTCTACTTTACAATCTCCAGTGAATTCCTAAAGTATCAAACTTGTTTTCGTAAATACTGTGACTCCTCTTAAACTTGTATTTTTATCGACTTAGACAATTAGACAATTTTTCAAAAGAGTAATCAAAATATTTACATATAAATTCCCTTATTGATGAATTAAACATTTAACCTTAATTAAAATCTATTTTATTTACTAATTCGTTTGATCGCCACACATGTATCTTCATTTTTTTGGAATTATTACACATTTTGATAATAGTGAGATTACTTATCGTTTCTAAACACTCAAAATGCTATCTAGATAATGTGATTTAAAATATTATAAACTTTCACTGCCTTCATTAGAATAAACGACTCTCTAACTATACTCTTCAATTATGGTTCTATTATAGTTAGAGTACCCGTAGTAGAAATTATAACTTCGGAAATCCTCGATCATTTCGTAACTTCTTTTGTAGACGGGACTTAAATAGTTTTACGCTTGAGATGTACTAATAGCACGTATCATTAGAAACTTACCATTGATTGCTTCTCTTTCATTTGTGCTACCCCTTCTTATTTCCGAATATACTTTTTTCAGATTGAGTAGCCAATCCGGAAGTGAACAAATTGTTCCTAATCCCTTCATTATTAGACAGCGAAGTTACACTTAGTGATCATTTAGAATGCGACTTAAGGATCGGTGCGGATTTAGAACCCAATGCAGTTGATGCTTTAGAAGAACTTATAATTTTCTTTTAATTTAGATAATATCTAACTAAACTTAGTTGCACGTATACTTGATTCCTCAATTTCACTTGAATCTCGAAACCACTACATAGAATGCCAATAAACAGATAAAATAAATTACATACGTTATTTATAACTATAAAAGAGTTATAATACCATAAGATAAATTGAAGTCACAAAGATTCTATTGATTTTGATATCCAAAGATTTACAAACTCTCAAAAACCCAAATTGCCCTAAAAACCTAAATTTATGAAATTTAACCTTAAAACTTCTATAAAAATAGTTATGAACCTTATAATATGATCTTATAATAATTAAAATTATGAAAATGCATTCAAGGAAAATAAATTTTAACTCATTAACTTTTACCCTTAATTTATAAATCAAAAATCAAGGTTTTTTGAATAAAAACTTGATTTTAGTGCACATTTTATATAAAAATTGAGATATTTTATAAAAGAATTTAAATTATATAAAAGAAAATGAAAGATAAAGGGGTATTACACCTCAAAAATCGGCCCCCTCTCCTCATTTCACTCTAATTCTCCAACACACACACATCTTTTCTTTCTTTCTCTAGAAAACTTCTCTCCTACTTCTCTCTAGAAAATACAAAGTTAGATGCAGAATCTATAGGAGAGATTTTTCCAGTCGATAATTCATGAGTCGGCATGCTTCTCTTTATTTTGGTGACCAATTATGGTAGAGATAAACCCCAAAGAGATGACAAGAGAGATTGGGTATCCAGAGAGATGAAATCTTTCTTTTCTCTCTTTTCTTCTCTCTAAAACCCCCATTCCTTCTCTTCCTTTCACCCACAAAAATTTCCAGAAAAATCACCATTTTGCATAAAAATATCCATCATCCATAAGGACTCATCAAGGTAAAAACACCTAACTAAATCATGCATGCAAGTTTCTACTATTTTTTTATGATTTTATGTGCATATTACTTCAAAACCGGCTTCTACTTCTTCATCTTCTTTAAACTTGTTTTCTTTTGGTTAAAATGGTTTTTATAACATCATGGATGTGTTTTAATACCATGCATGTAGAAAAACATGGTTTCATGTTCATGATCTTAGCAGAAAAATCGGTTTTCAAGTTATGAACATAAAACTCATTTTTAAGAGTTCTTGAGAAATAAGATTTTTGTATTTTAATGCATGTATGTAAATTATGATTTTTAAATATATTTGATCTCTGGAAACATTACCATAACATGCATGGATCATGATTTAATAAAATATTTCAAAAGATTTACTCAAAGAAATGATGAAAACTCACTTTTCTAACCAATCATCATGCATGCAATCTGCCAGATTTCTTTGCCTAACTTTCAACTACCATATCTCACTCATTTCTTAACCAAAGTTCGACATTCTTTTTCTGAAATATAATATTTGGAGTTAGCTTTCAAACCCATCTGACCTCACTGGAAAATTCTAATATTTCGATTTTTAACAATTTTTACAAAACTGTTGCTCAAACAGCACTTTCCTTATGAATATTTGTTTTGTGTAGCATGTTCAAAGGACTTATTCATCACTAAAAATCCTTCAAAATTATTTTGAACTCTTAACATCATATATTCAGAGGGACAAAAATATCTTGAATCAAAAGTCTTTATAACATGTTGCAAAAATTCTCAAAGTGACATCAATAAACTTTACCAAAATCACAAGAACCAAGTTTTTCTCTATAATACATTGAGCCTTTCTGCATGTTTTTCGAAATCCAAAATAAGAAAATGATTTTTCTTTGTTATTAAATTGTTTGGAGATGCATTCTGGAAATTTTCAGCGCAATATATATTTTCTTCATTTTTACATGAAAATAATAAAAAAAATAGAGTGTTAAAGCATATAAAATACTTACACTAGTAAATAAATTCTGGAAAAATTCGTAAATAACCTATACTGCAAAACAACATCCCCCATGATGTTTGAGAAATTTTTGTTACTATTTACTATTATTTTTTATTTTATTGTTATTAAGCACAAATAAATAACAAAAGTCGGGTTTCAAGTTATAAAAATCATATTTATTATTTTTTGACGCTTCTATATATTATGTAAGCTTCGCAGAAAATTTGATGAATTTTCCAAAATCTTTTACTATTTTTCCAAGATTTAATGTATATTAAAACAATTAAATAAGTGAAAAATAGTTAAACTTGTCCAAAATTCACAAAAACTTACCAGGAAGTCGTTTAACATTATAACCGTAAATAAAAATTTTGGGGATTTATCTTAACTGTTTACTACTTATTTCTATTTTCTTGGTATTAAACACACTTAAATTCTAAAAATAGGGATTTTATGTTCAAAAATAACTTTCAATAATTTTCCCAGATTACGTACGCTGTATATGAAGTTTTCAAAAAGTTTGGTAATTTTCCTTAACTGTTTAGTAATTACTCACGAATTAATGCATTTTTAAGTGAATAAAACAATGAAAATATATAAACTATTTGGAAACCAACTTTTATATTTTTCCCAGCTTTTATATATTTAATACCACTAGTACAAAAAGTTTGGGGAATTTTTGAAACTGTTTTCTATTTATCTCTATTTTGATAGAATAAATACACAAAAATTAGAAAAATCATGTTAAACAATTTGAAAATACATTTTATTATTTTTTCTAGATTATGTACAATGTAAAACAGTTACACAAAAATTATAAGAATTTTTCATGATAACTTACTATTTTTCCATGATTTTACGATTATTCAAGGAATTAAAATGGTGAAAAATAGTTAGACAAATCAAAAATTCAGGAAAGTGTGGGAATTTTTGGAACTAAATTGACTTGGTTTTTAAATATTCAATCATTGGAACACCTCCTAAATTGTTAAATTTTAACATTTCAATAATGGGAAATTCCACTTGAATTTGTTATACAACAAAGTGATTCACAGAAATCTAAATTTCATAGAAAAATCTTTGTAACCTAACAATATTAAATTTTGACACAATATTGGCATAATTCTATTGTAGTAGTAAGTATACTAGTGTTAGATTTCGATTAGAGACTCACTAGCATATACCATTATTGTAGGAATCGGTAGTGGTACAAGTGGAAGTAGTTCAAGGCACTATTTGCACATCTCAATGCATTGTGAGTATTCACAACTCTCCCTATTTTCATTTTTATTGTTTTGGGGTGGAAAAGCATGTCCGAAAAACTGTTTATTGTTCGTTGTATTTAAATTGATTTGTATCAAACTTGATTGCTATATTTTGCTATGTATGTCTATGCAACACGAAACATGAGGCCCTATCGTCTTAAGTCCCTTCCCTTATACTTTACTCTGATCATTAACTCTTTGAGCCCATGGTCATTATGGATAACGTTATTAGGAATTGACAACTCCTCACTCGCCCGATTGCTGGAGTGCATGATACCATATAATCTATGGAACGATAAGCATAGATCTTGATAGGGCATCAATCATAGACTTGGCTCTAAACTCATGGTTTGCTCATATACATACAAACTCGCTTATTAATTATAGCAATGAACTTTGTTTCTCATTATAGAAATAAACTTTTATTACTAGAAACTTATTTACTTGTCTTAACGAACTTGTTTGCTCATTGTAGCTACGAAACTTATTTACTCGTTTTAGTAACGAACTTTATTTCCCATGAAAATATGAACGTTGCATCTCATTTGGGCAACATACTTTATTCATCATGATGACAAATAACTTTGTTATACAAACTTATTTACTCATTTTAACAATGTACTTTTATTTATGGAAACTTCTATCAAAACTTTGATTACGTTTCATTAAACCAATATTATTTTTAACCTGTGAGTACTCAACAACTATTTTTATAGTTGACGCTCATTTTACATGCTTTTTCAGGAATCATCTAGTAAGAGGCACGTAGAGACACAACACTTGTAGGAGCATTTGCATGTGTTGACTTTTAAATACATTGTAATTTCTTTTAAAAATTTGTTCAAACTCATTGTAAATTTGTAATGTTTTTTAATACTATGGTTGGTGTTGTCTTTTAACTTTTGCTATGAGACCGTTTGTACTGCCACGCCTCGTGTTTCCGCTTTAGCGGGGTGTGATATTGGTCCACTCGAACCTTTTGTTCCTCCTCAATTCGTCGTAAAAAGCCTTGCATTTTTCTAAGGATCTTTATATAAACCTGTTTAGGGCTGTTATTCTTCCTATTAGTCTTTGAATATCTTTTGTCGAGGATGGTGATCGAGGATGGCCTTGGTTTGCTCCGGGCTCACTTCATTTCCTCTTTTGGCCACCATGTATCCAAGGAATTTTCCTGATCTCATTCCAAAGTGATACTTGGTGGGATTTAGCTTCATGTTATATTGGTCTAGGATGTCGAAGGCTTCGTCGAGATCCTTGAGGTGATCCTTAACTTTTTTTGGATTTGACTAACATTTCATCGATGTAAACCTCCATTGTGTTCCCCATTTTCTCCTTGAACATCTTATTCACCAACCTTTGGTATGTTTCACCTGCATTTTTAAGACCAAATGACAATAGAAACCTGTTGGAGTTATGAATGTCGTATTCTCTTAGTTGGATGTTTCCCTCTGGATCTGTTGGAATCACGATGATGCATCCATGAACGTAAACAATTCATGGCCCAATGTCATGTCTATCATGGAGTCATTTTTCTTCTGTACTATGACCACGTTTGCCAACCACCTTGGAATCTTGACTTCCTTGATCATCCCGTTTTTAGAAGTTTTTCCACTTCCTCTTGAATGATCAGATTACTTTCAGGTGCCAACTTCCTTCTATTTTGACGTATGGGTCTGAAAGAAGGATCACTGTTAAGTTTATGAGTTATAATATTCTTATCTATACCTGTCATGTCTTCGTGTTTCCATGTGAAGGTTTTTGTTCTTTCTTTCAGGAATGTAATTAGGTCCTTTTCGATGTCTTCTGGTATTGAGGATCCTATGAGTACTTTGGTGTCAGGATCCTCAAGGTTTATGGGAACTTATTTTATATATTTCTCATTCTCTTCTGGTACGTCTCGTGCCCCCGGCTTTAATTGCTATGCTTGCCTTGATACAGAGGAAACCTTCGTTGAGGTCCCATAGAAATCTTTGGATTCCTCATGATCTCCAAGAATCTTTATTGTCCCCTAAGAGGTAGGCATTTCGACACATTGATGGTACATCAATGGAAATCTTCTCACGTTATGGATCTATAACACTGTAGGAAGATAAAGCATTAGTAACATAAAAGCGATGCATAGATTTTACCCATTCGAAGTAGATAAGTAGTTTGATTTCTCCATTGTATGCATTGTTTAACCGTTAAATCCCATTAATATTGAGGATCTTTTGATTATCTCGAATTCTGGGATGTTCATCATGGTTAGAGCATCTAAGAGTATGATGTTCACCGACGATCCTTCGTCCAGCAGGATCCTTCTAATATCGATCTCTTCTTCTCGTGTCTTTATTCTTTCTCTGTTTTGGATACCTCAGCGTGTCCTTTTGTTGTAGAGTAAGACGTTCCACAAACCTCAGAACCCCTAGAGATAACATTAATTACCTTGGCCTATGAAGGAAGGGATCCTAGCTTTTTTATTATCTTCGTAGGATCCTGCACTTTTTCCTTTGGTTATTCTTTTCATCTTCCTAGGATGTCTTTGAGATATCCTTTTCTTAGGAGATACCTAATCTCCTTTCTGAGGCCTATGCAATCCTCAGTGATGTGGCCGAAATATTCATGGTAAGCCCACCATTTAGACTTGTCTTTCCAGCCACTTGATTTCTCTCTTTTCCTTGGCCACCTTGCTTTTTCACCGATATCCTGCATGTTAAAGATTACACCACATTTGGAATATCGTTTCGACTTATAGGATCTTTGGGCTGAAGAATCGGCCTTCCTATTAGGATTTTCATATGAACTCAGGGAGCTGGTCCTCCTCTGGATCTTATTATATTCTTCCAGTCTGATGAACCTTGATGTTCTACTTCTGACTTCGTCCGCTTTCCTACATGGGGTCATTACGAGATCCTTTTAAAAGGGGGGTCCTTCATTAAACCCATCTTGAAGGCTTCCACGGTAGTGGCCATGTCGATATTAGGACGCTTCCTTGCCAAACCTGCTTACAAAATCCTTAAGGGATTTCTTCGGATCCTGGACAACTCGATAAAGCTCACTAGTGATCTTTTCGAATGTGCTGCTACAAGAAAATTGATTGTTAAAAAGATTAAGTAAATGGGAAAATGAAGTGATAGAGTAAGGTGTAACATTAAGAAGCCATTTTAAGGCTGATCTTGTGAGGGTCAAACCAAAACTTTTGCATAGGCAAGCTTCCTTTCGGTGTGAGGGAATGGGGATGATCTCCATTCTTTCCACGTATTGTGCCACATGTTCCTCATTATCCATAGTTATATCGTGAGGTTTCATGCTATTGTATAGGTTGGACCACTCCAGGCACATTTAAGATCATCTGCCTTAACTGTTGAAGTTTCATGGCCTTGATAAGGCTCATTCTGGTATCAAGATCCTTAGAGTTAGTATTAAAAGTATTATTATTCACGAAGTTACCATGATCCTTGTTATTGAGATTGATGAAGATTTCGTCCGGATCCTCGATCACATGGGCTTGCTTGTTTGGAGTTACATCCCAAATAGGAGCAGGTGTTTGTGTTGAGGATCCTATCTTCTAGTGGTTTCCTGAGGATCCTCTCTCCCAGTGGTTTCCTAAGGATCCTAACTCCCAGCGGTTTCCTGAGGATCCTACATTGTCAAAGTTCAGGATCATGGGTTGCAAGATCGAGGGTGCTGCTCCTTCGGGTTTATGGATCTCCGCCCTCATTCTTTCCAACTCCTTGAGCATAGTCTTGTTTTTCTCCCGTTGTTAATTTAGTTGTTGCTTTACCATCTTCACCATGGAGAAGAGTTCGCTATTACGAAACAGGAGCATCCTGGAATCTCAGGGATCCCGGATTAACATTACTGATGATCAGAAAGGTGTACTTTTTAGAGGTATCCATAGTTTTTCTCTAACTGGGAGGTCCTTTTGGAGGTGGTGGAAAATTTTTTGAGGAAATGGGAGGAATAGAGGAAGAAGATAAAGTTGGTTGTGTATACATAATTTTTGAGAATTAAGAACACCACGGCCCCACCGTGGGCACCAAATTGTTTTGGTCAAAAATCTACAAAGTAGATATTAACCAAATTGCGTGAGAGGTTGTGGTGTTGTAGGTGAAGTGATTAACGAAAATAGAACAAGATTATACAAGTGATTTACAAGGAAAGCCCTTGATCCTTCCTAGGATCTCCGACATAAAACCTTGGGAGGTGATAATGATCACCTGCCTTGTATGATCTTATTGATTTGAACATAAATTACAGAGATGATCTTTATAATACGATTACAAATGATAAAGTGAGTCTAGATGAGTAAGGTGTTAGAGAATTGTCCCCGTTGTGTGTGTTTTACAGGTGTATTTATAGTCTAGATTAAGTAACAAAATGTCTGATATTTATGGGATCCTGCTGAACTGGTATTTAAAACATGCTTTGACTTGGTATTTCCGGGTCTTAAGCCTGGTTAGACTGATTCTTCATTGTGAATGAGTCCTATGTTGACCATTTCTGCACATGTGACAAATAAACAAGAAATGTAGTCGTAAAACTTGTTAGGCAATAATAATGGCGTTGTTCAGGATCTTGATGTATGTTCGGGATCCTAAGACTCCTTTAAGATCTGGGATCCTGGATAGGTTTAAGGATCCTTAGATACCTTTTAGATCCAGGATCCTGGATAGGATTGAGGATCTTGGCCCTAACAAAAGCACTGATCCCTACCGAAGCACTGATCCCTACCGAAGTAGTTATCTTGGTGCACATGTTCTTTACCTTAAAATTTTCATCATTACTTATTTTCTCCTCGAATACATCACTAGCTTAAGCATTAGAGGGGCGTTATCTAGACTAATGCCCACCCCTAGCTAACGTTTGCTATGCAGAACTACGTACATCTAAGGATCTCCATAACCAATGATCCTGAAACATAAGGATCCTCACGGTTGAAGATCTTGAAACATAAGGATCTTGACACACGAAGATCTCAACATCTTAACACTTGAATAATTCCATTATATACACAAGCTAGAGACTGATCATCTCTCCTACGCTTAAGGGTACTTAATGCACTCTAAGGTTTAAAGAGCTAATTACCTCTTTCACACGAACTAAGGTTTATACACCTCGCTTGAACGCATGATATCTGGCTATGGGATACGAATAAGGGGGTCATTTCATGATGTAGTGGCTTGGCAATCATCTTATCTTTGAACATAAGTTAAGATCCTAAAGGTTTATAACATTTTCATGTTATCTAAAATTTGGATCTTACCCCAGAAATTACATAACGTTTAAAATCTTCATGTTATCACATGTTGGGATTTTTCCCTAGAGAATACACACGAATCATAACATTTTCATGTTATCATAAGTAGGGATATTTCCCATGAAATACGTTAATGGTTGGGACCCTCACCAGTATATAACATTAACAAGTTATCAATTAAACTTATTGTTGGATTAGGTGTCTAAGACCATAACTATTATTGGTATGTACTTGACCCGAGAGTAGCATGGTCCATTTGGGATGCATATCACCAGGACAATTTGATAGGATGGACTTTTGAGAAGAGGTTATTTATGATTTTTTAATATATTATAAGTTCTAATATATTAATATGAAATCATATGATTTAATTGGTATTGATCAAGATTTAATTTGCAATTAATTTTGTGATCAAAAGTGACTAATTAAATTTAAGGGGTTGATTGGTAAATCATTCATTCTTATGGTGTGGGCCAATGATTCGTGATTCCTTAGGTTGGGCTAAACCCATGTGACAACCCATGGATGATCCATGGAGGTTTAAACCCATGGATCCTAAGGAATATGGAAGGTCATGGCCATTAAGGATTACATGGTGTAACCCTAATATTCCCATACTATATAAGAAGCCTCGTGGCTACCAAATTGGCACTTAAGTGGAATACTAGAGGGCTGGCCAATTTTGGTGCAAGAAGATACTCTCTGAAAAGTCTCCTTTGTCCAAAGGCGTGTTATGATTCCATTTGAGGTGCAACACTTGGGTCACTAAGTTCTTAAAGGTCCAAGGCTTCCAACTACAACAAAAGGTATGTCATCTAACTAGAATCTGTAGTAAAGATACTCTATTGTATGCTAGTTAGGATGATGCTTTGAAAAAATAAAAGTTTGCATGTATATTAGAGAAAACATAGATCCAACGCATCTAGGGTTGCATGTACACCATAGGAGTGTTAGAATGCTCAAAACCCTACACTTATGGTGTTACCCAAGAATTTTGTCAAGGTTTAGAACCTAATTTGGTTATTCTAAGAAGGGAATTCCCCCGTATGATTTAACGATTAACCATCCCATCATTAAGTATCCTCATCCTTAAGGATCCTCATCATTAAGGATCCTCATCGGTATGGATCCTCATCAGTAAGAACCTTATCATCAGAAGTCAACAGCGATCCTAAGTTCTTTCCTAAGGTGAGATTTATCCTCAAAAAATTCTAAGGTTTAAAAGCTTATGAAGCCTATGGAAAAACTTGAAGACAATCAGGTTCCATCTATCCTTATTGTCGAAAAACTCTATGTAAAGTTTAAGGATCCTGAACTTTCTAGGATCCTAAGCAAAAATCATATGGCTATCAGAATTCAAGTGTACTAAAAATGATTCACTAAGAGAATTTTGACTCAGGATGGTTTGCAGGAACCAAATTTTCCGGGATCCTGATTATTTAAGGATCCTAGTATCGTAATGTTGGGTTTTGAGCATTCTAACACTCCTATGGTGTACATGCAACCCTATAAACCTTGGATCTATGTTTTCTCTATTATACATGCAAATATCAACTATTCCAAGGTTTCATCCTAACTAGCATATTATGAAGCACCTATACTACAAAGTTCTAGTTAGATGACATACCTTTTGATGTAGCTTGATGTCTTCAAGCTTTAAGAGCTTAGCCCCAATAGTGTGGAAGCCTCAAATGGAATCACAAATCACCAAAACACCATGGAAGAACTTGAGAGAATATGTATGCACACTAAAATCGGCCCACTCTTATTTTCACACACTTGTGCCAATTTTGTGACCCAAGGACCCCTTTATATATTATGGAGGATTAGGGTTACATCCATGTAAACCCTAATACCCATGACCTTTCATTTACATAGGATCCATGGGTTAAAAGCTCCATGGACCATCCATGAAAGCTTAGCCCAACCTAAATGAACTTGGCCCATTCCATATATATAAGAGTCCATATTTAATTAGTTCTTTTTGATCACTTAATTAATTCTAAATTAATTCTTGATCAATACTAATTAAATAATATGATTCCATATTAATATATTAGAACTTATAATATATTAATATAAATCATAAATATACTATTCTCAAAAGACTATCCATATAAATTGTGCCGGTGAAGTGCAACCCAAATGGACCATGCCGGGTCGGGTCAAGTACATACCAAATATAGTTATGGACTTAGACATTAATCCAACAGTCTCCCACTTGGGTAAGTCTAAAACTATTATTGAGTATGACTTCAAAACCTAACTGGCAATCGTAGCTCTTAAAGCCGCTGTCGAACTCTGACCTTGTCAATGACTTGTCCATTAGATAAGGGATCATATATTCCTCCATTGTAGATATCATATGGACTGAGACATGGATTATAATCATTCTCTCTGTCCATTTGTTGTTTCCCGATTTTCGATTTATGATGACTGACTGATTGAACAAATCAAATCAGTCCTGGCTTAGCCAAGCACTCACATGTGTCATCGCTAAATCATCGAGGGGCCCACAGATATCGCTTTTATCCCGAAGGTAAAAGGAATGGATAAACTTCAACTCATATGGCTTGTTCTACTACTTGTTGAATCATACACAAAGGCACGTTTTATAACATCGAGTTACCAAATGCGTTTTCGTGCAATCAATGTATAACCAACTCATAGTAACAACTCATATCTCTAGGTTTGAAGAATATAAGATATTATCGTCTCATGATCACTCGTGATAAAATCCATGAAGTGATTCAAATGAGCACGGGTTGAATCCAATACTCAGAACTTATGAGCACTCATGAGTGTTGTAGCACCACTTAGTCCACCAACTTGGACCTCTACAAATCAACCCATGACAGTCTTGATTCATATCTACTTCCAACATATGACCGACTGTGGATGGTTTGAATAACTTAATCATTCAGGAAGAGCGACTTAGTTATTCTAGAAGTCAAAACATACAAAGTGAAACACAAGAATAAATGAATCAAATATGGTATCAAACCCTATGAATATAAATAAACACTTTTATTTATCACCATACTGATTACTCATTATTCATTGTTTCGGTTTTATCAACTTTATACTTGAATTAAAAACACTAGTTGTCCCATGCTCCAAGCATGTACACTATGTTTTTCTTAAACAATAGCTTTGTCATACACCAAGTATGCAGTCTATGTTTGTCTATGATCCTTACTTTGTGAAATAAACCAATTGAACATAATTTCAATGATTCTAATTTCACACTCCCAAATCCTTATCGAAAAATGTGAGAATTTCAAATTCCTATCATTTATCGAAATCTGTTTAGATTTTAAACTAATATGCACTGACCCTCCTGTAATGAATATGTACAAAGTCACAAAGACTTGTCAACAGTCATTATAAGGAATTCCAATGGAGATCAACTCCATGGAAACTAAGTCTCATATTCAAAGTACATTGCTTTGGACATGCTTCTTGCATTAAGTTTTCTAATCTTACACAGATAACTTCCACCTATGGAGATAACTCCATATTCTCATTTTGACTATCACTTCTGAATAAGAGATGCCTCTTTTCAGAATATGTCAATATGGTCCTTCCAAAATTAGCACTATACTTCCAACTGTCCCTGAGCAACCAATCTTTGGTAAACCTCAGATTGTCCTCGACAATTGCTTAATCATTTTAGTCATATCCAATTCTAGACCTTTTCCCTTCTTAATGCCTCTGGGCATTTGGAAAAATTTAGAAATGACAAATATTATAGCACATGCAATCGATCCTGTACCCAAAGCAAATGGTACACGATTCATGATGTCTCACATAAAGACATGATTCTAGACCAGTCTTTTGCTACAATATTTTTATTTTCCATGTTTTCAAAATTTGACTATGAAGAGGGATGTCGTAATCATAATCGAATTTTGAGAACGCGATATATAGAATTTCCTTAATTTGAACCAATCCAACATGAAATTCATATATATATTATTGACTAAAGATGATTAAGGTCTCAATCTAAGCCAATCATAATCGAATTTTGAGAACGCAATATATAGAATTTCCTTAAGTTGAACCAATCCAACATGAAATTCATATATATATTCTTGACTAAAGATGATTAAGGTCTCAATCTAAGCCTTTAGAACTGAAATGAAGTATATCCTCTCCCTTAATTATAGCAAAACAACTTTTTCAATCCCTGCAGCCTCACGAATTGAAACTTTTGTTTTCTATAATTAACATTGCTAACTTGCAACACTAACAATAATTATCATGCTCCCACTAACATGATGATTATTAGCATAACACTTATGCTCCCACTAGCTTTGACATGTACTCAGACCTTTTGCCATCTGCTTCAAATCTACTTGGTGGAAGTGTTTCCTCACCATCATTTTCATGAATCGGAGAGAAACCTTATGACCCTTAGATTTTATGGTGTATGTGTTCTTATCCATGTGAATCGTCAAAACCATAGTCACAAGACAAGGATAATGACAAATCCAAACTCATATGGACTGAACTTATGCAATCTTAACTTCTTGCCACCTGGCAATACAGGGCCTGCCATTGCTTCCAAGTTGTTATGCAACCAATTGAGAACTTTCAGAACTCCTATGCAAAGCCAACTTAAACTGGAATGGGCACAGAATATGTCAACACGATAGGTTATAAACCTCAAGTCGTGTGCTAGTGAAGAACCTCAGGTTTTATTCTTGATTAGTTCTTGAAATTCTTTTTAGGATCTTTAAGACTCCCACTATCCTCTTGACATATAAGACTATCTTGCCAAATATTCAAGAGATAGTGCGGATTCTTTATCAAGACAAACACTTCACACAATTGGCCTTAGTTGGTCTTTGTTTTATCCAAAACATCACAACTTACCAATTTCAAATGTACAAGAGTAGGACACTTTTACTCTTACATTCGACAAGTGTTTTAAACCTTTCTTTAAGATATGTCACTCAAGTTACAATCTTGGAGTATGACTCTAAGAATTGTTTTGGAACGAAGTATGACTCATCTTCCTGATCTAACCATTTCAACAATTCATGACTCCTCTTCTTAGTCATAAGAATGCACTAAGATGACCTTTAGAGGACTAATTGTGATATGATTTCTAAATCATTAAGATGATCACAAACATGATACTAAAGTACTCTCCCATCTTTTCAGATTTGAGAAACTTTTATCTTTCTGCCTAATTTGATTCTTCCCATTCGTTCTGCCATACATTGAGACTTTTCCAATGTTTCAGAATTATACTTAAACTTGTAAGTATAACCATATTTACTAAACTTTAGTAAATCAAATAGTCTTAACGAGCTTTGTGGTGGACATGACCAGTGCACAAGAATGTGTACTCGATCCCTTTAGTCCTTCACTTGACTCACACATCCATGTGAACAAGTAATTAGTCTTGATTTTCCAATGCTTGAAAGTTCTCATTCATCATACAATTCAACTTTCATGATTCCAAGTTTCGGTCCAATTGAAACTTGGGTGATGAGGAACTTTCCTGATTTGGTAAATTTAGACACTACCACAAATGAAAGAATCAAATCCATTTTCCAATATTGTTGTCAGTGGAATCATATAAGCAACAATTTTCCACAAATGTCATTGTAAGGATACTTCAAATAAATAAAATTAAACAATTTCCTTTTATTTTAAAACTTTGCGGAAAAACTTATCCTTACAATCCACATGGAAAATTGTTGTTATCATTGTTGATTCAGCAGCACCAAGCAAATAGATATGATCATTAAGGTTCATGTCATAGTCTGTTTCATAGTAGTCCCAAAGGAACTCACTATGTGACTTAGAAAGTGATTGAACATCCAACTTTCTCAAGACTTTGACACCCAACTCTCCCGGCTTGTCAATATGTGACTTCATCTCTAAGATGTGATCACACATAGACATTGCTTGCCATTAGGGCTTGAGTGACCTTGAACTTGTGGGTTAGGGAGAATAATTTGAGGAGGTGGAGGAAGAGAAGTATGACTTCCATGAGCCAAACTCGGGAAGTCATATTCATTAGGAAAGCTTGGTTTGGGAAGATCATTGTTGTCTAAACCAGACATCAACAATTGGAGAAATTCACGTAAAGTTGATTTAAGTCCTTAATATAACACCCAATATGATATATTAAGGCTAGGACCCAACAAACTATTTTATTACTTGGAAGGGGGATGTCGTAATCCAATCTATAAAATATTTGAAGGTAGGTGAATGACGATTCACCAATTTCCACCAAGATAAACGAAATGTATTATTAGGTTTTAATTGGTTTTGAAACTACTAGATTCTTTTGAGATTCATTGAACTTTTCAATGGCATGTTTCAATCTCGAGTGTGCCCTTCAGGTTTTGTGACTGGGATCCCGAGGATCACAAAACAAGGTGTGAAGTAACCATGCAAATATACTTGGTACCCTTAATATTTACCCCTCAATCGATGTGCCGGTTAACCACACACGCTCCAACGATACTATGATAAACATTAAGTTACCCTTTGCCTACCTTGTTAAGCCCAGGTTAGTGTGCCGGTTAACCACACACGCTCCACTAACAGCTTAAACAAAGTGCAAAGTGTAATTTCATGGATTAGCACATTATTCACATTTTCCTAAGTAACTAAGATTGGGAATTTATAAGTGTTTAGTTACTTAGTATTTATCATTATACTTATAATGAAGGGAGAATTATAGTCCTTGTCCTACCTGTTCGGCTAACGACCCTCCACCGGTCAAGGAAGCGGTGGGTGAGAGTGGACACCCATTAAACTGCCATTTTATAGGCAGTAACCTTATACCCCCCTTATAGACCGGCTTCGTGAATGAGGCCTACTAATGGTAAGACGACTTGCTCTTATACATATAATATATTAAACTTTTAACATTATAATAGTATAAGGGTGTATTTTAGACATTTAAAATACTTGGTGGTTTAATCTATTAATTAAGCTATACTCTTAATTTAATTAAATTTAAACCATGTCATTATGGAATTATTAATTCTCTTTTAATTAAACACTTTAATTATCTATTAATAAAGTCCATAAGAGTTAATTGAATTATTCAATAAAAACATCATAATTCCAATTATTACATTCAAAATTAAAACCATTTAATTAATTGTTTAAGTTACGAACCCAAGAGTTTTAGAATTCAATTCCTTTTTTTTATCATAAAAAACTTTTTCCAAATTCCAAAACTTGAGGGCAAGTTTTGTAACTCTTGAAAACTTTTGGATTCCATAACTTATGGAGTTAAATACTTGTTTTATGATGAAACTTTTCATGTTCCATAACTTAAGAACAAGTTATGAAATTCTTTAAAACATTAAGACCAAGTTTTGTAACTCCATAAAAAACTTTGAATCAATTTTTTAAAAAAACCTTTTCATATCCATAACTTATGGAGGTTTCAAAAAACTCTTTAGATCAAACTTTTAAAACTAATAAAATAATCATCTCATTTTATCTTTTACTACATTTGACCTAATTCAACTCATATAGCAAATGATTCAAATTTTACAAATAATTAGTTTTTCACAAAAACAAGTAATTATCTTAAAATTTGACAAACGTCATGTTTTTTTTTCCTTTTTTTTCCAACTTGAAAATAAAACATTTGCATCAATATAACAGAAAACAACCCATGGCTCTGATACCACTGTTGGGTTTTGAGCATTCTAACACTCCTATGGTGTACATGCAACCCTATAAACCTTGGATCTATGTTTTCTCTATTATACATGCAAATATTAACTATTCCAAGGTTTCATCCTAACTAGCATATTATGAAGCACCTATACTACAAAGTTCTAGTTAGATGACATACCTTTTGATGTAGCTTGATGTCTTCAAGCTTTAAGAGCTTAGCCCCAATAGTGTGGAAGCCTCAAATGGAATCACAAATCACCAAAACACCTTGGAAGAACTTGAGAGAATATGTATGCACACTAAAATCGGCCCACTCTTATTTTCACACACTTGTGCCAATTTTGTGAGCCAAGGACCCCTTTATATATTATGGAGGATTAGGGTTACATCCATGTAAACCCTAATACCCATGACCTTTCATTTACATAGGATCCATGGGTTAAAAGCTCCATGGACCATCCATGAAAGCTTAGCCCAACCTAAATGAACTTGGCCCATTCCATATATATAAGAGTCCATATTTAATTAGTTCTTTTTGATCACTTAATTAATTCTAAATTAATTCTTGATCAATAGTAATTAAATAATATGATTCCATATTAATATATTAGAATTTATAATATATTAATATAAATCATAAATATACTATTCTCAAAAGACTATCCATATAAATTGTGCCGGTGAAGTGAAACCCAAATGGACCATGCCGGGTCGGGTCAAGTACATACCAAATATAGTTATGGACTTAGACATTAATCCAACACGTAACAGTCATGCAGAAAAATCAAGAGAGAGATATTAAAAGAAAACACAACCATTGCATTCAAAATGGGTTACGCACCAACCCAACCAAAAGATTAATTGTTTTATGTTATTGATGAAAACAAAAACTACCTAAACTAACTTCTTGCAGGCCTAGACCTTAGCCTGGTCATCATCAGCCTCATCCTTCTTCTCCCCTCCTTCGGTCAGCCGCAGTATAGGATCCTAATTGGCGGTAGCAAGCTTGCCAGTCAATTTGGCCAGTGCCTCGCGCCAACCATCCACATCCCAGGAACGTGCATTCTCCAGATCCTTCGCAAGATGGATCTTGGCCTCCCAAACAGCCACCGTAGAACTGACCTTCGCATCAGAGATCACTTCCTCCATCTCGAGCAAGTACTCCTCCTCCTTTCCAGCCTTCTCCTTGCTGAGCAGCTCCACTCTCCTTAATAGATCCTTGTTGGTGGCTTTCCACAACCTCTCTTGTCCCTGAAGGGCTTGTTCAACCCTCTCCACTTAGACCCTCAGATCAGCGGAAACATGATCAGAGACCTAAAACAAAGACATAGTCGGTCTGCAAAAGGTAGAATAAAAGATAGAACGAGAATAAAACCAACTCTTATAGCTTGGGAGAAAGAGACAAATTTTTGGAGCGCTTCCTCAGCCGCAAGGCTCTCCAAAGATAGACCTGCAGACTCAATAATTTTCCTTTTCTGGGATCCCGGGGTCTTCACTGTCAAGTCAATGGTCGATCTTTTAGGAGGAAGATAAGATGAGCTCTTCTCCTTTTTCACTCTCAGCTAATCCTTCGACATGGCTGTGTCACGATCAGCGAGTGTGAAGCGAGCACTAGAGCGAGTGACTTTGGATCCTATATGAATATATAATAGAAGACCATTAAAAACCTTCATCACAAGCGAAAGGAATCAAGGGTCCTTAACTATAGACATTCGGTCAGTGACATATGAGCGTTCTTGCAGAGTGGCTTGATCAAATCGAAAGGATCTCTCAGCTTCAGACAGGGCCAAGAACTTCTCGATCTTCTCTCGAGATTCCTCAGCAACAGGGATGAGCTCTTCGAATTTGAAAGCTGAGAAAAAGCAAACAAACTAAGAAGATGTGAATTCCAAGATCCTTATATTAATATAAAATAATCCTACCCTTCTTGACCTAAGCATCCGGCAGGAGATCCCTACTAGGAACAGAGTCACATCTCACAAACAGGTATTTTTCTTTCCAAGCTCCATCATTATGTTTGGTCTTCAGGACTAGAGGAGATTTGTGGGTTTTCACTTTGACGAGAAAATGAGAATTCCCAAAGGTTGTGAGATCACATATGCAGGTTAGTTTAGGAAGATCTATATCAAGGCCTTTTGACTGATTTATTTGGTCAATCCAATATAGGATCCTCCAAACAATCGGCATGTGCTGGATATATTAGACCCTAGTCACCCTGAAGAATCCAAATACAATCCTTGGGAAAGGGTATTTGTGACAACCGTCAAAATTTGAGTCGATTCTAGATTTGACTAGACTTAGTTGTGTGTATAGGCACAACACATTCTAGTAACTAGAAGCTAAGTTATAACCTACTAGAAACTTGGAAACAATTACAATCAATGGATAGTATACTTAGATTTCACATTGATATGTGAATTCTGCAACTACTTAACTGTAGTGAATGTCCATATTCGGGTCACTCTTTGACTCGAACACCTTTTCATGAATCATATACACACATCATGCATTTGACCTATTAGTAGAAATTAGGTCCGAGTCTCGTAGGAACTTAAGTCAAAGTTGAAAACTAGGGCTAGTATACTTGATTCCTCAATTTCACTTGAATCTCGAAACCACTACATAGAATGCCAATAAACCGATAAAATAAATTACAAACATTATTTATAACCACAAAAGAGTTATAATACCATAAGATAATTTGAAGTCTCAAAGATTCTATTTATTTTGATGTCCAAAGATTTACAAACTCTCAAAAACCTTAAATGCCCTAAAAACCTAAATTTATGAAATTTAACCTTAAAAATTCTATAAAAATAGTTATGAAACTTATAATATTATCTTATAATAGTTAAAATTATGAAAATGCATTCATGGAAAATAAAATTTAACTCATTAACATTTACCCTTAAATTATAAAACAAAAATCAAGGTTTTATGAATAAAAACTTGATTTTAGTGCACATTTTATATAAAAATTGAGATATTTTATAAAAGAATTTAAATTTTAAAAAATAAAATGAATGAGAAAGGGGTATTACACTTCAAAATTCGTCCCCCCCTCTTTCCTAGGCAGCCTCTTCCCAAAAATTTCAATTATTTACTTCTCTCTCTCTCTCTCACTCTTCAATTCCCCTAACACCATTTTCTCTCTTCCTCTCTCTATAACCATGAAATTTTTCCAGAAAATGAAGCCAAAAACACTCCTTAATCTACTCCATTCTTTCATTTTACTTCACTTTTCCTTCAAGGTTTGCTATTTTTCTTGCACTTTCTCCTTCTTCTACTTCATTCTATTGTAAAATCATGAACACTTGTTCACACTCATGGTTTTGATGATGATGGTGCTAGGATTTCACCCAAAAACAACATGCATGTTGTAAATGGTGAAATCCAAGGACCAAAACCTAAGTCAAAATCAACATAATGCACATTTCTACAAGTTTTGGGGGAAAATCACCACATGCACCCTAAGTTTTCTTTCAAAAACGATTTTTGACCATTTCAAACTCATGAATGGTCTTCAAAACAACATGCATGTGAAGATCCTCAAGCTTAGATGCTAGATGATCAAAGTTAATTGTTAAAAGCTTTCAAATAGGTTTATAAAGGATTTATTCCCAAATAAATATCTAAAACTTATTTTCTGATGAAATCCAATTTTTCCTAGAATTCCACCAACAAAGCAAGATGATCTGTAAATTTTGAGAAATTAATTCATTTTTCTCGAACTATTATAATTATTGCAATAAAATAGGGAAATAAATCATATAAAAGACTTTCTAAGGTCTATAAATCCTAGGTAAATTTGTAGACGACTCCTAAAGTAAGTGATGGCAATTCAGTGAGTTTCATCGATTTTGGTTACAATTTGGTATAGTTTTGAGTTTTCTTTATGTTTAATTCAAATAAATCATAAAACCAATTTAGGGAATGTGAAAAGGCTAGCGAAGATTTTACGCAGATCCTACCTCATATGGAATACTCAGAAAAATATTTGCAGAATTTTTCATAATGCACACCTATTTTTCCCCGATTTTTGCATATATATAATGGACTAATAAAGGTAAAAATAGTTCTCCTCATCCAAAATTCATGAATATTCACCAGAAGACCTTATAATCTATCATAACTTTAAATAAAAATTTGGATGATTTTTCTATTCAGTATGATATTTTTCTTCTATTTTCTAAGATTAAATACACTTAAATCCACAAAATCGGATTACAGTATATAAAAATCATCATTGGTATTTTTCCTGGATTATGTACACCGTAAAGGAAGTTTACAAAAATTTTGGTAATTTACTTTAACTGTTTGATAATTATTCACCAATTAATGATTATTCAAGAGAATAAAACAAAGAAAAATAGCAAAACTAATTGAAAAATATCGTTTATATATTTAACAGCTTTTATATGTATAGTAACAGTGTTACAAAAAGTTTGGGCAATTTTGGAAATTGTATTCTAATTATTTCCATTTTTGTTAGAATAAATGCACAAAAATCATAAAATCGGGATAAACTGTTTATAAACCCATTTTTATATTTTTCTCAGCTTAAGTGTGTTTAGTGGCAGTATTATAAGAAGTTTGGAAATTTTTATCGTCTGGATACTATTTTTGACGAATTTATATTTTTATGAAGGCTTAAAAGTTTGAAAATTAGTTAGTCACATCAAAAATTCAAGGGAAATTTTATGAAAGACCTCTACTGTAATAGGAACGAAAATGTAAAATTTCATGAATTTTGGAAACTGTTTGATAATATTTTTGGATTTTAGGAATTTAAAACACCTTTAAATGTATTGAAATACCCTCAATTAATATTACAAAAATCTGGAAAAATAATATCCAAAAATATCTTAATCACATGAGTTATAAAATTTCATCATTCCAGAAAAATGTTTGTAACTTAATAATATTAAATTTTGACGCAATATTGGCATAATTCTATTGTAGTAGTAGGCATACTAGTGTTAGATTTCGATTAGAGACTCACTAGCATATACCATTATTGTAGGATTCGGTAATGGTACAAGTGGAACTTAGATCAAGGCATTATTTGCATCATCTCAATGCATTGTGAGTATTCACGACTTCTCCTATTTTCGTTTTTATGTTTTGGGGTGGAAAAGCATGTCCGAAAAACTATTTATTGTTCGTTGTATTTAAACTAATTTGTATCAAACATGATTGCTATATTTTGTTATGTATGTCTATGCAACTCGAAACATGAGGCCTTATCGTCATAAGTCCCTTCTCTTACACTTTAATCCAACCATTAACTCTTTGAGCCAATGGTCATTATGGATAACGTTATTAGGAATTGACAACTCCTCACTCGCCCGATTGTTGGAGTGCATGATACCATATAATCTATGCAACGATAAGCATAGATCTTGATAGGGCATCAGTCATAGGCTTGGTGGTGAACTCATTGTTTGCTTATATACATACAAACTGGTTATTTATTATGGCAATAAACTTGTTTATTAATTATAACAATGAACTTTATTTCTCATTATAGCAATGAACTTTGTTTCTCATTACAACAACAAACTTTTATTATTGGAAACTTATATACTTGTTTTAGCAATGAAATTGTTTGCTACTTGTAGCAACGAACTTGATTGCTCATTTTAGCAATGAAACTTATTTACTCGTTTGAGTAACGAACTTTATTTCCCATGAGAATATGAACGTTGCATCTCATTTGGGCAACATACTTTATCTCTCATGATGAAACCGAACTTTGTTTATACAAAGTTATTTACTCATTTTAACAATATACTTTTATTTATGGCAACTTTTATCAAAACTTTGATTTCGATTCATGAAACCAATATTATTTTTTTTATCTGTGAGTACTCACCAACTATTTTTATAGTTGACGCTCGTTTTACATGCTTTTTCAGGAATCATCGAGTAAGTGGCACTTAGGGACACATCACCTTTAGGAGCATTCACATGTGTTGTATTACAATTTACATTGTAATTTCTTTTAAAAGTTGTTCAAACCCATTGTAAATTTGTAATGATTTTTAATACTATGGTTGGTGTTGTCTATTAACTTTTGCTATGAAACCCTTTCTACTGCCACGCCTCGTGTTTCCGCTTTAGCGGGGTGTGACAGTATTTCAAATCCACGGAGAAGGGGTATTCGGGGAAGCACACCGAGGTAGGAGAAACAAAGTCAGCTTGGATGAGAGGGTCGAAGGGCCTAAAAACAGCTTTAGGAGTAAAGGCTCCATTGAGTCTCAAAGACTCAATATCATCGTCCCCTAAGGAACACGTCTCCTCGTAGGAGAGAATCCCTTGGTCGATGAAGTCGTCTTCAAGGAGAGCGAAGATGCTTTTGCGAGAAACGGCCATTTTTCTAACAATGATAGAAGAAGTAAAAACGAAGAAGAAAAAGAGATAATTACCTTCTAATAAATCTTCAGTAATCGAAAGATAGCAAGGGAGAATAAATAAAATCATGAGACAAACCATCTCTATTTATACTGAACCCACGGCTGATTTGACCGCTTGATAACGTCTAGTAATCCATCCGTTAGAATTTGAATTATTCTAGCCGTTAAGGATTAAAATTTAAAAATTACTATTATCTTTTTTCATTTATTTACTTTAAGGTATTCCTTCAAAGTTATTGAAACTAACTCACTTATTTTCAGGAATAAATTGGGGGGCAATTGTTAGGGCCAGGATCCTCAAAGCATTAAGGATCCTCAAACCTCATCACCTATTCAGGATCCTCAAACCTCATCAAATATTCAGGTTCCTCAACTATCTCAGGATCTGGACTATTGTCGTTATTATTATTTACTAACATTTATAACGGTTATATTTCATTCTTAATTAACACATGTGTAGAAATAGTCAAGAGAAGACTTATTCTCAATAGAGAGTCGTCTCAACTATGCTAAAGACTCGGAATACCAAGTCCAACAATGTTCACAAAGCTGGTCATAGAGGATCCCGAGAATATCGGACATCTTGTTAGCTAGTTTAGACAATATATTGACACATGTATCTTGCACACAACACACACTGCTTACTCTTAGCTTACTCTACGAACTTTTTCACTGGTTCTTACTAAAGTACTCTTTGTAATCATCATTTTATATTTATAAAATCATCAAGGAAGGTGATCATTATCACCTCCTAAGGTTTTGTGCCAGAGATCCTAGCAAGTATCAAGGGCTTTCCTTGTAAACAATCGTGTCATTCTCTTTACCTTTTTCTATTGCACAATTCGAACATCACAACCTCTCATTAAATTTGGTTGATTTATACTTGTGTAATTTTTGACCAAAACAATCACATAAGGTGATTCTTTTAGTCTTGCATTATTCCAGTGTTTGAACTAGTTTAGAACAAAAATATTATTGTATTTATTAGAAAATTTCTCAACCTATTATATCATCAGATATATATATCTAAATTATCCAAGACTTCCTGGAAGTCAGGAATAACAATTCCTAGTTTGATGTTTAGAAGCATCTTTAGCATGACAGTGATGCCTTTACTTTGTATCATGTTCAGGTCAATTGCTCAAAGAAAGTTGTTTAGGATTAGTACATTTAAGTGTATACAATTTCATATCTTTCACCAAATTGTCTCTCAAGACATGAACCCATTCATCGGAGTTGTATCTATTGAATGATATTGTTTCATTAACTCATTAAATAAAATGACAATTCATGGCTATGAGAATGGATTAGTTTGTCTACAAAATTTTAACAAAATTCATTTAGTATTTTCAATATTTAAACTCTTTAGTAATTAGTACTCTTTTAGTTTCCAAAAACACTAATTATCAATGTCTATGATCCAAGTAGCAAAACAAATAAATGGTTAGGTGTCCTTTATCCCATCCACTTGAATCCAATCCGATAGATATCGATTATCATCTATATCTTACTATACAATTCCTAGATTTATGAGATCTCTAATAACAATTTTAATTAGACATGTTTAATCCCTTTATGCCTCAGATTTCTTTTTCTTAGGTGACGTTTATCACAAAAGATTTTCGATCAAATCATCCAATTTGAAAAAGTTGTGTAATCGGCCTATAACTTGGTTATAGAAAGCGCGAATACACCCCGTCCATCTAAAGATAATACTAAGTGGCTAAGTATCCTTTATCCCACTAGTACATACAAGAGATGTGCGAGTTCTCTTCAAAATTGATTGCATAGATTTCAAGTTTTTAAGGGGTCTTTTATATGTTTTATAATTCTAGTTTTAAAACCTATGATATCATGGTTATTACATGCATATAATAAACCATGGTACCAATTTTCAAAAGAAAATCATTTTTAAAGGTTCTATATGAAAAGCTACATTTTATATAATTTGACGCGATTCAATTTAAATAACCGATATTAAGTTTGAGTGCATTTGAACCTTTCATATCTTTAATAAAACATCCTTTTATTACTTATATATTTGGAGTTTGTATAAGTTACAAAAATCACCATTTTAAAACTTATAATTGAATATTTCAAAATTTTATGTTTTGAACGTTTTTATAAAACCAGATTTTATTTTAAAACAATAACTTGTCACATATTATGTTCACAATATAAATTTTGAAAACCAAACTCCATGTGATATTTATTTTGTCCAAAAATATTTTAGTATAAGAAAAAACTAATTGATCAACCACACATAATAATTACATAAAAATAAACAACACAAACATGCATAAAAAATATATGTGAATAAACATAACCAACTAATGAATTTTTTATGAAGCAACACAAAATATGCTAAGTCCATTCCTAAATGGACATTTAATGGGACCAAAAAATATTCTTATAATGTTCTTGTAGAAGCTCCCACTTGAAATAACACTTATTGCTTGCAAAAGATTGAAAAGGGTTCTTAAAGGCAATAATTTACCAACATGAAACACTTTTCAGAAAAGGTTTGAGAAAAGGTTGCATGAGGTCCAAGAGCTCCAAGGGAAGCTGCTAACAACAATACCTTTTGCAACAGTTTGCAGAAAGGTTGCTTTTGCCCCTGCACACTTCATAACCTCGAAAATTGCCTTTTGTCTTAAAAAAATGGCTCCAACATCGTTTCTTGTTACATTCTTGTACAAATAAATTATTTTTAAAAACAAATATTTTACTTACAAAAATAAACCAAGAAAACTAATCTATTTAGTTTATTACATACCATATAGATAAATAAATTATTACAACCACTTATATAATAAACAAAACAAGCAAAACAACTCAAAGGTCCTTGGATAGTTTATGCACATCATACATATCAACATATACATAAAACAACCTTTGTTTTTATAAGACAACTTTAAATTACAAAAGATGCATGAACTTTTGTCACATAAAAATACAATTATAAAGTTGTCATATAAAAGATATATGAACTAATTTTCTTACAAAAATAAGTTATCCTCTTTTTACAAAAACTAAGATTTCCAAAAAATCATAAAATCTAACCAAATATGCAAGGCGGATCTGATACCAATTGGTGGGTTTTTATTTGAATTTCAAAAAACATAAGATTTAGCAACGGGAGAATTAGAAATTTCAAATAACATAAAACACATTTATACCCACCAAGAATATTCTTGCAAAGTTTAGAAAGAAAAACAAGCAGCAAAGAAGAAGATTGTTGAGAGAAAAACTTCTGAGAAACACACCTGAACAAACGTTAGAACAAGTTATAATGAGGAATAAGTTTAACTCAAAGGATCATAAAGCTCAACAATAATAAGAAGTTAGAGTTAGAAAGTTAGATAATTAAATGCGGAAATGTAAAGACAAAATGTAAGGAAATATAAATGACAACAAGTATTATATCAAGTAAACACTAAGCTGATTCTTAAAAAGGATTGCATTCAAACCAAGTTAGTAAATGTGATCAGCTTAAAGTGATTAAGTCAAGATTGACTTGCTCCGAAAAAGAGATTATGATCTTACGTTTAGAGTTTAAGTTCTGTAAGATCTTTAGAATAAGAGAGTAATGAGAGAAGATGTAAGATACAAGGTGAAAGAGAGATGTAAGATGTGTATTCAATCAGAACATGAGAGCTCTATATATAGAGTCTCGAGGATTACAAGAAAATAAGCAAAGTCTAAATATGTCTTAAGTGGCCATGCAAGGCACACTAGATAAAGCAATGTAAAGTGAAAAGATAACAGATAAAACTAAATCTATGTTTGATGAAGACAACTGCGGATGCGTTCGGTGATTGCGGTTGAGAAGCTGAATGCGGATCAGGAGATGGCTTCGGATTGGCTAAGTTTAAGAGGGTCACTTTCTTGCTTCAACAATTTCCCCCTAAGTGACCTCTTCAACTTTTCTTTCATCTATAGAGTTTAAGGAATTTAAAGAGAAGCCACCAGAACTTCCTGACTTCTCTGAGCCAAACAGTTCTCCTAGAGATTTCAAACTTCACTTCAGCAGTAGTGTGTTTTGATTTCTAGACTACGGTTTGAGTGATCTCCAGCTGCTTCCGGGTCAGGCGATGCATAGCAGTCATTGGAATGAAATATTTTGTTTCATTATCTTTACGCTTGAAAATGACTCCATGATCTGGGAAGTTACTTGCTCCAAGGGATCATTCTTGATAACCTTCAGTAAGCACCGGAGCTGGATCAACAGGAGGAAGGTTGAACTTCTGAGCAAGAGCTGGGTGGATATCTGCATCGATTTTAGCAAAATCACATAATGTTTCATCTTCGGATACTTCTCAGACTTAATCTGAAACACCCTAGCAATCAGGAAGACTTCCTCCGGATTCATGCAAGGAAAGTCTGCTTGGGTTCGGATATTGTCTTGATTTCTTCTTGTGAGAGTATATTGAATGAAGTCTGATTTCATAAAATTTTTGTGCTTGTAGTTCTTGACTGCGGTAGGTTTGTCGTTTGACCAGATGCTTTTGATTTTAGATCCATGCTTGGCATGAAATCTGTTAAGTCTTTCAAATTCAAGGGGCAACCTCTGATCATCAGGGAGGCTGCGGTCAAATGGTTTAAAGACGATGAAGAACTTTGCATCGAGGGAGATAGGAATGTCCCAATAGCCGTCAGAGGGAGGTTCCGTAAAAGTGAGAAAAGGTTTGTAGTCTTCATCTAGTAATCTTCTGGTAGGATTGATCCAAGAGTTGATGAGGGTCTCATCCATAGTGACATCAAAACCGTGTTCCCTCCAAATCAACTCTGCGAACTTTGCTGATTTCCAGTCAGCTTTTCTTTGCTTGGTTACGAGGGAGTCGTTGTAGTTTTTGGATGACATGGTTGGAGCTATGTTTTTAAGTGCGGGGGAGTCTCTGGTCGCGGGGAAGATTGATGTTGAACTTCCTGAACTTGTTGTTGCGGCGGAGACTGATGGGGAGAAAGAACTGGACTTTTATGAGGAGAAGGCACAAGAGTCTTCTTGTGAGGTGATGATTACGGTGAAGGTTGCGGAGTTAGAACTTTCTGTTGGATGATGAGTTGTTGAATTATTGGTTGCTTGTGACTTGGGGCGACTCGGATGGGAGAGTGCAAATGTTGATGCGGATGAGAGTGTTGATCAGATATGCGATCCGAGTCACGGTCTTCACTTCCCCCTTTTGAGGAAGGAACTTCTTGTTGCTCCTGAAACCATTGTTTAAGACCATCGATTTTCGAAAAGACGTCGTTAAACTGTGACTTGAGAACGTCACTTAGTTGTTGATTGTTGGGGATTGCGGTGTTGAAGAGAAGGTTGTGGATCTCCTTGGTGAGTTTCAGAATTTCCTGGCTATGAAAGTTGGGGGATAAGGAACGCCTTAAGCTGTAAATTGTAGATTGCAGGACCGCAATTGTGGACTCGTAAGCATTGTGATTTTCCTCAACAAGCTTCTTGGAATGAACAAATTGACTCGCAATTGTTGATTGAAGTTCAGCTTTGATTGCGGATACTTCATTGAAGAGACATTCAGCCATGAACTATTGATGATCAGCTTTTCTGTTAGTATCCAGGGCTCGGATACCCATTTCCACCTTGAGAGAAATTCTCTCAGCCGCCCGTCTTTCCCGTGCTTCTAAACATTCTACTCTTCCCACTAGTGATTGCGGTCAGGGCAGATCGTCAGACTGCGGTTGGCTGGACATCACTACAGCCAAAATCTGATCAACTTTGTCTTGGAGGCTGAGGAATTCTTTTCTTGTTACAACCAGTTTCTTCTTCTTCTTTTTATCCTTGGGCTTGGAAGTTGAATGTTGGGATCCACTTGATTGTTCTTCTTCGTTGAAAATCATCATCAAATCATCTGATTTCTCCAGTTGGTTTACTTCATTTACATTGAAGTCATCAAAACCAAAAAGTTGGTCCAGAGAACTGATTTCGATTGCGGTTCCATCATCATTGGATTCAAGGACATCAGCAGTTGTAGGGGGCTTGGACGGACCTGCACCACCAGGAATATTTTGAGCATTGCGGATGGTTTCAGTCATATCAGTCATCTAGTCTTGAATCTTCAGTATGGTAGAAACTGTGTTGGCATTGTTTATTGCATCTGCCCAGTACTTGGCAACAATTTGAATTTCCTTTTCCTTCTGTTGTAGTTGCTTTGTCTGTTGATCCTTACATGCCTGAATAGCGCTGCGAAAAGCCTCATATTTTCTGATACCGGACTCGGTAGTGGGACGTTCCTGAGTCCAAGTATCGTCAGAATTGTAACCGTCAAGTCCTTGATTTCACATCGGGGTGTCCCCCGGGTTCGTGGATCCTTGCACATTGGTGCTCACCACGCCTAAACCACCTGATTGTAAGGTAAGTAGAGTAGGATTTCCTAAGCTTCCTTGGTCTCCTCGACCCGTAGTCAAGTGTGGCCTCGGCGTAGTTCTGGCTAGAGCTGAAGAATTGCCCTGCTGTTGGGAAGGTGTATCAAGTGTTTGTGTGACGGCAAGAAGAATGGAGCGCAACTCCTGTTCTTCAAAGAAATGGAGGTGGGAAGCCCTGGAGACCTTAGGGCGTTTAGAACCAACTAGATCCTCTTGGGATTCAATTGGGGTTGAGTCTCCATTATCTGATGAAACAGACATACTTACTGTATCTAAGTAGCTGGAGAGGGTTGAAGCGAATAGGTCTGCGGGAACCCCAAGGACTACCGGGGTCTTTTGAGAGACAACGGTATTGGTCCGGTTCGGTTGGGTCTTCTCTTGGATTCTCCTTAGGAATATATTGAAGAAAGTCATCTCATAGAATCTGTCTGAAGTTAGCAGCATTCCCAGTAAAGATGCTCAACACCAGTTCTAACAGCTTCAAACCCATATTGTCTGTGCCTCCGGTTCTGCCAGAGAGACTCCGGATGATAAAGTGACAGACAAATTGCCAAATCGTAGGCAATTGATTCTTCTTAAATTCTCCAATCCCCTTGATTTTTTTCTGGTAAACCATCTGGTACAGGGTTGATGTGATGTCGTTCATGCTTGGGGAATAGACTCTTGTAGTGGGAGGAACCCTAAGGTTGATGGCATTCAGGAACTTTTCCTTGATCAAGATGACCAAAGAATCATTGATTAGGTTTAGATGAACCACTTGCAAGTTGTCGATTGGGTGGAATGCAGAGAATGCACATTTGAAGAGGGTTGATAGAGGAACAACATCAGTGAATGAATCGAAGGCTCCAAATAGAGGGTGGGTTGACAAGAACTTGATCATCAGACGGATTGAGTCGTTGTAGGACTGATGATCTTCGAACACAACCCTAAATTTGCTTGAGGTAATTATTGGAGACTGGTTCTTCATCGTGGAGTCATAACCAGTTGGTTGTATTGATGCTGAAGCCTTGGATTGCTTCTTTGAGATCCCAGATTTTACCATTTTTGTTTTGAAAAAGTTAGGAACTTGCAGAAAACTGTAAGCAAGAAGGTGAAGAAGAGAAAGATCGCCTTGAGAGTTCAGAAAGCGTAAAGGTTTCTTGGGAGGAAAAAGGGTTTTTATAGTTCCGGATTCCAAATAGTAATGTTATTTAATTTATTAACAGCTGTTAATGGTAAAAACCCATGGGTTTAAGCCATTATCAGCCATTCATAAAGTAAAAGAAAAGATTTATTTTTTGTTTTTTTAAAGCATTTATTGAATGTCAGCCCACGATCAAGGATCGTGTGGAGGGGGTTGAAAATCCGTTGGATAAAGAAGAAGTTGAAACGGATTAGATGTCTTGGGTAGGGAGATGTGACAGAAAAAGGTAAAAGATTTCTTAAAAGATCTCTTTTATGGGAAAAACAATTTATTTGTCACATAACCTAAAATAGGTCTGACACCAAAAGATTATTTGAAAAGGAACTGAAATGTTGTATGCTACAAAACGAACGTTTGAATTTAATATGGAAGAATTTTATTTAATGAGAAACATTAAATAGCACACAATGTTTCGGGAAATTTATGAAGTAGTTGTTGAGAATCATTAAGTGTGACTACGGATTGATTCATCAATGCGGATTGATTCTTCACTGTGGTGGATGGACATGCGATTGTGGTAGTACAAACTGAGGAACACTTGACAAAATATCAGAAATAACAAGCAATAAGGACCCAAGAAATATAGATATGATATATGGTTGCGGTACACAGAGTATACTGAAACCATGTATGATAGATATATTTAACTAGGACCGCAGTGGAGACCAGAAGTGGTCTGCGGTACCTATCAATTCAAAAAGAATTGAGGATCCGGATTCATCATCCCTAACATTTCTAGAAAATTGTTAAGTTTTGTTGCGTCAAGTGCCCTTGTAAACACATCAGCAATCTCTTCATGAGTGTTAACAAAAATCAGTTCGATGTTACCTTTGAGAATGTGGTCTTTGATGAAGTGATACCGAAGTTCAATGTGCTTCGTCTTCGAATGGTGAATAGGATTATCAGAAATCGCTATAGCACTCTCTAAATCGCAATAAATCGGTATCCGCAACATTCTGTATCCGTAGTCCATCAGTTGGGTTTTCATCCATAGGACTTGAGAACAGCAGCTCGCTGCGGCCACGTACTCGGCTTCTGCGGTAGACAAAGAAACACAATTTTGTTTCCGTGAAGACCAGCTAACCAGTCTTCCACCGAGAAATTGACAGCCACCGGAATGCTTTTTTTATCCAATCTACATCCGACATGATCCACATCAATGAATGGTTGAAGGCTGAAGTCGTTCCCTGCGGGATACCAGAGCCTAGAGCTTTGCTTCCATTCAAGTATCTGAGGATTTGCTTAACTGCGGTCATGTGTGATACTTTCGGATCGACTTGGTATCTTGCGCATAAGCCTGTTGCGAAGACAATGTCTGGTCTGCTTGCGTTGAAGTACATCAAAGAACCAATCATTCCTCTATAAGTTTTGTGGTTTACTGATTCTCCGGAAGGATCAGCATAAATCTTATATCCGAAGGCCATAGGGACCTTGGCAGAGGAACAGTTGTCCATTGCGTATTTCTTCAGCAGTTCAGAGGTGTATTTCTCCTGATGAATGAATATCCCTTGAGAAACTTGTTTTACTTGAAGTCCTAGAAAGAATCTGATCTCTCTATTCATGCTCATTTGGAACTTGTTGGTCATGAGCTTTGCAAATTCATCCACCATCCTCTGATCTGTTGATCCGAAAATGATATCATCCACATAGATTTGTACAAGCATAAGGTGATTACCGTTTGCCTTTCTAAATAATGTGGGATCAATCACTCCTCTTTTGTATCCGTACGTGACAAGAAACTATGAGAGAGTCTCGTACCATGCCCTTGGTGCTTTCTTAAGACCATAAACTGCTTTCTCAAGCTTGTTACAATGATTTGGGAATTGTTGAAATTCGAAGCCCGGAGGTTGTTGGAGATAAACCTCTTCTTTCAGTTCACCACTCAGGAAGGCACTCTTTACATCCATTTGATGTACTTTGATATTTTTGTGTGCAGCATATGCTAAGAAAATGCATATGGCTTCCATCCTGGCTACGGGGGCGTAAGTTTCATCATAATCAACACCTTCAAGTTGAATATACCCCTTAGCAACTAATGTTGCTTTGTTTCTAACAACCGCACCGGATTCATCTAATTTGTTCTTGTATACCCATCTTGTGCCAACAACAGTGTGACCTTTTGGCTTCGGAACAAGTTGCCACACTTTTTTTCTATCAAACTCTGCCAGTTCCTCTAGCATTGCGGCTATCCAGTCGGGTTCCAATAATGCTTCTTTTATGGTTCGAGGCTCGACTGAGGACATAAACGCTCCATAGTGACAATGATCAGTTAAATATTTAGAGGATCGAGTTTGTATACATGCGGATGGGTTTCCGATGATTTGACACGGTGGGTGATCCTTCGTCCAGACATGTTGACGAGGTTACAGATGATCAGTGGCTGCGGTGGAGGGAATGTCTTCAATATCATAACACTCTGCGGTTGGAGATGGAAGTTCCCCCTGGACTTGTAAGCAGCCCGCGGAATTCTCTTAGACTGTGGGAGCTTGATTAGCATTTACTTGAGCAATTGAGTGAGGTTCCCCCTGAATTTCGGATGGGAGTTCCCCCTGAACCTGAGATGGTTCCCCCTGGATTGTTGAAAGAGTGATAATCCTTGAATCGTTTCTTGTTTCAATGTTCTCTATATCTTCATGGTCTGAGTCTGAGGAAACATTTGATGGGAGAGTGACTCTGCGGGTAGGAACCGGAGCTGCTTCCTCAAGCACTGGAACCTCGATGGTTTTCACCTGATCAGGAGTTGAACTTTCCCCCTCAACCGGCAAGGTGGAAGTGTTGAGTGACACGTCATCGGATAGAGTTGGACCAGAGACTTCGGCATGCTGTTGTTGAGCTACCGGAGACACAAGAATTTCAGAGTGTTGAGCAGTCTCTACGAGGTCGAAAAGTTCATCATAGTTTATTTCGACTATGTTTAAGGGACCTGAAGAGGCTGGGATATCACTTTCAAGGATTGCTTTTGTTTCACTTGAAGGAGCAGTGTTACGGACGTAATAGTCATCGAATTTGACATCGAAGCTTTCGACTATTAGTGTAGTGCGTCTGATGAGAACCCTATAGGCCACTTTGTTTGTTGAGTAGCTAGGAAAAATGCCTTCGTTTGACTTCGGTGCAAACTTGTTAAGATGATCCTTGTTGTTGATCACAAAGCATCTACACCCAAAGATGTAAAAGAATCTGACATTTGGTTTGCGGTTGTTAAGTCCCTCATACAGATTTTTGTTTAGACGCTTGCAAATGATGCTTCGGTTTTGGACAAAGCATGTAGTTGCCACTGCTTCAGCCCAGAAGTAGAGAGGAAGGTTTGCAAAGTTGAGCATTGATATGGCTGCTTCCACTAGAGTACGGTTTTTTCGGTCTACTACTCCATTATGTTGCGGTGTGAAGGGAGCTGAGAAGTTGTGACTGATACCTTTTGACACCAAGAAACTATTTAAGAGATGATTCGTGAACTCAGTTCCATTATCACTTCGGATTCGGCGCACTGGTAATTTGATTTGAAGTTCAATCTCTTTGATGAAGTTGATCAGAACTTGTGGTGTTTCCGATTTAAGTCTCAGGAAGAAGACCCAAGTGAAATGAGTGAAGTCATCAACTATAACCAGTATGTATTTCTTGTGATGAAGACTAGCTACGGTAGATGGGCCATAGAGATCAGTATGTAAGAGTTCTAAGGGTTCAGAAATTGATGAATCAATCACCATAGGATGGCTTCCTTTAGACTATTTTCCACACTCGCAGGCTGGGCAGAGAGTATCGTTGTTGTACTTCAGAATGGGTAGACCTCGGACGAGTTCTCCGGTGACAAGGTTATTGATATATCTGAAGTTCAGATGAGCTAGCTTGCGGTGCCATAGCCAGCTGACTTCGGATACTGCTTTGGACAGAAAACACAACTGCAGTTTCCCAATGATCAGAGAGACATCCAAAGGATACATGGTCCCTTCGGACTTAGATTTGATCAAACACATGCTTCTATCACTTGTCATTATGTAGCAGTATTCATTATCAAATTCAACCCAATAGCCTGCTTTGCATAGTTGGCCTACACTGATGAGATTGTGTTTGAGGCCTTCCACGTAAGCGACCTTTTGAATAGAGAAGTTCCATGTAGTAAGCACTCTGTAACCTCGGATTATTCCATTTGCATTGTTGCCGAATGTGACGTTTCCACCGTTTCATATAGGCCTGAAATCCCGAAGGTATTCTAACCTTCCGGTCATGTGCAAGGAACAGACACTGTCTATTAACCACTCCTCTTCTTGTTCCTCCTTGCACATTGCCTGAAAATTACACGGTTAGTTTGGGCATCCAAACAAGTTTGGAACCCGGGGCGACAAGTGGGTCTTTCATAGATGCATGAACCGAGGTTGCAGGGACAAGTTTCGTGTCAATCTTGAGACCTAGACCTGGGTGTTTGTGAACCTTTGGAGTGCTATGGGATTTTGTAAAGTTACGAGGTTGTTGAAAGGTGCGAGGTTGGACTTGAGATGGCCCTTTTGAAGATAAAATCCGAATGAGAGATTTTTCTCATTCATCCAGACACTATGCTTGGTCAACGGTCCGGAAGGTGTAGGGTGAGTCATATGACAAGTCCGAGAATGAGATCTGACAATGGTGCCCTTGGGATTTGAAAAACTATGGTTTGAAAGAGTGTAAGCACGTGTAATTCGCCTAGGTTGTGTTTTTCTGAAAAGTTGAGGTGACTTGAAAAGTGTTGGAGTTGGTAAAATCCCCTTCCATTTTGGTTCGGCTAAGGAATAGATCTGAAAATCATTACTTTGAAAAGACTTTACTCGCTTTTGGGTTTTGTTAGAAAAGTTTGAAAAGGTTTTTGGAACTGTACATTCCTTTTTGTTCGATTTCTTGACTGTAGTGCTTTTCGAAAAGTAATTTGAGAAAACGAGTTTTTCTGGACTCTTATGTTTTGAAATTTTGGCTTGTCTTTTTTTTTAAGAGATTTCCTGCTTTTTATTACAAGATTTAAGTTCTTCCATGAAGGCCAGTTTTGCCTGAGTTTTTGGAGAACCACAGTCATTGATGTTCAACTGCGGTTTCCTGGAAACCTTTGATTGTTTTTGGAAACGAGGACTTGAGTCATCTGAACTAGAAGGTTCAGGACTTTGAGAGCATTGACCGTATTCGAAATTTTCTATGGCAACTCATGATGAATTGGCTGAATAGTCACTGAGCTCTTGACTGCAGTCTGCGGTAAGGAAGATTGGACTACCGCAGAATAAGTAAAAGTTTATTCTTTTGTGGGACACTTGATAGAAGGTAGTTGGACAGATTGCGGTTCGGGACTATAATGAGAGAAACTGCGGTCTGAAGGCAGAGATGGATAGTTCATAAGAACTTCGGGTCCTTCCATAAGAATTTCTTCATCAACAACCGATAAAGTCTGAGAATTGGTATTTGATCACTTGAGTGACCCGAAAATTCAGGAAGAAATTCCTCAATAACACAATTATTACTCGGATTATGAAGTCGACCGAAATGAGCTCTAATGTCTTCGGGAAAGGTTTTGTCATTGACTGGGAAATGGAACTCTCGGTCCGGAGGGACATAGGGACGGTCTTTGTTAAATCGGGGTGATGAATCCTTTGTGGTAAAATACCCATTGGACCAACCCCAATTATATGTGTTATCTACAGTTCCATTATTCACTAGATTCAAAATAGTTTCGCTTTCAATGAACAATTTTTCGATTAAAAGATTTAAGCGTACATTTTCATTTTGAGCTAAATCTCTTTGATTCAAGGCTATTCCTAACTGCGTTTCACATAACATTCTGGCATATTTTTCTAACACAACATCTTTTTCTAACATAGCTACTTTGAGTCTCTTGTCTTCCAGTCGTCCTCTCACATGAAACATCTCCTGGAACGCTATATTCTTTTCATCTACGGCTTTGTTATAGTTTGAAAGGACGGCAACACAAGTGTCATTAAGGTTGTCTATGAATGGTTGACAATCATGCATGCTATAATTATTATTTTGGATCATGAGTTTTACATGCTCAACGATGCTCAGAGTTCCATCATTTGCCATGTAGCAGTAGTTCTTCTCCAGCTTGGTTAACCCATCCTCATCCGCAGTTGCCATCATGCAAATTTTGTGTAATGCCCGTGTTTCTAGGCTAGGAATTAATGTTGACATAATAGTCTAGGTTAACCTTTATAACTCATTTAGAAGAAATGAAAAGGAATTATGTGAATATTATGTGTTTTATGCTTAATTATTAGGGTTTAATTAATTAAGAGTAAAAATGAGCGTCGAAAATAAATATTAGATAAATCCGATATTTAATAAGAAAGTTGTAGTGGTCGTGACAAGGATTACGGATATATAAAGAATGCCGAAATTCGAGTTATAACGAAGAAGTTATGACCTGTCGAAGTTTCGCGACAAAACCGGCACGGTGCCGAATGTCGTAAAAAGTGAGTTTTTGATAAACTACTTTTTAGCCTTAGTGATTTAAACGAAAGTCGTAGTATTTGTTAAACTGAGAGTATGTATAAAAAGAACGCCCAAATCTGACTTCGTATGAGGAAGTTATGATTTTTCGAACTTTCAGCTTAGCAGCAGACAGCTAAAAACTCGAATTTTAGATCGAGTGATTTTTAGCCTACACGGCCTAAACGAGAATCGAAGGTCTCATCAATAGTAGTACAACGGTAAAAAGACAGACGAAAACGGACGTCGGATGAAAAAGTTATGAATTTTTAACGGATTTCCTGTCCTGGTCTGTTAAAAATAATAATATAAAAATTAAATTTAAAATTAGCCGACGAAGTCTAAACGAAAGTTGTAGAGCATAATTTTACCTACGCGTGCATATAAAGAACGTCAAAAATGGAGCCCGTATGAGAAAGTTATGGATTTTACAAAATTGGGCACAATTTTCGAGAATTTTCGCATGAATAGTGCCAGCCACGTCACCCTCGCTCTGAGCTGGCCAAGTATCCGAAGCAGCTGTGTGCCGCGTCCGAGAAGCGACGCGTGTCGCACAGGTGTCCGAAGTCGATGATGCGTCCGATGCACTGGAACCTTGCATGCGCGCCCCGTGTCACTGTGACCCATCCGAGCTTCGTAGAGTGCCACGAACCCCCTCCTCCTCGGACTAGACTTCGGTCCAATCAGGAGCCTCCAGCGAGACCCTCGCATGCGCAACCCACGTGCTGCCTCCTCGCATCTGATGCCGCGTGGCTTCTTTCCAACCGTCCGATCAGGAGGCTCGCACCTATAAATAGGAGGGTGCGAGACCTCCCGGGTAATTTTGAGAAATTGGCATTTTTCACCCCTTTTTCAATATTTTTACTATCTCGACATCCCCCGAAGCCCCGGTATCGATTATAGCACCCGAAACACGTCCCGAAGTGCCCGAAGACCCGGAAAATTTATCTTTTCGGTTTTGAAGCCCGACCCTCGCAGAGCCCGGTTTCTCAATAAAACTCTCGGTTTTATTAGAAACGATCGTTTTAGGAAACCAAGTGCTGCCCGATTATTATTAAATCAGGTGAGTGTGTAGTTACTTTCACCTTACACATAGATATGAAGTATTTTATATAAAATACGTGTTGTGTGATTATATATTGTTTGTTTATTTGAGATGGATATTGAAGGAATGATTTATACATGTTTTTAAGTAATTTAAACTGTATATGTATTTTTATCTACAAAAATGTTGGGTAAAACATGGGTAGATGAAATAGTGGGTGTCTGATGAAAGGTGAGTTGGATAAATGAGATAATCAGTGATATAGATCATGAGTTGAGGGTGAGTGGTGAAATTAGATCATGAGTTGAGGGTGAGTGGTGAAATATGAGAAAAGCCCTTACCCAAACGTTGGCCCCCATCATTCAGCAGAGTATGGATGACAACCATGGACTATTCTAGACGGTCTGTGGAACACTAGCAGACTTGCAACCTGTAGGTGTGTGAACTATATGTTCATCAGTCGTACTCTAAAAACCCATTGACATGTATGACAGGGAGATTACTGTCAATAATACTGTCGATAAATAAGAGCTATGGACTTTGCACATGTTGTAAAAACCCTGGCAGCTATGAATTTAGTGCCTGTTGTATAAACCCTGGCGATGATGTGACCTTGTGCCTATTCCTTAGGATGAATCCTTAGGAGTGAGTGATAGTTGAATCTTAGGGTAAATCCTTAAGAAATAAATAAGATAATGGGGTTGGGGTAATTTGGTTGATTGATTGGTGTTTAAGTATAATAAATTTATTTATTGTGGGTTGAAAACCCTATATGCTCACCAGGCTTCCAAGCCTGACCCACTCAGGTTTTTATATTACAGGTAGTGGACCCCGAGCATAGTCGGATGATGATGATGAGTGATTTTTGGATTATAGGCCAGTAGTTGTAAATAACTGTTGTAAGGCTTATAATGTCTTGTTTATGCTTTTGATCTGTATCGGAACATGACATCCCGAGGTTTTGATATGAAATAAAAATATATATTTCTTAAAGAAAGGTTTTGATAAATTTTTATCATGTTTGGTTTTGGGAACAAATTCCGCAACATCTTTTAAAAGGATTACTCTGATTTTATTTTAAAAAGCATAAAATAAATCGGTCTTTTCTGGCCGAGAAATTAGGGGATGTCACAGTTGGTATCAGAGCATTAGTTTAAACGAACTAAGAAATTGTAGGATTTCTAGACTTAAACTTAGAATGCTAAGTGATGATTGTGAGATGAGTGTCTACCATATTTTAGACACGAGCATTAGTTTATTTTAGGAAAGATGCCTAAAATGCTTTTACGTGCTAAATGCTATATGTTTGCCATATATGCCATTATTTGTTCGGATCTATGGTCTGTTGCCGACCGGATCTGGAAACCATATGTGTGTAGGATTCTAAACGTATGACTACGATATTAGAACTAACATATAAACGTTTCGGAGTATTAACGAAGATTTAACGTCTATCGAAAATAAAGATCTAAAATCACCTACGATTGGTGTATAGATCGAAATGGCGAGTACTCAAAGTGGATTCGGAAACGATAATCCAAAGCTTGAGCCAATCACAATGGCTGGGGTGCAGGCAATGGTGCGTACGATGTTGGATCAGCAGATGGAAGAAACAAAACGTTTACTTCAACAAAGTAAGGATGAACTTACTGTGCCAGTACGTCAGGCATCTGTTCTTGAGGCAACTATCTGGGTTGCTAAGTCTATTGAAGAAATGATCAATGACAGGACCGCCAACAAGGTTAAAGTTGGCAAGAAGAGGAAATTTGAGGGGTCTTCAAGACCCAACAAGAGTAACATATTCTAAAAGTATGGGAAAAGAGGAGGTAAAGAAAAATGATGCGGGAAGTGCAAAAATAAACACTCTGGGAATTGTGTCAAGAAGGTGAATTGCTTTAGGTGTGGAGAAATTGGGCATTACACCAATGAGTGTACGATTCCCAAGGGGGTGTGTTACGTATGTAAGGAAGAAGGCCATATTTCTAAGGACTCTCCGAAGAAAAATGAAGTAACAAGGCCAAGTGCACCACCAATGCCAAGGGAATTTCAGAATATCCTTGACAAAGCAAATAACAACGCTAGGAAGTAGAAGTAAATACTTGATACCTGAAGATCAAGTTATGAAGTAGTAATGTGAATAACAACAAGTGGTTTAGCCTATTAGAGGCATAGTATAGGGAAAACTTGAACCTCTGTGTAATCGTTTCAAGGAAATAATATAAACCCTGGTTTTGTCATCTGATGAATTGAATGACTATGTGAAATTCTTGTATGGTGATTTGGAGAACTGCGAGACAATACTTGGGACGAGTATGAGTAGGTGTGAATGGTAGTAGAGGCCTATACTACCGGAAGCACAGGACTCATACTTGGATCAAGGAAAGTCACAAGGTTACCAAGGAACTAGTAATTGATCCCGTCTTATTCTACTCTGTCGTTACCATTGTTTCGGTAATGACTAAGAAGATGATTTTTATTCCGACCCTAGTGGTCATATCAAATTGAGTCCGACTACGATGAGTTTGTTACATGGTTCAGAGAACCAAGTTCGATGTAGCAATTGACTTAAGCCGAATTGAAGATTGAAGTATGATCAAAGCGATCAATAGAAGTATCGCACTATTGTTAAAGAAGTTGGTAGTTAGAAATAATACATGTTGAACTGTGATTGTATCACATTAGATCATGAAGGAAGGTATAGTTTGTTCCGAAATTTGTCCCTTGGAGATCTGAGTCTAAGTAGTGTAGTATACAATGAGAGATCATTAGAACATGACCCATCGGTCTGTTACAATGAATGATGGAAAGTACTTATTCTAAGAAGAAGAAGGAGTCCTCAATAAGGATTTATTTTGTAACTTGAAGGTTACGATTGAAAGTCCTACGAAGATCTGAAGCTTTTTAGGATTAGTTGGATATTAACGAAGGTTTATCCAAGGCTTTTCTTCGATCGCGACTCCATTGACAGGTTTGACCCAGAAAGGAGTTGTTCATACTTGGAATGAGAAGCATAAGGAAGTTTTTGAGAAATTAAAGAAGAAGTTGTGTGAAGCACCGATTCTTTTGTTACCTGAAGGAGTTGATGACTTCACAGTTTATAGTGATGCCTCTGGAGTTGGGTTAGGTTGTGTTCTGACCCAAAGGGATAAAGTGATAGCATATGCATGGAGGCAATTGAAGGAGCATGAAAAGAACTACCCCACTCATGGTCTGGAGTTGGCAGCGGTAGTATTCGCCTTAAAGATATGGAGGCACTATCTTTATGGTACTAAATGCAAACTTTTCACTGATCATAAGAGTCTTCAATATCTCTTTAATCAGAAGGAATTGAACATGAGGCAACGGCGCTGGCTAGAATTACTCAAGGACTACGACTGTGAGATACTTTACCACCCTGGTAAAGCAAACGTTGTTGCTGATGCTCTCAGTCGGAAGGTAAATCTTGAAAAGAAAAGGCCAAGAGCGTTGAGAATTGAAGTTGTCTCTACAATTGTGGAAAGTATAAAGAAAGCTCAGGAGGAAGCTTTAGAGTAAAAAATGACCGGACGAAGGAACATTTGGGCAAAACGTTGGTGTTTGATACAAACGGTCAAGGACTGAAGGTATTCAAAGATAGGATTTGGGTACCTAAGACGGGAGGAGTAAGAGATCTTTTTATGGAAGAAGCTCACAAGACCATGTACTCGATTCATTCCAGCAGTACAAAAATGTATAGGGATCTAAAACCCTATTACTGGTGGCCGACGATGAAGCTCGATGTTGCTAAGTACGTGGCCGAGTGTGTAACTTGTGCTAGGGTTAAGGCACAACATCAGAAACCGTATGGGAGTTTAGAACTTTTACCTGTACCCATGGGCAAATGGGAAGACATCACCATGGATTTTGTGACTAAACAGCCAAGAACAAGGAACGGTCACGACATGATTTGGGTGGTCGTTGATCGCTTCACTAAGAATGCGCATTTCATAGCAGCCAACGAGAAATGGTCTATGGAAATTATGAGGCTTCACGGTGTTCCGTTAACGATTGTATCCGATCGTGACAACCGTTTTACCTCAAGGTTTTGGAGGAGTCTACAAGAGGAATTGGGTACCAAGTTGTGTTTGAGTACAGCTTACCATCCGCAAACTGATGGTCAGAGCGAACGAACAATTCAAACATTGGAGGATATGCTGAGAGCATGTACCCTGGAATTCCAAGGTAACTGGGATGAACATTTACCTTTAGTAGAATTTTCCTATAATAATAGTTTCCACTCAAGCATCAAGATGGCACCTTATCACGCTTTGTATGGGGAAAAGTGTCGAACGCCGTCATGTTGGCTGGAAGCTGGGGAAAAGCAGTTTATGGGACTTGAAATAGTCCATCAGACTTCTGAAAAGTTGAAAGTGATTAGGGAAAGGATGTTAGCTGCTCAAGATTGTCAAAAGAGCTATGCTGACAAGAAAAGACAATTGATATCATTCGAAGTTGGAGATTCGGTTTTACTTAAAGTCTCGTTGTAGAAGGGACTTATAAGGTTTGGTAGATGGGGAAAGTTGAGTCCAAGGTTTATTAGACCATTTAAAGTTCTTCAGAGGATCGGGAATAAAGCTTACAAGCTAGAATTACCGGAAGAACTGGAGGGTATTCATAATCCCTTTCATGTGTGTTAATTGAGAAAGTTCACGGGAGATGTGCCCGACATAATTCCCATTTCTGAATTAAGGTTGGATGAAAACAAGAGGTTAATTAAAGAACCTGAGGCAATCATTGACCGTAAGACTAAGAAGTTGTAACGCAAGATGGTTGATTTAGTGCTTGTGCGTTGGAAACATACGAATGGGCCAAATCTCACCTGGGAAACGGAGAGTGACATGATGATTCGCTACCTGTAGTTGTTTGTCGATGTGTGATTCCGGGGACGGAATCATCCTAAGGGGGAGAGAATTGTAATGCCCGTATTTCTAGGCTAGGCATTAATGTTTACATAATAGTCTAGGTTAACCTTTGTAACCCATTTAGAAGAAATGAAAAGGAATTATGTGAATATTATGTGAATATTATGTGTTTTATGCTTAATTATTAGGGTTTAATTAATTAAGAGTAAAAATGAGCGTCGAAAATAAATATTAGATAAAGTCGATATTTAATAAGAAAGTTGTAGTGGTCGTGACAAGGATTACGGATTTATAATGAATGCCGAAATCCGAGTTATAACGAAGAAGTTATGACCTGTCGAAGTTTCGCGACAAAACCGGCATGGTGCCGAATGTCGTAAAAAATGAGTTTTTGATAAACTACTTTTTAGCCTTAGTAATTTAAACGAAAGTTGTAGTATTCGTTAAACCGAGAGTATGTATAAAAAGAACGCCCAAATCTGAATTCGTATGAGGAAGTTATGATTTTTCGAAGTTTCAACTTAGCAGCAGACAGCTAAAAACTCGAATTTTAGATCGAGTGATTTTTAGCCAACACGACCTACACGAGAATCGAAGGTCTCGTCAATAGTAGTACAACGATAAAAAGACAGACGAAAACGGACGTCGGATGAAGAAGTTATGAATTTTTAACGGATTTCCTGTCCCGGTCTGTTAAAAACAATAATATAAAAATTAAATTCAAAATTAGCCGACGAAGTCTAAACAAAAGTTGTAGAGCGTAATTTTACCTACGCGTGCATATAAAGAACGTCAAAAACGGAGCCCGTATGAGAAAGTTATGGATTTTACAAGATTGAGGAGAATTTTCGCATGAATAGTGCCAGCCACGTCACCCTCGCTCTGAGCTGGCCACGTATCCGAAGCAGCTGCGTGGCGCGTCCGAGAAGCGACGCGTGTTGCACAGGTGTCCGAAGTCGATGATGCGTCCGATGCGCTGGAACCTTGCATGCGCCCCGTGTCACTATGACCCATCCGAGCTTCGCAGAGTGTCACGGACCCCCTCCTCCTCGGACTAGACTTCGGTCCAATCAGGAGCCTCCAACGATACCCTCGCATGCGCAACCCACGTGCAGCCTCCTGGCTTCTGCTGCCTCCTGGCTTCTGCTGTCGCGTGGCTTCTTTCCAACCGTCCGATCAGGAGGCTCGCACACATAAATAGGAGGGTGCGAGACCTCCTGGGTAATTTTGAGAAATTGGCATTTTTCAGGAGGCTCGCACACAATAATGTCTTGTTTATGCTTTTGATCTGTATCGGAACATGACATCCCCAGGTTTTGATATGAAATAAAAATATATATTTCTTAAACAAAGGTTTTGATAAATTTTTATCATGTTTGGTTTTGGGAACAAATTTCGCAACATCTTTTAAAAGGATTACTCTGATTTTATTTTAAAAAGCATAAAATAAATCGGTCTTTTCTGGCCGAGAAATTAGGGGATGTCACATTTTGCCTTTTCCTTTAATGTTGTTGAGATCTTCATCCTCATCTCCTGATAACCAAACTTGATGGTCTCTCTTAACTTGAGCCACGTATGCCCTTGCTTTCTCCTTTTCTTCCATCTCTTGATCCATTCTAAGGTAGAATGCTCTGTCTTTTACCACATTAGCTTTTCAATCTTTAGCAAATTAGTTTTCCTTGTTGCATTTGTGACAGATTATAACATGATTTTTGTCTTCTGTTGAGGTACCGGAGTCAGTTGACTTGACAGGCTGCGATGCCTCTTTGGATTGAGTGTTTTGAGGTTGCGGAGATTTGTGAGGGTTTTTGGGATATCGAGAGTGATTATTCTGAGGATTGAAGTTGCGGTTGAAGGGAGGTTTAGTAAACTGCTGATTTTTCCGAAAGGATGAGGGTGGTAGCCTGTTGAACTGTTGGCTAACTAGATCAATAGCGTTTTGGAATTCTTCTTCATCATCGTATTCTGAATCAGCTTCGTATGACAGCGGTGATTTGTCATACGAGGGAGAGTAAAGTGAGGATTGGGTGTGAGGGGCTTGAGCTATGAGAGCGAGTAGGCCTCCAAAGTCTATACAGTCTTTGAGCACGGTTGATTCTTGTGCTTGAAGTTCACCATACAATTTGTAGAGAGATAAAGAATCAATCTTTCTATCTCCTTGGACTATCATCTTAGCCATAGTCCAGTGTCTACCCAAACCATTGAGAAATTGAAGGTTTGTCTTGTGGTTACTTCGGGAGGTGCCAGCATTTGATAACTTTGTGACAATCAGATTGAACCTTTTAAAGGAGTCTTCCAGACTTTCACCAGCATGATCTTTGAAGTTGTTGAACTCGTTGAGTGCGGTTGTGAGCTTCTTATCTTGAGCTTGTTTTGTACCTTCATACAGGTTCTTGATAACATCACAGATTTCTTTGGCTGACTTGCAATTGATGATGATGTCGAAGTTGTCAGGAGCAACTCTGCAAGATATCTCATAAAAAGAAACAACATCATTTTCCATCTTATCAGGATCATCTTTAGTGGGATGATTCATGGCTACTTGACCTCCTCCCAGTCTGGCTTGAGCGACGTCGGCTTGAACTGGAGTAAGAATAGGGACATGAGGTCCTTCTTCTATAGAGGTCCACACATCTCGTCCAAGTCTTCTAAGATATCTTTCCATCCTTTGTGACCAGTGATGATACTCGTTTGCCACTAGTATTGGAGCTCTATTCGAACCTCCAACACTGTTGGAAACGTTAAGAGATAATGCTTGTGCCATGTTTCCTTGTTTTGTAATTTTTTAAGAGAAATGAGCTTTAGTGGTATAGAAGGCTTTTCAAAATCAGAGTTTTGTTCAAAAAGCAACCACTTTGGCTCTGATACCAATTGTTGAGAGAAAACCTTTTGAGAAACACACTTGAACAAACGTTAGAACAAGTTATAATGCGGAATAAGTTTAACTCAAAGGATCATAAATCTCAACAATAATAAGAAGTTAGAGTTAGAAAGTTAGATAATTAAATGCGGAAATGTAAAGACAAAATGTAAGGAAATATAAATGACAACAAGTATTATATCAAGTAAACACTAAGTTGATTCTTGACAAGGAATACATTCAAACCAAGTTGGTAAATGTGATCAACTTAAAGTGATTAAGTCAAGAGTGACTTGCTTCGAAGGAGAGATTATGATCTTAAGTTTAGAGTTTAAGTTCTGTAAGATCTTGAGAATAAGAGAGTAATTAGATAAGATGTAAGATACAAGGTGAAAGAGAGATGTAAGATGTGTATTCAATCAGAACATGAGAGCTCTATATATAGAGTCTCGAGGATTACAAGAAAATAAACAAAGTCTAAATCTGTCTTAAGTGGCCATGCAAGGCATACTGGATAAAGCAATGTAAAGTGTAAAGATAACAGATAAAACTAAGTCTATGTTTAATGAAGAGAACTGCGGATGCGGTCGGTGATTGCGGTTGAGAAGCTGAATGCGGATCAGGAGATGGCTTCAGATTGGCTAAGTTTAAGAGGGTCACTTTCTTGCTTCAACAAAGATGAAGAAATAACAAACTTTGTAGTTCTTTGGGTCCTCTTGGGAGGCTTGGAAGTTGATGGAGAATGTGGAACCTTTGAGACACAAAAAAGAAACCAAGTTCATGTTGATGTTGAGCTTCAAGAGAGTAAAATGAAAGTTTTCTTCAAGTGTTTATCACCAAAACAAGAAAGAATAAGGAGAGCATGTAAGGTCACGGTTTTGGCTTGTAAATAAGTCAAAAAAAAAAAAGCTTTTCATGCACTCTCTTAAAGCTAAACAATACACAGCAGTCCTTAACAAATTAAGCACCCATGTCCTAAAAGGAACTTTTCCCCCATGTCATTAAGAACTAGTCGTGCTTTTCATTAAATAAATCAAAAGGTCGTGCTAATTGTATTCTTTCTTATAAAGATATAAAGGACACAAAAGTCTATAAATTTTGTAAAGTTCTTTTATAAAATATAAAATTTCGATTTTGGATAAAAGACGAAAGTCTTTCTAGTCCAAAACATTGTACATGACTTAATAAACCATACCATATGACTTAATAAATAAGTTGTATCAAATTATTGTTAGTGTGACCCATTAATATCATATGTTAATTAGGAATATCATTTTAATATGACTCTTGAGCATACAAAATCTTTCATTTGTCAGAGAACTAGTATTGACCGAACCTGCATGAAGATCAACTCATAGATCGCATTTGTGACAACTGTCAAAATTCGAGTAAGTTCTAGATTTGACTAAACTTAGTTGCACCTGTAGGCACTAAACATTCTAGACATAGTAATTAGAAGCTAAACTATAACCTACTAGAAACTTGGAAACAATTAGAAACGAGGTATAGTGTTCTTATATTTCATATTGATACATGACTTCTATTGCTACTTTAACTGTAACAACTATCCAAATTTAGGTCATTGATTGACTTTAACATCTTTTCATGAATCATGTAGACACATCATTTACTTGAACTGGTAGTAGAAATAAGGATCGAGTCTCGTAGGAACTTAAGAAAAAGTTGAAAACTAGGACTAGTATACTTGATTCTTTAAATAAATGGAAGAGAGAAAGGGAGAGCCCCTCTCAAACTAAAAATTTCGGCCATACCCTCCGCCTTCCCATACTAACCACTTTATCCTCTTACACACTTCATATCTCTACTTGTCTCTCTAAAACTTTCACTATTCCTTATCTCTAAAAAATATGAACTTAGAAGCAATATCAGCAGGAGAGATTTTTTCATTCGATTATTCAAGAGTCTACATACACTTATGTATTTTCATGATCGATTTTGGTATCAGGAAACCCCAAAGAGATGAAGAGAGAAATTGGGTATCCAGAGGAACATAATCTCTCTTTTCTTCTCTCTAAAACCCTCATTCTTTCCCTCTATGAATTAACCCCAAAACCCATGAATTTCCAACTAAATATCCCTCATTTTACTCAAAAATCTTCATCATTTTGAAGTGTTCAACATGGTAAACACAAAGATCCTTCATTCTCCTTCATTTTCTTTCAATTTTTCATTTTTTTCATGTATTTTTTCTCCTTTTATACACTTCTATGATCAATTCATGAGCATGCATTCATACTCATGGTTTTTGATGATGATAGTGGTAGGATTTCACCCAAAAACAACGTGCATGTTGCAAATGGTGAAACCCCATGACCCAAACCTATGTCAAAATCAAAATAACTCACTTTTATACTAGTTTTGGTGGAGAAATCACAATATGAACCTATGATTTCTTTCAAAAACAATTTTTTTTTTCTTTTTAAACTCATGCATGGCCTTAAACCAACATGCATTTGATGATCTTAAATCCTATATGTTTAATGACCAAAGTATGTTGTCAAAACCTTCAAATTTATGTATGAAAGATTTTAATCAATCAAACTATCGAAAACTCATTATTCACTCAAATCCAATTTTTTTCCAGAATCCCAATAAAAAAATAAGATGATCTGTGTAACTCCCGAAAATCATGACATAAATTTTTTTTAGTCTAACAGATCGTTAATACATGTCCATCCCAAAAAAACCAGAGTAATTAAGTCCTAACAAGACATTGACAAATCAGAGTAATTCACTGAAAATGGAAACATGTGGTGTGGATTCTGCAATCATCCAGAGTACCTGAAACATAAACTGAATAATGTAAGCACAAAGCTTAGTGAGTTCCCCAAACTACCATACAACTTACAACCACATATTATCATACAATACACATATAGTTTCCATGGGCTCTCCCCATGGTGTTTATCTAGTATGCCATGGGCTCCCTGTTGGAGCATGAAAATGCTCTACAATGTTGAGTGTTTATTAGGTTAGAATATTCCCTTGTATGAAAAGCATATTCCCTCCACTAGTATATAAAGTGGAGGTGATAGTCATTTTATTTGTAAGAGTGTTCACTATGTAGACTTGTAGATTAGAGAGAGTGTGGTGGGATCTCTCCCACCAAGGGAGAATTATCTCTCCCAAACCATAAGTGTTCTTGTAATATTTTATCTCTTTATTTATCTACTACAGTTTTTACTCACATATCTTGTTCATACACGATTTTCTTCTTGGTAATATCTTCCGCACCGATCCAATCGATAAAATGGGAACCTACAAGTGGTATCAGAGCGAGACCTTGGAGATTTCACGATTATTTCAAGGGAACGATCCCGATTGGTTTATTATCTTGAAGATTTTCGTCATCTATATTGTGAGTTATTTACTGTTTTGTTGGTGATGTTGCTAGAAAAATAAAATTTGTTGCTACTGTTCATACATTTTTGCTGCTGTTGAATTTGAGTTTATGAAAAGAAAATATGCATGCGGAAGAAGATGAAGTTTATGTTAAAAATGTGGTGTTTGATGTTTTTATCCTTTGCAAAAGGTGTTTTGAAAAAGACAAAATATTATTATTGGATAAAAGATTTTAACAGTATAAGGAGTTGAGTTCGGACGTCAAAGTTTTTATGGGAATGTACAAGTAATATTTGCGGTAGTACATAGTTTCAATGCAATTTTGTGGGGCACCTCTTTTTGTTTAGATTTTTGCATGCATTTTTATCAAAAGAAAGAATGCTACCTAATTTGTTGGTCAACACAACTGACACACGCATTCATCCATGAACTTATGGAGAGAGTCAAATAAGTTTGGTGTCATACGCATGGGAAACAACTGTGTAGTTGTAAGCTAATAAGAAAAAAAAAAAAAGGAAAAAAAAATCTGCCGCCGGTCCCACTTCATTTAATGTCGAATTAAGATTTTTTTTTTTTAAAACGGCAAATATACTCTAATATAGAATGGGCCACATGCTTAGCAAGTAGATAAAAAATGAGCAAATACAAGAAAATATCGCAATACAAAAAGTTAACGAAATGGAGATATACTCCAATCTATCCACCTATTCAACACTTGAGTAGTTGTACCATGTGTTTTGTCGGCTTGCATGTTCCGAAACAAAACTTGCTCAAATTTAAATCAATTTGTGAATCCATTTCCGTTAGAGAATTGAATCCAGATCCAATTTGCTTTTGTCCTTTCCGTGGTTCACCATTGTATTTGGATTCATAGTTGAATGCATTTATCAATTTTGGATCCACCTTAAATCCATTTCACACTCCATCTTATTTCCGAAGCAACCAGCCGTTCCGGACTCAAAAGTTCCGGACTCAAAATTCCGGATCCAAAATTTAAAAGTGAATCCATCTATAAATCCATTCCGGACGCATACTTTAATTTCGTACCTTCTTATCTCTAACTCATTTCGGAACTTTTTTTTTCGGATCCCACCCTTACTTTTAAGACTTTTTATTTTAAAACTCATTTCGGACCTTACCTTTACTTTTACTCTGGACTATCCACTTCTAACCCATTTTCAACTTCTATCCTATTCCACTTCTAACCCATCATCCACCTCTTACCTATTACCTTTTTTAAACTCCGAAAATTTCATCCCATTCTGTTGGTGTGCAAAGTTATTCATGCTTGACTTTGTAATGTGTTGACTTTTGTAAAACTCACTTGCATGTGGTGCATTAGCTTTTTGACTCATGAGTTAGAGAGAGTGAGAGAGAGACATGTAAACACCTCTATATAAGGTGGGTTCATTCCACTTGTAGAGGTGTGCTTGAGAGATGTAAAAGTGAGTGTGTAAGTGTGTGTTATTTATGTAGTCTAGATCTAGATCCTTTTTGTGTAACACCATATACAATCAATACATCTCTTGAACACCCAAATCACCATGTTCATTGTGCAAACTTTAATTCCGCATGCCAAACCATGTTCTTATGTCACTACAATTGGTATCAGAGCGGGTCTTCAAGATCAAGGTGATTTTTGAAGAACGATTCTCTGTTTGGCAAAATTTGTCACAATTGAAGCATTTTTGGTGAGTCTCTCTCTATGATCTCTCTAAATCTCATTGAATCGTGCGTTGCTTTTATGATTTTTGATCGATTTGTCTCGGATTGGATCGAATTTGTTTCAAGCCCAATTGAAGATCCAATTTTTTTTTTATAGATCAAATTCAAATAAATATCAAAATCATATTAGATCCATGTTTGTTTTTAAAGCCCAAAGCAAATCTTAAACGTGTGTTACTGTTCATCTTTCGTGATCTAAAATTTCGATATTACTATTCACGGTTGATTTTGAGCCCAAAATTGTTAAACTGTTAGTGTTCATTTGATTGAGCCCAATCATTCAATTAAATAATCTGATCTATGTGAGTAAATCTGAAAGAAATACAATTCGCTAAAAAGTCCTGTTCGTCAGTCGACATATACATACGCATATCTCACTTGTACATTCAACTCATCTGTTGTGTGATGGCTTGTGATTCTTCAACCTTGTTGTCTCAATTTTTGTTAATCGGTTGATTGACTGAAAATCGTAATCGATTTCTTGATCTTGAGTCTCGATTGTTGCCATTACACTGTTTAGTTCTTTATCACGATTCAATTTATGAATTGGATGTGTTACCTGTTAAACAGAATCGATTTTCTTATTCATGATTCATCAGATCGATTTCTTGATTTTGTGTGGTCTTGAATCTTATTCTTTTTATGAAATTGATCATCGATTTGAAGATGTTATGAAATTTAGATGATGAATTGATGAAGAACATTAAAGAACGGATGAATAATTAGTCAAACCTAAAAAAAATCAACATTCGTGTTCTTGGGTGTTGATCATTCGATGTTTGGGTTGATTGATTTCAAAATCAGTTAATGGATGATTTGGATATGATCGATTCGCATAGAGTGCTTTAAAGTTGACTTTGGATTGAAAAAGTCAGGTTGATGTGTACTGCTTGAAGTTGAAATTGATTCTTGAATCAGTCGACATTTGACTGAAGTCTTTTTCGAAATTGATTTTTGCTAATTGGGATTTGATGTTAGAATCGATTTTGGTTGTTTGAGTGATGAACGAAATGAGACTCGCAATCGATAGTAAATGGTCGAATGATTGAAATCAGTTTCATTGGGTTACATGAGAATCAATTTTGGGTTCGCATATCGATCTTGTTTTGAATTGGAGGTCAAAATCATTCACATATGGGTCTCAATTGAGTTCGCATATGAAGATGATTGGGTTTGGATTTTCGCATATGAGTGAATGAAATCAACGCGAAAATTTTTGTAGCAAAGGCAGTGAATATAAAAATCGGGTTCGCATAATGTGCTTTGGTCAATTCGCATGTAAGGTCAAGAATGTCCGCACATAAGGTCACGATTTATTCTTTGGGGTTATTTGAGTTAGAGATGCGAAGGCTTCGCGTTGCAAATTGGTCAATTTGTTTGATGGTCAAACAAGATTCGAATGGTCGATGGTTTGGAGTCGTAAGGATGACTCGCTTTTAGCTTTAGATGTCGTTGTTGAAGAACTAGAAGAACGAATTTTTGGGAACGAATTTCTTGAAAACGAACGAAGCCATGGTTCAATGGAAAATGTTTGCAGATAGTCGACTAGGAGTGATGATGTACGAAGTGTTCCTGTTTGTTGTTTGGATTGTGATAATGATTTTGAGTTATTGCTTGAAGAAACGAAGTCTGATTTTGGGGTTGATCGATTCGAAGTATGCCTGTTGAAAACGAAGAACTGTAAGAACAATTTTGAAGATACGAAGTGAGATAATTCGATTAAGAGGTTGGATGATTAAGAGGTTACTGTTCATTAAGAGGCTTCGAATGCCTTCAAATTCGTGTGTTTGGGAATATTTTCATATGAAGAGGAGATGCTTTCGTACGAAGCGTTGCAAAATTTCGTATGTTTGGAATGGAAAAGAAAAATTTTCGAATGTAGTCCCTCAAGTTTCGAATGGTTGACAAATGGAAAATGGCTTCGTATGAATGATCCAAATTTCGTATGTTTTGATCAAAAAGCAGAATTTTCGAATTCAGCTCCTGAACTTTCGAATATTTGGCAATCTCATCAATTAATTGAAGTTTCGAATGTTTGACATTTTTCACCCAAATTCGAAAATTTTCTAAAACTTCAAATGTTTGGGATAACTCTTCGTATGTTTGGAACACAAATGGCAGAATTTTCAAAAATAGTCCCTGAGGCTTCGAATGTTTGGCGGTTCATACCCATTTTCGAAAAAGGGCTGTTTTTGCTGAAAATTGAAGAAAATGCATTTCAGGCCCCTGCAGTTTGTGCAAATTGACGCTTTCTACCCAGCTTTGAAAAAGGGGGAGAGTTTTGCATATTTGGCTGTTTTGGGCGCACCGGGTCACTGCAGAATTTTGAAATAGACAATTTATACCCATTTTTGAGAAATTTTGTCAAAGGCAATCCGTGAACGAAGCTAAAAATTCAATATTTTTTGGATTTTCCGGATTGATGCACAAAGTTTATGCCACATGTTAAGGGGGAGTTTTGACACGAAGAATTCCGAATAGAGCATGTTCTCTTTCCTTGAAGGTTTTATCATCAAGTTTCGATTATAAAAAGGGGGAGAAATTTATATGGAAATCCGAACTTGAATTTTTCATATTACGCGGATTTGACGACCGAATTGATCTTGAATTTTTGAAGCTTACGAAATGATGAAATTAGAAGTTCGGAAGTGATGTATTCGAAATGGGTTTGATTTTATTGAAGATTTTTGGGGTGTGCTTTATGCTCAACTTTTGGTAATCAATTTGGAGTTTGAGAAGCTCGTGATCATTCGTTGATGCTCGTTTTGTATGGTTTCACATCCTAGAGCCCAAAATGAAGAATCATGGAAGAATTGAAGATTGAAGTTCGTTTCGACATGTGTCACCCTTAAGGCTCGGATCGCGTAGTTGCTCGGTTTTGGAAGATTTGAAGTGGGTCATCCATTCCTAACTTTGAGGGGGAGAATGTTGGGGTGCAAAGTTATTCATGTTTGACTTTGTAATGTGTTGACTTTTGTAAAACCCACTTGCATGTGGTGCATTAGCTTTTTGACTCATGAGTTAGAGAGAGTGAGAGAGAGACATGTAAACACCTCTATATAAGGTGGGTTCATTCCACTCGTAGAGGTGTGCTTGAGAGATGTAAAAGTGAGTGTGTAAGTGTGTGTTATTTATGTAGTCTAGATCTAGATCCTTTTTGTGTAACACCATATACACTCAATACATCTCTTGAACACCCAAATCACCATGTTCATTGTGCAAACTTTAATTCCGCATGCCAAATCATGTTCTTATGTCACTACACATTCCTTTTATTTTATTTCATTTTTTTAAACTCATTTATTTTCAAGTTTTTTTTTATTATAACCAATTTATTCCTTCATTTTTTTAAACCAATTAATTTTATTTAACACCCATTATTTTTTTTAAAACTCATTATTTTTATTTTATACCAATTATTTTTCTTAAAACCAATTTTTTTCATTAAAACCAATTATTTTTTTAACACCAATTTTAGCCCCATGGTTTAAGGCTTCATTCTTCTTGTTGATTATGAGTGACGACACAGCTGGTTCAGAAATTATTATTTTTGTGTCTCACTTCTACCGAGCTACTCGCATTTTACTCCCTTCGGACTATTTATATAAAGTTTCAGACCATCATTTGGGAGTTCGAGTTTGCATTTCGGTTATCGACATTACTTCGGTTCAGCATTATGATTTTTCAGCAGCGGGTTTGTGACAACCTCTCTGTAACCACCGAACTTTGGGGTCCAGATCTGGTCCATGAAATAATAGACTCTGTCTCCCTTGATCTCTAGGTTCTTTTCCATTCCTCTCAAGGCTTCACCCGGCATGTTCTCTGGTTTTAAGGCTTCCAGCTGAGCCACCTTGATTTGCGCGGATAAATGGGAATGGATAGTCATGGTCATTGCCTTCACTCTACGACCTGAGCACTCCTTCCGGCTGAGGGCATCTGCCACCACATTGGCCTTGCCGGGATGGTAGCGTATTTCGCACTCGTAATCGCTGAGTAGCTCAACCCATCGCCGTTGTCTCATGTTCAAGTCCTTCTGGTCGAAAATATGTTGCAGGCTTTTATGGTCGGTGAAGATAGTGCACTTGGTTCTGTAGAGATAATGTCTCCATATCTTTAATGCGAAGACCACTGCTCCTAATTCCAGGTCGTGCGTTGTGTAGTTGACTTCGTGTGCTTTCAGTTGTCTTGAAGCATAAGCAATGACTTTTCCCCGTTGCATGAGCACACATCCTAGGCCCTGATTGGATGCATCACAATAGACAACGAAGTCCTCTGTCCCTTTGGGCAGAGACAAGATAGGTGCGCTGCACAGGGTCCGCTTCAACGTTTGGAAGGTAGTGTCTTGCTTTTCACTCCAACATAAAGGTACGCCTTTCTGAGTCAGAGTGGTTAAGGGTTTGGCAATTCTAGAGAAATTGTGGATAAATCTGCGATAATAGCCAGCGAGACCCAAGAATTGACGGATTTCTGTGGGCGTCTTCGGTGCTGACCAGTTCTCTATCGCCTTGATTTTTGAGGGGTCCACGTGTATGCCTTCCTCGCTTACCACGTGACCTAGGAAGGTTACTTTTCGAATCCAGAATTCGCACTTGGAGAATTTCGCGTACAACTTCTCCGCCCTTAGAGTTTCCAACACCAATCTCAAGTGCTGTCGGTGTTCTTCCTCACTTCTGGAATAGACAAGTATATCGTCGATGAACACGATTACAAACTTGTCCAGGAAAGAACGGCACACCCGATTCATCAGGTCCATGAATACCGCCGGTGCGTTGGTTAGACCGAAGGGCATTACTACAAATTCGTAATGACCATATCGAGTTCGAAATGTTGTCTTAGGAACATCACTCTCATGGACTCGCAGCTGATGATACCCTGATCTTAGGTCTATTTTGGAGAAGTAGCTGGCTCCTTGAAGTTGGTCGAAGAGATCATCGATTCGAGGAAGAGGGTAACGGTTTTTGACAGTGAGCTTGTTCAGTTCTCGATAGTCAATACACATCCGAAAGGATCCATCCTTCTTTTTCACGAACAAGATCGGGGCTCCTCAGGGTGAGGAACTCGGTCTGATGAATCCTTTGTTGAGCAGCTCATTGAGCTGACTGGATAACTCCTGCATTTCTACTGGTGCTAAGCGGTATGGGGATTTAGCTACGGGGGTAGCTCCGGGGATTAAGTCGATGCGAAACTCGACTTGGCCCTCGGCAGGGATTCCCGGGAGCTCTTCGGGAAAGACTTTTGGAAAGTTGCAGACTTCGGGGATGCTCTCGAGGTCTTTAACTTCCTGCTTCTCGTTAATGACATGGGCTAGGAATGCATGACACTCCTTTCGTAGAAGTTTCTGGGCTTTGATACACGAAACGATGCGGAGGTTTGAACTGAGTTTATCGCCATAAATCATGAGGGCTTCGCCAGAGGGAAGATTGAAACGAATGGATTTTTCGTAAGAAAGGATATCAGCACGACTGGGGCTCAACCAATCCATGCCGATGATGACATCGAAGCTTTTTATGGACACTGGCATTAGGTCGATGGGAAAAGAATGATCATTTAAGGTAAGGGTGCAACCGCAGATTATATCGTTAGTGCTCTCTTTCTCACCGTTAGCCATCTTGACGGTAAACGTTTCGGTTAAGGGTTGAGGTTTATGTTTGAGAAGATGTTTGAATGCATGACTAACAAAACTTCTCTCTGCACCAGAATCAAAAAGAATGCATGCATAAGAGTTATCGAGGGGGAACGTACCCGTAACAACGGTGGGATCAGCGACTGCTTCCTCCTGGCCCATTGCCAGCACCCTTCCTGTGTTGTCACCTGTTGCTGTCTTGGGGCAGTTTCTCTTGTAGTGCCCGACTTCTCCACAACCGTAACAAGCTTGACCGACGCCTGCTCCAGATTCCTGATTGGTTGGTTGGACTGGAGTCTTGCAAATTTGAGTTGTGTGCCCCTTTTTGCCATAGTTGGTGCATGACATTTCTCGGCACTGTCCTTGGTGGTGGTAGTTGCACTTGTTTCACAGAGTTAATTTCCTAGCATAGCGACTGGGGTTTGCTGAAGAAATGGGGACTATAGCAGGGGTAGTAGCAGTGTGGACTGCCACAGTTTGTTGTTTCTTGGAGGGCTCCTGCGAAGACTGGCCCTTTCGTTGTTTCCAGAACTATCTTTTCTCACCACTTCCTTTAGCTGGTTCAGGAGTGGCTGTCACTTCATCAAGATCGACTCCATGATCAATCAGAGTCTGGGCCAGACACTAGACGCTATCAAATGTAGCTGGCCGAGCAGCCAAGACATTTCCTTTGGTTGGTTGTGTCAGTCCCCAAATGTATCTCTCAGTCTTTTTGCTTTCCGGGGTGACCATACTCGGACAAAGAAGTGCTAGGTCTTCAAACCTAGAAGTGTAGGCAGCAATGTCGGAACCCTTCATCTTTAGGTTCCATAGCTCGTGCTCTAGTTTCTGCATCTCGCCCCGTGGGCAGTACTCAGCAAGCATGAGCTCTTTCAAGCTCTCCCACCCCATAGCATTGGCTATCGGTAGGGTTAGGGATTTGACCCGACCATTCCACCAGGTCAGTGCTCTGTTGGCGAAAGTGCAAGCGGCGAATTTGACCTTGCTAGCTTCGGGGCAAGAGCAAATTTCGAAGATGGACTCGATCTTCTCGAACCATCGAGTCAGGGCAATAACACCTCCATTACCGTCGAAGGATGTGGGTTTTGCATTCATGAAGTCTTTATAGGAGCACTCCTTCTGGTGTTCCTGACTCCCTTCATGATTCTGGGGATGAGTACCACCTCCCGGCCCGCCAGATCTGCCAGGATTTATCTGTGACATCGCGGCAGCCACAGCAGCAGTAACAACTGCTTGGAACATAGCAGGATCGAACTGAGGAGGTGGCGGTGTCGGATATGTTGGGGGATTGTTACTCTTTTTGCTGGGTCTTTTCTTTGGAGGCATCTTGTTCTAAAAATAATCAGGAAGGAGAGGATGGTAAGTCCTCTGGAATCGAATCAAGAGATATGAAGCAATATATATATATATATCTCAGTATGATAGCTAGAGTGTTCTACTAAGTGATAAACAAGGAAAACTACCAATGCAAATAAGCTATCGCTAAAAGGAATAAGTAGCAACACTTGGAAATGAATTTCTGCAATGAATTTGACTCTAGAAAAATACTCCTATAGTATTTTAAGGTATCTACTCCACCATCCGGATATACCTGAGTGGAAGTGGGAGAGGATTACTATGGATTTCATCACTAAATTACCCGGATCTCCGAGTGGGTACGATACCATTTGGGTAATAGTCGACCGATTGACAAAATCCGCTCACTTCCTGCCAATCAAGGAAACCTTCAAAATGGAAAGACTCACACGAATCTACATCCAAGAGATAGTTAGACTGCATGGTGTGCCTGTGTCCATTATCTCCGATCGAGATAGCAGGTTCACTTCGAGGTTCTGGCAGTCACTACAGAAAGCTCTTGGAACTAAGCTGGACATGAGTACAGCTTACCATCCTCAGACAGACGGGCAGAGTGAGAGAACCATCCAAACCTTGGAAGACATGTTGAGAGCATTTGTCATTGACTTCGGTAAGTCGTGGGACACCCATTTTCCCTTGTTCGAGTTTTCCTACAACAACAGTTACCATACCAGCATCAAGGTTGCGCCTGTCGAAGCCCTCTATGGCCGCAAGTGCAGATCCCCTATGTGCTGGGCTGAGGTGGGCAACACGCAGCTAGCCAAGAGGCAAGTCCCTGAAAGCACTCTCACTAGTCCAGAAATCATCCGCGAAACCACATAAAAGATCATACAAATCTGGGAACGACTGAAAGCCTCACGAGATAGACAAAAGAGCTACGCCGATAAACGACGAAAACCCTTGGAATTCCAGGTTGGAGACCGTGTCCTGCTAAAGGTATCACCCTAGAAAGGCATGATACGCTTTAGAAAGCGTGGAAAGCTAAATCCATGATACATAGGACCCTTCGAGATCCTCGCTAGGATTGGTCCCGTAGCCTACAAACTTCATCTACCCCGAGAACTTAACAACATTCATCCTGTCTTCCACGTTTCGAATCTTAAGAAATTCTTATCCGAAGAAACCCTTGTGATCCCTCTCGAGGAGATTGAAATCAACGAGAACCTAAACTTTGTGGAAGAACCGGTCGAAATCATGGATAGAGAGATCAAACGAACGAAACAAAGTCGCATCCCGATAATGAAGGTTCGCTGGAATGCCAAGCGGGGACCTGAATTCACTTGGGAGCGCGAAGATCAAATGAAACAGAAGTATCCGCATCTCTTTCCTAATTCATGATTTTTATTCTATGTTCGAATTTCGGGACGAAATTCCCTCTAACAGGGAGATGATGTGACAACCCGAAACTTTTCCTGTTATCCTTACCCAGTTTCTGTTAATAAAATATGGATTTTTAATTAATTCCGTCAAATTTGTTAATTTGGGAAGGACCTTAAGGTCTAAATAAATAAAATGTATTTTATATGATTCGGAATAAACCGGGAATCACGCGAAAAACTTGAAACTTCCTCGAAAATCACCGAGTTCACGGTCAGGACGAGTTTACGACCGTAAACTCGTGTAGACCGTAAACCCGTTTATGGTTGGTTCCGGGTGGACCCCCTTTGACCGAGAACTCTACCCTATATACATAGGGTATTTGGCCTTCATTTCACACTTTAAACACTCCAAAAACTTTCTCTCTCTACTCTCTCTCTACAATTCTCGAGTTTGCTCAAGAGATCCTCAAGAATGTAAGTGATTTCCTTCCTTTGGGTGTTAATCTTTCCTATATCCATGATTTACTCTTGATTCATCCATGGATTTCACTTTTATCTAGATCTTCAAGTATCCTCAAGAACACCTTAGTGTTTTGGACAGAAAACACCTTTCTTTGCCTTCAAATCGTAAGTATCATCCTCTTCTACTTATATCTAGTTAGGATTCTTGAGTTTTGCCTTGAAATCGTCACTTTTCCATGAAGAAAAGGTGTTTACGCTCTAGTGTATCTCCTTAGACCGTACACCATTCAATGACCGTAAACTCATAGACCGTACACCATTCAATGACCGTAAACTCATAGACCGTACACCATTCAATGACCGTAAACTCATAGACCGTAAACCCTATGACAGTAAGGTCATTAGACCGTAAACCCGTGACCGTACACTCTTGATTACGGCCGCAAACTCCCCTTTTCAATCATATGTGATTCTAACACTTAGTTTTAAGTGTTTCCTAGTCCCTAAGGTGGTTTTTTCCATAACGAATAGTGTTATACCCTCACCTAACACATATATGTACTTCTACATGCTAAATAGGATCCGTTTGTGCTCGAGGCTTTACTTGACACTCAGCAATTCCTAGCAACTTACACTCAAATTCCACGTCAAACAGTAAGTTCATACCCCTACGCTTTTTCCGAGTTTTTCATGTTTTCAAGGGGGGAAATCAAACAAAAGTACAAGGAAACTTGTGCTCAAAGTATATTATTTTGTATAAGATAATTATGTTTTCAGCATGCTTTTAAACACAGAAAACAGTTTTACCAAACGATTAAGAAATCAACTCGTAGAAACAGTTTTCAAACTAAAGTAATGAACTTGTGAAACATTTCGAAAATGTATATCATACAGATTATAAACAGGATTTTAGTATTATTACTTGTAAATTGTTAGTCTAAAGTTGGGGACACGTCCTTGGTAACACTCCCACCGAATTCAAGAGTGTAGGACTATCACTTGTAACCAGAATCTCTTGTAGGGAGAGCGTGACTGTTGTGTATAGATCTATACGGGACTGACTATCCCGCACCTAAACTGCTAGCTACAGTTAGGCATACATGCCTGGGGTGACAAAGTCATAAAAGGATACTGGCCCCGTTACGTGCCATATCAAGTTTAAGTACGGTTATGACACCCACAACCCAGATAACAGGAATTTACTTTTGTAATAATGAATCAAATGAACTAGCCTCAAAGTATTAATCAATTCGATTACTAGAGGGTATTAATAACACCCTTAGGATTTAGTTCACCACTTATTTATTAGTTTTATTTATGTAATAAGGCTAATACACCTCACAGGGAACAAACAGGGTTTTTCAAGAAAACTATGTCTAACGATACAAGTATGGTAGATACTTGTACACCTCAGACAAGAATAGATAACCAACTATCAACTTTTAGGGAAAATATAGGATTTTCCCGGGATAACTCAACCTTTCATAAACGGACTGTTTAAAAAATAACTAATGGATAATCAAACATCTTTCATAAGAAAATACAGGATTTTCTTGGGAAACACTTTTCAAAGGATCATAGAAACATCTTTCACCAGAACTAAATACTTATGAACTCACCAGCTTTATGTTGATACTCTTTCAAACTGCTTGTATTCTCAGGGCAGTAATAGACAGGTACTTTTATCAACTTTTGGAGAAGACGGAGCATTTGGAGTCACGTCTTTTACTTTTGTTATATACTTTTGTGTACAAACTATGTTTTCAAACAAATGTAAATATTCGTATTATAATGTAATGGTTGTGTTTACTTTGAATGCTATGATACGATTGTTGTGATACTACGCATGACGTCACCCACCCCCAGAGGTTTCCGCCGTCCGTTCTGACGGTTCGGGGGTGTGACAGGTAGGGGTGTAAGTGAGTTGAGCTACTCGTGAGCTACTCGGGATCGACTCGTTAAAAGCTCGACTCGAGATCGAATTAAACGAGCCTGAGCCGAGCTCGAGCCTAAATATGAGGCTCATTTATTAAACGAGCTCGAGCCGAGCTTCAATTAGTGGGCTTGCGAGCCTAAACGAGCTTAAACGAGCCTATACATACATACATACATACATACATACATACATACATACATACGTATATATATATATATATATATATATATATATATATATATATATATATGTATATTTATATATATATATATATATACACACACACATATACATAGAGGCTCGTTTAGGCTCGATTAGGCTCGCGAGCCCACTAAATTGTTCGCGAGCCGAGCTCGAGCTTCATTTTAAGGCTCGAATCGAGCTCGAGCTCGAGCTTCCTCAAAATTAAACGAGCCGAGCTCGAGCTTGGTCAGGCTCGGCCTCGGCTCGGCTAGTTTACACTCCTAGTGACAGGGTTTATCATATATATTCTACAACGTTTGTTCAGTTTGGCGATACATCACCATGTCTACCCATGACCAAAAAATAATATCCTCGTTTTTACGGGTAGATGCTCACATCAAGGGGGAGCGTGCGATGCTCCATCATATCCGACGTATTTTCTTTCCCGGTTTCATGATTATTTTTTATCTTTATTGCTTGGTCGATCAAAAATAGGGGGAGAATCATGAGCATCCATTCTGGTTTATTATTGGAGTTTTGACGTTAGAGACATTTGAAGACGAAGATTCATTTTGTAGTGTGATGGGGCACTGATTTTTGGTCTTCACAGATCGAATTTTTGGCATTACTTGATGTTCTTCGGATTATGATTATTTATCTTCAGACTTTACACTTTGGGATGTCTCATTTGTGTTTGCATCCGGTTCAAATATTATGATTGCTCGAGTTTGGATTTGCGATATTTTGAAGACGATGATTATTTTAGCGATGCGGCGTGGCACTTATTTTTGATCTTCCGATCAAATTTTTGGCATTGCTAGACCATGTCCTCGGATTCACATTATTTATCATTTGGACTTTATTTTTGGATGCTTCACATTTTCAGCAGGTTATTCTTCAGAGATTATTTGATGCATTATCATTCGATTTTGGAATATTGAAGACGTTGTGTGATTCGAGATTGTGCTCTTCGGTTCTACAGTCGAGGGGGAGACTGTGAACATGATTGGTTTTTGGGGACTGATCACATTCAAAGATTGGGATTTCATACTTTTATTAAGAGATTGGGGTTTCTCTGTTTGTTCTTTGATGCTATAGATTCCATTGCCAGATTCCGAGATCACGACAGCTTCAGCTTTTCGGAGACACTTCAGCACCAGACCCACCGGACCTGCCTGTCGGATGTTCTGCCTTTTATCACTGCTTTACCCTCACCATTTCCGAGCATTTAGGGGGAGATTGTTGGAGCATGAAAATGCTCTACAATGTTGAGTGTTTATTAGGTTAGAATATATTCCATTGTATGAAAAGCATATTCCCTCCACTACTATATAAAGTGGAGGTGATGGTCATTTTATTTGTAAGAGTGTTCACTATGTAGACTTGTAGATTAGAGAGAGTGTGGTGGGATCTCTCCCACCAAGGGAGAATTATCTCTCCCAAACCATGAGTGTTCTTGTAATATTTTATTTCTCTATTTATCTACTACAGTTTTTACTCACATATCTTGTTCATCATGTTCATACACGATTATCTTCTTGGTAATATCTTCCGCACCGATCCAATCGATAAAATGGGAACCTACACTCCCCCATGGTCTTTACCTGGAATGCCATGGGCTCCCCCCATGGTCTGATATTCAAGTTCCACGGGCTCCCCTCGTGGTCTTCTATGCAAGTATCACAGAGACAACTAGGGTACCACATAACACGTAATGGGCTGGCATTGGTGCCTTCGACCCATGGATATTGTGAGAAGACTCACCTCACACTGCCGAATCACACAAACGAACCTCGGTTGCTGGCTGACAGATCCCGAAACTGTCTATCATCAAAACAACACCCAATTAACAATTGGGTGCCAATGCATAACCATAAATCCATACTTGCGGTAAAAAGACTATTTTACCGCTAACCTAGATCGGTCCAAAACTAACGCCCAAAATGAAACTCTGGACGCCTAAAAGCAAAATAATCAACCAAGGCCTAATTATGGCCCAATTTTCCATATTGGGCCCAAACCCCTTACATGGGTTTACCCTAAATCCCATCCAATTTTCCTACTCCATAAACTTGTTCTCAGATGGCCAACAAGAACCCAAACACCTAAGCTCAAAAGGAAAGCCCCACTCGAAGCCTAAACCCGATTAGGGTTTTCACATAAAATGATGATTAGGTTTAAGTAAGAACACTTAACCCATTAATGACTTAATGCATTAAGCCCAAAATTGCATTATGTTAATCGTAGGGGCATTATTAACTATTATTAGAATTTAATTAATGGCTTTAACCCGGGTCCGACCAACTCCAAAACTAGGGTATCTTAACATTAGGGTTTTAAACCCTAATTAGGGTTTCCATCCCAAATTCGTGACAACTAGGTTCCAGGTTAGGCTTTTAGGTTAATTAGTGTTTAATAAGTCGGGCACCACCCACTATCACCTCGGACGGTGGTGGTCAACAGCGGTCCACGACGGCAGCCACCACAACATGCCGGTGGTGGTGGGTTTTTCTTTGGCTTTTCCAGCTAAAAAGTCCATAGAACATGACCTCATAAAAACACGCATTCACACACCAATATACACACAGCCACCCATACATGGTGGTTGATGGTGGAAGAAAGTAGAGATGGCGGCAGCCACCATGGTTGGCTGCCATGGTGGTCTTCTTGTTCTCCGGCCGACAACACACGCCAAACATACTGAAACAAGCACCCACACACTAGAAAAACACACCCAATCGAATCAGAAACCTCACCGACGGAGGAGGACATCGGTCCGAAGGAATGACGATAAGGCGGTGGCGGCGCCAACCGTCGGGGCTAGCGGCGGAGAAACAACAGTGGAATGAAATGGAGAAGAACAAGTGAAGGGAACAGCAACAATGATAGCCACAACATATAAATATTGCTTCGTCTTTAACGGAAGCGGCACAGCGGTGGTCTCCAATGGCTCACGGTGGCGACATAGTTGACGGCTACGGCTGGAGATAAGAAACCGACAACACTCGAAGGTCGCCCACCAATCCCTCGTTGGTATCAGTAACTTCTATCGTAGAGGAGAAGGTGTTGCCGGTCAGCAAGGGTCCACCAGTGGTCTTTGTTGATCGGAAAAACAAGAGAATGGGGTGGCGGTGGCTGGAGTACACCAAGTGGCAGCTGATCTTATGAAAACTAGGTTTAGGGTTTCGGCTTCATGCAAGAAAACGAGAGGATGGGGCACTAGGTCAAATCACGTCTCCCTGAAACTTAAATCAATTTTTAACACTTTAGCCCCCTGCCATCAAAATCCATTTCAATTTGAGTCAAATATTTACCAAACAGCCCTTACTTCCTAGAATATTTTCATCACAAATCCATATGTTACCAATTAACCCCAAGAAATCAAAAATTATAATCTTTAAACCCTATGGCGAACATCCCGATAAATTAATACAACTTTAGGGCAAGGATAAAAATAAAAATAAAGATACATCGTGGGGTTTTAGGGCTATTATTTATTTGTTTTAACGGAATGTTACAAATCTCCCCCACTTAAATTATATTTCGTCCTCGAAATCTGTCCTTTGCTTTCTCAACACGCCAAACAATCAGAGCAACACAACCACAACCTGAAAATACTACAACCTCCCCAAGACAACTGAAATCAACCCTAGAAGAACTCACCAAACCTGAAAAGGAACGAACCTTAAACCCTTGCAGAAAACCACCTCTACCTTTCCTGAAACCCGAAATCTCAAATTGATCTGACTCCCCGACAAACATCCCACACTGAACTGCTATCGAATCAATTCCATAAAAAGACCAGCCTAAACGAAATACTTTCAACCCACATTATTTTGATGCTTTCTTAGGAACAAAAATCACTGATCATGTACAGCTGCAGAACACTTACACTTGACAGGAGGCTCAGATAATCCTTTCAGCAGAAGATCCCTCCCTGCGACAGTTAGACTCATAAAAGAGTTGCGCAATAGTGTCCAATCAACCGCTCTGAGATTATTTAACCGAACTGCAAACAACTTAGCATATGCCCCGAATAATAAGCGACTCCGCGCACGAATCCCAAATCACTGAAACCACTCCGACTCATCTTCCTGCCACCTAGCTGCTTTCCAAAAGCAGTCGAGACCTCCCTGGTCCCAACTTGTCTGCCAACTATCTGAAACACCGTACTCCTACCCAACTGCTGAGCCAGAAGACACACAAGCACAGTAGCCCCACATGACTCCCGAAGAAAATCTCGACTGGCAAGAATTGCCTAAAAATACCTTGCCACCAAATCTACTGCTAAAAGTGAATGCTACATGACCCACTCCACCCTCATATCATACCCGGTCTCCAACAACCTACATTCTCCTGATTCCAACCACGATGTGGCTCTTCCACATATAGAACCATCCCAAGACACAACATAATGGCTCGATTCGTCATCATACTAAACCCATTCCTTACCCTTGAACCCTGCGATTGATGTCTTTCGCATATAGATACCCCAATTTCTTATTCTACTAAAACGAAAATCCTGCACAAAACATGTGCGATACCTGACTCGAGATCTTACCCAAAACCAATTTGATTCTCTACTCATAACCCAATATCCACGAATCTGCATTTTCATTTCACACTACCACCTTCTGATTCCCGACACCCCTCAATTGACCGATAAATAAATACCCTCAAACCATTTCCGACACTACCAGTCTCGCACCTGCTCCAAACACCTGGTTCCCAAAAGTCCGACAACAAGGCTACCCAGCCTAAAACCCCTATGTGTCACACACTGATCACCCGCATGATCTTGCAACTCAAGATCCAAAACCTTGACCCAACGGTATCTAACAGGTCCAACCTGAATTTTCATAATCACACGGGGCTCGCCCATAGGCCCCACTCATCAAGAGCCACCCAGGACTAACTCTGCCTCGGACCTCAATGGTCCTCAACCTACAAGAGAGAATAATTCCCCGACCATACATGCCGGCGTTCCCAAGGCACGAATTTATTCTTCTTCCACGCTCGTGACCATCTCACTAATAGTCTACCTCAAACTAATGAATGCTATGATCCCATCGCATTCTTACAACACTTCTAACCAACCATGGCCTTACCACACTCAAACCATCACAGTACCACTCTTCCTGAGCCGAATCCCACAACCAATCAGAAGTTTGGGTCACACGTTTGAATCTCACTGCCTACTATGAACACCAATGGAGGTACCGACCTGCGGTCGGGAGTTTACCGAACTCCCACCAACACAACCTCAATCTGAACAGCCACGTAATCCCCCCCCCCCCCGCTTGGACTCGCCGATGAACTGTCACCTATTAATCCTTATGGATCTCCGATACATCTCCCTCAAATAGCATGAACCGCCCATACATTGCTCTAAAAAATACTAGCGTTCCATTGCTAGCCAAACTCAGTGATCACACAACTCTTGAAATCCAAAAGAATACTCTTGAAATCATAACTAATCAGGTAATCCAAATCTCCTCCCATGATACCATACCAATTCCTTGTGTTCTTATGTTGGTGAATGAAAATCATAACCCTTGCCCTGACTGACGAATCTTCATCCCAACTCTCACTCTTGAACAATCCACGAATCCTAATCGACTGCAACCTGAGAGAATGTGAAACTCCACTATCATTCCAATGACCCAACACCTCAAGCAACTGACCTACCATCTTCCTGCTACCGCTCCCTTCCTAGCAACGGTAGTGTTTTAACCCTAAAGCGCTCCCATAGGCAACTACCGCTCCTACGAGAACAAATGTTGAAATCACTGAATCCTGGCGATACTGGAGAACTAACCCGCGGAATCCTGACCAAAGATCTTCCACACCAAAACCCCTAAAGCGATCTTGACCAAACTCAAAATAACAATCAAATATATTGGAACCCGTTACACAAGATACAACCCCTCAATGAACCACTAATGATTCATGGCATGCAACAGACATGAAACAATTCCCGAAAATATAACCCAACGATAACAGAGCAATAACCCGAAGATAACGCTTGCCCAAATCAATATAAAATTCCAAGCAACAATAAAACAGATAACCATCGAAAAAAAAGCAAAAGACAGCATACCCGCAATATCACCTGCTGGAGCACTGGCCTCTCCCGGTCTGACGCTCAAATAACTGGCTACTCTTTGATGGGGCTCCTGCCCCACCCTTATAGCTATCAGAAATCTGCAGAATAGCCAGAGCAGGTGCACTCACTGCTCCTCCCCTCCTCCTCGGACAGACGGTCCCCCCCTCTTCCCTAAGTGCTCCAAATAGATCTGCCTCTCTTGGGCTCTAGAAATCATATCATTCAGGGTCTTACACCCTTAAATACTCTCTATCTCCCTGATATCATCCCGCCACATATCATGATACGTCACCTTCTTAATTTCCTTGTCTACTTCATACTGTGGAACCAATAAAGTCCTCTCCCAGAGCTTGGCAGTGATCTCTGCCTTGGTCTCGGTAGTTTGGAGGAGATCCTGAAACTCTCGCATCAACTGCTGCACCTCAATCTCTAATGCGACTCAGCTTGGAACCTGGTCGAGAAATCACTCCATGACATAGCATCAACAACATCATCTCTTATCTTACGACCAATCTCTTTCCGCCAATCTCACGCCCTGACCTTCAATAGGCACGAAGCATATCTGACCTTCACCTCCTCGAGCAGAAACTCGTCCTAAATGCGGTAGCCATATCTATTAACCCCCTCCTACTTGCAACGGGGTCCTTCTACCCTTAGAATGCAGGAGTTACCCAAGCACGAAACTCAAGGAATGAACATGTGCGAGCCCCAACAATAGCCATAACCTCAACACGGAACTCTCTCAAGTGCTCATCCAAGATCTCCAGAAACCCCTCCTTGAACGAACCAAAGACCACAAGGGTCTTCTCCAAAACACCATGGTTAATCTCTGATGAGATGAATTCCCGCATCTACATGCTCGTCGGCTCAATACCTGCACCTGAGCCAGAACCAGAACCTGAACCTTTCCCTGAGAACTCATAACCAAACTGAAATACCATCATGCAAAAGATCATAACATACTCAATAATCCTTTTCACCAAGCTTCTTAGATTCTCCAAGACTCTCCTTTATTCGAGTATGGATCATTTGCTTTTAGTAGCACAGGCCCAATACTATCTTTCACACATATCCATACTTTCCTCAAGAATCATCCCGAATCCTCTAAGTCACCTTCTCAAACTGATGCACTAAAGCTCACTAAACAACACGACTACAACCACTGTAGCACTCCCTAGGCTCACCTGGGTTCCCGACCTCACTCTGCCATCAGTTGATGAAGAACTCTTCATAATGCCAGTCATCCACCTCATGGATACCTTCATATTCACTTAGTAGCTGACTCCCATCATCCAAGAGTTCCACAAAGCACAAAACCAACAACATTCGTACAGTAACACTCCAATCCATAAAACTATCATAGAACATTCAACCCACACACTACTACTTATGTTAGAAATTCCACCCTTACTTCCGGTTGCCTTATGCATACAAATTATACACAGAACAGGATAAAATAGACTGTCGAATAACATACTAAACCCTAGAACCACAACCAGACAAAGAACATGAATAAGGCCAAGTCAATTAATCTAGGGCTATAAGATCCTAACCGTATACAATTTTTAAAGCTTATACTTAGCAATTACTGATTCCAATAGATATTCCATCACAACATAGCATCCAATATATCCAATGCAACAAGGTATCACATATCAGGCCAAACTACCTCTAACTAATTAGCACTAGCATGCAAGTCTACCAGCTCATACAACATACATACAAAGGAATATTTCCTAGCATTCTATCATGTAATAACTGAGCAGATCCTTAGCCCTAACTAGCATGCAATTCACAGATTCATAATCAAATCATAACATATAACATGTATGGTATTTTGGGAAAACTTGCATGAGGTCGGATGACTTATGCACCACACCCTTCTCTTATCTTAGAAAACTCTTTTCTTGAAAATATTTTTCTTTTGCAAACTTTACCAAATCCTCATTTTGAGTTCAGACACACCTGAGAGTATGTCTGAATCCCTGAAACCAAGGCTGTGATACCAACTTGTAACGCCTGAAAATCATGACATAATTTTTTTTGTTTTTAGTTTAATATATCGTTAATACATGTCCATCCCATAAAAATCAGAGTAATTCACAGAAAATGGAAACATGTAGTGTGTGCTCTGTAATCATCCTGAGCCCTTCCATTTGAAAACTAAAGTACCAAAATAATAAACTGAAAATCGTAATCACAAAGCTTAGTGAGTTCCCCATAATACCATACAACATACAACCACAGATTATCATGCAATACACATAGTTGCCATGGGCTCCCCCATGGTCTTTATCTAGTATGCCATGGGCTCCCCCCATGGTCTTTACCTAGAATGTCATGGGCTCCCCCCATGGTCTGATATCCAAATGCCACGGGCTCCCCCCGTGGTCTTCCATGCAAGTATCACAGAGACAACTAGCATACCACATAACACGTAATAGGCTGGCATTAGTGCCTTCGTCCCATGGATATTGTGAGAAGACTCACCTCACACTGCCGAATCACACAAACGAAGCCCACCTGCTGGGTGACAGATCCCCAAACTGTCAAACATCAAAACAACACCCAATTAACAAATGGGTGCCAATGCATAACCATAAATTCATACTTGTGGTAAAGTGACTATTTTACCCCTAACCTAGCTCGGTCCAAGACCAAGGCCCAAACTCAAACTCTGGAGGCCCAAAAGCCAAATAATCAACCAATGCCTAATTATGGCCCAATTTTCCAAATTGGGCACAAACCCCTTACATGGGCCTTACCCTAAAGCCCATCCAATTTTCCTACTCCATACACTTGTTCTCAGATGGCCCAACAAGAACACAAACACCTAAGCCCAAAAGGAAGGCCCCACTCGAAGCCTAAACACGATTAGGGTTTTCACATAAAATGAAGATTAGGGTTAAGTAAGAACACTTAACCCATTAAGGAATTAATCCATTAAGCCCAAAATTACATTAAGTTAATTGTAGGGGCATTATTAAGTATTATTAGAATTTAATTAATGTCTTTAACGCGGGTCCGACCAACTCCAAAACTAGGGTTTCTTAACATTAGGGTTTTCTAAACCCTAATTAGGGTTTCAAACTCAAATTCATGACAACTAGGTTCCAGGTTAGGCTTTTTAGTTAATTACCATTTAATAAGTCGGGCACTACCCACTACCACCTCGGGCGGTGGTCGTCAACATTGGTCCACGACGGCAGCCACCACCATACGGCGGTGGTGGTGGGTTGTTCTTTGGTTTTTCCAGCTAAAAAGTCCATTAAAAACAGGTGGTCTTTGTTGATCGGAAAAACAAGAGAATGGGGTGGTGGCGGCTGGAGTACACTAAGTGGCGGCTGATCTTACGAAAACTAGGTTTAGGGTTTCTGCTTCATACAAGAAAACGAGAGGATGGGGCGCTTGGTTAAATCTAGTCTCCCTCAAATTTAAATCCATTTTTAATACTTTAGCCCCCTGCCATCAAAATCCCTTTCAGTTTGAAACAGATATTTACCAAATATCCCTTACTTCCTAAAATCTTTTTATTACAAGTCTATATGTTACCAATTAACCCCTAGAAATAAAAAATTATAACCTTTAAACCCCATGGCGAACATCCCAATAAATTAATAAAACTTTAGGCCTAGGATAAAAATAAAACTAAAGATACATTTCGGAGTTTTAGGGATATTATTTATTTGATTTAAACGGAATGTTACAGTTTGGAAATTTTCAGAAAATAATTCATTTTTATCGAATTTTTGTAATTTTTGCAAGAAAATAGAGTAATAATTCACATAAAATGCTTTTTAAGGTCAACAAATTTTGGAAAACTTCTGGGATGACCTACGCATTGATTAAAGACATTTTCTGAAGTTGCATGAATTTTTATGGCTATTTCCTATCTATTTCAATTTTGTTTTTATTGAGAACAAATAAATGGTAAAATACAGTTATGTATTTTGAAAGCATTTTAGATAATTTTTTCACCTTTAAGACATTATAATACCTCCATACAACTATTTATAGATTTTTCCATGACAATTTCTTAGTTTTTCTAGATTAAATGAATGCTTAGTGGTTAAATTGATAAAAAATATCCTATATTACTTATTAATCATAAAAAAAGGTTTAGTGAATTTTCTCTATTGACTAATAATTGTTCACGAATTAATGTTTGTTTAAGAGAATAAATCATGGAAAAATTGTTACACTGCTCTATATATCACAAAGAATTACCAGAAAGGTTTATATTATTTTTTTAACCAAAAGTTAAAAGTTTGGGAAATATTATAAACTGTTTACTATATATTTACATTTTTCTAGAATAGAAACACATAGATCACAAAATCGGGTTTAACAATTTAAAAACCAATTTTTATATTTTTCCCAAATTTTATAAATCAAATAACCTTAGTACAAAAGGTTTGAAATTTTTTTCTTAATGGGTTGCTATTTTTATTGAATTTGTGTTGATTCAAGTATTAAATAAAGGAGAAATAGCTATACATATCTAAAATTTATGAAATATTTTTTGGAAGGCTTTGATTGTAGTTGGAACACAAATAAAAAGTTTTGTGATTTTTAATTACTGTTTGTTGTTTAATTAGAATTTCTTGGTTCAAAACACATTTAAATTATAAAAACTCAGTTTTATTGATCAAAAGTGCATTTGATATTTTTCCCAGTTTAGGGACACTTTGAAATAGTTACACAAAACATCTAAGAATTTTTTATGATAATTTACCATTTTTTTCAAGATTTTATGATTATTCAAGGAATTAAAATGGTGAAAAATAGTTAGGCAAATCAAAAATTTAAGAAAATTTATCTTAAGGTCTTTGACTTCAGTTAATCTTTGGAATATCTTCTAAAATGTCAAAGTTTAACATGTCAAGGATGAAAAGTTTCCACATAAATTGCTATGTAACAAAATGATTCATGGGAATCTAAATTTCATTGAAAAATATTTGTGACTTATTCAAAATAAAAAATTTATTGGCATAATTCTATTGTATAAGATAAATATACTAGTATTAGATTTCCACTAGACACTCACTAGCATGTAACATCATTGTAGGACATCGGTAGTAGGCTGTGTGGAACTTAGTTCAAGGCATCATTAGCATCATCACAAAGCATTGTGAGTATTCACATCCCCTATTTTCGGTTTTTATGTTTCAGGGTGGAAAAGCATGTCCCAAAACTATTTATTAATTGTTGTATTTAATTTGACTTGTATCAAACTTGGTTGCTATATTTTGCTATGTATGTGTATGTTATTTTTTTCCATAAGGCCTTATCACAGTGAAATTCTTGGAACATTTTACACCACTCATTAACTCTTTCGAGCTGACGGTCATTATGGATAGCGCTATTAGGATGTAGACAACTCCTTACTCCCACGGTTCGCGGAGTGCATTTTACCATTTCTATCTATGTGACCGATACGCGTAGATCTCTATAGGGCATCCCTCGTTCATTAGGCTTGGGTTGTGAACTCATGGTTTGTTCATTACGCACATACAAATTTTTTTTCTCATGTTAGCATCGAACATTGTTTCTCATGATGGTAACGAACTACTATTTATGAAACCTTGTTTGCTCATTTTAGGAACGAGCTACAGTTTATGCAACCTTGTTTGCTCATTTTAGTAATGAACTACTGTTTGTGCAACCTTTTTTCTCATTTTAGAAATGAACAACTGTTTATGCAACCTTGTTTGCTCATTTTAGCAACGGACTATAGTTTATGCAACATTGTTTGCTTATTTTAGCAACGAACTACTGTTTATGCAACCTTGTTTGCTCATTTTAGCAACGAACTATTGTTTATGCAACCTTGTTTTCTTGTTTTAGCAACAAACTACTGTTTATGCAACCTGGTTTGCTCATTTTAGCAACGAACTACTGTTTATGTAAACTTGTTTACTCATTTTAGCAATGAACATTCATTTATGGAAAAATTTGTCAATATTCCGATTTTCATGATTTGAAACTATGTTATGCTATAAACCTCTGAATTCACCTACTATTTCGTTAGTTGACCGCTTCTTTTACATGCTTTTTCAGGAATCATCTAGTAAGATGTCACGTAGAGACATATCACTTGTAGGAGCATTCACATGTGTTGTTTTTAAAATATATTGTAATTTCTTTTAAAATTTGTACAATCTCATTATACATTATAATGCTTTTTAATACTATGGTTGGTGTTGTCTTTTAACTTTTGCTATGAGACCCTTTTTACTGTTGCACCTCGTGTTTCTGCTTTAGCAGGGTGTGATAAAGAATGGTTTCAGAGTCGAAGGTTATAGAGAATACCGGTTTTCCTTTGGAGAACCCCAACTATTGCCAAAAAATTTCAAAATATTGAACATACTACTGGTATAACTAAGTCGAGTATGCATTATTGGATTTTAATTAAGTATAGTCTGGTTAACTATGCTTAATTAAGTAAAATTAATGAGGCTGGAAATGGTTATAGTAGAATTATTTTCAAAACAATTTTCAACTTATATTTTTGAAAAACAATATTTTTCGGTGTGCATATAGGCATTTCATATTATAGGCGTTCACCTAAGTACACTTAGAGACTAAGTGTACTTTTATCACAATGTCTTTATTCAGAAATATTCTTATCCCTTATCAAGTGTTAGGCTAACCAATTAGGTTATAACACTAGCCGTTCTAGGAACAATCCATTTAGTATTGAGAACGAGTATTCCTTGGTAGCTATTGACTCTAGACATAGGGTCAACAAATAGAGAACCACTAGTGATAATATTATGTCGACGCCAATATCAATTTTACCTCAACACCTCTTTATTGTCTTCATACTAGAGTTACAACTAGGAAAACTGTTCCGATACCGACAAGGGTGACAGTAGGAGCATCGTGGTGGGAGGTAGATGAGTGGCCATGAGTAATCATTTGGAGACCGTTGACAAGCATCTCTGATATGACTCACGAGGAGACACGACGGTTTAATCCATTGTTACCGATATGTGAGACCATCCTTCTACGCTATGATTTTAGATTTAGGTTGTTTCCACCTTGAGCTTACAACTTAGTCTTGGATATCTCTTTGATTCTAAACCTTATATTTGGTGATTCTTACCCTACCATATTTACTTTGTATTCAAGCACAAACCATCCCCCCTCCCCTTATGACATAAATTTCCAAGTCTTAGTTCGAGGCCTTCAGATGCACTATTTATCTTCTCAAGATACCATCATCATACACTTTCCAAATTACCAACATGTTTCATACCCAAACATTCCACCTTAAATTTTCATGCCCGATAAAACATAACACTAGTCCGTTGTACGGATATTTCCTATAATTTCGAATCCTCCTTCAACCCTTATCATTTTCATACAGTTGTTTGAGTCTTTATCGACAATATTAACATTCATGTCGTTATCAAGGATTACATCCCCTTACACCACACGCCACACGCCAAAACTATAACTTAACTTTTGATCTCTATAAAAGGTGCAAAATTGCGTCTGTACAGTAAAACATTTTACAAATAATTTTGCATGTCCTCATTTTGGAGGCAATTTATTGGTACTCGTTTGTACTCACCCTAGTATTTAGGTACGATTGACTACACTAATCCACTTGTTCCTTCTTAATCTTCAGAAAAAACCTATTTCGCTTCATCTGTTTTATTTATAATCAGTGGAATACTGTATAACAACTTCGAATAGTTACTATACCTTTGTTAACCATGTATCCCATATTCATTGCTAAAATAACCAACTTTACTTTTTCTAACTTACTTTAATTTATCACTTTTCTTCAAAACATAATTTAACCTATGTTGATTTTTACCTTTTATTTTCAATTTCATTTCAAATCCATTTCAATAGTTAAATGTGCTTTCTCAAGGCATATAAACCATTTAAAACATGGTTACCAATTGTCATGTTTTCAAAAACTTAAAAACATTTTCTTTTATAAAAGTGTTTAAACTGTATGTGATGAAACCCACACATATGACATCGACCATTTTAAATGTGCTTTCTCAAGGCATATAAACCATTTTAAATGTGCTTTATTGGGCCTTTCAAACCACTTTCATTTTGACTTTTTTTGACCACTTTCTCATTTTGGTATTTTACTTTACATAAATGTGCTTTCTCAAAATCCAACATGATATCTTTACAACTATCTACTCTGACATGTTTTTGAGACATCACTAATTCTTACATTTCAAAACATACCTCATTTGTTTGTTTTATTCCAAGTTAGTTTTACAATCTATAAAGTTTCTAAAATTTAAGGCATTGGAAAACTTAGTGTTCACTTTTAAATTTCCTGTGACGCACTCTCAACAATGTGTAATTATTCTTCTAAATATATTGATTCTTTACCTTATCCGATTTAACCATTGTTGGACTCTAGTCTAAAAAGTCAAAACTGTCAGTTTTTCAATTAACAGTTTTAGTCTTCCTTCTTTTTCACAAATGGAGTTTCGAAATATATCTCAACGTAGTTTTAAAATCTACACCTTAAAACTTCCACATGTCTATTTAATGATCAACATACATCAAGGATGGAAGTTTGAAATATATCTCAACGTAGTTTTAAAATCTACCTATAAATATTGTCTTTGAAATTTTAACAATAGGAATTATTGTTGCTGCTACCTTCCTTTTTCTTTCCCCCACACCTGATTCCTTGGTCTCTATCTGAGTTGAGATCTCACACACCCACAATAATAACACAATACATGGTCTAACTTTGTTTTTTGTTTTTTTGCTCACCTTGGTACCATATTCATATGCATACAGACTAGAAGTCTACGCTTTTGTTTTGATCAATCAATACATATATAGTCATGAGGCATAATTTTGACTTGGTCAACCTTGATATGTACAACTACACCTCCTATCTTATACATTTTGTTTTTATTATAAAATCTAACATAAACAAGTAATCCTTATTTTCATTCTTTCTTTCGTTTTAAATTTAGAAATTTGATCAAAAATGCATTTTTCGTTGTATTTTCTTTATATTTAATACACAAGATAAATACCCATGTGTTTATCATCTTTCTAAATATTCAAAATACTTGTGATGAGTTATGTTCTTCTAATTTTTCTTCTTTTCTTTATAAACATAGGAAGTTTTAAATGTTAAGATTACCTATCCTCCAAAAGAATGTTGTGTAAGCATCACTAAATCAAGAATGCATCATGATATTTTTACACCTTTTTTAAAATAGCATTCTACATTGCAATTTCCATTGAGTTCCTAACTCCTAAACTTGTTTCCATATATATTCTGACTCCTTGTAAATTCATATTGGCTTGACTTGAACATTTGGACAATTTTTCAAAAGAGTAAACTAAATATTTCTGTATAAATTCCCTCATTGACGACTTAAGCCTTTAAGCATAATAAATTTCCTTATATTTTACTACTTCATTTGGCCACCGCATATGTATCTTCACTCTCTTGGAAGCATTATACATTTTGATAATAGTGAAGTCACCATTTCTAAACACTTCTAATACTACCGAGATGATGTGGTTTAAAATATCATGAACTTTCATCACCTTCATTAGAAATAACGACTCTATAACTATATTTTTCAATTATGGTTCTATTATAGTAAGAGTACTCGTAGTAGGAATTATAGTTTGGAAAGCGTCGATTGTTTCGTAATTTATTTTGTAGTCGACACTTGTATAGTGTTAACATTTGAAATATACCAAAACTTTGTTGCCTGCCCTTAGTTCGTATCTTTAGAACTTCCCTCGATTGCTTCTCTTTCCTTCGTGCTATCTCTTCCCATTTCGGAATATATCTTTTCCAGACGTTGTAGCCAACTTGGAAATGAACAATTTCTCCTCAATCACTTCTTAATTAGAAGGCGGATTTACAGTTACTGCTGGAATAGAACATGAATTATGGATCAACCCAAGCTTAGCACTTAATGCAATTGGTGCTTCAGCAGAACTTATAACACCCTCTTAATTCAAAGAATATCTAAGTAGATAATCTTTTTCGATTAGCTTGCCATGGTTGGATCATGATTCCCATGATCCAAATTTCCCATAATCTAGACTGTAGAACTCGAATTGGGGAAACACTAACCTGATTATAGCTAAATGATTTTACTCTCCCTTGAGGAATTAATCCAATATGATCAAAAGGTTCTTCAAGTCACCACCTCTCCAACTACACACTTGTACTCGGCTAAGTTCAAATTGAATACGTCACCAATTGAATTTCGGGGAGAAATTCTTTCAACTGGGGGAGACTGTGACAACCATCAAAATTCGAGTCATTTCTAGATTTGACTAAACTTAGTTGCACATGTAGGCATGACACGTTCTAGACTTAGTAACTAGAAGCTAAGTTATAACCTACTAGAAACTCGGAAACAATTAGAAACAAATGATATTGTACTTAGATTTCACATTGATACGTGACTTCTATAGCTACGTTAACTGTAACAGCATTCCAAATTCGAGCCATTCCTTGACTTGAACATCTTTGCATGAATCATTTACACACATCATGCAGTTGACCTAGAAGTAGAAATTAGGTCCAAGTCTCGTAGGAACTTAAGTCAAAGTTGAAAACTAGGACTAGCATACTTGATTCTTCAATTTCACTTAAATCTCAAAACCACTATAGAGAAACGCCAATAAATCGACAAAGACAAATTTCAAGCATTTTTATAACCCGAAAAGAGTTATAAGACTCTAAAATAATAAGAAGTCTCAAAAATTCAAATTATTTTGATATCCAAAGATTTATTAAATCCAAAACCCTAAAAGCCCTAGAAACCTAAAATTATAAAATTCAACCTAAAAAATTCTACAAAAATAATTATAAACTTTATAATACCGTCTTATAATAATAAAAAACATTATAAAATTTAATCAAGGAAATAAAAATTAAATTCATTAATATTTAACCTTATTTTATAAGCTAATAACCCAAGACATATGAACAAACTTTATGCACATTTTATAAAATTCCGGAGAAATTTTTAGAAAAATTTGAGGATGTAATTCAAATAAATGGAAGAGATAAAGGGAGAGCCTCTCTCCCGCTAAAAGTTTTGGCCATACCCCCCCCCCCCCCTTTCCTAATACTAATCATTTTACCTTCATACACACTTCATCTCTCCACTTCTCTCTGTAAGACTTTCACTATTCCTTATCTCTAGAAAAATTCAAACTTAGAAGCAAAATCAGTAGGAAAGATTTTACCATTCAATTATACATGAGTATGCACACATTTCCCTGTTTAGATGATCGATTTTGGAGGAGAGAAAACCCAAAGAGACGACGAGAGAGATTGGCTATCTAGAGAGACAAAATCTCTCTTTTCTATCTTTTCTTCTCTCTAAAACCCTCATTCTTTCCCTCTATGAATCAACCCCAAATCCCTCAAATTGACAGACAAATATCCCTCATTTTACTAAAAAATATTCATAATCTTGAAGTGTTCATCATGGTAAACACTAAGATCCTTCATTCTCCTTCATTTTCTTTCAAGTTTTCATGATTTTTCATGTATTTCTTCACCTTCTACACTCTTTTATGATTAATTCATGAGCATGCATTCATACTTATGGTTTTCGATGATGGTGGTGGTAGGATTTCACTAAAAAACAACATGCATGTTGGAAATGGTAAAGTCCCATGACCCAAACCTATGTCAAATCAAAATCACCCACTTTTATACTAGTTTTGGTGGAGAAATCACAATATGAACCTGTGATTTCTTTCAAAAACTATTTTTTTTTACTTTTCAAACTCATTCATGGCCTTAAACCAACATGCATATGTTGATATTCAAGCCTAGATGTTTGATGACCAAAGTGTATTGTTAAAAGTTTTAAATTTATGCATGAAAGATTTTTAATCTACCAACCAGTCAAAAACTCATTATTAACCCAAAAGCTTCAGAAAATAATTTATTTTTCTCTAATTATTGTAATTTTTGCAAGAAAATAAAGCAATACTTCACATAAAATACTTTTTCAGGTTAATAAATTATGGTAAAATTTTGATATGACCTATAAACAGATTAAATATATTTTGGGAAGTTAGCATGAATTTATGTCTCTCGTTTCTATTTATTTTGATTTTGTTTTTATTGAGAACAAATAAATATACAATATAGTTATGAATGTCTAAGACCATTTGGATAATTTTAGAATCTTTTGAACATTATAAAACCTCCATCAAAAAGTTTACAGATTTTCCCATGACAATTTCTTATTTATTCTAGATTTAGTGATTGTTTAAGGGGTTAAATTGATAAAAAAATAATATCTACTCTTATCCAAAAATTATAAAACTTTATTAGAATATCCTATATTACAGATTAATCTTAAATAAAAAGTTAGTGAATTTTATCTACTTATTTAAAAAGTTTCACGAATTAATACTTGTTTAAGAGATAAAATCAAGGAAAAATAGTTGTACTGTTCTAAATACCACAAAAATTACCAGAAGGTCATGTATTACAGTTTAACCAAAACTAAAACGTTTGGAAAATTTTATGAACTGTTTACTATATATTCACATTTTTCTAGAATAGATACATATAAATCATAAAATCGGGTTTATCTATTTAAAAATCAATTTTGATATTTTTCACAACTTTTATATATTAAATAACCATTTTACAAAAGGCTTGGAGAATTTTATTAACTAGTTGCTACTTTTCTTGAATTTGGGTTGATTCAAGTAGTTAAATAATGAAAAAATAGATATACATAACTAAAGTTCATGAAACATTTTCTGGAAGTCTTTGATTGCCTTTGGAACACAAATAAAAAGCTTTGTGATTTTTAATTATTTTTTTCTATTTAATTAGAATTTCTTGGATCAAAACACATTTAAATTATAAAAATTCGGTTTTATTGATTAAAAGTGGCATTTGATATCTTTACCAGTTTGGGGACACTGTGAAACGGTTACACAAAACTTCTAAGAATTTTTCATGATCATTTACTATTTTTCCCAGATTTATGATTATTTAAGGAATTAAAATGGTGAAAAATAGTTTAATAAATAAATAATTCAAGAAAATTTATCTTATGGTCCTTAACTTCAGTTAAAACTAATTTACAAAGTTTGGGAAATTTTATAACTAATTTGAGGTAGTTTTGAAAATTTAGTCTTTGGAACATCTTCTAAAATATCAAATTTTAAAATTTCAAACTTTTGACACATTATTGGCATAATTATATTGTATAAGATTAGTATACTAGTGTTAGATTTCGACTAGAGACTCACTAGCGTGTAAAATCATTATAGGACATCAGTAGTAGGCCGTGTGGAACTTAGTTCAATGCATCATTAGCATCATCACGAAGCATTATGAGTACTCGCAACCCCTATTTTTGGTGTTTACGTTTTGGGGTGGAAAAGCATGTCCCAAAACTATGTATTATTCGTTGTATTTAATTTTACTTGTATGAAACTTGGTTGTTATATTATGCTATGTATGTGTATGCTATTTTGATTCATGAGGCCTTATCACCGTTAAGTCCCTGGAGCATTTTACACAACTCATTAACTCTTTTGAGCGGATGATCATTATGGATAATGTTATTAGGGGGTAGACACCTTCTTACTCACACAGTTCGCGGAGTGTGTTTTACCATTTCTATTTATGTGACAGAAACACATAGATCTCTATAGGGCACCCCTCGGTCATTAGGATTGGCTTGTGAACTCATGGTTTGTTCATTATGAACATACGAACTTTGTTTCTCATGTTAGCATCGAATTGTGTTTCTCATAATGGTAACAGACTACTGTTTATGTAGTCGTGTTTGCTCATTTAAGAAACGACTACTGTTTATGCAACTTTGTTTGCTCATTTTAGCAACGAACTATTGTTTATGCAACCTTGATTGCTCTTTTTAGCAACGAACTATTGTTTATGCAACCTTATTCGCGAATTTTAGCAACAAACTATTGTTTGTGCAACCTTGTTTGCTCATTTGAACAACAAACTAATGTTTATGCAACATGGTTTGCTCATTTTAGCAACAAACTGTTGTTTATGCAATCTTGTTTGCTCATTTTAGCAACGACCTACTTTTTATGTAACCTACTTTGCTTATTTTAGCAATAAACTACTATTTATGCAAACTTGTTTACCCATTTTAACAATAAACTTTCATTTATGGAAACTTTTATTAATACTATGATTTTCATGATTTGAAACTATGTTACGCTATAAACCTATGAGCTCACCAACTATTTTGGTAGTTGACCGATCATTTTACATGCTTTTTCAGGAAATTGGATGTTGGAGCTTTTGGAAATTGGAGCTTATACATCAATTGAAGCTTAGAGCTTTTGGAAATTGGATGTTGATGAATGACATTCTTCTTCATGTGTTATTGGGGCCAATGAAATGTTGCTAGACGTTCAACATTGTCTTTATCAATCTAGGATGAATCTTTTGCAAGTGGTAGGTTGAAAGATCTTGTATGACCAAGAGTCATTATAGAATGCTATTGCTAATAATATATGATTCTATAGGGTCATACCTTATAGAAAGTTACCATCATATGATTATTTATTAACATAATTTTTATTTTTAATAAATATTTTAACAATTGTATTTAATTGTAAAATTATTATTTTATGAAAATAATATCTTTTTACTAATTGGGAATTTATTATTTATGGAAATAATATTAATTGGAGAAATAACAACTTATGAAATATATCATAAAGTATGATTATTTATAACTTATATTTATATCTTAATAAACTAGTTAGAGTTTATTTATATAAAAGGTAGTTTTATGTCAAAGATGTGTGTGTGTATATATATATATATATATATATATATATATATATATATATATATATATATATATATATATATATATATATATATATATATATATATATAGAGGGGTAGGTAGGTAGGTTCCGTTGAGATTCAAAATAAAATAGAGATCTTGAGATTCAACCACAACCACATAATTCACATTTTCCGCTCTAAGTATCTAAAGTACTGGCACGGCGGGTCAGTTATAATCATAAATGATTAGGTAGTGCCGCCTGTTCCTTTCACCTCCGCCACCTTCCCCACCACCATAACTGCGACTGCCGCCACCACTACCACCACCTCCACCACCAGCCGACTCCACCACTACCATCTCCGTCACTTATACAACCGCCACCTCTTTTGCTTCCAACCATTATAATCATATATGATTACTCAATCTGTGAATAGACATATATGTATAATCATTTATGATTAGGCAGATACGTAGAACCATGTATAATCATATATGTTCATGCGTCTTTGTCATCCCTCGCTTTTGGCGGTACGCTGGAGCGTTAGAGCGAAAAATGAGAAATATGTAGTTGAGGTTGAATCTCAAGATCTCTATTATTTTTGAATCTCAAGTGAACCGTCCGATATATATATATATATATATAGTCATGAGTTACGGTATGAGACATTTCTTTCTTCTTTCTGGTCTTCCATTTTTGAAATTTGGTGAAGAGATAAAACTTGATTCAGTTTTTGAATTCTTTAATCCTTTCTACCATGTTTGTAAGAAACATGTCTCATGCTTTACTTTATGTCTATAATTTTTCTACATTGGATGAACGATAAAAGAAGAGACTTGAAAGCATTTGTAACTAGTTCTTACTTTCATTTTTCTCCCTTCTTTGGAGCATGAAAGCCAAGAGTAATATTCTCCCATAGGGTTTCCAAAATTTCGTTTTTGCAGCCCTTGTCTTCCTCTCCCTTTCTTGCATTTTGTGTTAAAGAAATGTCTATTTGTTGGTTCACCTTTGAAAATATATTATGTATATATTTCAAAGGCTTATGAACACCAAATCACAAGTGTTTACTAGCACTTTTGATGGTTGTACTATTGCTTGGTGGATTCTTCTAAATAGCTTCTTCTTTGGAGCTTAAAGCCATTTTCGTCAACTTCGTAATTTTCAAAAGGAACCAAAGTCTTCAAAGGTTGTAACACATTCCTTCTTTGGTTGTTTTAATCTTTCTAAGCCTTGCAAAATGATCTTTTGGTGGGAATAAATCTAGTTTTATTTTGTTTAAATCATAAGACTTCCATTGCTATGTTTCTCTTTTTTGAAACAACTTTTGAATAAAAACCTAATAGACATATGAACATAACAGTAATAAGCAAGAACACGTAATCATAACAAATCTACCTGTTAGTCTAACAGATTACTACTGCAATACAAAGTATAGTGAGAAGACTCACCTGAGCCAACCAATAGAAGCTCAACAACAGAGCAACTAACACAAGCTACCTAATGGTAAACCGAGACTACTTATTAACTAAACACTTAATTCATCCAAGGTTTGACCAAAAGTTAAATTGGTCAAAAAGTCAACAGTGAAGCACAACTCAACAGACCACCACGTCATGGCATTACCTTGCCATACCATGCTCTTCGTCATCCAGAAAAACATAATGAGAATGCCCACCACATCGTGACAAGAACTTTGTCTTGTTGTGGTTACGATGACGTTTTCGTCTTTTCATTAAGTCCTTAATTCATTAAGTAAGCCACTCAAACTTTCCAGAAGGCTTCTTTGCGTCCAAATGGTCCATAAAAATCTAAAATTTATCGACATGCATATCCAATACGTGTCCTTCCCAAAACTAGGTCAACATAGTGAGAAATGGGTTCAAAATCACATGCATGAAATCCAAAAAACCTTGTGAATTCAGATCTGAAACATATAATGTTCTTAAGACCTTTAAGAGTAATAAAGTTGAAAACGTTATTGCTAACTGTTACTCAAAACTCATCAATATTTACTAAAACTCATCAATATGGACTAAAACTCATAACACTTCTAGATCCAAAGACAAGATACCAAAAATCATAGAACTTTGTAACTTACAAAGGTCTAGAAGGTTGATGAAGGTATGGATCTACAAGCTACAAACTTCCAAGCACAACCTCTCAAGCTTCGTTCACAAAAACACCCAAAATATGCACCAAAGGAGGTTCAAGGAGAGAGGATTAGCTCTAATCATGAAGAGAGAGGTTAGGGTTGCTCCTAAAGAACTCTAGATGTGATGGAGGGTGAGAAAATTCCCTAAAACACGCAACCATTCCCTTAAATACGTTGAAAACCCAAAAATTCATGGGCTTAGGTTGTACAGCGACCATTATGTGGTGACCTACTCACCACTTCGTGGTGACGGGGTTTCACCCATTTTATTACAGTCTTAAAACAATCATAACTTCTTCGTTCCAAGCCCGTTTTCGATGATCTTGATATGCACATGTAGGTATTAACAAGCCCTACAACTCTATCTAATTACTTTTGAATTAACACACATCAACCTAAATCCATCAATCCATGCAAGAAGCTTGAAATATCACTTTTCCTATTTACCCTTTTGCATGCAAATCAAAATATGAGGGCTTAAGTCACTTAACCAACATTATCAACATCCAATAGGGTCTGAATTTATTCCATTGAAGCCCAATACCTTTACTCAATCATATTATGAACTATTATCTCGAAATTAGAAGCATCCCGAGACTAGGTGTTACAATTCTTCCCCACTTGAATTGTATTCCGTCCTTGAAATCTAACTAGTTTAGAATTTTTGGAATCTATACTAGCACAATCCATACGTTCCTATTAATCATTTCATAAGATCAAGGCATCCAAAATGAAATTTCTACAGACCATTCGGAACCCAACTAATACCAACAAACAACCTAATCCCTTGAAAACACTCAATTGCAACAACTCCCTTCCTCTCCGAATGGTACGACCCCACTCATTGCAAAAATCACTCAAACTAGGAAAACTCTTGAAATTGTTGTTGGGTTTTATTTCAAAAACTCAAAATAATAAAAATTGAAGACTTTAATTTTTGAAGTAACATAAGCTAGTTATAAGCCACTAAGGACCATCTTGCAAGAAATGCAAAGATAAAACACAAGCCATAGAATAGATAAAGAAATAACAACCTTTGTTGTTTTTTCGGTCCACAACGGGAGGTTTGGAAGTTGGTGGAGAAGGTTGAACGTTGGAGACACCAACAATGATGTAACACCCATAAAAATCATGCCAAATTAAAACTTTTTAAAACATTTCAAAACACATGATTATTACAAAACTTGTTTTCAAAATGATATATTGTCAGAGTATCCCAGAATCAGATCATAAAATCATAAAATGTGACGAGCGGTACGATCACACCTTCGCCTTCCCGCGATCATTAGAAGTACCTGAAACAATAATCGATAAATGTAAGCTCGAAAGCTTAGTGAGTTACCCCCAAAATACCAACGCCATACAGATACAACCATATCATATAAGCAAACAGCATGCCTAATGAGCCATCAGTCTGACTGGACCGAATCCCGGTCCTCAGTCTATCTGGACCGCTCTCCGAGCCCTCGGCACGTCTGGACCGCCCTCCTCAGAGCCTTCAGCCTATCCGGACCGCTCGTTGGGCCTTCGGTCTGACTATATTTGCCCGGCCCGGGCATGCACTCTACCCGATCCGCCCAGGGTGTCTTGGCCTACTGCACACAGCAGGACCTGCCTCAACCCTTTCCCCAAACCAACAAACATGTGCACATACATATAAACAAGTATACATGCAGATCTAACAGATCACTAACATGGCAACCATCCTATAACCAGGATACCGATCTAACCGATCTCAAGCATAGCAACCATCCTAAACCAGGATGAAATCTAACATATCAATAACATAGCAACCATCCTAAAGCAGGATGTAAATCATAAAGGGTCGACCTTGGTGCCGTAGACCCTGTTGATATAGTGAGGAGAACTCACCTTATAAATGCCGCACTGAAGTTATAGGCTCAAACTCTCGAATCACCAACACGAAATCCACCACCTATAGTTACCATAAAACCCCTTTTTCATAAATTTCCAAATTACCAAAATACCCCCAGAGGTCAACTGGTCGACCCTTGGTCAAAGCCAAAGCCAACGGTCAAGGTCAACAGTTCATGTTGACCCGACTCGTTGAGTGCAGTTTACCGACTCGTCGAGTCCTTCCTGAACTCGAGAAGTCATGAAATCCTTGGTTGAGTCGTCGAGTTTTCCTGCAACTCGTCGAGTTCATGCGTGTCCAAAGGTTGGGGAAAACCCTTACCGACTCGCCGAGTCATTCGACTGACTCGTCGAGCCCAAGGCAATCTTCATCGGACTCGCCGAGTTGTTCATCCAACTCGTTGAGTTCAATGACCATCTTCATATGACTTGCCGATTCGAACTTGCGACTCGCCGAGTCCATTCAATCCTTCAACCATACAAATGCTTTTTAGGCCATGCTAAGGCTCCATATTGTAGATCCAGCTTCCCAAGGCATGTTTATCACGTAAAGTTGCAAACTTTGCGTGCATGCAAGATGATAATGACCCAAAACAAGCAAAAGAAGAGGTTCTAGGCAAAAGAGCTTCACCAACATGCTAAAGACTGAGACTTTATGATGATAAGAGTCAAGATGAGCCTAGATCTGAAGTTGCAACTTCAGATCTTGGTTCATCACTCGAAATGCAACACCAAATGCCCAAAATGGTCCCAAAACTCAAATATAGAAGGGGTCTAATTAGAAGAAGCTCAAGGTGATGACTTGATACCTCTAAATGGTGATAAACTGAGGTAGACTTCAGATGCCCAGCTGTTCCTTTCTCCAAGCTTCTTGATCTTCAAACCTTTCCTCACCAAAATCCCTCTTCCAAACTAAGAAGCACCCCAATATAGAGAACAAGCACAAATTAGGGTTTCTGAATTCGAGGGGAGCAGTAAGAGAGGCTGAGGGGAATAAGTGATCCTTAAATAGGGTGCAAAACCCCGAAAATTAGGGTTTCATTCCCCAGCTCCTACTCGTCGAGTCCGTTCTTGGACTCGACAAGTAGGTCACTAAAACACGTGGACCAACCCGCTGCTACTCGAGGAGTATGGCAACCAACTCGTCGAGTAGCCCTTGAAATCAAGAAAATTCTTATATTAAATAAATACCTGAGAATCGGGGCGTTACAATTCTCCCCCACTTGAACTAGACTTCGTCCTCGAGGTTTTCCGCGGCGAACAGCTCCGGATAATGCTCCTGCATCTCTGCCTCTAGCTCACACGTCCACTCGGACCCCCTCCGATGCTCCCACTGTACCTTCACCAAAGGTATCTCCTTGTTCCGAAGAACTTTCATCTTCCTCTCCAGTATGGCCACAGGCCTCTCCACATAATTCAGGCGCTCATCGACCTGAATATCATCCAATGACACCACTGCCTCCTGATCCATAATGCACTTTCGCAACTGCGACACGTGGAAATTGTTGTGGATCCGACTAAGCTCCTCCGATACCTCTAACCTATAAGCCACCTTGCCCACCCTGGCAATGATCCTGAACGATCCGATGTAGCGGGGATCCAATTTCACCCTCTTCCTGAATCGGATCACACCCTTCCAGGGTGAGACTTTCAGGAGTACCATATCGCCCACCTGAAACTCCAATTCAGATCGGCGCCTGTCAGCGTAACTCTTCTGTCGACTCTGAGCGGTCTGCAGTCGCTGCCTAATCTGCTGAATCTTCTCGGTAGTCTGCAAAACTACTTCCGTCCATCCCATCACCCTGTGTCCGATCTCACCCCAACAAACTGGGGTGCGACATCTCCGCCCATACAACAGCTCGAAAGGCGAAGCGCCAATGCTGGAATGGTAGTTGTTGTTGTAGGCGAACTCTGCAAGGGGTAGGTGGGAATCCCAGCTCCCACCGAAGTCAATAACACAAGCCCTCAATATTTCCTCGAGGGTCTGTATGGTCCGCTCGCTCTGACCGTCTGTCTGAGGATGAAATGATGTGCTGAAGTGCAGCCGCGTGCCCAGCTCCTTGTGGAACTTCTGCCAGAAACGGGAGGTAAATCTAACATCGCGATCGGAGACAATGGAGATCGGAACCCCATGGCGAGCAACGATCTCGCGGACATATATGTCGGCCAATTTCTCGGCCGACGAACTCTCCCGTATTGCCAAGAAATGGGCACTCTTGGTCAATCGATCCACGATGACCCATATAGCATCAAACCCCTTCGCCGTTCTTGGCAACTTGGTAATAAAATCCATCGTGATCTGTTCCCATTTGGACATGGGAATCTCCAGGGGCTGCAGCTTGCCATGCGGCCTCTGATGCTCGGCCTTGACCATCGTACAGGTCAAGCACCTCTCGACGTACCAAGCGATTTCTCGCTTCATGCACGGCCACCAGTAGCTCAAACTCAAATCCCGGTACATCTTGGTGGCCCCGGGTGAATAGAGAAGTGAGACTTATGAGCCTCCTCCATGACTGTCTGTCTGACCCCACCAGACATCGGAGCCCATACCCGACCGCATTGGGTTAAGAATCCCCGGCTATCCTGCACAAACCGGGTATTCTCATCCCTGATCCTCTCCAACTTCCAGTTCTCTGGCCGCATGCCCTCGACCTAAGCATCTCTGATCAAACTCCCAAGCGGAGAATCCACCTCTATCCTCATACATATCGCTGGGGTGGAAGTCCCAGCTGACTTGCGGCTCAGAGCGTCCACCACCACATTCGCTTTAACGGGGTGGTAAAGGATCTCGCAGTCGTAGTCCTTGACTACATCCAGCCACCTGCGCTGCCTCATGTTCAGGTTCGGCTGATCCATGATTTGCCTCAAGCTCTTGTGATCCGTGTATATGGTACAGCGGACCCCAAATAGATAATATCTCCAAATTTTGAGAGCGAAAACCACAGCTCCCAACTCTAGATCATGAGTAGGATATCTCGTCTCATGCGGCTTCAACTGCCGCGATGCATAAGCTATCACTCGTCCCCTCTGCATGAGGACCGCTCCTAGACCCGTGATGGACGCATCACAGAATACCACAAAATCCTCGACTCCCTCCGGAAGAGTCAACACTGGAGCCTCGCATAAACGCTGTCTGAGGGTCTCAAACACCCTCTGCTGCTTGGGGCCCCACCGGAAATCCACCCCTTCCTCGTCAGACGAGTGAGAGGTACTGCAATCTTGGAGAAATCTTGTATGAATCTCCGGTAGTACCCCGCTAATCCTAGAAAGCTCCTGATGTCTGAGGGAGATTTCAGAACCTCCCACTGCATAACTGCTTCGATTTTGGCCGGGTCGACCAAAATCCCCTCCTGGTTAACGAGGTGTCCCAGGAACTGAACCTCTCGTAACCAAAACTCGCATTTCGAGAACTTCGCATAAAGCCGTTCTCGCCTCAGAACTCCCAATAACTCCCGCATATGCTCCTCATGCTGCTCTCGGGTCTTGGAATACACCTGGATATCGTCGATAAACACTATGACCGAGCGATCGAGCATCAGTCTGCAGACGCGACTTCATCAGGTCCATGAATACTGCTGGAGCGTTGGTGAGCCCAAACGGCATCACCACGAACTCGTAATTCCCATAACGAGTTCGGAACGCGGTCTTCTCCACGTCCTCCTCCCTGACCCTGACCTGATGATACCCAGACCTCAAGTCTATCTTGGAAAACCAAGACGCACCCTACAATTGATCGAAAAGATCATCTATCCTTGGGAGTGGATAACGGTTTTTCACCGTTAACTTGTTCAACTCCCGGTAATCAATGCACATCCAGTGCGAACCATCCTTCTTTCTGACGAAGAGTATCGGTGCTCCCCATGGAGAACTGCTCGGACGAATGAACTGCTTTCCCAGCAGTTCCTGCAGCTGTGATGACAACTCCTGCATCTTTGGTGGTGGCAACCGGTACGGTGCCTTGGCGATAGGGGCCGCACCTGGCACTAGGTTGATCCTGAACTCGACCTGCCTCTCTGGAGGCATTCCGGGTAACTCCTCAGGAAACACATCAGCAAACTCTCTGACCACCGGAACCTCTGAAACTGAAACCTGCTCCCTCGCCCGCGTATCTACCACGTACGCTAGATAACCAGCACACCCGTTCTGAATGGACTGCCGAGCCCTGGCAGCTGAACAAAACTTTGATCCAAACCTGGTACCCTCGCCATAAACAATCAGTTCTCCCCCACTTGGAGTTCTAACTACAACTCACTGACCCTCGCAATCTATCATGGCACCAAACCGGCTAAGCTAATCCATCCCTACAATTACGCACACCTCCCCCATGGGAATTGGTATCAAATCTATCGGAAAAGACACTCCGAAGATCTCCAACTCGCACCCTCGATAGACCGAAGAAGCAGAAACTTCGTGTTCGTTGGCGATGGAAACTCGCAACGGACACTCTAGCTCGCCCACCGACACACCAAACTCCCTACTAAAGGTATGAGATACGAAAGACCGACTCGCTCCCGAGTCAAATAAAACCAAAGCAGGAAAGGAGTTCACTAAAAACGTACCTAATCACGGGTACAACAAATAAGCATAAAACAGATATAATAAATGAAATAAAGGATAGAAACATACCAGCAACCACATCTGGTGCTGCCCTGGCCTCCTCTGCTGTAAGCTGGAAGGCACGCCCCTGGGCCCTCGAGGGCACTGCTCGACCCTGACTCCCGTCAGTAATCCTCAATGTAGCCGGCGCTGGAGCCTGCGCCGGCCTGGCTGAGAGCTGTGGACAGTTGGTCTTCACGTGACCAACCTGATGACAGTGGTAGCAGATCCTCATATCCTGAACCGGGGCCGCCTGACGACAATCCCTCGCAAAGTGCCCCTCCTGGCCGCATTTGCGGCATCCACTACCAGACCTATAAACCCCCGAGTGCCTCTTTCCGCCCTTGCCACAAGTGCGGCCCTATTGTCCCCCTGACCTGGAATCAGCGGTCTTAGACCGCTTTGGCACCGGCTGCGTCTGTGCCGGGGCCCGACCCTGCTCTCTCAGCTTTAACTCAATCTCAAGCTCCCGCCGCCTGGTGGCCTCCTGTAACTCCAGAAGCGTATCACAACTCTGGGTCGCCACAAACTGTCGAATATCCGTATTGAGCATGCTCAGATAACGAGTCATCTGAGCTTGCTTAGAAGCAAACTCCGGGCAGAACATCGCCCTCTCGGTGAACATACGGGTGATCTCCATCACCGACTCCCGATCCTGTCTCAACTCTAGAAACTCCTGAGCTACCCGTTCCCGCTCGACTCGAGGAATGTATCGAGCGCGGAACATATCCCTGAACTGCTCCCAAGTAACAACAACTCTCTGTTCGTCCGAATACGACCCAGTCATCAACCTCCACCAGTCCTTTGCCCCGGACCTCAGCAAGTTCAGGACACATCTGACCTTCTGGTCAGTAGGACATATGCATGTGAAGAAACATCCCTCCACGTCAGACAGTCACCTCATGGATTTGATGGGGTCCTGAGTCCCATCAAAAGTAGGGGTCTTCGTGTTGTCGAAGTCCCGATACTAAAAAGCCCGACCGACTCCCAACCCTGCCGCTGATACAGCTGCTGAAGCTGCTGCGACAGCCGCCTTAGTGAGGGCTGCATAGCGATCATCGAAATACTCCACCATAGCGGTCTTAATAGATCCGAACATCTCCGGCAACTCGGCCCGGAACAAAGCAACAACCTCACCATGCAGGATCTCATGGATCCTGTCATCCATCTCATCTGCCCTCATCTGGCCGATAGTCTCAGGCGCTGTCGGTGCCCCCTGTTCGCCCTCTCCCTCTCCTGATCCTGATCCCGAACTGGATCCAATCACAACCATTCTGAAACATAACACAAGGTATCAAATAATCCACACAAAGAACTGGGAACCAACTCCCGACTAAACCCTAGGGGTTGTGACTTCCTTGCTACGCGTATGGGTCCGATGCTTTCAGTAGTATGGGCCCATACAATATATATAATCATAAATAGCGCTCAATCCTCACTCCTAGATGAAGGCTAAATATCTCATAATCGGAGACTCATCCCAAACAACTTACCCATCCATGAAACTTCCACCAACCCGTCAGCACTTGTGTATGCTAACCACACATAACGTTGGACCCTATAGACTTTCGAATACCTGATCCTACCCTAAGCCCTTCATCAAAATAGAACAGGAAATAAGACTAAACCAAACATTCTCAGGCTATAAGATCTTAATTATGTACGACCGTGATGCATACACTAAGCAACTACAATAATGATGTCAGTTTCATATAAGGGAGAACCCTAGGCTATCAGGCATCATATAATCATGCAATTCCTGAAGATCCCTAGCCTAGTACTAGCATGATGTTCTATCATATCACAAAATCAAATAATCCGTAAGGTGTTTTGGGGTCTATCCGCGAGCTCCGGCTGATCGTACACTTGCATCCTCCTTTTATTATTTTGAAAACATTTTAAAAAAAATCGTTTTATAACCTTGTCCTCAGTTTGAGACTGGAGACACATGAGTGTTTCCTCCAATTCACTCAAACCAAGGCTCTGATACCAACTTGTAACACCCATAAAAATCATGCCAAATTAAAACTTTTTAAAACATTTCAAAACACATGATTATTACAAAACTTGTTTTCAAAATGATATATTGTCAGAGTATCCCAGAATCAGATCATAAAATCATAAAATGTGAGGAGCGGTACGATCACAGCTTCACCTTCCCGCGATCATCAAAAGTACCTGAAACAATAATCGATAAATGTAAGATCGAAAGCTTAGTGAGTTACCCCCAAAATACCAACGCCATACAGATACAACCATATGATATAAGCAAACAACATGCATAATGAGCCATCAGTCTGACTGGACCGAATCCCGGTCCTCAGTCTATCTGGACCGCTCTCCGAGCCCTCGACACGTCTGGACCGCCCTCCTCAGAGCCTTCAGCTTATCCGGACCGCTCGGTGCGCCTTCGGCCTGACTATATTTGCCCGGCCCGGGTCTGCACTCTACCCGGTCCGCCCAGGGTGTCTTGGCCTACTGCACACAGCAGGACCTGCCTCAACCCTTTCCCCAAACCAACAAACATGTGCACATACATATAAACAAGTATACATGCAGATCTAACAGATCACTAACATGGCAACCGTCCTATAACCAGGATACCGATCTAACCGATCTCAAGCATAGTAACCATCCTAAACCAGGATGAAATCTAACATATCAATAACATAGTAACCATCCTAAACCAGGATGTAAATCATAAAGGGTCGGCCTTAGTGTCGTAGACCCTGTTGATATAGTGAGGAGAACTCACCTCACAAATGTCGCACTGAAGTGATAGGCTCAAACTCTCGAATCACCAACACAAACTCCACCACCTATAGTTACCATAAAACCCCTTTTTCATAAATTTCCAAATTACCAAAATACCCCAAGAGGTCAAATGGTCGACCCTTGGTCAAAGCCAAAGCCAACAGTCAAGGTCAACAGTCCATGTTGACCCGAATCGTCGAGTGCAGTTTACCGACTCGTCGAGTCCTTCCTGAACTCGAGAAGTCGTGAACTCCTTGGTTGACTCGCCGAGTTTTCCTGCAACTCGCCGAGTTCATGCGTGTCCAAAGGTTGGGGAAAACCCTAGCTGACTCGCCGAGTCATTCGACTGACTCGCCGAGCCCAAGGCAATCTTCATCGGACTCGCCGAGTAGTTCATACAACTCGTCGAGTTCAATGACCATCTTCATATGACTCGCCGAGTCGACCTTGCGACTCGCCGAGTCCATTCAATCCTTCAAACATACGGATGCTTTTTAGGCCATGCTAAGGCTCCATATTGTAGATCCAGCTTCCCAAGGCATGTTTATCACGTAAAGTTGCAAACTTTGCGTGCATGCAAGATGATAATGACCCAAAACAAGCAAAAGAAGAGGTTCTAGGCGAAAGAGCTTCACCAACATGCTAAAGACTGAGACTTTATGATGATAAGAGTCAAGATGAGCCTAGATCTGAAGTTGCAACTTCAGATCTTGGTTCATCACTCGAAATGCAACACCAAATGCCCAAAATGGTCCCAAAACTCAAATATAGAAGCGGTCTAATTAGAAGAAGCTCAAGGTGATGACTTGATACCTCTAAATGGTGATAAACTGAGGTAGACTTCAGATGCCCAGCTGTTCCTTTCTCCAAGCTTCTTGATCTTCAAACCTTTCCTCACCAAAATCCCTCTTCCAAACTAAGAAGCACCCCAATATAGAGAACAAGCACAAATTAGGGTTTCTGAATTCGATGGGACCAGTAAGAGAGGCTAAGGGGAATAAGTGATCCTTAAATAGGGTGCAAAACCCCGAAAATTAGGGTTTCATTCCCCAACTCCTACTCGTCGAGTCCTTTCTTGGACTCGGCGAGTAGGTCACTAAAACACGTGGACCAACCCGCTGCTACTCGACGAGTAGGGCAACCAACTCGTCGAGTAGCCCTTGAAATCAAGAAAATTCTTATATTAAATCAATACCTGAGAATCGGGGCGTTACAAATGATCTAACTTGATGTAAGATGCTAGTTCTTTTGAACAACTCTTAAGCTTGAAGATAAAACCCAAGTTCTATCCTCAAGAGAGCAAAATGAAAGTGTTATACACTCTAAGACTTTACTTCAAAAAGAGTGAGAGAGTTAGATAGGGGAGAGATACGGTTTTGGTAACCGAGGAAATTCCAAAACGAAAGCCTCAAAAGTGGTCTTAAAGTTGAAACAATATCCAAGAGTCCTTATCCCATTAACCACTTATGACACTAAGACCATCTTATCCCGCATTCATGTAAGCCATACCCAATACTTTTCTTTAAATAAACAAAAGATCCATACTCTCTCTTTCATTCTCTACTGTCAATAATAGAAGGCCAAAAAGAAAGCAAGTGTTTCAATGTAACGCTAGATCCTTACAAGTATCATTCTTTTAAGTCAAAGAAATATGAAATTATTTCCTACGTAAAATGTAGGATAGTCACCTATGATGAGTGTAGATTAGAGTTCGGATGCAAGGATTTAATAACATACGCTAAACGTAGGATAAGCTACGATGAGTGTAGGTACGATGGACTAAAACGCTAAACCTAGGGGTTGTGAGCCCTATTTAAAGTCTATAACTCCTTGGGATCCTCACCATGTCCAACCTCTACCCTCTCAAGCAGCCACCTTAAGACCCTAGCCACCGTGTGTGAGTTTTAAGCTCTTAGATTGTTTTGTGTGCATTTTTGAAGGAAGAGTTGCATTTTGGAACCATTTGGAAGCTCCAAGATTTGTAGATATGGAATTTTCATCCATAATCCACCTCTAATAGTTGTACATTTTCTATCTTCGTGTTCATTCATGTTAGTTCAAGTTTCTTCATGAATTTATATACTTTTTGTCCCCATAACCTTGGTATTTGTGTGTATGAGTTACTCCATACCATTTGTGTGCCATTTCTAGATGACTTTAGGGTTGTTCAGTCATAAAATTGAGAGCTTGGCCACTATAATCCATCAGTTCATGAGTTCTTGAGAAAAGTAGGCTTTATGGACTTATGTTTTGATTTGGTACTCGTTCTAGTCGTGTAAATGGATAAAGGCAAAGACTTTATTCATTAAGACTCCCATTTAGAGTAGATTTGAAGGATTGAGGGGTTAAACTTTTCTATTATGAAATTAATGAAAAGTTTGGACATCAGGTGTCTACTCTGTGCGTAGCTTTCTCTACGGTGAGTGTAGCACTAAAATTGCCCTTTTTGACGCCTAGAGCTCTACGCTGAGTGTAGAGTAACATGCTAGGCTGAGCTCAGGTCAACTGAAGGTTAACCGTTGGCTTTTTAACCGATTTAATTTTGACCACGTTGTCTTTCTATCAAGTTGTTAGTTTAGTTAGTAGACTAAGACTTGACACCTATTCAGTCTCGTCAGACGAAGTTGTAGCTAGCAAGTAGCAACCATAAACGGGGAATATCGACCAGCATAAATCTTTACCAAATATAATAGACCTACACCAAAGTTCTTTATTATAAATCTATGTCGTGTGCGTAGATTTAAATTATAAGACCCCTACTAGATTAACGGTTATAACTCAGATGATTTGTTTTAGGATTTTGATCATGAGGAACGAAAGACACCCCAACATAAACTCCCTCCTTCAACCATCTCGGGGATTTTTACACACATACACACACGAGATCTAGCCCCCAAAATCCATAGCCCATAGCTTAGGAAATGATCCTAGCTCATAAGGCTTTTAGAAACAAACATGGCTCACATAGAGCGTCCCATGGGTGTGATGGAATCTGACAAAATGTATAGGAATCCTAGTCGTAAACTCACCGATATAAGACTTTAGAATACTTAAAGTTCTTTGGTGTTTAGGAATGATTTTGATTTAGGTCTTTTAGTATTTTAAATTCGTAAGACATAATATATTTTCAAATCTTATTGTCTGTTATGACGAGATTCGGGCAGCCTAACGGCTATTTTTATAACATTTTCAGTTTTCAACCAACGTGAAAACCAACGGTTTCCATAATATTCGATAAGTTGCATAATTGATACGATCTTTAATTTATTAGGTAACAATTCATAAAATTCGAGAATAATTATGTCATCATATATGAAGAATTTCGTATTACAACTAAAATGATTTATATTTTTATAAAAATTATAAAAATAAAATATATTGTTTATTTAGAAATCATTTCTACATGATGATCGAGAGTATAATAATAATAATTGATTTTCGGTATTTTCAATAATTATTATGTATTTGTCTAATTTTTGTTTATCAACCGTTATAGTATTTGTCTAATTATTATATATATATATATATATATATATATATATATATATATATATATATATATATATATATATAATGAGTATTACAATTTATGATTCATTGAATAACTTATATCTTTATATCAATTTACTTAAAATCTTATGATTTTTATTAATATTAATTAATATATCACAACAAAGTGTAATTATGTCAATTATAGCATTCTACTATAACTTATATAATTTATTGATGATTTAAACATTTTAGATTGTTATTTCATAAAGTTTTGACCAATAATAAAGTATGATGTTATTTTGTGTATAAAACTTGAGAATCATCAAAACATTAATAGACACTCATGTATTCTCCCCAAAATATTAAACCTGTAATAGAGGGGTCGTAGAAACTCACATTCGATATGTGATCTCGATCTATGCTCAGTTTTTGTGAAATTTCATGCGAGAAATCGCATCTTGGCGTCTTCTTGAGTTAAAACAAAGCTCATGACTATTTTTATAATATTTTAACTAAATAGATTATTTTTTAAATGGTTTAAATCAAAAGGGATCATCTTAAATAACAATGAATGTAGGGCTGATTTTGTCATTTAAAAACCATGAAGGGGACTGTTTTGGTTAAGTAATACAACCATGAGGTCTGATTTTGATAAATCAATAATATTGAGGGCTGATGTGTATTAACTTAAACTAGTGGGGACTGATTTTGGCACATCTTGAGCCAATAATGGTTATTTTGAGGCAACATCACAAACGATGGGAGAATCATCGTTCTCATCGGATCGAAGAAGCAGGAAAAGGAACGCGAACATGAGGCAGATCGTAGGAGCTCCGACGGATTCTTTCTTCTTCTGGTCTGATCGATTGCAAACAAGAGGGGAAGGATGGCTGATCGGAATCAGCAGGTGTTGGTCGATGATTTCGTGATGGCTAGTAGTTTGTGAGAAAGGAAGGGGGCATCCTTGGTCCTTATTTGATTGGTGACTAAAGAAAATCGATTGAAAGCAGAATAGAATGAAGGCAGTCAAAAGAGATGGTCCAGTGTGGCTGAGAATTCGCGAGGAGGGGAGGGCAGCCACCAGTCTCAGGCGAGCTCCTCTTGGTCCCCATGCCTCGTCGCCGGCAGTAACAGACCGAGTGAACCCAACAACAACATCATCAACGACATTTAGGGGATATTGGGTAACTTCGATCGAATTGAAAAGAAGGTAGAATGGGGTTTTCCAGTTCTCTGTCGATCAGAGAAGGAGAACAAGGGCAAAAAATGTTTTGGGGGTAATTGGGTTGTGTTTCTCGACAACCCCAAGTGTGTTTAGCAGATCCAGTCAATAGAGGAAGAAGATGGGAGAGAGGGTTGTTGCCCCCTTTTGTCCTCGCCGGAATCAGCAACCACTCTGGTGGTTTCGTTGGCATCCAATCGGAGAATAAAAGAGGGATAGATAAAGAATGTGTTTGCTTGCTTGTTGTCTCTCAAAAGTGAAGGTAGAGAAGGGCTGGAATTTTGTCGGAGAGAAATTGAGTGAAAGAGGGTTAAATGACAGGGAAAGAGTGGGTAAAGAGTGAGAGAGTGTACAAAAATTATGATAGAAACCCTCTATTATTAAAAGTCTTATGTTAACTTTTAGGTGATATTGTTAAGTAATAAATTTGTATAATATTTAGTGATATAAATCTCGATTTCTCGATTCTCATGTCAATGAATCCGGAAATTTATTAATTTTCCGAAGAGTGCATGCTTATTGTTTCGTTAATGGTGATTCCAAAATACAGAAGGAATCAATTCCGATATACCGAGTGTTTTGGTCAAAAATCGACTAAGTGAATATCAACCAGATTGCATGAGAGGTTGTGGTGTTAAGACAAATGCAAATGGTGAATTGAGAACAAAATAACACGAGAGATTTACAAAGAAAACCCTTGATCCTTGCTAGGATCTCCGACATAAAACTTTGGGAGGTGATAATGATCACCTGTCTTGTATGATCTTATTGATTTGAACATGAATTACAGAGATGAGCTTGATAATACGATTACAAGTGATTAAGTAAACCTATATGAGTATGGTGTCAGAGAATTGTCCCCGTTGTCTGTGTTTTACAGGTATATTTATAGTCTAGATTAAGTAACTAAATGTCCGATATTTCCAGGATCTTGCTGAACGGGTATTTAAAACGTGTTTTGACTTGGTATTTCCGGGTCTTAAGCCTGGTTGGACTGATTCTTCGTTGTGAATGAGTCTTATGTTCACCATTTCTGCTCATGTGACAAATAAACAAGAAATATAGTCGTTAAACTTGTTAGGGAATAATAATAGCGTTGTTCAGGATCCTGATGTATGTTCGGGATCCTAAGACTCCTTTAAGATCCGAGATCGTGGATAGGTTTAACGATCCTTAGATATCTTTTAGATTCGGGATCTTGGATAGGATTGAGGATCTTGGCCCTAACAATTGCCCCCAAATTATACCTACAAAATATTTGAATTGATTCCAAGTATTTAAAGTGTATAATTTAATTAATTGGAAATAAAGGATTCAAAATTCAAACTCTAACGGATAGAATTGTATCCGTTTAAAAGATATGCTTATGTTGTCAAATCACTTTTCTCTCCTTGGTTTGAAGGTAAATTTCTTTCTCCTTTCTTCTTATTTTTCCTGTTTGTAGATTATGGGTAAAGAGGCACTCTATTCTCGCTCGAGCATCCTTGATTTTCCGACGAGGACTTCATCGATCAGAGGACCCTGTCTTTTGAAGAGAGCTATTCTTTTGGTGATGAAGACATTGAGTTCTTGAAGTCAATCAGGGCTTTTCCTTCCGATGTTATTTTCAAGCCTTTTTATGCTAAAACCCAACCTGACTTTGTCTCTCCTACTTAGGTTTGGTCCCATCCGAACTATGCTCATGATCTGGAGGATCCTGTTGAATCATGAAAAGCGACCCTCTTGAACTTCAGCTACCGCAGCCAACAAGCTACCGCAGTCAAGCTCCCTCTTCAGCAACCGCATCCGAAGTCATCTAGTCAACTGCAGCCATTCTTACTTTACTTAGTTTATTTGTCTTTCTGTAATACTCTCTATTGTCCAGTATGCCTTGCATGGCTACTCTTAGAGAGTGAATCAAATGTAACTTCTTGAGTCTCTATAAATAGAGCTCATTCTCACTTATTATCTATCAATCTGAATACACATCTCTGAAGCTATCTTTTCTATCTCTCCATCTACGCATCACTTCTTACTCTCAAATCTTACTAGAATATAACTGATTACAATCTCTCTTCGGAGCAAGTCTCTTATGACTTAATCACTAAGTTTGATCTCACTTATTAACTTGGCATGAGTGCATTCCTCGTTATGAATCAACTTATGTGTATTCTTGATATAACAATTGTTGTCATTTCCATTTCTTTACATTTCCGCAACTAACTCTCTAACTATCTAACTCTAACTTATTAATATTATTGTTGAGCTTTTAGATCCTTCGAGATTAACTATTCCGCAATATACTTGTTCTAACGTTTGTTCAAGTGTGTCTCAAAGTTTTTTCTCTCAACAATTAGTATCAGAGCCATAGTGGTTGCTTTTTGAAAACGGAACTCTGATTTTCAAAGGGCCTTCTATACCACTGAAGCTCATCTCTTAAAAAAAACTTCAAAAAAAACAAGGAAAAATGGCACAATCTTTATCTCTGAATGTTTCCAACAGTGTTGGTGGTTCTAATCGAGCCCCAATACTGGTAGCAAATGAATATCATCACTGGTCCCAAAGAATGGAAAGATACTTAAGGAGACTTGGTAGAGATGTATGGCGATCCATAGAAGAAGGACCTCATGTCCCAGTTCTTACACCAGTCCAAACTGACGGCGCTACAACCAGACTAGGAGGAGGTCAACCAGTCATGAACCGTCCCACCAAGGATGATCTCGATAAAATGGAAAATGATGTTGTTGCTTTTTATGAAATTTCTTGTGGAGTTGCTCCTGACAACTTCGATATTATCATAAACTGCAAATCAGCAAAAGAGATCTGGGAAGTTCTCAAGAATCTGTACGAAGGCTCAGAACAAGCACAACACAAGAAGCTTACAACCGCACTCAATGAGTTCAACAACTTCAAAGCTCATACTGGCGAAAGTTTAGAAGACTCCTTCAAAAGGTTCAACCTGATAGTCACCAAGTTATTCAATGCGGGCACCATCCGCAGTAACCATGAAACAAATCTTCAGTGTCTTAATGGTTTGGGAAGACATTGGACTACGGCTAAGATGATAGTCCAAGGCGATAGAAAGATTCATTCTTTGTCACTCTACAAGCTCTATGGAGAACTGCAAGCACAAGAATCCACCGTACTCAAAGACTGTGCTGACTTCGGAGGACCACTTGCTCTCATAGCACAAGCTCCACATAATCAATCTTACTCCCCCTCGTATGACACTCCATAGCAGTCATACGAAGCTAACTCAGAGTATGATGGTGAAGAAGAATTTTAGAAGGCTATTGCTCTAGTTAGCCAACAGTTCAACCGTCTACCACCTCCATCCTTCCGCAAGAATCAACAGTTCAACAAACCTCCATTCAATCGTAACTTCAAGCCGCAGAATAACCATCCTCGATATCCCAAAAGTTCTCATCCACCACCGCAATCTCAAAATACTCAACCAAAGGAGGCACCGCAGTCTACTCAAACCACTGACTCCGGTTGTCCCTCAGAAGACAAGACTGATCTTGTGATTTGCCACAAATGCAACAAAGAGAATCATTTTGCAAGAGATTGTAAGGCCAATGTAGTAAAAGACAGAGCATTCTACCTTAGAATGGCTCAAGAGTTGGAATATAAGGAAAAAGCAAGGGTATACGTAGCCCATGTCAAAAGAGACCATCAAGTTTGGTCATCCGGAGACGAAGATGAAGCCATCAGCAGTGTCAAAGGAAAAGGGAAAATCTGCATGCTGGCAACTGCGGATGATGATGGGTCTACAAAGCTGGAAAAGAACTACTGCTACATGGCAAAGGATGGAACCCTAAGCATCGTCGAACAGGTAAAACTCATGATCCCAACTCTAAACTATAGCATGCATGACTGTCAACCTTTCATAAATGATCTTAATGACACGTGTGCTGCCGTCGTTACAGACTATAACAAAGCCTTAGATGAGAAGAACATTGCGTCCCAAGAGATGTTCCATGTGAGAGGATGACTGGATAACAAAAGACTCAAAATGGCTATGTTAGAAAAGGACTTAGAGTTAGAAAAAGATGCAAGAATGTTGAGTGAAACACAATTAGAGATAGCTTTGAACCAGAGAGATTTAGCTCAGAGTGAAATTGTCCGCTTAAATCTTTTAATCGAAAAATTGTTCAATGAAAGTGAAGCTATTGAAAATTTGGTAAATAATGGAACCATGGACAATACATACAATTGGGGTTGGTCAAATGGATATCCTACCGTAATGGATTCCTCACCCTGGTTCAACAAATACAGACTGTACGTCCCTCCAGACCGAGAATTTCATTTCCCAGTCAATGACAAGACCTTTCCCGAAGACATCAAAACTCACTTCGGTAGACTGCATAATCTAAGCAATAATTGTGTCATTGAGGAAATTGTGCCTGAGGTTTCGGGTCACATAAGTGATCAAATTCCTATCTATGGCACCATTTACCCAAATTCTCAAACCTCATCTGTAGTCGATGAAGAAATTGTCATTGAGGGCCCCGAAGTCTCGAAAGACTTCCCATCTTTGCCCTCAGGCCGCAGTGTCTCACACTGGAGTCAAAAGTCCCACAAAAGTCCCACTGAAGTCCCAACTCAGACTTACTCTGCGGTCGTCAGATCATCACTACCGCAGTCATCAGTAAAAGGAATTGTGACTCTTCAGCCAATTCATCATGAATTACCCATAGAAAATTTTGAAGTGGGTCAATGCTCTCAAACCACTGAATCTTCAAGTTCGGACGACTCAAGCCCACGTTTTCAAAATTTGTCTAAGAATTCCAGGAAACCGCAGTTGAACATCAAAGACTGCGGTTCCCCAAAAACTTTAGCAAAAAAGGCTTTCAAAGAGGAAATTCGATCCCGAGGCACAAATAGACAAACTTTTTCGAAAAACAAGAAGCATATCAGATTTCCAAAGTCCAAAAGTCCAGAAAAATTTGTTTTCTCACACTATTTTTTGAAAAACTCTCCCATAAAGAAAACATACAAAAAGAAATGTACAGTTTCAACAGTCATTCCTAATTCATCTGACACAACCCAAAAGAGTGTAAAGTCCTTTCGAAACAATGGTTTTCAAATCTACTCCTCAGATGACCCAAAATGGAAGGGTATCTTACCCACTCCAACACTTTTAAAGTCACATCAAAATTTTAACAAGTGGAAGGGTATTCTACCAAATCCAAAGAAAAGGACCCAAAGATCTACACGTGCTAAACCTTTTTCAAAACAAACTTTTTCAAAGTCCAACAACACTCATGTCAGATATTACCAACCTCGGACCGGTCACAAGCCCAACTAATCCTTTAGACCGCTGACCAAATCAGGTGTCAGAACAAAAGACAAAATCTCAACTTGTCAATGTCAATATAGCTGCCAAAAAGATTCATCCTATGTCAAATCTACTTGGAGTCAGAAACATCGTACTTTTTCAAAAACACACAACACTCCAAAACTGCACAAACACCTAGGACTAGGATTAAAAGTTGACAAGAAACCAGTCCCTGCAATCTCGGTCCATGCATCATTCAGAAACTCATCTGTTGTCCCAGGCTCCAAACTAGTTTGGATGCCTAAACTAACCGTGTAATTCTCAGGCTTTGTGCAAGGAGGAACAAGAAGAAGAATGGTTAATCGACAGTGCCTGCTCCTTGCACATGACTGGAAGGTTAGAATACCTTCGGGATTTCAGGCCAATTTGCAACGGTGGAAATGTCACATTCGGCAACAATGTGAATGGGGTCATCCGAGGTTATGGTGTTCTCACTACGGGGAACTTTTCTATTCAAAAGGTTGCTTACGTAGAAAGCCTTAAACACAATCTCATCAGTGTTGGCCAACTATGTAAGGCAGGCCATCGAGTTGAATGTGATGATCAATTTTGCTATGTAATGACAAGTGATAGGAACACATGTTTGATCAAATCTCGATCCGAAGGTACTATGTATCCTCTGGATGTCTCTCTGATCATAGGCAAACCGCAGTTATGTTTCCTATCCAAAGCCGTATCCGAAGTCAGCTGGCTATGGCACCGCAAACTAGCTCATCTCAACTTCAGATATATCAACAATTTGGTCACTGGAGAACTAGTCAGAGGACTCCCTATTCTCAAGTTTAACAATGATACTCTCTGTCCTGCATGTGAATGTGGAAAACAATCCAAAGCAAGTCACCCCATGGTGATTGACTCTTCAATTTCTGAACCACTAGAGCTCCTGCACATTGATCTCTGCGGTCCATCCACCGTAGTCAGTCTCCATCACAAGAAGTACATACTGGTTATAGTAGATGACTTCACACGCTTCACATGGGTTTTCTTTCTCAGACTCAAGTCAGAAACACCGTAGACTCTCATCAACTTCATCAAGGAAATAGAACTTCAGATCAAGCTGCCAGTACGACGCATCCGAAGTGATAATGGAACCGAGTTTACTAATCATCTCCTCAACGGTTTCTTGGTGTCCAAGGGCATCACTCACAACTTCTCAGCTCCCTACACACCGCAACAAAATGGGGTAGTAGAGAGAAGGAACCACACTCTAGTAGAAGCAGCCATATCCATGCTCAACTTCGCACACCTTCCTCTCTACTTCTGGGCTGAAGCAGTAGCCACCGCATGCTTTGTTAAAAACTGAAGCATTGTGTGCAAACGCCTCAATAAAACACTGTATGAGGGCCTTAACAACCGCAAGCCAAATGTTCGCTTCTTTCATATCTTTGGGTGTAGATGTTTTGTGATCAACAACAGAGATCATCTTAACAAGTTTGCACCGAAGTCTGATGAAGGCATCTTCCTTGGCTACTCCACTAACAAGGTTGCTTATCGAGTTCTCATTAGACGCACAAGGTTGATCATTGAAAGCTTCGATGTGAAATTTTATGATTATCACACCCGCAACACCCCTCCATCCACTGAAACCACAACAATCCTGGAAAGTGATATTCCTGTCTCTTCAGGTCCATTAAACTTAGTTGAAGTCAACTATGACGATCTCTTCGACCCTGTAGAAACAGCCAAATTATCCGAAGTTCTTGTGTCTCAAGAAGCTCAACAGCAGCACGCTGATGTATCTGGTCCATCACTATCCGAAGTAGCGTCTCTCAATACTTCCACCTCGCCGGTTGAGGGGGAAAGCTCTACTCCGGATCAAGCAACAACCATCGAGGTTCCAGTACTTGATGCAGCTCAAGTTCCCATCCGTAGAGAATCATTACCATCCAACGTTTCTTCCGACTCGGATGATGAAAACATAGAGAACATTGAAACAAGAACATACTCTAGGATTATCATTCTTCCATCCGCAGTCCAGGGGGAACCTTCTCAGGTTCCAGAGGAACTCCCATCAGCAATCCAGGGGGAACCTCTTCCAACTGCTCAAGAAAATTCCATTCTCGCTCCAACAATCCAAGATGATTCCGCATGATGTTCTCAAGTCCAGGGGGAACTGCCATCTCCAACCGCAGAGTGTTCTGATATCGAAGACATTCCCTCTACCGCAGCTGCTGATCATCTGCAACCTCGTCTACACGTATGGACAAAGGACCACCCACCAGGTCAAATCATTGGCAACCCATCCGCAGGTATCCAGACTCGATCTTCCAAGGACTTATCTGATCATTGTCACTACGCAGCATTTATGTCCTCGGTCGAGCCCCGAACGATCAAAGAAGCATTACTAGAACCTGATTGGATATCCGCAATGCAAGAAGAGCTAGAAGAATTCAAAAGAAACAAAGTGTGGCAGCTCATCCCGAAGCCACATGGTCACACCATTGTTGGTACTAGATGGGTATTCAAAAACAAGCTGGATGAATCTGGTGCGGTAGTCAGAAACAAGGCAAGGTTAGTTGCAAAGGGATATAGTCAACTTGAAGGCATTGACTACGATGAAACGTATGCTCCGGTAGCACGCATGGAAGCTATCCGAATCTTCCTAGCATACGCAGCCCACAAGAATATCAAGGTTCATCAAATGGATGTAAAAAGTGCCTTTCTTAATGGGGAATTAAAAGAAGAGGTTTATCTTCAGCAACCTCCAGGTTTTGAAAGTATTGAATTCCCAGACTACTGCTACAAACTTGAAAAAGCAGTATATGTTCTGAAGCAAGCCCCAAGAGCGTGGTACGAGACTCTCTCTGAATTTCTTGTCTCATCCGGATACAAAAGAGGAGTGATTGATCCCACTTTATTTAGAAAAGCAAATGGTGATCACCTCATGCTTGTACAAATATATGTGGATGATATCATCTTCGGATCAACTGATCAAGGAATGGTGGATGAATTTGCTAAGCTCATGACCAACAAGTTCCAAATGAGCATGAATAGAGAGATTAACTTCTTTCTAGGACTTCAAGTGAAACAAGTTCCACAAGGGATATTCATTCATCAGGAGATATACACCACTGAACTGTTAAAGAAATATTCTATGGACAACTGTTCTTCGGCTAAGGTCCCCATGGCCTTCGGATATAAGATCTCTGCTGATCCCTCAGGCGAATCTATGGATCACAAGACTTATAGAGGTATCATAGGCTCTTTGATGTACCTCATCGCAAGGAGGCCAGACATTGCCTTTGCTATAGGTGTATGCGCAAGGTATCAGGCTGACGCAAAAGTGTCACATATGACCGCAACCAAACAAATACTACGGTACCTGAAAGGAAGCAAGTCTCTTGGATTATGGTACCCCTCAGGCAATGACTTCAGCCTTCAAGTATTCACAGATGCGGATCATGCCGGATGCAGACTAGATCGAAAAAGCACCTCAGGTGGATGTCAATTTCTGGGTGGAAGACTCGTCAGCTGGTCATCAAGGAAACAAAGTTGTGTATCTCTGTCTACCGCAGAAGCTGAATATGTGGCCACAGCCAGCTGTTGTTCACAAGTTCTATGGATGAAGACACAACTTATGAATTACGGATACAGAATGCTGCGGATACCAATTTACTGTGACTCTGAAAGTGCTATAGCGATTTCTCAAAATCCTATTCAGCACTCCAAGACCAAGCATATTGAACTACGGTATCACTTCATCAAAGACCACATCCTGAAAGGTTGATGGGTTTTGCGCATTCTAACACTCCTAAGTGTACATGCAACCCTAAATACCTTGGATCTATGTTTTCTCTATTATACATGCAATTATGAACTTTCCAAGGTATTACCCTATCTAGCATACAATACTTGATACTTGGGTAATCAAATGGATAGAATACATACCTTTGTTTGATGTAGCTTGTCTCCATGAAGCTTGAGTGCCTAGTGCCCCAAGTGTGACACCTCAAATGGTTCACACAACACCAAATGCACATGGAATGACTTGAGAGAAATGAAACACTCCTTGAAATCGTCTAGCCCTCATATTCACACATTAGTGCACGATTTCTTGAGCCATGGGATTCTTTTATATGGTGGCTATTAGGGTTACACCATGTAACTCATAACTTTACCCATTCCATATGCTCCATGGATTTTAACCTCCATGGACTATCCATGGGTCACCCCATGGACTTAGTCCAACATAAGGAATCTTGGATCACAAGCCCACATATATAAGAATGAATGATTTACACAATCAACCCATATATTTAATTAGTCTCCTTTTGATCACTTAATTAATTCCAAATTAATTCTTGATCAATACTAATTAAATAACCTTATTAATATATTAGAACTTATAATATATTAACCAACCTTAAGTGTTATTTCTCTCATTATAGTCTATCCAAATGCATGATGCCATGCAACCCACATGGACCATGCCGGGTCGGGTCAAGTCTTACCAATTATAGTTATGGACTTAGACATCAATCCAACAGTCTCCCACTTGGATAAGTCTAAAACTATTATTGCGTATGACTTCAGGAACCGATCAGCAATCGTAGCTCTCAAAAGCTTCTGTCGAACTCTGACCTTGTCGATGAACTCTGACCTTTGTCAATGACTTGTCCATTAGATAAGGGATCATATATTCCTCCATTCTGGATATCATATGGACTGAGACATGGATTATCAATCATTCTCTCTGTCCATTTGTTGTTTCCCGATTTCCGATTCATGATGACTGACTGATTGAACAAATCAAATCAGTCCTGGCTTGGCCAAGCACTCACATGTATCATCTTTAAATCATCGAGGGGCCCACATATATCGTTTTTATCCCGAAGGTAAAAGGAATGGATAAACTTCAACTTATATGGCTTGTTCTACTACTTGTTGAATCATACACAAAGGCACGTTTTATAACATCGAGTTACCGAATGCGTTTTTGTGCAATCAATGTACAACCAACTCATAGTAACAACTCATATCTCTAGGTTTGAAGAATATAAGATATTATCGTCTCATGATCACTCGTGATAAAATCCATGAAGTGATTCAAATGAGCGCGGGTTGAATCCAATACCCAGAACTTATGAGCACTCATGAGTGTTGTAGCACCACTTTGTCCACCAACTTGGACCTCTACAAACCAACCCATGACAGTCTTGATTCATATCTACTTCCAACATATGACCGACTGTGGATGGTTTGAATAACTTAATCATTCAGGAAGAGCGACTTAGTTATTCTGGAAGTCAAAACATGCAAAGTGAAACACAAGAATAAATGAATCAAATATGGTATCAAACCCTATGAATATAAATAAACACTTTTATTTATCACCATACTGATTACTCATTATTCATTGTTTCGGTTTTATCAACTTTATACTTGAATTAAAAACACTAGTTGTCCCATGCTCCAAGCATGTACACTATGTTTTTCTTAAACAATAGCTTTGCCATACACCAAGTATTCACTTTATGTTTGTCTATGATCCTTACTTTGTGAAATAAACCAATTGAACATAATTTCAATGATTCTAATTTCACACTCCAAAATCCTTATCGAAAATGTGAGAATTTCAAATTCCTATCATTTATCGAAATCTGTTTAGATTTTAAACTTATATGCACTGACCCTCCTGTAATGAATATGTACAAAGTCACAAAGACTTGTCAACAGTCATTATAAGGTATTCCAATGGAGATCAACTCCATGGAAACTAAGTCTCATATTCAAAGTACATTGCTTTGGACATGCTTCTTGCATTAAGTTTTCTAATCTTACACAGATAACTTCCACCTATGGAGACAACTCCATATTCTCATTTTGACTATCACTTCTGAATAAGAGATGCCTCTTTTCAGAATATGTCAATATGGTCCTTCCAAAATTAGCACTATACTTCCAACTGTCCCTGAGCAACCAATCTTTGGTAAACCTCAGACTGTCCTCGACAATTGCTTAATCATTTTAGTCATATCCAATTCTAGACCTTTTCCCTTCTTAATGCCTCTGGGCATTTGGAAAAATTTAGAAATGACAAATATTATAGCACATGCAATCGATCCTGTACCCAAAGCAAATGGTACACGATTCATGATGTCTCACATAAAGACATGATTCTAGACCAGTCTTTTGCTACAATATTTTTATTTGCCATGTTTTCAAAATTTGACTATGAAGAGGGATGCCGTAATCATAATCGAATTTTGAGAACGCAAGATATAGAATTTCCTTAAGTTGAACCAATCCAACATGAAATTCATATATATATATTCTTGACTAAAGATGATTAAGGTCTCAATCTAAGCCTTTAGAACTGAAATGAAGTATATCCTCTCCCTTAATTATAGCAAAACAACTTTTTCAATCCCTGCAACCTGACGAATTGAAACTTTTGTTTTCTATAATTAACATTGCTAACTTGCAACACTAACAATAATTATCATGCTCCCACTAACATGATGATTATTTGCATAACACTTATGCTCCCACTAGCTTTGACATGTACTCAGAAATCAGTTGGACTTTTAGAAATCAATACTTTATTGACTTCCTTACCAAAGTTCAGATTTCTGATACGAGATGCTTTGATAAAACTTTATCAAAATCATACACCTTTCCTTAGATAGCATGCATGTGTGTCTAAACAATTTCAGAACTATGAAAAGGGATGCCGTAATCATAGTCTCAATTGTTTAGACCTTTTGCCATCTGCTTCAAATCTACTTGGTGGAAGTGTTTCCTCACCATCATTTTCATGAATCGGAGAGAAACCTTATGACCCTTAGATTTTATGGTGTATGTGTTCTTATCCATGTGAATCGTCAAAACCATAGTCACAAGACAAGGATAATGACAAATCCAAACTCATATGGACTGAACTTATGCAATCTTAACTTCTTGCCACCTGGCAGTACAGGGCCTGCCATTGGTTCCAAGTTGTTATGCAACCAATTGAGAACTTTCAGAACTCCTATGCAAAGCCAACTTTAACTGGAATGGGCACAGAATATGTCAACATGATAGGTTATAAACCTCAAGTCATGTGCTAGTGAAGAACCTCAGGTTTTATTCTTGATTAGTTCTTGAAATTCTTTTTAGGATCTTTAAGACTCCCACTGTCCTCTTGACATATAAGACTATCTTGCCAAATATTCAAGAGATAGTGCAGATTCTTTATCAAGACAAACACTTCACACAATTGGCCTTAGTTGGTCTTTGTTTAATCCAAAACATCACAACTTACCAACTTCAAATGTACAAGAGTAGGACACTTTTACTCTTACATTTGACAAGTGTTATAAACCTTTCTTTAAGATATGTCACTCAACTTATAGTCTTGGAGTATGACTCTAAGACTTGTTTTGAAACGAAGTATGACTCATCTTCTTGATTTAACCATTTCAACAATTCATGACTCCTCTTCTTAGTCATAAGAATGCACTAAGATGTCCTTAGAAGACCAATTGTGATGTGGTTCTTTAATCATTAAGATGATCACAAAACATGATACTAAAGTACTCTCCCATCTTTTCAGATTTGAGAAACTTTTATCTGTCTGCCTAATTTGATTCTTCCCATTCGTTCTGCCATACATTGAGGCTTTTCCAATGTTTCAGAATTATACTTAAACTTGTAAGTATAACCATATTTACTAAAATTTAGTAAATCATGACGAATAGTCTTAACGAGCTTTGTGGTGGACTTGACCAGTGCACAAGAATGTGTACTCGATCCTTTTAGTCCTTAACTTGACTCACACATCCATGTGAACAAGTCTTAATTTTCCAATGCTTGAAAGTTCTCATTCATCATACTATTCAACTTGCATGATTCCAAGTTTCTATCCAACTGAAGCCTTGGGAATGAGAATCTTTCCTTATTTGGTAAATTATGACACTACCACAAACGAAAGAATCAAGTCCATTTTTTTTCAAATATTGCTATTAATGGAATCATATAAACAACCATTTTTCACAAATGCCACTTGTAAGGATATTTAAAATAAATATAAAATTAAAAACTTTTATTTTATTTCAAAACTCTGCGGAAAAAACTTATCCTTATAGTGCAAATGCATATGGAAAAACTTGTTGTTATCTATTCCTAAGCAATATATCATAACTCCTAAGTAACAGCTTTAAAATTCTGATGCGATCGAAATCCACCTACGCGATCAGAATCAGCATATACTTCCTTTAAGCTTTCTCTCTATTCTTTGATTCTTAAAACATCAACATGTGACCCAGTCACATCATGTAATGAGGATCTTAGAATAGAAACTTAACAGAGTTAGATAATGGGCTCTACCTGAAGTAGAGTCAGACTTATTGACTTTAACATCCTTAGGTAAACTTGGCAGCTTTGCAATCAACGCCCCTTCCTTTGGCAAAATAAACATATGGACCCTTTGGTAATGGGACTATCTCAGACTTAGCCTTTCTCCTTACCATTTGGTCAACCAGGTTGACTATGGCCAATCCCTTTCCATTGGGAAGAGAATGCTTTTTCTGGATTTCCAGTGTCACCATTGTCACTGTCCATAAAGTTTTTGGGAAGTTGATCTTCTAATCAAATTTGCTTTACTATCGTTCCAAATCATTGCTGATTCAGCAGCACCAAGCAAATAGATATGCTCATTAAGGTTCATGTCATAGTCTGTTTCATAGTAGTCCCAAAGGAACTCACTATGTGACTTAGAAAGTGATTGAACATCCAACTTTCTCAAGACTTTGACACCCAACTCTCCCAGCTTGTCAATATGTGACTTCATCTTTAAGATGTGATCACACATAGACCTTGCTTGCCATTAGGGCTTGAGTGACCTTGAATTTGTGGGTTAGGGAGAATAATTGGAGGAGGTGGAGGAAGTAAAGTTCCAAGAGATTTGGGAAGATCATAGATGTCTGAACTAGACATCTTTTAGGAGATATTCAAAATAGTTGATCTAAAGTCCTTAATATAACACCCAATATGAAATATTAAGGCTAGGATCCAACAACCTATTTATAACTGGAAGAGGGATGCCGTAATCCGAGTTATAAAATAGTTGAAGGTAGGTAAATGACGATTTACCAATTTCTACCATGAAAAACGAAATAATGTAATTAGGTTTTTAATTGGATTTGAAACTCCTAGATCTTTTGAGATTCATTGAACTTTTCAATGGCATGTTTCAATCTCGAGTGTGCCCTTCAGGTTTTGTGACTGGGATGCCGAGGATCACAAAACAAGGTGTGAAGTAACCATGCAAATATACTTGGTACCCTTAATATTTACCCCTCAATCGATGTGCCGGTTAACCACACGAGCTCCACCGATACTATGATAAATATTAAGTTACCCTTTACCTACTTTGTTAAGTCCAGGTTAGTGTGCCGGTTAACCACACACGCTCCACTAACGGTTTAAACAAAGTGCAAAGTGTAATTTCGTGGATTAGCACCTTATTCACATTTTCCTAAGTAACTAAGATTGGGAATTTATAAAAAGTTTAGTTACTTAGTATTTATCATTAATACTTTTAATGAAGGGAGAATTATAGTCCTTGTCCTACCCGTTCGGCTAACGACCCTCCACCAGTCAAGGAAGCGGTGGGTGAGAGTGGACACCCATTAAACTGCCATTTTATAGGCAGTAACCTTATACCCCCCTTATAGACCGGCTTCGTGAATGAGGCCTACTAACGGTAAGACTAACTTGCTCTTATACATATATTTATTATTAACTTATAATACTATAAAGTATAAGGGTTGAATTTTAACTTTTAAAATTCTAAGGGCTAACTTGGAATTAAAGTATTCATGGGGAAAACTTTATAAATTCCAAAACTTGAGGGCAAGATTTGAAAATATTCAAAACTAATTAATTCCATAACTTATGTGTTTAAAGTAGTTTTAATTAAAAAAAACTCTTCAAGTTCCATAACTTGAGGACAAGTTATGGAAGACTTTAAACTAATAAAAGAATGTAACTTTTCTTTATTTTTGTAACTTATGGAACTAATTAAGGTTACACATTTTATCATTTAATGAAGTGACTCTTGAACCTCCATAACTTGAGAACAAGTTATGGAGTCATAAAACCATTTAATGAGGACAAGACTCTTCATTTTTGTAACCATTGCCAACTTTTTATGAGTTTTATGAAACTTAAATGTGACTTTTCATATAACTTGAGGACAAGTTACAAAAACACATTTTAGAATCAACTCTTAGCTTAAAATGGATTGAAAACACATAATCAATTAACTTTTCTATTAATCTAATAAACTCATATGAACAAAGATAATTCACATCAATTTTTTTTTCAAGTAATTAGCATAACTTTTAACCTAATACAATTCGATTTTTCAGCTAATTTTGCAAGTTTAACAAGAAAACAAGCCTTGGCTCTGATACCACTGATGGGTTTTGCGCATTCTAACACTCCTAAGTGTATATGCAACCCTAAATACCTTGGATCTATGTTTTCTCTATTATACATGCAATTATGAACTTTCCAAGGTATTACCCTATCTAGCATACAATACTTGATACTTGGGTAATCAAATGGATAGAATACAGACCTTTGTTTGATGTAGCTTGTCTCCATGAAGCTTGAGTGCCTAGTGCCCCAAGTGTGACACCTCAAATGGTTCACACAACACCAAATGCACATGGAATGACTTGAGAGAAATGGAACACTCCTTGAAATCGTCTAGCCCTCATATTCACACATTAGTGCACGATTTCTTGAGCCATGGGATTCTTTTATATGGTGGCTATTAGGGTTACACCATGTAACTCATAACTTTACCCATTCCTTATGCTCCATGGATTTTAACCTCCATGGACTATCCATGGGTCACCCCATGGACTTAGTCCAACATAAGGAATCTTGGATCACAAGCCCACATATATAAGAATGAATGATTTACACAATCAACCCATATATTTAATTAGTCTCCTTTTGATCACTTAATTAATTCCAAATTAATTCTTGATCAATACTAATTAAATAACCTTATTAATATATTAGAACTTATAATATATTAACCAACCTTAAGTGTTATTTCTCTCATTATAGTCTATCCAAATGCATGATTCCATGCAACTCAAATGGACCATGCCGGGTCGGGTCAAGTCTTACCAATTATAGTTATGGACTTAGACATTAATCCAACAAAGGTAACATTGAACTCATCTTTGTCCATACTCATGAAGAGATTGCTGATGTGTTCACAAAGGCACTTTACTCTACAAAGCTCAACACTTTCTTACAAATGTTAGGAATGATGAATCCGGACCCACAATTCTTCTTGAATTGATAGGTACCGCAGACCATCCTTGGTCTCAGTTGCGGTCCTAACTGAAGTTACTTATGATAGATGGTTTTGGTATATCCTGTGTACCGTAGTCTATGTACCGCAACCATATATCATATTTATCTTTCACTGGTCCTTATTGTTTGTTGTTACTAACTTCTTGTACAAGTGCTCTCCTCAGTTCTTCTACTGCAGTCATATATCTATCCATTCGCAATGAATGATCCATCCGCAATAGCAAAGGATCCATCCGCAATGAAGTTTCCATCCGCAATCACATTAATAATTTCTCAACTGTTTCATTAATCTTTGAATCATGGTGTGCTATTTAATGATCCTTCATTAAATAAAACATTAAATAAAAAAAAATTCCTTGAGAAACCGTCCCCTCCCTTTTTGAATAAACCTTGTGTCAGACCTATTTTAGGTATGATGACAAAAAGAACGTTTTTCCATAAACAAATCCTTAATCTGTCTTTTCATCTTACCCAACACGTCCAATCCGTTACAACTTCTTTTTGCACAACAGATCAAACAAACCCTCACCACACGATCACCAGACGTGATGTTGTACGTTTGACATTTCATTAAATGAAAACCCCTTTTTGGTAAAATCTCAAAAATTGAAACCTTTTCATATTTTGTGGCTGAGATTTCACCTTCCAAAATCAAAAGAACCCCCAATTTTTTTTACCTTATCCTTTTTCACCTAGGGTAAAAAAACGTTTCCCGCTTCCATAAGCCCCTATAAAAACCTTTCTTCTTCCCCAAGCACAGTTTACGCTCTCTAAACTTTGAATCCTCTCTCCATTTTCGTACTCTGTTTCTTCACTTTCTCTCAAACTGCTACAATGGTGAAATCCGGTGTATCCAAGAAACAATCCAAAGCTTCTGGATCAGTGAACCCTACTGGTTCAGACTCTGCTTCAAGACATCCCACTCCCATGATTGCATCAAGCAATTTCAGAGCGGTATTTGAAGATCATTCATCTTACAATGCTCCAATCAAGCTGATGATCAAGTTCTTGAACAATCACCCCCTGTTTGGCCCCTTCGATTCGTTTACAGACATTGTTCCACTTTCAACCCTATTCAAATGTGCCTTTTCAGCCTATCGACCACTCGAGAACCCACAAGAAGTGTATCTTAACCTAGTAAACGATTCTTTGGTCATCCTGTCTAAAGAAAAGTTTCTTTCTGCCATTAACCTTCTTGTTCATCCTTCCATCAAGATATTTACTCCATCCATGGCGGACATCACTTCTGCACTTTACCAAATGGGATATCAGAAGAAAATCAAAGGCATTGGAGAATTCAAGAAAAACCAATTGCCTGTGGTCTGGTCATTCGTTTGCCATTTTGTCATCCGCAGTCTATCCGGCAGAACCGGAGGCACGGATAATATGGGACTCAAACTCCTAGAGTTGGTATGGAGTATCTTCACAGGCCATGACGTGAACTACGGTCAGATTCTATGGGATGATTTTCTACAATACATTCCCAAGGAAAGCCCAAGGGAGAACCCTACCAAACTTACTTTTGCAAGGTTCTGGTCCCTCTGCATTTCAGATCTCCATGCGGACGCAGGAATCAACATGGGCAACAACATCAACTACTTTGTCACCAAGGATCTCAGAAGGTACAATCCCTCATCTGATCAATCTGTTTTTGGACCAATTAGAAGACTTCCAACCCACATTCTCACCACTCTTGGTCTTGAGACTGCTGATGTCTCAGATCATATTGAGGCTATGGAAGGTATTGCCCCATACCCTCCTACCCCGCCTCTTCCAACCCCATCCGCAATCATTACCCCTGGAAGTACCGCATTCCCATCTTCCACTACTCTCTCCAATCTTTCTCAAAGAAGAAATAAATTGGCCTCAACTCATCAAGGCCCCCGCAATGTCTCCAAGAAATAAAGAACCCCAAAGAAAGATGCTCCCAAACCAACCGCACCCTCAAAGAAACGCAAAACCAAACCACCCGCACCCACAAATGATAGCAACCAATTGCCATCCTTAAGAAAAGAAAAACCAATCCCACTGGCCAAATGCGCGACCGGACTGATACCCTAGCCTCTCAAAAGGCTCCGGTAGTCCTTGGGGTGGCCGCAGACCCATTCAACACCACAATCGAATACCACTCAGGCTCAGAAATTGAGTCTGTTTCACCACAACGTGGAGAATCCCCACCAGTTCAATCCCAAGAGGATAACACTGGTTCTCGCCCTAAGGTCTCCAGGGCTTTCCGACTTCATTTCTTTTCTCCCAAGGAGTTGAACTCCATCCTCTTGAACGTAACCCAAACACTACAAACACCTTCCCAACCGTAGGGCATTTCTTCCGCCCTTGCCGGAACTGAGCCGATGCCAAACTTGACTATGGGTCAAGGAGACCGAGGAAGCTCAGGAAATCCTACTCTGCTTACATCAGTAACAGGTGGTTTAGGCACGGTGAGCACAAATGTGCAAGGATCCGTGGACCCGAAGGACACTTCGGTGCGATTTCAAGGATTTGACGGAGAAGAATCTAATAACTCATGGTTGCACTACACTCCCGTGTCTGAGGCCGACATCAAAAAATATGCCGCTTTCCGTAGGGCATTTCAAGCACGCAAAGATCAACAAATCAAGCAACAACAACAAAAGGAACAGGAAATCCAATATGTGGCTAAGTATTGGGCAGACGCGATTAACACTGCCAATACCGTAACCACCATACTGAAGGTCCAAGATTGGATGTCTGAGATGGCTGACACAATCCGCAAGGCCCAGTCCACTCATGACGGTGCCGGTGCTTCCAAAGTCCCTCCAACTCCACCTGTTCAAGACTCACAAGACGAAGGAACCACAATAGAAGTCAGCTCTGCTCCCACCTTCGGTTTTGATGATGTTGATCTTCAGGAGGTAAATCAACCATCTCCTTCTGATGATGATCTTATGATGTTTGATGAAGAAGAAGAATCCAGTGGCTCTCACCATTCAACTTCCAAGCCCAAAGAGAAGAAGAAGAAGAAGAAGAAGAAGAAGAATGCGGTAACAAGGAAAGAATTTTTGAGCCTGCAAGCAAAGGTCGATCAAATTCTTGCTGCGGTCAAGCCAACTCAACCGCAACCGGAAGACACACCCGGACCGCAGTCATTGATCGAAAAGCCGGACGAGGGTTAGGATTTGGGACAGGAGCCACCGGGGGTAGGTTATGTTGGGTTATGAGCATTCTAACACTCCTAAGTGTACATGCAACCCTAAATACCTTGGATCTATGTTTTCTCTATTATACATACAATTATGAACATCCAAGGTATTATCCTAATCTAGCATACAAAATAATAAATATAACAAGATAGAATACATACCTCTTTGATGTAGAATGTCTTCATGAAGCTTGAGTGCCTAGTGCCCCAAGTGTGACACCTCAAATGGTTCACACAACACCAAATACACTTGGAATAACTTGAGAGAAACTTGAACACTCCTTGAAATCGTCTAGCCCTCACACTCACACATTAGTGCACGATTTCTTGAGCCATGAGATTCTTTTATATGGTGGCTATTAGGGTTACACCATGTAACTCATAACTTTACCCATTCCTTATGCTCCATGGATTTTAACCTCCATGGAGTATCCATGGGTCACCCCATGGACTTAGTCCAACATAAGGAATCTTGGATCACAAGCCCACATATATAAGAATGAATGATTTACACAATCAACCCATATATTTAATTAGTCTCCTTTTGATCACTTAATTAATTCCAAATTAATTCTTGATCAATACTAATTAAATAACCTTATTAATATATTAGAACTTATAATATATTAACCAACCTTAAGTTTTATTTCTCTCATTATAGTCTATCGAAATGCATGATGCCATGCAACCCAAATGGACCATGCCGGGTCGGGTCAAGTCTTACCAATTGCGTATGACTTCAGGAACCGATCAGCAATCGTAGCTCTCAAAAGCTTCTGTCGAACTCTGACCTTGTCGATGAACTCTGACCTTTGTCAATGACTTGTCCATTAGATAAGGGATCATATATTCCTCCATTCTAGATATCATATGGACTGAGACATGGATTATCAATCATTCTCTCTGTCCATTTGTTGTTTCCCGATTTCCGATTCATGATGACTGACTGATTGAACAAATCAAATCAGTCCTGGCTTGGCCAAGCACTCACATGTATCATCTTTAAATCATCGAGGGGCCCACATATATCGCTTTTATCCCGAAGGTAAAAGGAATGGATAAACTTCAACTTATATGGCTTGTTCTACTACTTGTTGAATCATACACAAAGGCACGTTTTATAACATCGAGTTACCGAATGCGTTTTTGTGCAATCAATGTACAACCAACTCATAGTAACAACTCATATCTCTAGGTTTGAAGAATATAAGATATTATCGTCTCATGATCACTCGTGATAAAATCCATGAAGTGATTCAAATGAGCGCGGGTTGAATCCAATACTCAGAACTTATGAGCACTCATGAGTGTTGTAGCACCACTTTGTCCACCAACTTGGACCTTTACAAACCAACCCATGACAGTCTTGATTCATATCTACTTCCAACATATGACCGACTGTAGATGGTTTGAATAACTTAATCATTCAGGAAGAGCGACTTAGTTATTCTGGAAGTCAAAACATGCAAAGTGAAACACAAGAATAAATGAATCAAATATGGTATCAAACCCTATGAATATAAATAAACACTTTTATTTATCACCATACTGATTACTCATTATTCATTGTTTCGGTTTTATCAACTTTATACTTGAATTAAAAACACTAGTTGTCCCATGCTCCAAGCATGTACACTATGTTTTCTAAACACTAGTCATGCCATACACCAAGTATGCATACTATGTTTGTCTATGATCTTTACTTTGTAAAATAGATCAATTGAACATCACTCCAATGATTCTCTTTTCACAGTCCCAAATCCTTATTGCAAATGCAAGAATTCCAAATTCATGCCATTTACTGAAATCTGTTAGATTCTAAACTTATATGCATTGATCCTCTTAATGATTATGCACGAAGTCAGAAAGACTTGAAAACAATCATTACAGAGCATTCCAAAGGAGATCAGCTCCTTGGAAGCATCCTTCTTTCATTAAGTTTCCTAATCTTACACAGATTGAATAATTTCTAACTTTGAAACATTTCCATATTCCATTTTGACTATCACTTCTGAACAAGAGTTGCCTCCTTACAGATTATGTCAATATGGTCCTTCCAGAATTAACATTATACTTCCAACTGTCCTTGATCAACCAATCTTTGGTAAACCTTAGATTGTCCTCGACAATTGCTTAATCATTTTAGTCATATCCAATTCTAGACCTTTTCCCTTCATAATGCCCCAGGCATTTGGAAAATTTTAGAAAGGATGAATATAGCACATGTAATCGATCCTATATCCGAAGCATATGGGACACGATTCATGATGTCTCACATAAAGACTAAACCAGTCTTTTGCTATAATATTTCCATTTCAATTTGCCAAGTTCTCAAAATTCAGATTATGAAAAGGGATGCCGTAATCATAATCGAATTTTATAACGCAAATAATGGACCCATATATAGAATTTCCTTATGTTGAGCCATTCCAACATGAAATTCATATATATATCCTTGATTAAAGACGATTAAAATCTCAATCTAAGCTTTTAGAATTGAAATGAAGTATAATTTCCTCTCCCTTCATTATAGCAAAACAACTTTTTCAACCCCTGCAACCTCACGAATTGAAACTTTTGTTTTCTATAATTAACATTGCTAACTTGCAACCTTTGTCATAATTATCATGCTCCCACTAACATGATGATTATTAGCATAACACTTATGCTCCCACTAGCTTTGACATGTACTCAGAAATCAGCTGACTTTCTTACCAAAGTTCAGATTTCTGATACTAGATTGTTTTGATAAAACTTTATCAAAATCATACACCTCTCTTAGATAGCTCACATGTATGTCTAAACAATTTTAGAACTATGAAAAGGGATGCCGTAATCATAGTCTCAATTTTTAGACCTTTGCCACTTCTCACAAGTCCATGTTAGTGTGCCGGTAAACCACACACGCTCCACTAACGACTTTGAGAATGCAAATATCACAATTGCTATCTAGCTAAAATCTACTTAGTGAAAGTGTTTCCTCACCATCATTTTCATGAATCGGAGAGAAACCTTATGACACTTAGATTTAATAGTGTATGTGTTCTTATCCATGTGAATTTGTCAAAACCATAATCACAAGACAAGGTTAGTGATAAATCCAAACTCATATTGATTAAACTTGTGCAATCTTAAATTCTTGCCATTTGGCAGCTCAGGTGCCTGCCATTGCTTCCAAGTAGTTGTGCAACCAATTGAGAACTCTCAGAACTCCTATGCAAAGCCAACTTGAATAGGCACAAAAATTTCAACACGATAGGTTATAAACCTCAAGTCGTGTGCTAGTGAAGGACTCCCACTGTCCTTTTGACATATAAGACTCCCTTGTCAAATATTCAAGAGATAGTGCGAATTCTTTATCAAGACTAACACTTTACACAATTGGCCTAAGTTGGTCTCTGTTTTATCCAAAACATCACAACTTACCAATTTCAAATGTACAAGAGTAGATAACCTTTTACTCTTACATTTGACTAGTGTTAACAAACCCTCTTTAAGATATGTCACTCAAGTTACAATCTTGGAGTATGACTCTAAGAATTGTTTTGGAATGAAGTATGACTCATCTTTTTGATTTAACCATTTCAACAATTCATGACTCCTCTTTTTAGTCATAAGAATGCACTAAGATGACTTTAGAGGACCAATTGTGATATGGTATCTTAATCATTAAGATGATCATAAACATGATACTAAAGTACTCTCCCATCTTTTCAGATTTGAGAAACTTTTATCTTTCTGCCATACTTTGATTCTTCTTATTCGTTCCGTCTCACATTGAAACTTCTCCAATGCTACAGACTTATACTTAAACTTATAAGTATAACCATATTTACTGAACTTAAGTAAATCATGACGAATAGTCTTCTTGATCTTTTGTGGTGGACTTGACCAGTGCACAAGAATGTGTACTCGATCCCTTAGTCCTTTCCTTATTCACATAAGGAATTAGTCTTAATTTTCCAAGCTGAAAGTTCTCATTCATCATACTATACAACTTGCATGATTCCAAGTTTCGGTCCAATTGAACCTTGGGTGATGAGAATCTTTCCTTATTTGGTAATATTAGACACTACCACAACCGAAAGAATCAAATCCATTTTTCCAATACTGCTATCAATGGAATCTTATAAGCAACAACTTTTCACAAATGCCATTGTAAGGATACTTAAAATAAATAAAAGCAAAACCTTTTTCTTTTATTTTAAAACTTTGCGGAAAAACTTATCCTTACAATCCATATGAAAACCTTGTTGTTATCTATTCCTAAGCAATATAAATATCATAACTCTTAAGTAATAGCCTAAAATTCTGATCACCGAACAATGCGATTGAAATCCATCTTCGCGATCAGAATCAGCATGTACTTAATAGAGTTAGACAATGGACTTTACCTGAAGTAGAGCCAAACTTGTTGACTTTAACATCCTTAGGTAAATTTGGCAGCTTCGTAACCAATGCCCCTTCCTTTGGCAATAGTTACCTATGGACCCTTGATAATGGGACTATCTCAGACTTCGCCTCTCTCTTTACCATTGGGTCAACCGAGTTGACTATGGCCGATCCCTTTCCATTAGGAAGAGAGAGCTTTACTGGATATCCAATGTCATCATTGTCAATGTCCATAGCGTTTTAGGAAGTTGATCTTAGCAAATAGATAAGATCATTAAGGGTCTTGTCTTAGTCTGTTTCATAGGATTCCCAAAAGAACTCACTATGTGACTTAGAAAGTAGTTGAGCCACCAACTTTCTCAAGACTTTGACACCCAACTCTCCCGGCTTGTCAATATGTGACTACATCTCCAAGATGTGATCACACCTAGACCTTGCCTTGCCAATAGGGCTTGAGTGACCTTAAACTTTTTAGGAACTTGTGGGTTAGGGAGAATAATTGGAGGAGGTGAAAGAAGTATGATATCCATGGGACATCATCTTCATTTAGGAAAGCTTGTTTCAAGAGATTTGGGAAGATCATAAATGTCTAGACCAGACATCTTTTTGGGAGATATTCAAGATAGTTGATTTAAAGTCCTTAATATGACACCCAATATGAAATATTAAGGCTAGGACCCAATAAACTATTTTGATAACTTAGAAGAGGGATGCCGTAATCCAAGCTATAAAATATTTGAAGGTAGGTGAATGACGATTCACCAATTTCCACCATGAAAAACGAAATAATTTATTAGGTTTTAATTGGATTTGAAAGTCCTAGATCTTTGAGATTCATTGAACTGTTCAAAGGCATGTTTCAATCTCGAGTGTGCCCTTCAGGTTTTGTGACTGGGATGCCGAGGATCACAAAACAAGGTGTGAATAACCATGCAAATATACTTGGTACCCTTAATATTTACCCCTTAATCTGTGTGCCGGTTAACCACACACGCTCCACCGATACTATGATAAATATTAAGTTACACTTTGCCTACCTTGTTAAGTCCAGGTTAGTGTGCCGGTTAACCACACACGCTCCACTAACGACTTAAGCAAAGTGCAAAGTGTAATTTCATGGGTTAGCACCAAATTCACATTTTCCTAAGTAACTTCGATTTTTCAGCTACTTTTGCAAGTATAACAAGAAAACAAGCCTAGGCTCTGATACCACTGTTGGGTTATGAGCATTCTAACACTCCTAAGTGTACATGCAACCCTAAATACCTTGGATCTATGTTTTCTCTATTATACATACAATTATGAACATCCAAGGTATTATCCTAATCTAGCATACAAAATAATAAATATAACAAGATAGAATACATACCTCTTTGATGTAGAATGTCTTCATGAAGCTTGAGTGCCTAGTGCCCCAAGTGTGACACCTCAAATGGTTCACACAACACCAAATACACTTGGAATAACTTGAGAGAAACTTGAACACTCCTTGAAATCGTCTAGCCCTCACACTCACACATTAGTGCACGATTTCTTGAGCCATGGGATTCTTTTATATGGTGGCTATTAGGGTTACACCATGTAACTCATAACTTTACCCATTCCTTATGCTCCATGGATTTTAACCTCCATGGAGTATCCATGGGTCACCCCATGGACTTAGTCCAACATAAGGAATCTTGGATCACAAGCCCACATATATAAGAATGAATGATTTACTCAATCAACCCATATATTTAATTAGTCTCCTTTTGATCACTTAATTAATTCCAAATTAATTCTTGATCAATACTAATTAAATAACCTTATTAATATATTAGAACTTATAATATATTAACCAACCTTAAGTGTTATTTCTCTCATTATAGTCTATCCAAATGCATGATGCCATGCAACCCAAATGGACCATGCTGGGTCGGGTCAAGTCTTACCAATTATAGTTATGGACTTAGACATTAATCCAACAGGTTATCGACCTCAAACTCGGAGTCCGAACCATCAGAAAAGCCTTCAGCCTGGTGATCATCCAAAGGGATTGGGTGATCATCTTCTGGCTCTGCTTCAAACCCTCCTCCATCTCCTTGGTTAGGGAAGTACGGGTCCCCGTGGGGGTGGAATCCAGCCATGTTATCTACGCGAGAAAAGGGGTATAAGAAATAACTAAATAGACGTACTAATTAGATAATTATAAGATGATTTTTATCAGTTACTTTAATACTTGTTTAGTGCATACCGGTTACATGAAATCAAGATAGGATAGACCTTCGAATAAGTGACCCTAACTCAAAACCCACAACCAAACAAGGAACAGGGAGTAAAGCAAAGATTACAGATTCTAAGTCTATGAAATCCTAGTTACATATAACCTTAGCGTATCCACTTAGCAATTATTGACCTACTGATAAAGACCTTTTTAGTTTGCACATAAGTAAATTTTAGTTACACAAAATACTCCTATAGTATTTTAAGTTTATGTTCTATTCTAATGTTTTCATTGTAGTAGTATTGGTAAGTTTTTAGACTTGTTGCAACCCCACAACCACTCTTAGGCACATGCTAGTCACTCCTTGGAAAATATAGTTGATCAAGCTAAATCATTCCTAGGGTTGACTATATGTCTCTAAGTCTAATTGTGTTGCCCAACAATCGTAATGCTTTTGTTCTGTCCTAGTGACACTGATTTTAGTATGAATGCATGTATGTATACTTGGTTAAATATTTTAGTATTTAAAGTATAAACTCTTGATCAGAGTATTTTAATCCCGCTGTGTTTATAGTTTGTATATCTTTTATGGGTTGATACACTCGATTCACTATAAACGATGCTCTGATACCAATCTGTCACACCCCAAAACCGGAACGGCGGAAACGTTCAGGGATGGAGGACGTCATGTACAGTATCACAACAAAGTATAATAGTAAGCAAGCAACAACATCATCCATTGCATTCATAATATAATTTCATACAAGTGTGTTCTGTGAAGTTTATAAGACACCAAAAATGTAAATAAAAAATAAGAGATGAGTCTTGAACGAGCTTCATCTTCTCAAAACCTGGCATCGGTACCTGTCTACTGATGACCTGAGAATACAAGTTATTTTGAAAGAGTTTATCAGCTTTAAAGCTGGTGAGTTCATAAGCATTTTAGTGTCATTGTTTGTATGAAAGTGTTTGTAAGTACTTGATGTATAAGTTTGTAAATGTTTGTATCTCCTAGAAAATCCTATATTTTCTACTAAACGTAGCCTTCTACCAAGGCATCAAATGAAATGTATGTTTGTTTCTTGTAAGAGTGTATATTTTCCCAAGTGTGACTATCATTATCCAAAAATATAGTTTTACATTACCTTTTTTGTGAAAAGATCACAATGTGAATGCAATGGGGAAATAATAAAGTACTGTAGTGTTGAATTATAGTAACTACTGTTGTACTTTCTACCTTAATTCGACCGTTAATTAAGGTTAAATGTGAAATGGTTGCACCATACTATCGACTAATAACACGACGATGAAAGACGTCGGAAGAAATGACATTTGGCACCCGTAGACTTGCAAGTCCCACTGTAGCTAACAACAAGGTGTAGGATAGTCAATCCATTATAGATCTATACGCAAATTCACGCTCTCCCTCTAGGAGATTCTGGCTACAAATCGAGCCATGACAGGTGATGCCATGCCTCGAACGATGGTTCACATTTATGTTATTGTATACTTGTATATGTAATGTATGTACTAGCTGTATTGTATGTTCTCTCTGTCTAGTATGTATATATGTTCTCTCTGTTTCTCATAATAGTATGTTCTCTTGTATAATGTATAGTATGTACTAGCTGTATTGTATGTTCTCTCTGTCTAGTATGTATTCTCTGTCTAGTATGTATGTATGTATGTTCTCTTAGTTTCTCATAATAATATATTCTCTTTGTTTGTCATAATAGTATGTTCTCTTTGTTTCTCATAATAGTATGTTCTCTTTGTTTCTCATAATAGTATGTATTGACTCATGTATGAACTGACTCTTTGTATGTTTCATTGTTCTAGTAATAGTATTAGTAACTTCCTAAACTATACCTATTATAGTTTACTAGTAATGTTGTTTGTATGAATGAACATAATTGTATACCTTTGCTACCCAAAGGTATTGAACTGAATGAAGGAAATTTTATATCTGTATACATATACATAATATATAACTAAGATTCAAACGACATTCGGACAAACAACCGATACCCTAACTCCACAACCAAATAAGGAACAGGAGGTAAGGTGAGCTATCAGTCCTAAGTCCTTTCAATCCTCCTTATATAACTATATCTATATAGATACGCATTTGACAAAGTATAAGTTTAAAAGAGTTTAATAAAAGTAGTTAACATGTAAAAGAGATTGTAAAACGATTTGAAGTAGTTTGTTTGATAACACAGTTTGAAAAGTAAGAAGTCCACTTGTTTGGTAGTTGTTAATCACCTGTGATTGATATAATAACTATAATATTTCAAGTTGTATTCCCCCCCATAAAAGCATTTAAAATCATTTAAAAGGTTGATTAAGGGGTATGAACTCACCTGTAGTGAGTGGTTTGGATGAACAGATGGTATAGGATGCTAAGTGTCAAGTGAAGACTTGAGCACACACACGGATCCTATTTAACATATAATGACACATATATGTATCTAATTAGTCAATTAACAACTAATTAAGCAAATATAGACACCCTAGAACATGGATAACACTTTGATTCAAGTGCTACTAGTACAAAAGGGTTGCATCTAAGGGGAGTATGGCCTCTCATTGGAGTTTATGGCCAATATGGGTGTATCACATGAGTTTACGGCCCAGGGTAATTTCCCCATGAGTTTACGGCCGTAAACTCATGGTATTTTGTACCAAGTTGTTGTATGAGGTCTTATAAGTCACAATGAAGTGTTCTATGATCAAGTTTAAGCCTTAGGAAGGAATGGAAGCACATATGCACTACTAACTAGTCTTTACGGCCCAAGGTGATTACCTTGGCCGTAAACACCATTTGTTCTTGGTCCTTTTGATGTTTAAGGTCCTACACTTTACTTGGAAGTATTCTAGACTTGGTTCCAAGGATTTGGAAGGGATTATGGCTTACTTTGTCCCCTTAAATAGGGTTTACGGCCCAAGGAGATTGCCTTGGCCGTAAACACCTTATGTTCTTGAGGAAAACTTGTTTTCAAGTCCTTGATTCAACATCCTAACTAACTTAACAAGTATAGGAGGTAGGTACTTACAATATAGAAGCTTGTAAGTGTCATTACGGCCCAAGAACACTAGTGTGTGTTCTTGGTGTTCTTGGTGAAATGAAGAACGCTTGATGATCTATCAAAATGGAATGATTTCATGGATGAAATCAAAGGGGTGTACTACATAAAGTGTTGTAATAACAAATCAAAGGAAGAAATTCTTACATTTTTGGAAGATTAAGATGAAGATCTTGATCATAGTTGAGAGAGAATGGGAGTTTCTTTGAGTTGAAATGAAGGAAGTGATGAAAAATGATGTAAACTCATGCTTAAGGCATGAGTTCACGGCCATGGATGAGTTTACGTCCGAAACTCATAAAGTTTGGCCTTAAACACCTCATAATGGGGTTTAAGCTTGATTTAGGTGCAATGGATTTAAGCAGATACTTCCTAACACCCGATTCCTGAATATACTAGGCTTAGAACACCTAGGTAGACTCTAAACAGTGCATAAAAGATAGCAGAAACAAGTCTGACTTTGGTTGAATTGATTGACTATACAAGATAGAAATTTCGGGTTTTCACAATTCATCTTCCTCTCCTTCATCCTCAAGGGTATGACCAGGTTTGGAATATGGTTTCGACTTATAGGATATTTGGTCCGAATAATCGGCCTTCCTATTAGGATTGTCATATGAATTCAATGAGTCGGTCCTCCTTTGGATCTTCTTATCTCCTTCCAGTCTAATGAACCTGGATGTTCTACTTATAACTTCGTCCGTTTTCTTGTATGGGGTCATTACAAGATCCTCATAAAAGGGAGGATCCTTCATTAAACCCATCTTGAAGGCTTCCACGGTAGTGGCCGTGTCGATATTAGGAATATTCAACGCTTCCTTGTCAAACCTGCTTACAAAATCCCTAAGGTATTTCTTAGGATCCTGGAGCACTCGATAAATATCACTAGTTATCTTTTCAAATGTTATTAAGAAGCTATTTTTGAAGGCTGATCTTGTGAGGGTCGAACCAAAACCCTTGCATAGGCAAGCTTCCTTCAGGTGTGATGGAATGGGGATGATCTCCATTCTTTCCATGTATTGTGCCACATGTTCCCCAGGATCCATAGTTCTATCGTGAAGTTTCATGATCTTGTATAGGTTGGACCACTCCATGCACACTTAAGATCATCTGCACTAACTATTGAAGTTTCTTGGCCATGACGAGGTCCATTCATGTATCAAGGTCCATCGAGTTAGTATTAGAAGTATTATTATTCACGAAGTTACCAGGATCCTTGTTATTGGGAGTGATGAAGATATTGTCGGGATCCTAGATCACATGGACTTGCTCGTTTGGAGTTACACCCCAATTGGGAGCAGGTGTTGGTGTTGAGGATCCTATCTCCGAGCGGTTTCCTGAGGATCCTGTCTCACAGCGGTTTCTTGAGGATCCTACATTGGTAAAGTTCAGGATCTTGGGTTGCAAGATCGAGAGTGTTGCTCCTTGGGGTTTATGAATCTCCACCCTCATTCTTTCCATCTCCTTGCATATAGTCTTGTTTTTTCTCCCGTTGTTGGTTTAGTTGTTGCTTTACCGTCTTCACCATGGAGAAGAGTTCGTTGTTACTAAACAAGAGGATCCTGGGATCTCAGGGATCCCAGATTCGCATTGCTGATGATCAGAAAGGTGTACTTTTTAGAGGTATCTGTAGTTTTCCTCTAACTGGGAGGTCCTTTTGGAGGTGGTGGAAGATTTTTTGAGGAAATGGGAGGAATAGAGGAAGAAGATAAAGTTGGTTCTGTAGACATAATTTTCAAGAATTAAGAACACCATGGCCCCACGGTGGGCGCCAAATTGTTTTGGTCGAAAATCGACTAAGTGGATATCAACCAAATTGCATGAGTGGTTGTGGTGTTATAACTAATGCAAATGGTGAATTGAGAACAAAATAACACGAGAGATTTACAAGGAAAGCCCTTAATCCTTGCTAGGATCTCCGACATAAAACCTTGGGAGGTGATAATGATCACTTGCCTTGTATGATCTTATTAATTTGAACATGAATTATAGAGATGAGCTTGATAATACGATTACAAGTGATAAAGTAAACCTATATGAGTAAGGTGTTATAGAATTGCCCCGTTGTGTGTGTTTTACAGGTGTATTTATAGTCTACATTAAGTAACTAAATGTCTGATATTTCTAGGATCCTGCTGAACTGGTATTTAAAACATGTTTTAACTTGGTATTTCCGGGTCTTAAGCCTGGTTGGACTGATTCTTCGTTGTGAATGTGTCCTATGTTGACCATTTCTGCACATGTGAAAAATAAACAAGAAATATAGTCGTTAAACTTCTTAGGGAATAATAATGGCATTGTTCAGGATCCTGTCGGGATCCTAAGACTCCTTTAAGAACTGGGATCCTTGATAGGTTTAACGATCCTTATATATCTTTTAGATGCGGGATCCCGGATAGGATTGAGGATCTTGGCCCTAACACCGAGCTCCCTGAATTAACATTTCAAGTTTCACGATTAATTCACTCTGACTCGACAAATTTATATGAATCCGATTTTGGTCGAGATTAAAATTGTGATAAAAATGAAATAAGATATTAGACCATAGTATGAGTTCAAAAAAGTGGTCAAAAATAATTTACGAGGCTCTAGTTATTCCAAACGAAGCAGTGCACAGTTCGTTTCAGGAAAATCAGATAAATACTGATTTTTATAACTTTAAACATGTGTAACTTTCTCATACGATCTCTGTTTTGGACGCTCTTTATATCCTTGGAATCAGGAGAGCATAGTCTATTCAAATTTATTATCCCTAACTCTCAAATATACTTAATGCAAAAATTTATTTTTAACGTCACAAATGATTGTTTTTTGTGATTTTGGATTCAATCTTCAACGATAGATATTTTGAGCAGTTTGAGATGTACTAAAAGTAATTATGAACATAATATCTTCAATATATATTATAAATATAAATTTTACACACAATTGGTCCTTAACACATAGCGATTCGCAGTAGTTTGACCGCCGAACTCTGACCAAATTTACCAGTTGTTACAGTAGTAATTTGTTAGATTTGTAGATCTGATATGATTTCCTATGTTTGTTTGTTATTGTTTATATGCATATGTCAAGTTGTTGTGGTTGGTTGAGGAAGTCCTACTGTGTTCTGTAGCCGAAGATACTCGGGCGGTCCAGTTGATACTATATGCCCAAGGAGAGCGGTTCAGCCCCATGTTGTAGGCTCAGGAGAGCAGTCCAGCTATATGATGTAGGCTCAGGAGAGTGGTCCAGGTGTACTGTAGGCCTTACGAGGCAGTCCAGGCAGACTAAAGACTCATGTGTGCATGCATTGTATGTGTATAGTTTCAGGTACTTCAGATGACCATGTGTAAGTCCCGATCTATAGATCCAAATCAGTAATCAATTAATTGCAAACAATCAAACAGAGTGTAGAAGGAGTAGAAGGAGAATTAAGCCAAGCATGCACACATCTATTATGCATAAATGTCAGGTACACCTTGGGAAACACATACACATACGTCACCTTTTTTCTGACACACTGAAACAGCCTATTTATACCACATGAAGCAGCACACAAGTGTGCAGCCGCACACACGTGTACGGCCATACACAGCGTGTGCGGCCGCACACACGTGTATGGCTGCACACAAGTGTGCAGCCGCATACACGTGTACAGCCACACACAGCGTGTGCGGCCGCAGACAGGTGTATGGACGCACACACCCACCAACAAAGCACAACCACCACAACACACTCTAACATCCTACCAAGACCTATACATTAGAATGCCTAGCCCAAACCACAAAAGTATAGCCTATCAATCTCCCCCTTGGTTTGCGGCTAGCATAAATCAGTCTTTATCAATAATGAGCACATGTTGTAGATGAAGGAGTCTCTGTGGTTTGAGTTGGGTCAGGAAAAAGTACTCCCATCCTTGGATCATTTCTGCGTCTCTTCAAAGGAGGCTGGGAGGTCAGAGTTGTCAGGGAATCACTTGTAATTGGCTCGGATGTAGGAACCAGATTATCAAGGGGAGGAGTCCCTGATGATGTGTCCATATGAGTTGAAGAATCAGCGATCTAAACGGTAGACGGAGGCACAGTCTCTTGAGCATCAGCTTTCTCCCTTATCTCCGGTGTTTGATTGGCACCATCATCGATATCTTTGAAGAAGTCATCGAGGACTTCGTTGGACAACGGGTTCTCATTCACACCACAATTCACCGCTACATCATCTCTGTCGTAACCGGATCCATTTCCTTAAATACCTGATCCAAACCCGGATCCATAACCCGGTGGGCTGCATCCATTTAAAAAATTATAAAGCCCAAAACCCAAAACAATTTTTTAAAAATAAAACTCTTGGAGGATTAATTTCAAAATAAAACAAAATAAAATAACATAAAATAAAAACATTTTCTAAAAAATTTATCAAATCTAAAAATGAAAGTAAAATAAAATAAAAATAAAAGAAAATTTTGAATTTTAACCTAAATTTCACCTCTAACTGAAATTAATAACCTTTTGAGATTGTGGGATCAAAGTTGTTAGACAATCATTTTCCATTTGTCAGTACCTCTCCTTTCATGAATAGATCTGGTCGATCGCCGGTATTGTGATCCACTTAAGCACGGAAAATTGTGACAAATTTTAGGAATGCTATCAGTGACAGGACAGATTGATTCTAAGTTACTAGATAAAAATCCCTAAGGACCATTTATCTGATGACGACCAAGGATATTGTTGTCCACCTAAGTTGAGCAGCGAGATCTACAGACAATCTAGAATTGTTCAATTTTAAGTGTACTAGAACATGTTTCCCGCTTCCTGACATACCCCAATAATCAAGAACTTCTGAGATACTCCTTACTTTAGGTGAGCAGACGATTATTCATAGAAAGGATAGATTTAGATTGCATATGTTGTACACTCAGGTCGGATCTTTCAATCACGCAGAGAGTGAAACATATGACTGACTAGAATTTTAGAGGGATTGAGAAGTAGAAGATTGCATATGCTGTGTACCAGGTCGGATTATTAATCACGCAAAGGAGACAGCATATGGCTAACAGATAGAAAGAATTGCATAGATAGAAGATGCAGAGAAATAGAGTTGCATATGCTGCAGTCCAGGTCGGATCTTTCGATCACACAGAGGAGGCAACATATGATTAACAGTAGGAGAGAAAGAAAATAATTTCCTACAGACCTACTTTATCGGAATTCCCCAGTCGCCCCGTCAATATCGGAATTAAGGACAAAATCCGTACATCAAGGAAAAGTTAAACCACGGTTCTAGATACAGATTATTTAATGTAACTGGTGGATTCTCATGAATATCTCCCTGCTCAACCTATACGAGAGTCGTATTGTCAGGCTAAATGGAACTATCTAGGTCAGAATTTATCAAATCTCTAGATTCCTTAAGTTCATCTGCACCTAGTCAAGTCCATTAAATTTTTCGTGCCTACCGGCGCATCGAGCACAGAGCCTAGACAATTTAGCTTTGGTACTTTACACAGACTCAGATTGCCTGTTATCACAAGCTGATATCACTTCCCATCACATCATTTCACAATGATATTTTTGATTTTTTTTGATTTTCTATTGTTTTTGGATTTTCTGATTTTCTATTGTTTTTGGATTTTTAATTTTCTATTTTTTTTTAATTTTTGATTATTTCTCCCCCTAAATTTGTGCATGGGTGAGAATGAAATTAAAATGCACAAATTTAAACTAATCTAAACAAAAATTAATCCTCAAAGCGAATCATTTTCAAAAAATTTACCAGCGCATCGAATAAAGCTTTGTTAAACGGTTTGGTGAACAGATCCGCCACATTATTAGTAGTCGGAACCTGTTCTATCCGAATGAGCGAGCGCTCATAACAATCTCTAATAAAATGAACTTTGATGTCGATGTGCTTGGTTTTTGAGTGTTGAACCGGATTTTTAGCAATTTGGATCGCAGCCTCATTGTCACAAAAAATAGGGGTTTCTTGAAAATTCAAACCGTAGTCCAACAGCTGATGTTGGATTCATATGACTTGAGAACAACAAGCAGACGCAACAACATACTCTGCTTCTGCTATTGAGGTCGAGACAGTATGCTGCTTCTTGCATTGCCAAGACACCAGCCTATCTCCGAGATATTGACATCCGCCTGAAGTCGATTTCCTGTCAAGCTCGCAGCCTCCGTAATTGCTGTCTGCAAAAGCATAAAGATCAAATTCGGAGTTTTTCGGATACCAAAGACCCAGTTTTGGGCTGCCTTTGAGGTACCGAAAAATCCTTTTAACAGCAATAAGATGAGACAGTTTAGGATTAGCCTGGTAGCGCGCGCATTGACAGACCGCAAACATAATGTCTGGGCGACTTGCAGTCAGATACATCAGTGATCCGATCATTGATCTGTAGTACGTTTGATCTACAGATTCGCCTTCAAGATCAGGAGTCCGCAGTGGTCTCTCCGCCATGGGCGTCAAAGCAGGTTTGGCGTCTCTGAACCCGAACTTCTCGAGCATATCATCCACATATTTGGCTTGATGAATCAGGATTCCGGCTGAAGATTGTTTAACCTGAAGCCCCAAAAACGTGGTCATTTCCCCCAACGAACTCATCTCGAACCGCTTTTTCATGACGTCCTCGAACTCTGTGCATAGCTGAAGACTCGTCGACCCGAAAATGATGTCGTCCACATAGATTTGAACAAGAATTTGATGTGAACCGACATGCTTGATGAATAGGCTCTGATCAATAGTGCCGCGTGAATAGCCATGATTGAGCAAGTGCTGTGCTAGGGTAGCATACCAGGCCCTAGGAGCTTGATGCAGCCTATACAAAGCCTTGTCTAACTTGTAGACATGGTTGGGAAGTTTTGAGTTAACAAACCCAGGAGGTTGGTCAACATAAATCTCCTCCTTCACCTTGCTGTATAGGAAAGCCGTCTTGACGTCCATTTGGTATACGGTAAAGTTCATGTAGGAAGCATAGGCGAGGAAGATACGAATAGCCTCCAAGCGCGCCACCGGAGCATAGACTTCTGTATAATCAAGACCCTCAATTTGCCTGAACCCACGGACTACAAATCTCGCCTTATTACGTACAATGACACCCGAATCGTCCTGCTTGTTACGAAATACCCATCTGGTGTCAAGAGATTTCTTGCCTTTAGGCAGCTCCACCAACTTCCAAACCCCGAGCTTTTCGAATTGATTGAGCTCGTCATGCATGGCATCCACCCAGCTAGGCTCATTCAAAGGCATTTCAACGTTCTTGGGCTCTATTTGAGAAATGAAACAAGAATAGAGACATGTGTTGACGTCTCCACTCTGGCTTCTCGTTTGAACTCCGTCGCCTAGCTGGCCAATAACGTTCTCTATCGGGTGATCGCGCTGTATGCAAGAGGGGATTTCGTGACTGATGTCATTGAGTGAAATGGGATGAGTATGAATATTAACAACTCCTTCATGTGCTGAAGAATCCACGGTAGATGTACCAGCTTCGTTTGGTGGATTTGCTACAAACTCATCAGCGATTTGATCGGGAAAGAGAAGGTCCATCAGATTCTGAGTGACAACGGAAGCATCTTGGTTCATGAACTCCCTTTCGACCGGAGTTAGAGGAGTAGCATCAGCATCTGGAGCAGATTGTTGTGTTGAGGACTCAGGAGAAGCAATTGGAACAGTAGACTCCACCGGAGGATCAGTAGCAGAAACCAATGGTGGTCTGTAGACAACCTTTTCATCTTCGTCTTCAATAATAGTCTTCGAGCAAGAGGTAGACCCAGCTTGGTTATTAGACGACACACTAAAAGATTTGAATAGCGATGTGTAGTCAAATAGCCAATCCGGACCCACCCTAGCATCCGTTTCATTCTCTTCAAGCCAGCGAACATCGAAAGACTCCACGATTTGCTTCGTCTTCTTGTACTATACTCGGTAGGCAGTACGAGCAGCGTAACCGACAAAGTAACAATCATCGGCTTTTGCATTGAATTTTGGGTTGGATTCCAAGTGCAGAAGGGTGCAAGGGCAGCCAAATACTCGGAAATGGCTAACAGATGGTTTGTGTCCATAGAGAATTTCATATGGTGTTTTCATCTGGCTTTGTTGATCAGGACACGATTTTGAACGCAACAAGCTGTGTTGATCGCCTCTGCCCAAAAGAAGACTGGAAGTTTAGAATCACATAGCATCGTCCTTGCTGCGTCTTGTAGCGTTCGATTCCTCCGCTCAGCAACACCATTTTGTTGTGGCGTCCGAACAGAACTATACTGACGCACAATACCCTTCTCAGCGCAAAAATGATCAAGAACAACGTTCTTGAACTCTGTTCCATTATCTGTGCGTAGCGCTTTCACTTGGTGGTTGGTTTGGTTCTCGATCATTACAATGAACTTCTTGATGAGGTCAGCGATCCCAGCTTTGTTGGACAGAAAGAAGACCCACGTGAAACAAGAAAAATCATCTATCACAACGAGACAATATGAATTCCGGTTGATGCTGAGAACGTTGACCGGACAAAACAAGTCCATGTGCAACAACTGGAGCACCTGACTGATGGAGTTGACTTTCTTTGGTAGATGTGGTTTCCGATGATGTTTGCCTTGAGCACAGGAAACACATTTTTCAATAGTAATGAAATCTCTGACAGGCAGACCGCGGACCATTTCGTTCTTAGCAAGCCGGTTCAGGTTCTTTGCATTTGCATGGCCAAGTCGACGGTGCCACAACATTGCATTTTGTTCTGAGACTTTGGAAAAGAGACAAGTGACTTCATCGGGTACATTGCTGTTCATATCGATAATATAGGCATTCCCATCCCGCTTTGATTTTACGAGAATCCATTCCTCCAGGATGACAATGCCCGACTTTAAGATTAGACATTCTTTATCGGTGAAGTGTGTAGAATAGCCTTTGTCACAAATTTGGGAGACACTCAACAGGCTGTGCTTTAACTCGGGAGCAAAATTGACATTCTCGAAACTGAGCACTCCGTTCGTCACCGTTCCTTTCTGCGCTATCTTTCCGCCTTCTCTGCCCGCGAAGGAGACATATCCCCCATTAAATGTCTGAATGTCGTGCAGTTGGGATATATCTCCAGTCATGTGCCGGGAGCAGCCGCTGTCGACATACCACGGTCTGACGACATTCCTCCGCAACTGTCCCTGCACAAAGAGCGGAATCACTTAGATTTGGGGACCTAGGTCATTACAGTCCTGGGTTGACCCTTAACTTTCACAGATTCATTTTTCAATTTTTCTTTTGATTTTTCCTTTTTAACAGGTACAGAGGATGATGATGACTGATCAGATTTTAATTTTCGCACCCATTGAAAATTAGGTTTGGAAAATTTTTCAGTTGAGTTTGCTTCAAGCCGGTGGATTTTCTACTCGAAGAGTTTGAAGATCCAGACCTACGCTTTGACGAAATCGACTTTGGCTTAGCTTGGGTCGATTTTGGCAAACTGTTTGTGAATTTATTGAAAACCTGTTTGTGCTTTTGAAAAACTGCCATTTTCTTGTTTTGATTTGTTTTCCAGTCATCATCTCGAGAGCGAGTTCTGGAGGATTTTCTAATTAACGATCGTCCTCTAGACTCATTCTCTCCCCTTTTCGACAGGTGATGCATAAACATCCGGTTTAAACAATTTCAGGCAATATGACCAACAGTACCACAGTTAAAACAAACTTGTTTATTATCATTAGAAATGGTACCGCTCTTGTCAGATTTCTTGCGTTTATTATCTTTTCTAGCATTTTCACATTTGCAAGAACAAGCACAAGCACTAGATTGTGTAGCAAACGTGGAAGATGTAGAAGCATTCAAATCAGATTTAGCAACTTTATCAGAAACAACACCATTGTTTTCCAAATTATCAGTCTGAAACAACACACCACCAGAAACAAAGACATTAGTGTTTGAATTTAACACAAAATCATCACAAAATTCAACACCAGATTTAGACACAGAGTTATTTGACTCAGTCTTTTCAGCTTCTGGCTCCCCCTGAACTACTGACATATATGCACTTGAGGTAGAAATGTTAGTATCCAAAATTTTATCATTTGAGCAAGTTGCTTGTTCAGAAGCAGGCTTTCCATAAACTAAGAAAGGTTCTCTATCAATCTCATCTTGAGATAGAGGAATGACATTATAGGTATGATTGAATGGAGGAGGGACACTCTCAAAACCTAATCCTACTTTCTTTTGGTTTCCACAAGTAATGTCCTTCCACTGCATCTGTCCCTCTATCATTTTTGCAACTACTTCACTTGACCCATCGAATTTGTTAAAAATAAATTCAGTATTTTCAAGACGATTTTTCAATGAATCAAGTTCAGCGGTCACAGCAGCAAATTTTCTTTTGAGATGATCATAGTTCTCACATTTGTTGCTGTAATCCTCTTGCAGTTTCTTAAAGTCCTTTGTTTTATTCTCTAATTGTGTTTTTAAAGGCTTTTGATTTTTCCTAAGTGTGTAACCCTCATACTTAAGGTCCTCGTTCTCTCTCTTGATTAACTCAATTTGGTCACACAAAAATTTAATTGTTTTAATGCAAGTTTGAGAACAAGAAACTTCATTGACCAAAATGTTTGAGGAACTCATTTTTATCAAAAATGCCCTTTGACTATAAACCTCAAAAGTCAACCTTAAACGTCAAATTTGAAAAGTCAAATTTAAAGTCAAACCAAAAATCTAAATTTGAAAATTTAAAAGGTAAACGAAAAAGACAAAGTTTAAAGTCAAAGGTCAAACTTGGAAGTCAAAGACAAAATTTAAGGTCAAAAGTCAAAATTAAAAGTCAAAAATTAAAAACTAAATTTCTTTGTTGAAAATGTAATTTAAAAATGAAAGAAATTGATTTTTGGGGTTAAAAGTGACAATATTGCGAAAATAAGTCAGCGAAGGATCAATATTTCAATTAAACTTCGAAGGCTTGTACCATCCAGCAATGTGGATCAGATGGTAAGACGCTGATTATGTAGGGAGGAGACCCAGGTTCGATCCCTGGCACCTCCAAAAATCCGCCCCCCCTTTTTTTAATTGTACGATGCAAGGTTGCTGAGTGCGATGACCGCTGCGAAGCTAGCTGAACGAGATGCGAGACCGAGGACGAGGCTGCTAGCCGCACACCGAGACCGCACACGTTTCTAGCCGCACACGTCCGAACCGCACGCCGAGTCGTACACTCCAAGGCCGCACACTCCGAGCCGTACACCTGACCGCACACGTTTAACCGTACACCTTCAAGAGCTCAACCGCACACCTTCAAAGTCCAACCGCACACCTTCAACAGATGCGAGGAAAAAAACGACGTTTTTCACCCTTTTTGCTCCAAAACTCTATCAAAAACTCGTTTTTATGAAAAACGCGAAAAACAAACCCCCCTTATTTTGCCCCCGATCTATCCAAAAACGCAAAAACCCTTCCAAAATAAGATCAAATAAGCTCCAGATCTGACAAAATTGATTGATACAACCTGGCTTTGATACCAATTGTAAGTCCGTTGCTGAGTGCGATGACCGCTGCGAAGCTAGCTGAACGAGATGCGAGACCGAGGACGAGGCTGCTAGCCGCACACCGAGACCGCACACGTTCGAGCCGCACACGTCCGAACCGCACACTTCGAGCCGCACACCGAGCCGTACACTCCGAGGCCGCACAGTCCGAGCCGTACACCTGACCGCACACGTTTAACCGTACACCTTCAAGAGCTCAACCGCACACCTTCAAAGTCCAACCGCACACCTTCAACAGATGCGAGGAAAAAAACGACGTTTTTCACCCTTTTTGCTCCAAAACTCTATCAAAAACTCGTTTTTATGAAAAACGCGAAAAACAAACCCCCCTTATTTTGCCCCGATCTATCCAAAAACACAAAAACCCTTCCAAAATAAGATCAAATAAGCTCCAGATCTGACAAAATTGATTGATACAACCTGGCTCGTATACCAATTGTAAGTCCGATCTATAGATCCAAATCAGTAATCAATGAATTGCAAACAATCAAACAGAGTGTAGAAGGAGTAGAAGGAGAATTAAGCCAAGCATGCACACATCTATTACGCATAAATGTCAGGTACACCTTGGGAAACACCTACAGATACGTCACCTTTTTTCTGACACACTGAAACAGCCTATTTATACCACATGAAGCAGCACACAAGTGTGCAGCCGCACACACGTGTACGGCCACACACAGCGTGTGCGGCCGCACACACGTGTATGGTCGCACACAAGTGTACGGCCACATACAGCGTGTGCAGCCGCACACACGTGTATGGCCGCACACACGTGTGCAGCCGCACACACGTGTACGGCCACACACAGCGTGTGCGGCCGCAGACACGTGTATGGCCGCACACACCCACTAACAACCCACAACCATCACAACACACTCTAACATCCTACCAAGACCTATACATTAGAATGCCTAGCCCAAACCACAAAAGTATAGCCTATCACCATGGGAAGGTGAAGGAATGATTTTACATATTGTTTGAAATATGTCATTTGATACTGAATTTTATGATTATGGTTTTGGAACAATGAATCGGATGACTTGTGGTTTTATAAAATATCTTTTAAAAATGATAGTTTTTCTATGGTGTTTGGGATCTTACAAAGTCACACCTCGGCTGGCGGCGGAAGGGCCGAGGTTGAAACGTTTGAAAATTGGATCACAATTAACAAACATACATTAAAAAGTACAAGACTTGAATCACATTACATGTCTTCATAGATTTGAATACAAGGATTTCATTCATTCAAACTTCGAAATACAAGTTTACAAAAAAATTTAAGCGAGGCATAATTTAACAAAAAAAAGGGGCCTGAACAAGTTTGCCTAGAAAGGTTATTCCAACTCGTGAGGCTTATCATCCAACTTCTATTTCCATGAGAATACATCAACAAAAATTGTTGGTGAGTTCTATAGGTTTCGACCCTGTTTGTATTGTTTAAAAGAGGATTTTTGTGTAAAATTCAGTCGTTTATCATATTGTGCAAAAATGTTACTTTTATAATTCAGAGTGGTAAAACAACAATGAGAAGTGTCATCCTGACCTAAGTGTAAATTTATTTGTAATCCCATACAAGTATAAATGTTCATTCACTTATGCAATATAAGTTGAAGTCAACATGATTTCCTATTATATACTCTTAAGTGTTTATTTTATTTAAACAAAACACTACACTTAATCCTGATCTGAGAGTAAATGTTAATAAAATGTAGAATGTTTAACTGAATAGTTTGTGCAAAAACATAGTCAACAATGTTACAAATATGCATCATGTGAGACCGAATACTTGAAATCCGATACGAGTATCCATGTTAATATACTTATGATAAAAGTAAATATTAACACATTTTTGTTAAGCAAAATATTAAGTGCTTATATAAATAAACACTACCAATCGGTTTAACAATCTACAAACAATATATATATTACGTACAACCTAATTGTAGTTTGTATTAGTATATTTGTATCCGGGATTTTGTTATAATTCCCAATTGTTTGTGTTCGAAAACTTTTGGTTGTAACGCTTAATAATGTAAAGCTACCAAATTTTTAACAGGACAACGATCATATGTGTCCCTATATGAGTTTAAACAGAACGTCGGATGTAAGTGCCCATATACACATTTAAACAGTACGTCGGTTGTAAGTGCCTTTACACTAGTTTAAACAGCACGATGACTGTAAGTGTCTAAAAATGTTTATTTACGCTACATGTAAATCAAAACAGTTTCCTATCTAAATTTTGACAGCACCCCGACTGTAAATAACCATAACCAACACATTTCCAATCATTTATACTAGAAGACTATTAAGATGTTCATTTTATGAACAACTTGTTATAATTAACACCGTTCTATCCCTAAAGTGTGTGAATTAAATAATATCATAAGCTGTGTTTCTCTTATCTACAACAAGTCTTTGTGCATGTATTTGAAAGACAAAATAGCAAAATTAATCTAGAATGTTGATTCTGTCCTTATTTTTGAAAACTTCTAGAAAAATCATCGTGAGTTGGAATTAGGATCCATGAACTCTCAAGGTTTAGAAATTGATTCTGCTTTGTCAATGATTTTTCCATGACTTTATATGGATCCTAACCAAGGTGAAAATGATCGTTTTTACAGACTGGTTCGAAATGTACTGAAATGATATGCAACTTTGTAAAAGTCATCATAAATTGTAGAAAAATCATATAAACGTGTGCGAGTAGTCCTTGAAAATGTATTGATCTGAGATAGTTGCATATGATAAAGTTTTGCAAAACATTGTGTTTAAGAGGAGAAAAACAGGTCTTAAATAGACCGTAATTTTTCTGTAAAAAGCTGAAAATTAAGCCTAGCAATGTTTAGAAAATAACATGTATTCAGTTAACTAAGCCTTTATATCATCCAACTAGAAATCATTTAGCATGTATTCTCCCCAAAAAATTTTAAAACATAAAATAGGGGCCTTCGAAACCCACTTTTGTCGTGTAAGTTATTCGGTTCGAGAAAGATTCATGAAGTTTCAAGTTCCAACGAAGCTTGAGATTTGAATGATTTTTGGGATTTCTTAACACATAAAGACATACGTTAACAATAAGTTAGAATTTTATCAAGATTTAAATAACTTAAAACAAGTGATTTTATGATTAAAAGGAAAGGTAGAAATCATATAATCACCTAGTTTTTCATGGATCCAAAGTGTATTACCAAATGAGTGTTGAAGCACAAGGTTTCTAAGGAACAAAATGAAGCTTTTCTTGGGTTTATAGGCACTCAAAATCAGAACCTTAAGGGGATGTTTAGATCTCGAAATATGGCAGCAAATTTGGAACTTTTTGTGGGTTGTTTAACTGTGATATCCCCAATTTCACGGCCAGAAAAGACCGATTTGTTTATGCTTATTTAAATCAGAGTATTCTTTTCAAATGAGTAATAATGCGGAATTTGTTCCCAAAAATATGACAATATCATTATCAAAGCATTTCCGAGGAAATGTATTTCATTTATATTTAAAAACCGTGGGATGTCATGGCCAATACAACAACATAAGCATAAACGTAATATTACAGGCCTTACAATAGATTATTATTCTAATAGCCTATTCTCCTTTAAATCTCTCTCCAGATTTAAACTCATCACATATGTGCTCTTGTGCCGCTACATGTGATACGAAGAAACTGAGTGGGTCAGGCTTGAGAAAGCTTGGTGAGCACATAGGGTTTTCAACCCACAATAATTAAATTTGATAATTTCATCAATCAATCAACTCGGTTACCCGTTCCCGTTATCCTCACTTTCTGTCCCTAAAGCATCTAAATTAAGGGACCTAGCCTAAGGATTTTTCATCGGGATGACAACACTGCATAGGGGAATTGTCAGCAATATATGTCAAATAAGGAAACCATGGGGGAAGGAGTACACTGGTGAACACATCGTTCACAAACACCTACAGGTTGCGAGCCTGCCAGCGTTCCACTAGACTATCTAGAATAGTCTGTGGTCGTCATCTATACTCCGTTAGATGACAAAGTCAGCTTAAACATCGATGCCTCTCAAAATTTTAATTAATCGCTCATCATTTATTTCATCATCTATATCATCTGCCCATCTTTACCCATCATAATTATAGGTATAAAATACATATACAGTTTAAATCAAATAAAACATGTATATTTTGTTCATTAAGCATAAATATCAAGAACACAGATAATATGCACACATAGTACGCAATTTATATTAAATACTTCATATCTATGTGTAAGATTAAAGTTACTATGCACTCACCTGACTAGTTATTGAAAACTAACTACTATTATGGCTCCAAGCTGAACACTGCTTGACAACTTATTATATTGCCTAAAACATCTAATATGTGAAGTGATATCCAAAACTAATTTATTAAAAGACTTTCGTTGATATATGAAAATAATTCAAGATGTTGCTATTTATACTAGAATTCAAACCGCCTATCTCTTATCTTTCGTACGGTTTAAAATGCTTACTCATTTAAAATTATTGACACGTATAACTCTAGTTACAAGAGTCAACAGAAAAACGAAACACGTATACATTTTTATTAAATGAAGTTGTATGATCACATATTTAAACAACATGTGTTATTTTTAATTAATAAAATATGTACGACCTTTCTTATATTTCTTACATGTATGTTGGTTTACAATTCACAAATCAATTATAATTACATTTATGGTCCCTCAGTTATTCTTGTATTAACACAATATATCCTTCAAGTTACACTATAGTCCCTTAACTATTTATTAATAAAATCATCATACCTTTTATAATAAAATTTTATCAAAATCATTTATTATCAATAACTAATGTCGTAAAAAGTACCCCATCAATTATTATCGAAAAATGGGTGTAACGGAAAAATTATCGTTTCACTACTTGGGTTCAACCAAATACATCTTATAACATATAATTTGTATTTTTAGGTTCGTTACAACTTTCTTCAAGATTATTTATCCAAAATAATATTTTTAAATGTTTTTAGACAAATATTATATACATAATATTTGTCAAATGTCCATGCATATAACATATAGTCGAATAATTATCTTTCACTTATTCTTAAAAGGTTACAATCGTCGACCGACGTAAATACATATTTTATAGGATATGCCTAGCAAGAAACGTGGGCGTTACAGTTATCTCCCCCTTAGGATGATTCTGTCCCGGAATCATGCATCACCAAACAGATGTGGATAGCGACCTCTCATGTCACTTTCTGTCTCCCAAGTGAGGTTCGGCGCATTCATATGTTTCCATCACACCAATACTAAATCGACCATCTTACGACACAACTTTTTCGTCTTACGGTCAACAATTGCTTCGGGCTCCTCAATCAGCCTCTTGTTTTCATCGATCCTTAACTCTGAAAGTGGAATCATATCGGGAACTTCACCCGTGAACTTTCTCAAATAAGACACATGAAAGGTGTTATGAATGCCTTCTATTTCAGCTAGCAATTCCCATACGGTTTCTGATGTAGTGCTTTAACTCTTGCACACGTTACACACTCTGTCACATACTTTTTAACATCGAGCTTCATCGTCAGCACCAATAGTAAGTTTTCAGATCCCTATATATATTAGTGTTGTCGGGATGAATCGAGTACATGGTGTTGTGAGCTTCTTCCATTAGAAGATCTCTCATTCCTCCCATACTAGGTACCCAAATCCTATCTTGGAATACCTTCAACCCTTGACTATTTGTACCGAATACCAACGTCTTGCCTAAACGTTCTTCCTTTCAGTCAATTTTCACCAAAGCTTCTTCCTGAGCTTTATTGATGCTTTCCACAATTTTTGAGACAACTTCTATTCTTAATGCTCTTGGCCTCTTTCTTTCTAGGTTTACTTTTCGACTTAGAGCATCAGCTACGACATTTGCTTTACCGGGGTGGTAAAGTATCTCACAGTCGTAATCCTTGAGCAACTCTAGCCAGCGTCGTTGCCTCATATTCAATTCTTTTTTTATCAAAGAGATACTTGAGACTTTTATGATCAGTGAAGAGCTTGCACTTCGTGCCATAAAGATAATGCCTCCATAACTTTAATGCAAATACTACCGCTGCCAACTCCAAATCATGAGTGGGGTAGTTCTTCTCGTGCTCTTTCAATTGTCGAGATGCATATGCTATCACTTTCTCTCTCTGGGTCAGAACACAACCTAACCCAACTCCAGATGCATCGCTATAGACTGTGAAGTCTTCAACTCCGTCAGGTAAAGAAAGAATTGGTGCTTCACACAACATCTTCTTTAATTTCTCGAATGCTTCTTCATATTTCTCACTCCATGTATAGGTAGCTCCTTTATGGTTCAAAGCTGTCAATGGAGCAGCTATCGAAGAAAAGCCTTGGATAAACCTTCGGTAATATCCCTCTAATCCCATAAATCTTCGAATCTCGGTGGGACTTTTTGGTCGTTCCCATTTCATCACAGCTTCAATCTTTGTTGGGTCAACCGTTATTCCCTCTTGGTTAACCACATGACCCAAGAATTGGACTTCTCGAATCCAGAAATCACATTTGGAGAACTTTGTGTAAAACTTCTTCTCTTTCAAAACTTCTAATACTTCTCGCAAGTGCTTTCCATGCTCCTGCTGGCTCTTTGCTCTTTGAGTAAATCAGAATGTCATCTATGAACACTATCATGGATTTATCGAGGAATGGTTGACAAACCCTGTTCATCAAATCCATAAATGTTGCTGGAGCATTGGTAGTCCAAATAACATAACCAAGAACTCATAGTGTATGCATCTCGTCCTGATGGCCGTCTTTTCAATATCTTGCTCTCTCACCTTCAATTGATGATACCCTGACCTAAGATCGATCTTCAAAAAGTAGCTTGCACCTTGAAGCTCATCGAATAGGTCATCAATCCTTGGCAATGGGTATTTATTATTTATCGTTGATTTGTTCAACTCTTTGTAATCTACGCACATCCTCATACTCCCGTCCTTCTTCTTTACGAATAACACCCTAGCACCCCAGGGTGATGAACTAAGTCTAATGAAACCTTTGTCCAAAAATTACTGAAGTTGCATCGTAAGCTCTTTCATCTCTGTTGGTGCTAGTCGGTGTGGTGCTTTCGCTATTGGTTTTGATCCTGGAAACAAGTCGATACATAATTTTACTTGTCTATCAGGGGGCAATCCAGGAAGATTATCGAGAAATACTTCCGGATAGTCGCACACCACTAGTATTCTTTGTATCTCTTTCTTCTCTTTCTTTGCATCGATCACATATGCCAAGTATGATGTGTATCCTTTAGACAAACATTTTCTGGCTTTCATTAGGGAAATGATTCCAAAATTTACTCTGCGTTTGTTCCCGTACACCACAAATGACTCTTTTCCAGGTGGGTTTACTCTCACCATCTTCTTCTTGCATAGTATTCCGGCATCGTTTGCACTAAGCCAATCCATTCCCAGTATGATGTCGAAACCATTTAACTCAATGGGTAACAACTCCTCGTTGAATTTATTCTCGTTCAAGTCTATGGCGATGTATTTAATGCAATCGCTAACAGGTATGAATTTTCTACTAGCAACTTCTACAACTAGAGCATTATCAAGTTTATCTACAGGCAACGCTAGTCTTCCACCAAATTTATGCGATATAAAGGAGTAATTTGCTCCAGAATCAAACAATATATTGGCGGGCAATCCATTTACGATAAAGGTACCTGAAGCGACATTTTTTGCATCCTTTGCTATTTCCAGGGTCATCTGGAATGCACTTGCCTTTGGCCTCGAGGGAACATTAGGCCTTGCTGCCTCTTTCTTCTTCGGGCAGTCCCTAGAAATATGTCCTTCTTCATTACATCCGAAACACACATTCTTGTTGAATGTGCACTCGTTGGCGTAATGCCCAGACTTTCCACATTTGAAGCAAGTGACTTCCTCGCCACACTTTCCAAAGTGCCTATTTTTGCACTTCTCACACCATCTTGCTTCACCTACTCCTCCTCCGAACTTCTTCGAACCAGACTTTGAGAACTTGCTCTTCTTGTTGGACCTTGAAGATCCATCAAACTTCCTTTTCTCTCCTACCTTAGCTCTCTCCAGACCCTTTTCCCTTAACTGGGTCTCAACATTCTTAGCTGCTTTAATGGTTTCCTTCAAAGTGCTTGCCATTTTGACTGTGGGCCATAGTCTGATGGCAATCCGTTAGCAAACTTCTCTATCTCGGCGAGTTCAGTAGACGCCAAGTAGGGGAATAACTTCTTCCTCTCGGTGAATGCAGTGACATGCTCATCAATGCTCATCTTCCCTTTCTTCAGGTTCTGAAACTCGTTGTTTAGGTCTATCAGATCTACTTCCGAGCAGTACTGCATTTTGAACTGCTCCATGAATTCTTCCCAAGACATCCTCAGGGCTTCTCCTCGTGGCATTGTATCTTCCAATAACTTCCACCAGCTTAAAAATCCAGTCTTTAATTGTCTGATTGCGAAGATGGTTTTCTGCTTGTCACTGCAGTTGCAGCTTTCAAATACCATTTCCATCTCAGAGATCCAGTCCATAATCTCCATTATCTTTAGAATTCCTGAAATACTCGTTGGTTTAGCACCCAATAAGTTCTTATACAAACTCCCATCTCTGTCAATCCCTTCATATTGGTTATTCCTTCCAACCACTGGTGGTTCAACTTGGCTAACGGTTCTGCTGTAGTTTCCTTCTTCTGACTGACCCTCATTCAGTTCAGGTTGTTCAACAGACACAGTAGGTTCATCCCTATTCTGTTGAAGTAGATGCCTTGTCTCTTCCATCTAGCGATCCAACATCATTTGAATCATTTCTTGTACTCCTTCCATATTGATTGGCTC